>NC_084621.1:46479477-47089477 GCF_033978795.1 Nerophis ophidion | reverse complement strand
ATATATATATATATATTTGGAATATAACGGTACGTGTATTTGTATTGAACCGTTTCGGTATGGGGGTTTCGGTTCGGTATGGGGGTGTACCGAACGAGTTTGTGAGCTTTTTTTTTTTTTTTCAAGATGGCGCTGCTGTAATGGCTGCTGTTGGCAGGAGCTCTGAGCTCTTGTGTCATCCTTTTGTGTTTCCCTCTTGTTTTCATGTGTTATTATATTTTTTTGCCTTTAAGTCCAGGACCCTTTGGGACTGTGTGACAAGGGGTACACTTTCGTGACCTCTGTGGTGCTTTTTTTGTGGACTTCTGGATCTGCCTCCCGGGAGCCTTTTGGCCATGGAGACCAGCTGCTGGGTGTCTGCCACACCGGAGTCTGTTTGTAGGGACTGGAGGAGATTTGGATGAGGGGACAGGACTGCGGAGCTAGCACTGAGCGCTGGGACGGAGAGGCTTTGCGGTGTGGTGTCTTGGCTGGGTGAGCAGGTGTCGAACACCTCAGTCACCTTGGACGTATGCTCGCTCATCCATGCGGACTGGACACTGGCCGAGAGTGGAGTCGGCTGTCTTGGTTGCTTTGTTGGGTCTGCTCCTGTCTCTGGCTATGCTCCATCCACCTTAGCGGACGATGGCGTGGAACACAGCAGAGGCCACCACAGTGGTTATGTTTATGTTACTTTTTATTCATAGCTGTATGTAGAAGTGTCTGGTTGTATCTGCTGCTTTAATGTCTTTAATGTCTTCTGTGTTCTTTGATGTTTCCCTCTTACACACGTAAGAGGGATGTGTACTATGGCTATAAGTTGTCATTTTTCCCTTGGTCTCAGTCTGCACCCCCTCTCCAGGGCCCAGGCTAAGACCATTTTTTTAATTTTATTTTAATCTTTTATTTTTTTCTCCCATTCCCCCCGCGATGTAACAGCTAATCAGCAGTGCGTATTCAGAGCGCATGTAGTCAATGCTTCAACGTCGAGCAGATATGTGTTTAGCAGGTGAGCAGCGGACAGCGTACTCTCCCCATATTTTAAAAAACACATCCCAGTCACAACTACTACTAACATCACTATAAGCCGCAGTTCTGGCTTGAGGTGAAGGCTAATTAGCTTTTAGCGTAACGTTAGCTAATTTTGCTGTGTGTGTGTGTGTGTGTGTGTGTGTGTGTGTGTGTGTGGGGCAGCAAAGAGCTGTGTGCGCGTTTGTGTGTGTGTGTGGGGGGGGGGTGCGTGTGTGCGTGTGTGTTAGGGGCAGCAAAGAGCTGTCTGTCTGTTATTTCACTTGAACTCCATGGTGTTCAGGGATGATTAGTCTCTCCTATTGCTATTGTACAATTTTTTCAGCAATAGTTACATTAATCATTAGTAGTGTAGCAGCTTAGTTTTGAGTGGCAGGGTCCAAACAATCACATGTTTACAAAAATATAACATTTACATAATAAAAGTCAACTACAGGCTTCCAAAATGCTGTAGTAAATTAAGCATGAGGAATTGACTTGAAACTGTTTAGTGTTGCACTTTTTATATGTAGAAGAAAGGTTTTGTCATGTTATTCAATCAAAGCAACAACTTAAGGCAGTTTAATGTGGATTAACGTGAGCAGAATTATTATAGTGTTCCCAATGTTAAAATGATAAAGCCATTGTTTACAAATTTGGTGAATAAATAACCCCAAAATTTATAATTTGTTGTTTTCTTACTGTACCCAAAATGAACCGAGCTGTGACCTCTAAACCGAGGTACGTACCGAACCGAAATTTTTGTGTACCGTTACACCCCTAATATATATATATATATATATACATATATGTTTTTATATATACATATGTATACTCATTTATATAAACGCACACTCTTTTTTTTTTTTTTGTTTGTTTGTTTTTGTTTTTTTTAACATGTACTGTCCAGCCACTCAGGCAAGTCATATTGTTGATGTCAATGCCCATATCTGCTGTGCAGATTTACTCTACAAAAGAGAAGTGTGGGATACCGCTTTTGTTGCCGTATTTGTTATAGAATAGAAAAAAGAAAATAAGGAAGACAGAGGGGGAAATTGTGGGAATAAGACAAAGAGACAACTACAATAAAAACAACAATAACACATCAGCAAATACGATGTACAATATTGATACATAAAATGATAGCAAAAACCAGTTAGTGAAGTAGATAGTAATAACACAGAAATGACAATGAACATTATTGCACTAGAAATGGAATAATAAAAATACTAATATAATAACCACTACTGATGAATAATAATAATAATGATAATAATAATAACAACAACAATAATAACCTCTATTATCCACAATAGAATTGTTTCAAATGAAACAACTTAAATTACAAAAAAATGCAGATGAATGGAGGGGGAAAAAGAGAAGCAGACTGTATTAACCTTATAGATTGTTATACTATAACTTGGTTAAGTTTTGTCTGTGTGCCGTGTTTCACCCAGTTTCCCCCGGGGGACAACGTTAATATATGTTAACATAATCATATGCATTACTCTATTCATGCATTGGTCTTTGTGTATGTATATATATGTTTGAACAGTCAATGTGCATTTGGATATATGTACCGTGTGTGTGTATGTATGTACTGTATTTGTGCATGTATGCGGGATCGTATGTACCCATGTTAGCGTGTATATACTTATGGGTGCGCAAATGTGTGTCTAAAAGAATGAACATATATATGTGTATATGTATGAATAATTGCGTGTATTTTTACATATTTGTATGTATGTAAAATATATTTGTCCCCCAGTATGTGCGGGAGCCAAAGTACAGCCCCTGCCGCCCAGAGGGCCCGACCTAAAACAGCAGGTGCGGTACCCAGGGATCAAGGGATCCCTGTTCCCCATGCAGGCTGGCCGGCCGGCCCGCGATAGGACCCCCAGCGGCCAGCTGTAGAAAGACGCGCTTAGCAGAGGACAATGCACGGGAAAAGCAGGAGACAACCGGCCCCCAAGTCAGCGAGATACCATACCCCATGTGGGCAGAAAGACCGACCGGGGCCACACGAGACCACACCCTCTCCCCCCAGTACAGCATGGCGGCTCTGGCTCCAAGCTGCCCCACTCAAGTTGGCCGATGCAGCACCGACCAGCATGGGGCCACGGGAACCACTTGCCCCACCTGCAGAGTCCCTAACAATGGGGATGTAACATACAGCAACTGCCTCAGCAGAGCCATCCCCCTGAAGAAAGAAGGGGGGAAAAAACCCATAAAGGACGACGAAAGGAGGAGCTCACAGACACGTCGACCTGCTTTACGTCCGATTGCAGCTGGAATAAGCTCCAGCGACCCAGGGAGACAAACGGTAGAAAAAGGATGGATGGATGAATGGATGTTTTAATAACTTCTTCCACACTTACTGCCACCAGCTAGTTTCTCTGTCAGTCTGGGCTCTGAGTAGTTCTACATGCGTAATTTGTGGAAGTTTGTATTGGGGCGTGCAAAGTCAACTGGCAGTGCAAACACCAAAAATGTTGTGTACCTACCAGCACAGTCGTGTTTTGGTTTCTTGTGGGGACTAAAAAGCAAGCCTAAATATGCAACAACAAGTTCAAAAGAAGGCCAAAAGACTGCAACTCACTTTGCTCGGAACTTTTATTTTTTTTAAATAAGCAGACTTGGTACACTGCTGCTGCTAACAGCAAGGAAATGGATGAAAATAACATATTTATAACTTATTTATTTATATATTATAATATATATACAGTGGGGCAAAAAAGTATTTAGTCAGCCACCGATTGTGCAAGTTCTCCCACTTAAAATTATGACAGAGGTCTGTAATTTTCATCATAGGTACACTTCTACTGTGAGAGACAGAATGTGAAAAAAAATCCAGGAATTCACATTATAGGAATTTTAAAGAATTTATTTGTAAATTATGGTGGAAAATAAGTATTTGGTCAACCGTTCAAAGCTCTCATTGATTGGAAGGAGGTTTTGGCTTAAAATCTCACGATACATAGCCCCATTCATTCTTTCCTTAACACGGATCAATCGTCCTGTCCCCTTAGTAGAAAAACAGCCCCAAAGCATGATGTTTCCACCCCCATGCTTCACAGTAGGTATGGTGTTCTTGGGATGCAACTCAGCATTCTTCTTCCTTCAAACACGACGAGTTGAGTTTATACCAAAAAGTTCTATTTTGGTTTCATCTGACCACATGATATTCTCCCAAACCTCTGCTGTATCATCCATGTATCCATTTTGGTATAAAATCAACTCGTCGTGTTTGGAGGAAGAAGAATACTGAGTTGCATCCCAAGAACACCATAACTACTGTGAAGCATGGGGGTGGAAACATCATGCTCTGGGGCTGTTTTTTCTGCTGAGGGGAGAGGACGATTGATCCGTGTTAAGGAAAGAATGAATGGGGTCATGTATCGTGAGATTTTGAGCCAAAACCTCCTTCCATCAATGAGAGCTTTAAATGGTTGACCAAGTACTTATTTCCCACCATAATTTACATATAAATTCTTTAAAATTCCTACAATGTCAATTCCTGGATTTTTTTGTCACATTCTTTCTCTCACAGTTGAAGTGTACCTATGATGAAAATTACAGACCTCTGCAATCATTTTAAGTGGGAGAACTTGCACAATCGGTGGCTGACTAAATATTTTTTTGCCCCACTGTATATAATAATACTGTAATGAGAGCAACCTGCCAGAGTATCAAAGCTAATCTAGTTATTAAATAAACCTAGTGAAAAAATGTACAGTCTATGTGGATTCTTTGAGTCTTTGAAATATAAAAAAGTGGTGGTAACCAAGTACTATTAAAGAGGGATGGCAATACAGTTGACTACGCTGCACGATATAATCGCTGGGGTCAAAAGTCATAACATAATAGGTCTACTTTCAACCAGTTGCAATTAAGATTTTCCTCAAGATGTCAATAAATATAATTTTGTCAAAACACAGCAGCTATTGATTTTGAATGGTATCACATTCAAGATGGCTTAAGTAGTTGAGGTCAACAGTTAATGCCTACTGAGTTTAATGCATACCATATATGTGTCTGTAAAAACCACCTGTCTACCATCTGTGCGGTATCTTCTATCACATCTTTAACACAGTCTCTGATGCTGGAAAACTTCTCAATGTTATGGAAAGCATTGTGTTATGAACGGTCAGTTTTAGTCTCAAGCTAGATCTTCACGTAATTTCAGGTAGTTAAATGTAATATTACAATGGATTTTTTTTTTTTCTAAGTACAAAAAAAACCAACTGGCTGATTACCCTGTAATGTTTTCACCAATATTAAAACTATATTACCAAGGCAATGTATAAAATGCAGTTAATAGGCTTAGAAATTACTATAACTATTGCTTGATTTAATAAATATTACTTAAAGCAATAAGATAAGAGTTACTCGATAGAGTTAGTGTTTTAAACAACCACTTATACGAAATCTCTATTAAGTCAGCTGCTGGTTGTACCCCAATTTTTTAACCATATGTTCAGTCCATTAATCCTCAGTCTGATTGACATGACCTCTACTGGACTGCCTCATTTAAAATCGCTGTCTTTTAAAATGAGGCGTTCATAAGATTCACAAACCACATATGAATCTGATTATAACAGATTAGATTAAAATTCTAAATCTAAGGTTTAAAAAAAAAAAAATCACCCAAACACGCTAGATGTATTATTTTTAGAGTATAACAACACAGTTTTACTGTGAGCTCATTCTTCTAAGAAAAGACAGGCCTGTCAGTGTCATCAATACAGTAACATCCAACAATATCTCAGGGGGCTCAAATGTGAAACCGGAAACTAAAGACAAGCTCGTATGACTAAGGAGGACAGAACTGGAGTCACCAGAGTGTGTGGAGGTGCAAAAGTGGAGCGAGGATAAGTGAAGGAGAGAATGATAGACAGAGAGAGTGGTAATTGAGTGACCTTGTGCTCATCTGTCATCACCAGCTGAGAGAAAAATGACCTGAAGGAGAAAGTTGGTGCACCTGAAAACACATCCAAGTGCACTTTTTTCAACTATCAATCTTTAACAAAAAAAAATTATAGTTACCTGAAATCTGTCAACTCTATTACGACAACATTTACATATCATGCAACTTTGGGGGAAAAAATAAGTTACCAATTGTTTTCATTTATCAGTTTTGGAAATGCATCAGCTGCCCAATCTGGTTGAGTGGAAAGAGTTTTGGATCGCCATCAGTAGTAACTCATGTTATGTTGGTATGTATAACACCGTATAACTTTTGGTTACTAATGCCTGACATCAAACTATGTGGCCTCGACAAAAAAGAACTGACTCTAGTATTGCATTTATATTTAGAGTTATTTATGCACAAACAACCATTTGATCAAATGGTTCTCACACTGTGCATGCCTTAGTAAGTAGTAGTTTAGCATCTATGGAAAAGCGCCAGTTTAAAAAAAAAAAAAAAGAATTTCCCCCAGGGATTAATAAAGTACATGTTATACTATTCTATTCTAAAGGGGAACTGCACTTTTTTGGATTTTTGCCTAACGTTCACAATCCTTATGAGAGACGAGACAGAGCTTTTTTTTTTTTAAAGTTTGCAGTCTAGAATGTAAACATTGGCTTGTTCTAAGTGGCTAGCAATGCAGTTCATTGAAGAAATCAATTCTACCTCTAAATCACTTTGAAAATATATTCAAAAACCGCTAACAATACTTAACTTACGTTTCGTAACCTGTATAATAACAATTGTTATTGTAAGAGCGAACAAAGAGTTCTTTTTTCAGCAGAGTAACACATTGGCATGCTTCGAGATTTTCCGTAAAAGCTGGCTACGTCAGCACCCGAATGGCGTTTGAGTTTGTAAGGCACAATACAATGTGATAGGACACCAATATGGAAAAACATGAACAATTATATTACAGTATCTGGAATGTATTAGCCCACAATTCATGTTATGTTTGTACACAGCTAACTCGGCAGTGTATGTATTTGAACTAACACGCGTGACATGATGCGTGTATCATGATCAATATTGAAGTGAATCACTTGTTGGTCAGTTGTGTTTTTGGTCCAACAGGCCTGGGACGTTTTTTCCGGTTTATTTTTGATAAGCACTACCTTTATGAAATAGCATGACTTCAAGTTCCACATTTACAGCGTCAATGTCACGCCAACTTAACTCTCAGCTTCTGTCTGCTCCAATGTTTCAACCTTCCTTTGTGCTTGCTTCTAGAAGTAGTAGTTCATCCTCTGTAAATTCAGCTTCAAAACTACAAGGTTGTAAATCCTCATTTGTCCAAAAATATTAATCTTCGTTGTCCGTTACAAAGTCTGCCATGATTACAACACACTTGCGTTTTTTTCTGAAAGTAGGAACACACAAGTGTTGCCTGAAGTGAGAAGTGTGCTCCTATGGAAACAGAAATTAATGTGCTGTGAAAATCAGTTCCGGCAATGCTTAAAATTACGAAAATATGGTAAATATTGTAAATATTACATACTGTTATGAACGTGTATACTTGCAACGTGTATATAAACGTTTTAGAAGGTTTTGAAGGCTACAAAGGTCTTAGCACTTAAAGATTGATTGAGGAGGTGAGGAAGGACAACCTGGCTGCAGTCCTACGGTTCATAGACTTCAAAAAGGCATTTGACTCGATACATCGAGGCACAATGGTGAAGATCTTGAAGGCATACAGTATTTCTCCGAACTTACTCCGAGCAATAGAGTCCATGTACGCAGGAACAAGGGCCAGGGTGGTGACCCCAGATGGCAACAGCGAGGAGTTTGACATCCTGGCTGGAGTTATACAAGGGGATACACTAGCCCCCTTCCTCTTCAGCAAAGTCCTTGATCATGCGTTCAGGAAGGCAATAAATGGGCGAGAGCAGGAACTTGGCTTCACGCTGACACCAAGTCGAGTCGTCAACCGGCAGTGGTCCTGACAGACATTGACTATGCGGATGACATCAGTCAGCTCTCCAACAACGTGGAACAAGCACAAGAACTACTACACAAGGGTAGAGCTAGAGTGTGCCAAGGTTGGCCTCAGGCTAAATGCCAAGAAAACTGAGGTCATGACCTACAACGTTCCACCAGAACATCAACCTCTGGTAACAGCAAGAGGCACTGTGCTGAAACAAGTTGAGGACTTCAAATACCGGGGCGCATGGGCAAGATCTAAAAGTGAGGAAGGCACTTGCATGGAGTGCCCTGAGAGGCATGACCAGTGTATGGAACTCCAACCTCCCCCGCCAAATCAAACTCAGCTTCTTCTACGCGACAGTTGAGTCCGTTCTCCTCTATGGCAGCGAATGCTGGACCCTGAAGCCAACCCTGGAGATGTCTCTGGATGGTTGCTACACCAGGATGCTGCGTGCAGTGCATAACATCAACAAGAGTGCGCACGTAACCAACAGAATCCTCTACAAGGGAATGCCAAGGGTGAGCAAGAAGATTGCTGTAAGGAGAATGAGACCAGCAGGACACTGCCAAAGGCATCAGGAGTTGCCAGCCAGCAAATTGGTGCTGTTGGAACCAACACATGGGCATCGGTCAAGAGGACGTCGCACACTAACATACGTGGACATACTCAAGAAGGATGCAGGATCTCAGAGTACCAAGGAACTGGCCAAATGTATGGAGAATAAGGATGACTGGAAGCAACGGTGGAAGGCTTGTCTGAGGACGACCGAGGGAGAAGGTGACTTCCATTAACTGAATCTTCCAAGCGTTTATCATCTTCTAAATTCTAAAAAAAAAAAAAAAAAAAAGGAATAAAAAAGACATATGTGTTCTGGTTTCTCATGATGGTTGAGAACAATAGGCAACATTACCCCCAAAAAGTGCAGTTCACCTTTAAGAGTAAGGGGGAAAGTATGTTAGTGCTTCTTATGTTTGTCACATTTAAAGCGCATTGTGATGTGCGAAGATGTCACCCCCAGATGCATTATGACCAGACAGGCAGGATAGCAGGTAGGAGTTTGTTTTAATATACAAAAAGGTAAAATAACACTGGTACAAAAAGCAAAGTAACGGTGTGCCTACGCACGGGAAGCTAATGCTAATAGTTAGCAGGCATCGAGTACAAAGTTCAAGAGGAACGACGTGCAGAGCACAAGCGAAGCTAAGACGCGACTTAGCAGGGTAAATACAAAGCAGAGTAACAAATGTGACTGTCGCTTACCACAAACTATGAGCCAAGACCAAACAAAGTGAGGAGGCAGGTTTAAATACAGAAACAATAATCATAAACAGGTGTGCGTCAAAAGGCAATTGCAGGTGGAACAAATGAGGTAACCATGGTGACAGAAGAAACCAGGGAGTGCACACACAAACTCAAAAATCCAAACAACAAACGATCCGTGCAGCGGATCGCAAAAATGTTATCTTTTCTGTGTCGCTGAATATCCTCCAGAGAACCAGCTTCCTCTGCAGTGAACATTTGTGTTTTTCTTAACAGGGCTACTTTTTTCCGAAGTTTGAAGCTCTTACAAAAGAAATTGACCAAAAAAACCCCAACAACTTAGTTCTTAGAATGATTGTGATGATGGTATTTCTGCCAAATTTACAGTTATATGCAAATGACAAAATTACTTAGTCTAATAGAATATCAGACACAATGTTTTATACAATATGTAGGGCTGCATGGTTAATCAATTTCATATTGTAATCAGATTATTACGATATTTAAAAAAAAATATTGTTGACTCGATTTTCCTCTATCGTGGCTCATGCCTCAATGTTATACCTTCTCTAGAGCCTGTTAAGCTCTTTATGCACAGGCCACTGTTAAAAATGTATTTATTATTTATGGTCACAAATGCGAGTTTGGCCCATCCAGTTCAACCTTGCTTGTAAACTAATTTTAATGAAAGCGTGGCGGCTATGCATCGTAGGTCCGCCTCACAATATACGCACCTGCAATGCCAGGGAATAAAGGCTGGAAAATACTCGTGTGTCGCATAGCTTGTGTCCCCTCCGACGGTGTCTTGTTTGATTTATTGTTCTTATGTGGGGGGTGGTGCGAGACTTGTAATTGTCTTCCAAAACCCTAAGGAGCAGTGTGTCCAGAAGGAGCAACTGCAGCTGTTGCTGACTAGATACCGTGTGTTTCCTTCCTTTGCCGATGGACGTCAAACACTGAACCACAACATCAACGTCGACGTCTACACTGGAACTATTCATTCACAATCATTAATTTACTTTTAATGGACGTTTTTATTTATAAACAAGAGGTAAATACCTTCATGAAGATGGACTATGAAACTTCTGATCGACTCGCGGCAGAGGACGTTCTTATTATCTGTAACGCTATTCAGCCAATCGGGACATGGGACAAGAAAGAGCTAACATGTAATTGTAAATAAACAAAACTGTTAAATAACTACTGTAAGTTAACCACGTGCTGATGTTAATCAGTGTGGTCATGTTTAGAATTCTAAAATGTGTAAATGTACTGTGCCTGAAAGTTTATTGATGGAGAACGAGAAGTGTTGTGTGTGAGAGGAAAAAAGTGTGTACGTGCACAAAAGAATGTGTGTCGGAAATGAACCTGTTCTTGGCACAAAATTGACAATAAAAATTAAAAAGAGGGTCGTACTTTGTGACTTCTTCTGGGCGCAACAACACAACACACTGACAAACGACAGTGACCCTAGGATGCAGCAGACAACAGGTGAGTAAAAAGAATGTTATTTAAAAATTTAAAAAAATAAATGAAAATAAAACTGAAAACACTCACTAAATAAATAGAGAAAAGAAGAAACTAAGGCAAGTGCAGCTAAAAAGAGCAAACGACACGGAACTTCTTTTGGAAAACAATGTACACTCAAAACATGAGGCAGTAAGCAGAATAATGATCCGACGCTGTCTTCCTGACGGCGTCGGATCATTATTCTGCTGAAAATGGAAACTGATTAGCAACCGGTCGGTGCAGGTGTGGGAGCCAGTACACAGGAGACGGACAGGGGAAGTGAAAGAACAAAATAAAAGTACTGGACAGGAACTTAAACACCACACAAACGGGAAAAAACAACATTTTCAAAAATAGCTAGTAGATTACTCATAGTTTTGAGAAAATAAAACACCAGGGAATTACACAATATGCTACTGCATACCTCAGCACTAAAATTAGGAGCCTCCATCCACCCATTTTCTACCGCTTATTCCCTTTGGGGTCGCGTGAATGTGTGGGTTCCCTCCAGGTACTCCGGCTTCCTCCCACTTCCAAAGACATGCACCTAGGGATAGGTTGTTTGACAACACTAAAAATTGGCCCTAGTGTGTGAATGTGAGTGTGAATGTTGTCTGTCTATCTGTGTTGGCCCTACAAAGAGTTAGGAGCCTTTTTAACTCAAATAATAATGATGAGGTGGTGACTTGTCCACCCGAGTGCCCATCTATCGCCTATATTTTAAGAATATCAAAATGTTATTAAAACATTGCCAGTACAGCTCATGAAGGTTTTATAGTATATACTGGATGTGTTTAGTTTCTCTTTTAGGGTATATTATATTGTGTTTTAGTTCCATACATGTAATAAGAAGACAAACTGAACATATTTATGCTATGAAGGTTTTATACTAGTGACCATTCGCATTTTACTATCTGTGGCAAAATGGTTTTATAAGATTATGTTCAGTATTGAAAGTTTTACAGTATTTAAATAAACACTTATGGCAACATAATTTGTATGGTGAATCCAACTATAATATAACAGATTTAAGCTTATAATTAAAAGTTGAAGATGAAGAAAGTATTTCTGAGGATGACTTTAGAAATTGTGACTCTGGAATGATACAGTATGAAAATTTCAATATTTATAAAATGTAAATCCACTTCCAGTTGTTCCGGTGTCAGTAGCTTTTGCGTCTTAATAAGATGTCAGTGTTTCCTGAGAAGAAATCACGTGACGGGTCCATCTAGCCTCCCGCTGAGGGATTTAGCTTCCCCTCGTTTCTTAAAAGCTCACATAAGATTGAGACTCTTTCTCCAGAAGGAGAGAAAGCTATTAACATGAAACACAGCTAATCCTGTCCTTTCCTAAAGGGCGAATGAACACAATGGTAAATAATAACTACTTCCCTCAAAACTGTCAGTCACAAGTCAAGTACAGAAGTCATCAACTTTAAATAAAATGTACACATTAGAGACTATGTAAAATATTACCAAACCTGTTCAGTGGGAACATACATTAACAAAAGCTTAAGACATTTGATGTTGTTTTTTTAACATCAAGGGTCCAAGAAAACTGTCAAGTACTTGTGTCAGTCATTGTCAAGTGTAGTTTAGTTTTACAACTAATTATTTCAAAAGTTCAACTCTTATCTGAGGCACATTCTTTTAGAAACTGAAACAGCCAGTATGCTTACTGAGCCCTTCCATATGGATGAGACGATTTCTTAAAGCACCAAAACTAAACCCTAGCTCAATCCCTTTAGAAAACGCAGAATTTGACTTGGGATTCATTTGTATAGACTCAGTCATTTGCAACACACCAGGGTGAAAGGTCCCTTCTCTATCTCCAATCCTATATTAACTTGTCCTCTAATGGCTTAAATCCACAATCAGGAATCGGCAGGAAAAACATTGGAGCCCTGTGGGGTGTCTTAAAAGCAACCAACTGTCTGAGACTGTGAACGGATAAAAGCCTGGGGTTATTTGTGACTGGTGTTCTGAAAAGCCTTATGAAAGCCACAGCCACAATGTGACAGGCTGTGATTATGCAGCCATTCATTTAACCAACCACTCATGTACACACACACACCCCATGAGTAACACAACAGCATACGGACACAGGCGAATACCAGTTTGACCATGTGTGGGATTCGGATTCCCTCAATCATGTCTCACAATTCATTGAACAGGTTTAAAAGTACGGCACTTGATGCTTAGTTCTAAATGTAGGTTCTATCATTATCATTCCCGTCATTTAAATATCAAAGAAACCACATGAAATCATAAATGAACCCATTTAGCAGCAAACCAACATAACTAGGATAGTAAAAGATGTGGTTTAAAACGTCGCCCATCATAGCGATTGGCCTTCCCTGACTGACTATGGAGGAACATGTAATTTTATATAGTGTTCCCTTGATTATCGCCGGGGTTATGATCCGACCGCTCCATAAGTATACCACTAAGTAGTAAGAGAATACTGTATTTTCAAATAAATTTAGTTGAGAGTTTAATTAGGGATGCAACAATAAATGGTATTAATAATAAAGCGTGGTAAAACTCCCAACGTTAGCAGTACAGTTTTAAATCAAGATTATCAAAAAAAACATAATCGATATCTGCACTCTGATCAACTAATGGACAAGCTTAAATGCTAACATGAACATAGGAGACATTACCGTCTTTTCCTGTTATTTTTTTTTGCACATTGAGTGATCGTTCTATACTGATATATGACAACAGGGTCAACGACAGGAAGTGAACTAGCGTGAAATCATTAAAACCGAAAGTGAAGCACACAACATTCATTTTACCTTTATCAATAAAAAACTATCCAAAACCTTTAAAAATTATTATGGAAGAAGATAAACATATTCTAATTATATACTGTAATAGGACAGTGAAGAAGTCAGAACAATACTTAATGTGTCTTCTGCCAAGAAAAGTACATTTCATGTCTATTTTATTGAATTTATTTCTAAAACTTGGTTAAAATATTTCAGTGCGTTTATAAGTACTTTTTAAGCACGTTCAACAATGCTGTGATAATAATTAAGAGCATGATAATATTCGGTTACAGTATATGTCATATAAAATGTTCATATTCTTACATATCTAACTTTATTACTGTAGACACCTAGATGTACAGTATGTAGCCCAGCTTTCAATAGAGGACTTCATTTTGGTCTTCGTTAGACAGAATGTCTAAGAACTTGTGTTTTTTTTGCCTCAAATGTTTCAATGTGCAATGAATCTATCAATCATATAATCTATTTCACCAGATGTCTTAATCAATGAATTGACCAATTAAAGGAACTGTGTTGTAGGAAAAAAAATGCTTTTTGTACCGTTTGCTTGCTTACCAGTTTTTGTGCATTAGAGATCTTCGAAACATTTTTATCAAATAATGCAGACATGATGCCGATATTTACCGTATAAAACAATCTTGCCTTCGCCCATACTTGCTCCAAATGAGTCGCTAGGCATTTTAGAGTGTTGTAACGTATTTTGCTTTAGTTTGGTCAGCGGATATCTCCATGTATGGTAAAGGTTTACCCAAACGAGTCCAACATTTTGTATCCAGTTGTATAAAGCCCTTAAAAAAGCATCCAAAGACATCCTTTAGGTCTTATATACATGATTTAAGTAAACATTAATAATGTTTAATATTTACGTATTTTGATCATTTTAGTTTAGTTTAGTCTTTATTTGAAGGGACAATTCACAGAAACATAAAGCTCAAAGACAGATATGTTCTGTACCAGATTATAGCTGAATAGCTAATTTCCATCTGCAGTCCCTGAGTACCTAAATTAAAGGGATACAAAAATCATGCACTAAATTATGACGATAAAATCATACCAGATCATGTAATCAAATTAAGAAAAATCATAAAATGCCCTTTCATGGACACATACTTAATATACAATCCAACCACACCTCATTTACATCATCACACATAGACAACACTTATTCTTGTTCACATCCGTCATCATTTGTAAAAACAACCATGATTTTAAAAGACACACCTCACAATTTACAACAAAAATGCTGTCATGGATAAATATAATACACATTAAGTTGATCTGTCAAACATAGTGCCCACCTTAGTGACCGTGTGAGCAGCTTTGATTGCTCCAAAGCCTCTTTTTAACTTAAATTGTAAATGAAGAGTAATCTGTTAAACTTTTCAAGTTTGTTGTGAGGTCAAATAATATTTAAAGAACACGCAGCCATTATTTCAAAGCATCACTACAAACTTTATAAGAGCCAAAAAACATAATAAAACTTCCTTACTGAGCAATTAGGATATCAACTGCTTGGATGTTCACATATTCTTGTTTTAGATTAAGAATGACTCATAATCTTCACGAAGAAAAGGGGGGTGAAACCAAGCATCTTTTTTTGTGTCGTTCTTGCCATTTCTGGGTGTAAATAGGCTGTCAAAGCGTACCAACATGTCGTAATACGTCCTCTTACTTCTACTTTCAAGTTGAGAGGCATGATTTATGATCTACAATAAAGTTTGAAGAGCAAGGAAACGGGGAAGCAGCTCATCTGTCAATCATGTCAACATTGGCACGCAAACTCGTGATCACGGCGCCGCTATAAATAGTTTGTCTGTGTTAGCGCTTATAATAACAATATGACTAATACTTGGTTAATATTCAAGTCACAAAATGTAAATGGAGTATTGTTGGCACTTTTTGGATGTTTTTTTTTTAATTAGGTTTTATGAGTGGAAAAGAGGACCTTGCGTTGACCACATTTATTTATGTTTATTTGCGAGTCAGAGTGCATTTGAAAAAATGCATCCGTCGTCATGTGTTTCATAATGATTGTGAGGAATAGGCAAAATTCCCAAAAAAGTGCAGTTCCCCTATAAGGCCAGAGAACAATGTTATTGTGGTCTATGTCCAAAAAAAGAAAATACCAAAATGTGTAAAATGTAGTGACAGGAATGTTTAGGATTAACAAACTTACTTTAATTTAACAAAAATATAATACTAAAATATTCTAATCATATTTATTGCTACAATCATGATTTTTTTCGAGTGCAAATAATTATGCTTTTTCAAGCAAATATATTTAAAAAATTACTTGTAGTAGATGTCTTTGAATTAAAAATGTAAACATCTGTGGATTTTTAGCTCTGCTGGCTTCAAATATATTTTTTGGGTGATGTTTTAATGAGGTGGCGACTTGTCAAAAGGTGTGACCTGTTTTCCGACCAAAAATGGGATGGATGGATTTAGGATTCATCAAGTAATTTTTCAGTATACATGTATTTCCTGCGTTGCAGTTTTTTTTTAGGGTCGATTTCCCTCTGTGTGTCGCCTTGGAAACGCTTGAGACAAAAGTAGTGCGCTTTGCTTTGCAGAATGCAGAGTTTGTTTACCTCTGCCAAAGAGGTTATGTTTTCATCAGGGTTTGTTTGTGTGTTTGTTAGCAACATGATTTTTGATGACATTTTCAGAAAATGTCCCAAAAAAATTACTCCTCTTACCCACTATGAACAAACACTTCCTGCTTACCGCATTCATCAACTCCACTTTGCCGCTCCCACAATGCACAGAGGATTCTGGGAGGTTTAGTTTCATTTCACACCCGGCGAATACCAAAGCGCCGAAAAAAAATTAACTCAAAGTTTTCGTTTGATACAGTCACTCATCACGACATTATTGAGAAGATTTTGAAACCGAAATTCTACGGTGTCTAAAATATTGTTACATCCCTAATAAGTTCCTTATTTCCGTCTTGTTGTGGGGCAGACTGGTTCATACATGCATGCTAAAATCCTGTACTTGTGCCATTTCTAATAAAAAACTGTATAATTCTATCTTATATCTGTCAGTAGACTCCATATGGAAGCTTTAACAACTACAACATGGCTGACGGAGAGAGAGTCTAAACCAGTGGTTCTCAAATAGGGGTACCCGTACACCTGGGGGTACTGGAAGGTATGCCAAGGGGTACGTGAGATTTTTTTAAAATATTCTAAAAATAGCAACATATCAAAAATCCTTTATAAATATATTTATTGAATAATACTTCAACAAAATATGAATTTAAGTTCATAAACTGTGAAAAGAAATGCAACAATGCAATATTCAGTGTTGACAGCTAGATTTTTTGTGTACATGTCATGCTCCATAAATATTGATGTTAAAGTTTTCTTTTTTTGTGAAGAAATGTTGAGAATTAAGTTCATGAATCCAGATGGATCTCTGTTACAATCCCCAAAGAGGGCACTTTAAGTTGACGATTACTTCTATGTGGAGAAATCTTTATTTATAATTGAATCACTTGTCTGCAATGAGACGGCGACTTGTCCCAGGTGTACCCCGCCTACCGCCCGAATGAAGCTGAGATAGGCGCCAGCGACGCCAAAAGGGACAAGCGGTAGAAAATGGATGAATGGATGAATCACTTGTTTATTTTTCAAGAATGTTTTAATACAAATGAGTAATATTTTGCACTGTTATACAATTTAATAAATCAGGAACTGCAGCACTATGTTATCAATTTTTTTTAACCATTTTTTTAACAATTTTTTTGCTCTGATTAGGGGGTACCTGAATTTAAAAAAAATGTTCACAGGGGGTACATCACTGAAAAAAGGTTGAGAACCACTGGTCTAAAGGGACTTGGCCTGGAAGAGGGCTTTGCACTTATATAAGATCGCCAACAAAGAAACGCATTCTGAAGAGAGTCGGAAAGCAGCTTAGGTCTATAAAAGAAAATCTATGCACAATTATGACCAATGTACCACCATTAGATATTATGTAGACCTCAAGGAAATGTTTTTATTGTAGAAAAAATGATTCTTTTAAGTCAACACCTAGTAAATAAAGCATCACAACAAAAGGCGTATTGGAATGGTTATTATGAATATGAGATGAAAGTCTTGCTATGTTCAAACTTAAGCCTGGGAAAAGAATCCATCTGAAACAATCAGAACAACAGCTCTTTCAGTCGTGTAGAAAGTTTGCTCGACCTCTAATAATCTCCTTCACCAGTACCCTCTGGCTGTATAAAGTAATCATGAAACCAACGTACCATTTGCATGCATTTCTATATTCAACGATGGAGTAGGTTAAGACAGAAAAGGTTGACTTCGAATATCTCAGTTTTCATATATGTGCAAAGCCAAAAATGCACTCTGGTTTTGGAGCAAAGCATGTTTATCAGAAAGAAGAATGGAACCTGTTAAGGGTTTAACGTTCTCATGTGCATACGAGACCGTTTAAAACAGTTCCCTCCAAGAAGTAAACCGCTAAAAACTGTTCAAACACAGCTAAGTTACCCCTGTAGCAATGCTGTTAAATTCGTTGTCCTTTGACTTTGCATGCCATTACTAAAAGCCAGTAAAACTTTTCAGTGCCTGTTGAAATGAGAGCAACTGGCCATTCAAAGCCAACAGAGCTGATAAGAGTCAAGTCCATTAGAGACAGAGATTTAAACATTATTAGCCTTCCATCACATTACCGTCATCCACTCTGATGCCTGCTTTGCCCGTCGTCTTTCTGATAAACAAGCTTAAAATAAGACGAAGAATGTTATTTCACTTTCAATGTAAATTGCACACAATTACATCTGACTTTTGTCGAGCTAAATGTCTCGAAGGTTAAACAGAAAGTCCAGTGACAGAATCGGTGCATTACTTTAAAAGGATGAGTCTTTCTAGGTAAAGAATTGGTAAGTGCTGACCTGATTTGTACTAAAAGGTCTGTTAGGACGTACACAACGTGGGCTGAATCAAATGCTCTCTACCTTTGCTGTATGAAGAGGGCACCTGAGTGAAAAAACGTTCTTTGACTTTCTGCAATAAGGTTATGTTTTCATCACAGTTTTTTTTATAATTTCCCAGAAACTAATCAATTGCTGCAAAGAGATAGGGCCTATGCTAAAGAAGAATGTTTTACAAACCTCGTTTCCATATGAGTTGGGAAATTGTGTTAGATGTAAATATAAACGGAATACAAATATTTGCAAATCATTTTCAACCCATATTCAATTGAATGCACAACAAAGATAAGATAATTGATGTTCAAACTCATAAACTTTGTTTTTTTTTGCAAATAATAATTAACTTAGAATTTCATGGCTAAAACACGTGCAATAGTAATGGGAAAGGACATGTTCACCACTGTGTTACATCACCTTTTCATTTAACAACACTCAATAAACGTTTGGAAACTGAGGAAACTAATTGTTGAAGCTTTGAAAGTGGAATTCTTTCCCATTCTTGTTTTATGTAGAGCTTCAGTCGTTCAACAGTCCGGGGTCTCCGCTGTCGTTTTTTACGCTTCATAATGCGCCACATATTTTCGATGGGAGACAGGTCTGGACTGCAGGCGGGCCAGGAAAGTACCCACACTCTTTTATTACAAAGCCACGCTGTTGTAACACTTGTCTTGCTGAAATAACCCAGGGCGTCCATGATAACGTTGCTTGGATGACAACATATGTTGCTCCAAAACCTGTATGGACCATTCAGCATTAATGGTGCCTTCACAGATGTGTAAGTTACCCATGCCTTGGCCACTAATACACCCCCATACTATCACAGATGCTGGCTTTTGAACTTTGCGCCTATAGCAATCCAGATGGTTATTTTCCTCTTTTTTCCGGAGGACACCACGTCCTCTGTTTCCAAATATAATTTGAAATGTGGACTTGTCAGACAACATAACACTTTGCCACTTTGCATCAGTCCATCTTACATGATCTCGGGCCCAGCGAAGCCAGCGGCGTTCCTTGGTGTTGTTAATAAATGGGTTTTGCTTTGCATAGCAGAGTTTTAACTTGCACTAACAGGTGTAGCGACAAACTGTAGATACTGACTGTGGTTTTATGAATTGTTCCTGAGCCCACGTGGTGATATCCTTTACACACTGATGTCTGTTTTTGATGCCGTACCGCCTGAGAGATCAAAGCCCGTACTATCATCACTTACGTGCAGTGATTTCTCCAGATTCTCTGAACCTTTTGATGATTTTACGGACCGTAGATGGTAAATCACTAAATTCCTTGCAATAGCTCGTTAAAAA
This sequence comes from Nerophis ophidion, assembly GCF_033978795.1. NCBI lineage: Eukaryota > Metazoa > Chordata > Actinopteri > Syngnathiformes > Syngnathidae > Nerophis > Nerophis ophidion. The sequence goes on along the minus strand of NC_084621.1, from coordinate 47,069,791 downwards.
ATGTTGTTCTAAAACTGTTCGACAATTTGCTTACAAATTGGTGACCCTCGCCCCATCCTTGTTTGTGAATTACTTAGCAATTCATGGAAGCTGCTTTTATACCCAATCATGGCACCCCCCTGTTCCTAATTAGCCTGCACACCTGTGGGATGTTTCAAACAAGTATTTGATGAGCATTCCTCAACTTTATGAGTATTTATGGCCACCTTTCCCAACTTCTTTGTCACGTGTTGCTGGCATCAATTTCTAAAGTTAATGATTATTTGCACAAAAAATTTTTTTTATCAGTTTGAACATCAAATATGTTGTCGTTTTAGCATATTCAACTGAATATGGGTTGAAAATGATTTGCAAATCATTGTATTCCGTTTATATTTACATCTAACACAATTTCCCAACTCATATGGAAACTGGGTTTGTACATTTTAATGCAAATCTGGATAATGGCGGGGATGCAAGAAATTAATTGTGGTTAATCAATCAATCAATCAATGTTTACTTATATAGCCCTAAATCACTAGTGTCTGCTTAGGTTTGTGTGATATAAATATGGCAGACGATAAAGCTATTAATACTATCATTATAACATGATAATGCATGTTAATGACAGATTCTGTGTCCCGCAAAAGCTAATGAACGGGCGCGTCTGTCTGCGGCCTGCTGCTGGCTCTTCCGGGCGGCGCGGTGGGCTGGGCTTTGGGGTTCCCTTCGCTAGCCGGCCTGGCTGCGTGGGGCCGGTGGTCCCTGGTACCCTGGACACCACACTTGCTGTTTGGGTTGGGCTCTCTGGACGGCTGAGGCCGTACTCTGGCTCCCACGCACACTGGGAGTCAAATATATTGTACATACAAACACAAATATACTCACACACACACACACACACCGTTATTCATACATACAAACGTACATACACGGGTACCTACGCTCCCACATACATACACAAATACAGTACATACCTACATACTTCAAGATTATCCATCTACACGCACATTCACGGTACAAACATACACAAACTGTACATATACATTCACTGTACAAACAAACATACATATACACATTCTGTTCATATACAAGTACATATACATACATACATACACTCATGCACATAATCACGTTTCATCAAACATATATCCACGTTGTTGCCCTAGGGTAAACTGGGTAACACATGGCATACTGACAAAGCTTAACCCAATGATACTATAACAATCTACAAGATTAATATAGTTTGCCTTTCTCTCTATCCATCCATCTTTCGGTATTCCTATTATTTATCTCTCTAGTTATCATGTATACTTATTGTTGCATTTAAACAACTGTATTGTTGATAATAGAGGTAAACTATTGGTATTGTTCATGATCACTACCGCTTTTTCTATTGGTATTTGTATTGCTCCAGTTGTAGTGTAAAAATGCTCATTGTCATTTCTATATTATTATTTATTTCACTAACTGCTTCTTTGCTATCACTTTTACGATTATATTTGTACATATCGTATGTGCTGGTGTAGTTCTATTGTTGTTCTTTTTGTTGTGTTTGCTGTTGTTGTTTTTGTCTCTCTGTCTAATCCCCCTCTTATCCCCACAATTTCCCCCTCCGTCTTCCTTTTTTTCTCTTTCTATCCCCTCCTGCTCCGGCCCGGCTGCACCAAATGATAATATAAGTACATTTAATAAAGTCAAATACAAATAAGGCAACAAGAGAAGTATCCTACACTTCTCTTTTGTAAAGTAAATCTGAACAGCCAATATGGGCATCTACATCAACTATATGATTTGCCTAAAAAGCTGGGCAGGACAAAAAGATAAATAAATAAATAAATAAAAAATAATAATAAATAAAAAGCTAATGAACACATCCCCAACAACTGTGACCTTCTCGCGAGTGGCTAATGTCCCTTCACAGTGCAAAGCTACTTCTAAGTCAGCAAGCATTGCTTCAATGGCAGTAAAAAAACAATGTTTCTTACAAGTATCATGGGTTGTACTTGTATAGCGCTTTTCTACCTTGTTTTTTTTAAGGAACTCAAAGCGCTTTGACACTATTTCCACATTCACCCATTCACACACACATTCACAAACAGATGGCGGGGGAAGGACGAGAAATAGTTAAGAATGCTAGACTACACAACATAGGAGGATATGCTAACCGCAAGCTAAAGCTCTTGAATGCAAACAAAGTTGGGCAGATTGATACAAATATCAATAGTACCATGTATACTGTCAGATATATATATTGTCAGTTTTGTTACTGTGCTTCAAGGGCAAAAACCAAATGATTTAAATCAGAGCTAATAATAAGAAATAATTAAAAAATATTTAATTGCTATTGTTGCACCGTCTTTCTATGTTTTTTGATCCGAATTATGATTAAAAACTAAATCACTCAATAATCTTAAAAAAATAAGTATTGGTATTATCATTGGTATGATCAATTGCTGGGGTGTTACTGAGGGTGGTGGTCAAGCTCGCTCTGTTTTCAATGGGTACTTGACGCCATTTAACCTTTCTCAAAGAAAAAATCTCCTATGCGTGTGTTGTTTTCGGCTGTACAAATGGGTCAAATCACAAAAAGGATAAAGGTTTCTTCATAAGTCCTCATAAGGTAATTAAAAAGGAAGGAAGAGTGCAACGTTTTACAAAACAACAAGAATAGCAGCAAACACTCCAGTCCAAGAGAGCAGAGATGAAGAAAGAATTAGTTTGCAGTGAAGATTTTGTTAAAGGTTTGTTTAATGCATGAAAAATGCATATGGAGTAGAAATGGTATGGACTAGAAGACAGAACGGCACTTGTACTTCCGGTTAAAAGCACTGAACAGAAGGAAATACTGTCAACGTTCACTATGCAGCACCTGCAGTGAGCGAACTCGTCGAAAAGATGGCGCCATCACAGAAACGATAACACAGCTTTTTAGCGTCTGTTAAAATCAATTTGTTGAATTCAAAACATTATGGCCATTGGTGAAGAAAAAAATCATAAATTAGGAGTAGGAAAAAAGCAGCGACTTACAGATGAGAATTTACAGCAAAATGAAGTAGTCAAACAACAGAAGAATAAGTGCTTAATACATTTTAAGAGACGTGTTGGTACAAACATGCTATAAGTGAACGTAACCAATTATCCATCCATCCATATTCTACCGCTTGTCCCTTTTGGGGTCGCGTGGGGTGCTGGAGCCTATTTCAGCTGCATTCGGGCGGAAGGCGGGTTACACCATGGACAAGTCGGCACCTCATCGCAGAACGTAACCAATTATTAACAGTAAATTTGCAATATGTTAGCGCACACATTAGCAGCCAAATTTGATTGTCATTTAAATACCAAATAATATGTTATGACCTATGTATCGTTATTGCTGGTGGCACCATGTAATTATTTCCAAATTCCACCCCACCCAAGGGACCATCTCCACCCCATTCAATTGTTGTGCTGAATATTTAGGGATCCTTTACAACTAGTTCATTTAAAGAATTCTAAGAATCCGTTACTGCAGGAGGCTGCAATGTACATCGCAATATAGATTTTAGGCCTGATTGCCCATCCCTGTTAATCCTGTGACAAAATTTAAACGTATGCATAAACGGGTAAAATTTGGGGCTAAGGGCCAAGGATTTTGCCTCAATCTGCGCTCCTTAAAAAAAAAAAAAAAGAAAAAAGGATGTACATGGAAACCATGACGACAGACAAGAATACAAGATAGGCTTGAATAGGAAAGAGTGTGGTTGCATGCAGCAAGACATGCATACACGCTGATAGCCTTTGTACATTCCTGTCGGCACAAATCAAACCCTCAAGGTCCAACGGTCTTTAAAAGGGATAAATCAGGGATCTGACATGGTTGATTTTAGTGGCAACAACAGAGAAGAATGCTTGTTTTAACCACTCACATCCTACTGAAACATCTGTGGCATTTCACCTTACCTTCACTAAACGAGAACAAAATAATCATAAATAAGAACAGTTCGACCTCAACTGGTAAGCGCAATTCATTCCATAACCATGCTTATAACTAGGGCTCGGCGATATGGCCTTTTTTTTATATTTTGACATTTTTAGGCCATATCGCGATACACGATATATATCTCGATATTTTGCCTTAGCCTTGAATTAAAACTTAATACATATAATCACACCAGTATGATGATTCTATGTGTTTACATTAAAACATTCTTGTACATACTGCATTAATATAAGCTCATTTTAAACTTCCATACAGAGAGGGAAATCACAACTAAGTCAATTGACCAAAACTGTATTTATCAAACAGGTATTAAGCAGTGGCACAAACATTCATGTCATTTCCAAAACAGAAAGTGCAAAATTGTCAGGGTAATTTTAAAACAAGCTATTAGTGCACTTTTGTGCATGATGTCACTAAGATGACATATCAAAACAACACTAAATTAAATTGCACATTTCGTACAGAACGCCACTACAATAGTTTAAAACAAATAAAGTGCACTTTTGTGCATGTCACACAAGATATTTCAATAACTGTCAAAAAATAATGAGCTGATTAATAGGAAATCAAATAGTGTTTGTCCTTCGCAATGTGATAGGTTACTGCAGACATTATCTCCTTTTGTTGATGACTATTGTTTTCATACGGTGTTGATCTAGAATTGTTTGCATCTGCATTTTGTTGGTGTGGGCGTGTGGCACCGAATGGAGATGTTGACATGCGGAGTAAACACTCTTTATTCTCTAGCGGGTGACTTTTCAATGATGCTACATATTAAATAAATAAATAAATAAATGGGTTGTACTTGTATAGCGCTTTTCTACCTTCAAGGTACTCAAAGCGCTTTGACACTACTTCCACATTTACCCATTCACACACACATTCACACACTGATGGAGGGAACTGCCATGCAAGGCGCCAACCAGCACCCATCAGGAGCAAGGGTGAAGTGTCTTGCTCAGGACACAACGGACGTGACGAGGTTTGTACTAGGTGGGAATTGAACCAGGGACGCTCGGGTTGCGGACGGCCACTCTCCCCACTGCGCTACTTTTTGTAGCATTACTGCCCCACACTTGACAAATTAAAGTTGTCTATTGGACATATTCCCACTTGAAGCCAAACCCCCGCCAGACGATGGACCCCCTGCTGTTTTTCTTGGGAATTAATTATTTCTTGATTTGTTACCAGATTCGCACCTTCTTTCTCTCGTATTAACACTCGCACGGCTCCGATAGCACCACAGCTAACATTACCCATGCTGCTACCTCTCGGCGTATATGTATGTGACGTATGAAAGAAGGTGCACTTGCTGTCTGTGAGAAGGAGAGACAACAGAGTGGGAAGAGCCTGTAGTGTAATGACAGCAGGTAAAAGCAACTGCGTGAGAACGTATACTCAAATATCACGATTAAGTAATTTTCTATATCACAAAGAGACAAACTCGCGATATATCGAGTATATCGATAAATCGCCCAACCCTACTTGTAACTCAAAAGACTTGTGTCTCAAATCAGCCACGCCCATTGAAAATTATTGAAATCAATTTACTCTGTACTTGGAACCCCAAATACAACAGTTGAAACATGTAACATGTGTTTTAAAAAGAAAAACTAACTTTTAGATAGGAACTATTGTATGAAATACAATAGTATAGTCACAAATAATATAGTATGTTTTATCTGCCACCAGCCACCTTACTTTTAATACATTAGTCTCTATTATTATTTTGATTCTTTAATAGTTTTTTTTATCCACTTTTTCTGTTGTTGCTACAGACAACTAAATGCCCCCATGGTATGAATAAGGTATTCTGAATACAATAGAACTAGCACTACAAATAGCGATGTAGCCAGACCCCGCCAAAAGGAGTCCAAAACTGCATGCAAGCTCACGCTAAAATGCATGATTTGACGCTTAAGTATGTTAGTAGGACAATGATGAGTTTTGTAATTATAAAAATTATTTTAATAAATCTATTTGATCAATTCAAAAATAAAACACTACAATGCAAAAGCCAAAGTAGTGAAATCTGTGTATTATTACACAATACTGCTAATCCATCCTTAACCAGCCATTATTGCAGGGGTAGGGAACATATGGCTCTAGAGCCAGATATGGCTCTTTTGATGACTGCACCTGGCTCTCAGATAAATCTTAACTGACATTGCATAACACGATAAGTAATGAATAATTTCGCTGGTAATCACATTGTTAAAAATAACGTTCAAAATATAAAACATTCTCATGCATTTTAATCCATTCATCCATTTTCTACCGCACCTGTTCAAGAAATAATGTTATTACAAATAATTAAAAACTTATTATACTCCAAAAATGTCGTTCTTACTTAAAAAATGCACGCATTTAGATGTATTCAGTGTTAAAGGTTCCCGACCCCTGATAGATCCTTGCATGGATCGGCCGTGACCTTGATGTGGTTCTCCAACAGCCCGAATCTGCGTAAAACCAACACATTGTTGCCTAAATTTGGTGAATACACACGTTTCACCCTTTTCTGCCTTTTCACTCTGCCGGTCTCACCCCTGACTGAGTATTTTTGTGTAGTGTGTACCCTGAAATGTAGGCTAATGCCCTGCAGAACTGACAGATTTAATGCCAATTCCTGGGTTGTACCAAAACCAGCCCCGAGCAGCAAGTGCATGTGTGTCTGCTGGTTTGTGTGTACGTGTGCGTGTGCGTGTGTGTGTGTGTGTGTGTGTGTGTGTGTGTGTGTGTGTCCAGTCAACTAAAAATCCATGTCTTATCTAAGGGAGTCAGTGAACATGGACTAAAAACAACTGCCCTGAGTAAAAAAAAAAAAAAAATTGGAAAGGTCACTGCCGATTTCAGAGTGTTTATAACTAGCTGTCATGTACAAAAGGGAAAAGGAAACATTTCTGTCCTTAATGGCCTTAATGTCAGTCACGCTCTTCGTCAGTTTTATTCAAAACGACCTTTAAGGTGAACCCATTCAACTCAAAAAAAAAGTTTGCCTCACCGAAACAGGATAATCTACCTGGTGTCCCAGAGGTCTCAACATGGGGAAATGCATATGATGCATATGATCAATGTGATGCAAAGGTTGATGCGCTTTGCCAGACTGAACTTGATGCATTAGCTAAAAATGTCCTTTGTGTCCAGACTTTAGAGACACCCTGTACACAGTACATCACGGCTACTCGCGATTGTTAAATTCCGCGACCATTTGCAAAAAGCAAGAGACACCCATAGAAATGTATATTGTTCAAAATCTAATAAAGCCTACATAACGCTACTGCATTAAGGTGCCACCTTACACTATGTGAGCTAACTCCACCAAAGCCTCTTGCTTGACACACTTCAGTTTCAAATTAAGATTCGTAATTAAAGTGACTGTCGTAAATATTAACTAAAACAGTTTTAGAACCGTCTCTTTAATTGTCATTGTTTACTCATGACCAAGGAAGTTAACAAGCTAAATGCATAAACGATTGGCATAAATCAAGCGTAAATTCTAAATATGCCACACACACTGAAATTATTTTATAATTGTAAAATGTAACACAAAATCTCTGCAGGGTGCTAATTCGGCACGTCTACATAATCCACACCGGGGTTTAACAGCAATATCACAACTGTTTGGGTATCTACAACGACCCTACAGACACACTACACATACATGTTTTAAAGTGTGACAATTTTATCTACTTTAAATTGTAAGCTGATCCTTATGATCAGCAATTTTGGACAGTTGTAGGGTTTTGACAATGTCCATCCATTTTCTACCGGTTGTCCCTTTTGGGGTGCAGGGGGGGTCGCTGGAGCCTATCTCAGCTGCATTTGGGCGGAAGGCGAGGTCCACCCTGGACAAGTCGCTACCTCATCACAGGGCCAACACAAATAGACAGACAACATTCACACTCACATTCACACACTAGGGCCAATTTAGTGTTGCCAATCAACGTATCCCCAGGTGCATGTCTTTGGAGGTGGGAGGGGCCTATCCCCAGCTGCATGTCTTTGGAGGAAGTCGGAGTACCCAGAGGGAACCCACGCAGTCGCGGGGAGTAAATAAAAACCTCACACAGAAAGATCCCGAGCCCGGGATTGAACCCAGGACTGCTCAGGACCTTCGCATTGGGAGGCAGATGCACTACCCCCTCACCTACCGCGCTGTCCATTTTGACAATGTGTTAATATATTATCAGAATGTATTTCTATTGTATTTATATTCAACATTATTTAAGAGTGTACCGCCAGGCAGAAGAATTAGGGCAGGTACTTTTGAAGGATTGAAAAAATATAAGCAATCTTTATGAACTACTAAATTTCAATGCTTCACTTTCAGTAAAGGAAAAGCAATACATGCTCAATTGCGATGGAGTCAGATGACTGTGTTTTTGTCATTGTAATATATAGATATCGATATATTCTAATATATTCTGTACATTTCTTTGCCCTGGGTCTACTGTAACTTCCCTAACGGTGGACATCTTATTAATGAGCAGATGCAGCTTCTGGCTATAATGCATATTCAACGCTCATAACTGTAAAGCAAAAAAAAAGCATAAATGCTCTGGCACTTGGTAATTAAAACAGCAAATTAACCTTATAAATAGCTTCAAATTATGGTAATTATAATTAAGTTTTCAATAGTACTACTTTTCAAAGAATTAGAACAATGAGTACACAATTTGATCTTACAATGTTCAGGGTTCTTCCATTGCAAAAAACACAGAAACTTTGTCAATCCCACTATTCCAACACGCAGAAAAACACATGAAAGTTATCGCAACTGATTGCACAAAAATTAAAAAGTCTAAGTCAGTGGAGGCAACACAGTGCCAACAGAAGAGGGTTTCCAGGGGCCAGAGTAATTACTTGCAACGCCAGTGCTCACATCTGGCTAAATACACAATATAAGCAAAGCATATACAATTTGGACTCAATCCAAGTGTTCATTCTGTGTGCTGTGTGTCCCTTTTCAATTAAAAAAGAATGTTGTTTTTTCTCCTGTCTCCCTCTTATGGTTGCTTCATGAATATTAAAATTATAATGAAATGAGTCTAAATAAAACATGGGAATTGGTTTATTTTAAAAACTGAAGTACAGAACCCTGAGTTTGGTTCTAATTCATTAAGCACACGTTCCCTTGATAACATAAATTACTAGAAACAGTCAAGTGGAGAAATTCAACACATGCTAAAATGCACGCGCATAGAAATGTTTAATTACACGCTGTTGAGCAACATCTTCTTTAACACATTCTGCTTTCATTGATTTGAAAGATACCTGACACTGAATTAAGCTGTGGATTTTAGCATTGCAAACATATATACTTACACCAAATTAGTAATCCTATTATACATGCCACTATATTAACATCTTATATAAACCTGAGCTACTGCTTAAACAGTAGAAATAAAAAGTACACTAGATATGGGTTTGCCAGGGGTACATCCATTTCCTCATTTTCTCTCCCACAAGTTTAACCCCCAAAACACACACATACATACCTGGCAAAAAAAATGCAGAAATAATAGAAATAGATACATCCATCGATCCATCCATTTTCTACCGCTTGTCCGGTTCGGGTTCTGTAGCCTATCTCAACTGCATTCGGGCGGAAGGCGGGGTCCACCCTGGACAAGTCGCCACCTCATCGCAAGGCCAACACAGATAGACAGACACCATTCACACTCACATTCACACACTAGGGACCATTTAGTGTTGCCAATCAACCTATCCCCAGGTGCAAGTCTTTGGAGGTGGGAGCAAGCCGGACTACTTGGAGGCAACCCACGCAGTTACGGGGAGAACATGGAAACTCCACACATTGGAGTGTCCCACGCGCAGGATCGAACCCAGAACCTTCGTATTGTGAGGCAGAGGCAATAGCCCCTCTTTCACCGTGCTGCCCAAAACAGATATAACATAATAGAAAATAATACATTTGCATTCTCTCTCTCAAAACTGTGAAAACAAGTGAAAATAAGTGCTGAAAGATTATTTAGGTTAAATAAATATTTTAATTTGGGGGTAAACATTTATATATCTCTCTAAACTGCGAAAACAAGTGAAAATAAGTGCTGAAAGATTAGTTAGAATTTTAATTCGGGGGTAAACATTTTAATAATAGCATGTTTTTAACTACAGTAGTACCTCAACCAAAGAGTGTTTTGAGATAACAACTGTTTATCGGCTAATTGTTATGCTTTAAGTTACAAGCAAAAACATGAGTTACAAGCATCCCCGCCATTAGTTGGTGTAGCAAATGTCACAGTGAACAACGTAAGATTCACCTAAAACATCCGGTCCTACACTAGCAAAAGCTTATAGCTATGCAATTAAGGATAATCTGCTGATGGTGTGTTTGACAGAGTTACTTCATAAAACTACTGTAGTGCTACATTATATTGAATTGTTTTCAAATGACTCCTCCCCCCAATTCATTTCAATGAGGGACGATTTGATGTACAGATTTTTGGAGTTAAGAACCCAATGACAGAACCAATTACATATTTATGTTGATATACTGCCAGTGTTAATTTTGACAGAAGTTTTTAATTTAGTTTTATTCATAGTCTTTTAACAAAAATGTATTTTAGTTTTAGTCACATTTATTTTAGTCATATAAATTGATTAAGAGTTAGTCAACGAAATTAAACAACATTAAAGTGACCTAAAATGACAGTAAATGTATTCGACAACAAAAAGTATTGAAGATAAGGACTCATAGTCCTTATCTACTCTACCTACAAAGCATTTGTTTAACGCAAAAGCCGCATTATTTTATGGCGTTAGTAATTTTTTGCACCACAGGTAAATTCCAATGAATATCTTTCAGGCACTTTTTCTATATTTTTTATGCTACGTCATGTATGTGTGTTGTAAAACAGAGTTACGATGCTAAGGGGCGCCGGAAGTTGGCAGACCGATCAGCATTCCTGTTCTGAGAATGAGATCGTGCTTAAAATCTGTATTTCCCCTCAGGGATTAATAAAGTATTTCTGATTGAATTTATATTTATATTTATATTATATATTGTTATATTATAGTATATATATATATATATATGTATATATATATATATATATATATATATATATATATATACATATATATATATATATATATTACTATTATATATATATTTATATTATACGTTTATATAAAATGTATTTCTGATACTTTGATCATAATTTGTTTGTGAGTGCGGGAGAACCGGAAGCAGCAAATACACATCAGTGGCATGGCAAATTTTGTCCATACATCCGTCCATTTCCTACCGCTTGTCCCTTTCGGGATTGCAAGGGGGCTGGAACCTTTGGTTTGTTAATAAATATTGGCCCCAAATAAATAATTAAATAGGAAAAACTGCATCAAATTCCTTTTTGTGCTGTTCGTGTGACATAAGCACATTGAACCACAGTTCAAGTTGCAATGCCTTTTGATTTACCATTAGATAAACAATTCCTTAAGGAAGACAAAATTACTTGATATTTTTTGTAAAGAAGTACTATGATAGAATTTGCTTTAAATTACATACATAATGTCAAAACTGAAATGTGTCCTATTCACTTTTTCACGGTTGCACACGATGTGGATCATGTTAAACATGTCCAGTTTTGTTTTGTGGGTAGTAGAAATCCAACATCCTTATCTTACAAGGACAAGTATGTGATTGGTTCTCCTTTCTGTCAACATTTTCATCTTGTTTTTATTTGTTGACGTAAATTTAGTCAGTATATTTTGTAAATGTTTTTCAGTCGTGTATTTGTTTAGATTATTAATTGTCTTATTTTCATAAGGAAAAAAAAAAAAAAAAAAAAAAAAGAGTAGTGACAATAATTCGGAGGAAAATATAAGTCAACAAAATGAACGCTCGGAAGCCGTCGACAGACCCACAAGTGACCACTACTGACGCTATCACATCCACATCCGTACCGAAATACACAAACAAGGTGAGTAACTTTAAAATATACAGTAAAGTGGCAAACGTTAGTAAAACTAAGCGTTTTTGTTGAGTAGTGTATCAGAAAGTATGTGTTTGTGTGCATGTATGTGTGTGTGAACTAATAATCAAATCAATAAAAACCAAACAGATGTGTCATGAACTGCCGTTACATAACAACATTGATGACAAATTGATCAAATTCTAAGCTGATGCTATGTTATTGAAAAAAAATGAGCTTCAAAACATTGCACATTTTGCAGCAACATTTTGAAAAAATCTGCTAATTCAGACATTTTAGGCGACAACAATTACAATGAAGCTTGCAAAGTTCTGTAGGTTCTGATTAAATAGTAAAAAGGCCCAATCTTTTCTAATTCATAATCTATTTTCAGTAGCAAACAGCAAAAAATTGCAGTCACCCAGCCAGTGACTCATTGTTTGCTCACACTAGCACAGTAAGCACACACCCGCCAGGTGTGGGTGTGCCAATGATGGTGGAAAATTAATCAAAATGCAAAACACTTTCTACCCTAATTTCACTGTGTTTATGCAAATGTAGCGCCTTGTTTCCCATTCTGTGTGCACGTGTGTGTAATGTGCATTAAAACACAAGTGGAAAAGATTTGGTGAAAACACGCATATAGCAATTTAGCAGTCCCAAGAAATGTTTATTTATAATAAGCTATGGTTGAATGGGTTAACTTTGAATCAATATTTAAATGAATAATTAATATGGTTTAGCATGTAAAATGTTAGTGGGAAAAGTGTGTGCATATAGTACTTGATTGAGTTTCTGAAGTGGTCTTCTGCAGGGTTTTTGACGGTGCAGCTGTTCAGGAGCCATAGGTCTGCTTCTGTTGGATCATCTACAAAAAGACAGAAGAATATAAAACTTGGTTTACCGAGCTGGTCGTCAGGTAGTTAAAGGGGAACATTATCACCAAACCTATGGAAGCGTCAATATATACCTTGATGTTGCAGAAAAAAGACCATGTATTTTTTTAACCGATTTCCGAACTCTTAATGGGTGAATTTTGGCAAATTAAACGCCTTTCTGTTCATCTGTCTTTTAGCGAAGACGTCAGAACGTGACGTCACCGAGGTAACACACCCGCCATATTCATTTTCACATTACAAACACCGGGTCTCAGGTCTGTTATTTTCCGTTTTTTCGACTATTTTTTGGAACCTTGGAAACATCATGCCTCTTCGGTGTGTTGTCGGAGGGTTTAACAACACCCAACAGGGAGGGATTCAAGTTGCACCACTGGCAAGAAATCTGCCGCCAGACCCCCATTGAATGTACCAGAGTGTCTTCACATTTGACCGGCGATGCTAAGACAGACATGGCACAGAGATGTATGGATAACCTGCAGATGCATTTGCAAAGATTAAGTCAACGAAATCACAAAGGTGAGTTTTGTTGATGTTGTTGACTTATGTGCTAATCAGACATATTTGGTCACGGCATGACTGCCAGCTAATCGACGCTAACATGCAACGCTAATCGATGCTAACATTCTATTTACGCTAGCTGTATGTACATTTGAAACTAGATACCCACATTTAATGCAAACAAACACATACCAATCGACGGATTTAAGTTGCTCCAGTGTCACAAGATGCGAAAGTCCTAATCGTTTGGTCTCCATATTTTACCGGCGATGCTAATAAGGCAGCCATGCTATGGGCCACTTCATTAGGTACACCCACGCTATGGTCGAATAGCGTCAATAGCTATTCGCTCAATAGCTTCGATTTCTTCTTCAATTTCGTTTTCGCTATCTGCCTCCATACTCAGACCATCTGTTTCAATACATGCGAAATCTGTTGAATCGCTTAAGCCGCTGAAATCTGAGTCTGAATCCGAGCTAATGTCGCTATATCTTGCAGTGGTAACCGCCATGTTGTTTGTATTGGCAGCCCTGTATGACGTCAACGGGAAATGGACAGTGGTTTTGAAGATAGCGAAAATAAGGCACTTTAAAGCTTTATTTAGGGATATTCCGGGACCGGTAAAATTTTGAAAAAAAATTCAAAAAATACAACAAGCCACTGGGAACTGATTTTTATTGTTTTTAACCCTTTTGAAATTGTGATAATGTTCCCCTTTAATGTAAATATAATGACATGGCATTAAAAATAATTCCAATAAAACTAAATATATGTCATATAGCAGCAGTACTTAAAAACAACCCTGAATAAAATAGTTTTGAGTTTCTCCCTAAATTACTGTACCTAAATGATTTAGCAGGCAAGTTTGCACACTCAGTATTTCAACAACTATAAGAAACTAATGAGGAAATCTCTAGAAAGAGTTGCATAGGAATTAGGTATAGCCAATGGCAAGGGAGTGTTTTGCAAATGTTTTGCATATCATAGCCATCAGGTAATTATGTGAGATGTTGTTACTGCAGATGTGCGCAAAAACAGTTGACTTATCTGATGAAAAAATGTCCTTAGGGGTGAGATAAGCACCCTGGAAAGCATGAGAATGAGTGTCTGCTTAAAAAAAGGTGTGTTCAACATGATTGTGCATACTGTAGGTGACCTGTTTGAAATGCACAGGTCTGAACGTTATGGTACACTTCTTTGGATCAGTGAGTGTGCAGTAATCAGAGGAAAGGGTGGCTTTTTTGAAGAAACTAGAATATAAAACATGTTTTCAGTTATTTCACATGTTTTTGTTAAGTACATAACTCCACATGTGTTCATTCATAGTTGTGATGCCTTCAGTGACAATCTACAATGTAAACAGCCATGAAAATAAAGAAAACGTATTGAATGAGAAGGTGTGTATAAACTTCTGGCATGTACTGTGTGTGTGTGTGTGTGTGTGTGTGTGTGTGTGTGTGTATATATACATATATACACATACATACATATATACACATACATACATATATATATACATATATATATATATATACATACATACATATATGCATATATATATACATATATATATATACATATATATACATACATACATATATGCATATATATATACATATATATATATACATATATATACATACATACATACATACATACATACATATATATATACATATATACATACATATATATATACATATATACATACATATATACATACATACATATATATACATATATATACATATATATACATATATACATATATATACATATATATACATATATATACATATATACATATATATACATATATATACATATATATACATATATATACATATATACATATATACACATATATACATATATACATATATATACATATATACATACATACATATATACATACATACATATATATACATATACATATACACATATATATACATATACATATATATATATATTGAAATATAAAACACCCACAACAAAAAATGTATAAATACAATTAAATAAAATCTAAACGCATTGAATGAGTAAGTGTGTACAAGCTTTTGTCCTGTATTGTACTGTACACACACACACACACATATATATATATATATATATGTATATATATATATATATATATATATACAGTAAATAAATACATACAATTAAATAAATAGAGCATAACTAATAGGATAAAAAGTAAAGTTTGAATGACTTCAATAAAATAAATGAATATTAGGTAGAACCCAAATCAAAAAGGTGGGTCTTAAGCCTGTATTTAAAAATATGATCTTTCTCTCCAGCCCTCTGGCAAGCTGTTCCATAAACGGGGCCATAATAGTGGAAAGATGCCATCTCGTTACTTTGTATCTTGACTTTTGGAATATTTAGGAGGCTAGGGCCAGAGCATTTCAGGGTCTGCGAAGGTTTGTAGGGTAAAAAAAAATCTGAAAGATAAAAAGGCCCAACATCCTAAAAGCATTTATAAACCATATAAATAACCTTAAATTGATCTTGAAACAAACAGGGATCCAGCACAGTGATTTTAAAACTGGTGTAATGTGAGCCCACCTTCTGATCTTCGTCAGGACATGTGCAGCTGAATTTTGAAGCAATTGTATAGGGGCAATAACCTTTTTACAAAGACTCAAAAGCAGGACATTACAGTAGTCTATACAACTCGTGAGCATGCATTAGCATCTGTGTGTTGCCCTGAGAGAAAAAAAGGGCAAACTCTAACTGTATTCTTAAGAATATAAAAAAATATTTTTGTAATTTGTGGTATAAAACTTAGCTCAGTCGAAAGGGACACACAGATTTTTCACCTGGAGTGATAGAGTCAAGAACAATGCTTGTAGTTCAGGGTGACACATAAACTGGTTTTAATAGCAAAGACATCACAAAGACAAAATGGCACTCCGACTACTAAATAATTGTTTACCAAGATTTTACTGCTAAGCTGTCACCCATCTGCCATCCAGTGAACCAAGTGTATGCTTACCAGATTCTGGGTAGCCTTGTTAAAACAAAAGTTTACCAAAAAACTATTAAAAAATAACATATTGGTTATTCACAATTGACCTGATACTCACAAAATGTCATCCCAAAGTGTGAATTCAATATTGATCCTGTTTTAATCCTAAATTGCGGGGTTGCAACCAAAAACCAAGCATTTACTGTGGCTACTGTTTATTCGCTATGGATACTATAACTACTGAGTATTATATAGGTTCAAAGCCAAATATAAAAGCCAGATATCTTTAAAAAAAAATGCTGAATGTGATGAAGCAAATCAATATGCAGGTGATACTAAAAAAAAAATTATATTTTATTTAAAAGTTTGTTTATTCCAGAAATTTGATTTACTAGGTGTAACCAATATATTACAAGCAACTCAAGAGGATTTGGGGTTTTCAAAAACTTTAAGCCACGATCATCAAAATTAGAACAAATAAAGTCTCGACATACGGTATTTCACTTTGCATGAAATAAGTTTATATCACATATGAAGTTGAATTGCTGACATGAATGAACTTTTACACAATATTCACATTTTTTGAGTTTCAACTATTCTCTTAAGAACATAGATTTACTACAAGATTTTAAAGTTTTTTCCCCCAAAAGGGAATTTTCAAATCTGGAATCATTCCAGATTATTGGAATTCATTTCGACAGGCAAGAACAGTGCATGCATGCAGAATATTCACTCTGTTTTTACTTGACTTCCTGCTCTGTGTTTACGTTTGTGGAGACATCTATCGGACATGAGGTCATGTACAACCTGCAATACCTTCAAAGATTGTCTCAACTGTTCAACAGTTTGCCTGCAGTACACACTGACATAAAAATCATTATGTTTCATTGACATACAAACACTACCATAAAGTGTTACTACACACCACTGGAAAAAAGGACAATGGAGCTAGTTTTATATTCACAATATAAGAAATACTACATTTCACAACAGTTGACCCTGAAATAAATTGGTTTTCATGAACGTTTCAGTAATGAGGAAATTCCTTTGGAGTAAAATAGCCTACGTTTTATATTACATAAATATATCGATGAAAGTGAAATGACCTTTGACTCCATTTGACTATTTGTCTGAATGTGATTGGATGTGTTCTTCACACAAGTGAATGTGTATCTTCACTTATTCTGAAAAAATAAAAATAAAAAAATAAAAAAATATGATTGAAAAAGGTGAATTCAATCCATGAGCTGTCCTACATGTGCATATGTTTTCGGTGTGCCTATATATTGTGCTGATCCCACAACAGAATCATCTATAAAACAGACCTGGCTGACATTGCTAAGGCAACCCCTGGGGTCAGTGCATGCACACATGTACACAAGGTCATGCATAACACATTTCAATCCCAGACTCACTATGGAGATGAGGAGAACGGGTTATAGGAGTGGGTGAATTCATTGAAAATAGCATAGATGAAAAAAGCCAGGGTTAAAAGCAAGGAAAAGCTAACACTTGTCAGGCAGATAGAGCAAAATAAATTTAAGCTGTTGTCATCCAGAAAGGAGGTAAAAAAGAAGAGCTGGCCAGAAGTAGTAACCATCCAAATGAGGTCTAAAAATGACCAAAAAAAAGAAAAAATTAGGCATTCTGCACTGAATTGTTATTGATTTAACCGCAGGTGTGTGACACACCCCACAGAGAAACTGAAACAAGGCTCAGCTGCAGGGTCAGAGAGCAGGGATACACACAAACAGAGGAACAGAACGGATGGCAATAAGAAGACTTCCCAAAACTCCACATATGCAGGTGTGATAAACAGACAAATATGGAGTGTCAACTATTATTACAACGCACTTTATCTAAGCAGGTGCATTTCATATTTACCTATGAAGTTGATCTGTATTTTTCCGTGTTGTTTTTGGTTAAACTGACTAAGTAGTACTATTCTGGGTTGGTCTAACTGTAGTTTAAAAAGAAAAAAAAAAGAAAAGAAAAAAAAATAGAAGCCTTCCTCTCGCGTTGTAGCAACCAGCACACCAAATTATTTTATCTGAAGTATGAAATGAAAGAATGATTATGCTTACAAGCACTAAGAAGTTCCCTTGGGAATTATTCTATGTAACCTGCTTGGGTTTGCAGACAGTCCAGTGAATCTGAGAGCAGTCAGATCTTATATATTCATGTGAGAAGGAGAGCTCTGGAGACACTGCTTTCCTAGCACCATAAACCTTTGATACAGTTTCCTTTAATTGTCACTCTCAATTATGAACACATATCATATACTGTAGCCCAACTTCCTCTGCAGTCTTGCATATGCATACTCCACACCCAGACCTACTTTGCAAAGTTGGACTAACTATGCACTTTATCTGTTTCTATCTAGTGTGCTCTGCTAGACAGTCTGAGAAGGCAAAAGATACTGCCACTGCAAACGTATTGGTGTGTGTATGTCTGTGTGTGCATGCATGCAAATGTGTGCGCGAGAGACACAGAAGAAGCAGACAGCGGCTACCCTGGGGCTCAAAAGAAAACTCCTGGAGCCTCACACACATATCATGACCCACTTTTCCATCCCATCCAACACATCGCTTCATGCACGCGCACACAAACACATTTGTGTTGTCATTTCTGTCTTCTGCCCTCCATCCTTTTCACCCCACATCTACAAATATACCCTCCTCACACCGCCCTCTTATCCTTACACACGCACAGGCACACACACACAGGACATGCTGACCTTGGGATACAGTGGCGTAGAGGTTTATAGGAGCCAGCATGCTGGTGCAAAGGTTGGCTTTGGGGTGAATAGATACACTTGACTGAGCTAACAAGGCCTGTCTGGCCTTATTGGCTGACCAGACAGCTGGATGCCAGGCTGGCTGGGAGGACAGGTAGCTCAAAAGGCAGGGTGTGGCAGTGACCCCAGTGGTGTGCATCAAGGCGAGTCAGGATAGGAAGATTTACTAAGGGGAAGAGGAACGGTGTCCTCCAGAGCAGTGTTTTTCAACCACTGTGCCGCGGCTTAGCGTGCCGTGACATACAGTCTGGTGTGCCGTGGGAGATTATCTAATTTCACCTATTTGGGTTAAAAATAATTTTTGCAAACCAGTAAATATAGTCTGTGTTGTTGTTGAGTGTCGGTGCTGTCTAGAGCTCGGCAGAATAACCGTGTAATACTCTTCCATATCAGTAGGTCGCAGCCGGTACCTAATTGCTTTGTACAAACCCCATTTCCATATGAGTTGGGAAATTGTGTTAGATGTAAATATAAACGGAATACAATGATTTGCAAAGACAAAGACAAGATATTTGATGTTCAAACTCATAAACTTTTTTTTTTTTCCAAATAATAATTAACTTGGAATTTCATGACTGCAACACATGCCAAAGTAGTTGGGAAAGGGCATGTTCACCACTTTGTTACATCAACTTTTCTTTTAACAACACTCAAACGTTTGGGAAGTGAGGAAACTAATTAGTGAAGCTTTGAAAGTGGAATTCTTTCCCATTCTTGTTTTATGTAGAGCTTCAAGTCATTCAACAGTCCGGGGTCTCCGCTGTCGTATTTTACGCTTCATAATGCGCCACACATTTTCGATGGGAGACAGGTCTTGACTGCAGGCGGGCCAGGAAAGTACCCGCACTCTTTTTTTACGAAGCCACGCTGTTGTAACACGTGCTGAATGTGGCTTGGCATTGTCTTGATGAAATAAGCACGGGCATCCATGAAAAAGACGGCGCTTAGATGGCAGCATATGTTGTTCCAAAACCTGTATGTACCTTTCAGCATTAATGGTGCCTTCACAGATGTGTAAGTTACCCATACCTTGGCCACTAATACACCCCCATACCATCACAGATGCTGGCTTTTGAACTTTACGTTGATAACAGTCTGGATGGTTTGCTTCCCCTTTGGTCCGGATGACACGATGTCAAATATTTATTTTCTTAGTTTATTTTGAACATGACATACATACAACAATATACATCAGTTAATTTCATCATTTCGCAATAGATCATGTCTGAAAAGGAGTAGGAAGAAGCAAAGCTTATTGAATCGTACCCCTTTTCCACTTCAGAGCGCCCACAATATATACATTCATTCACTGAGCTTCTTTACAGCAAAATATCAAAATAGCAAAATGACATCTATGAGTGAGTAACACGGCAGTTTTCATGGCACCCACCTGTTCCCAATTAGCCTGCACACCTGTGGGATGTTCCAAATAAGTGTTTGATGAGCATTCCTCAACTTTATCAGTATTTATTGCCACCTTTCCCAACTTCTTTGTCACGTGTTGCTGGCATCAAATTCTAAAGTTAATGACTATTTGCAAAAACGTTTTTTTAACAGTTTGAACATCAAATATGTTGTCGTCGTAGCATATTCAAATGAATATGGGTTGAAAATGATTTGCAAATCATTTTGTTGTATTTATATTTACATCCAACACAATTTCCGGACTCATATAGAAACGGGATTTGTAGATGTCTGAAACAGCGGGAGGCAACATGAAGGTAAAAAGCTGTCTAATGCCATTCATCCATCCATTTCTACCGCTTGTTCCGTTCGGAGTCGCTGGAGCCTATCTCAGCTGCATTCGGGCAGAAGGGGGCGTACACCCTGGACAAGTCGCCACCTTATCGCAGGGCCAACACAGATAGACAGACAACATTCACACTCACATTCACACACTAGGGCCAATTTAAATGCTTAAACCAAAAATAAATAAAAGGTGAGTGCCCCAAAAGTTTTTAAACAATAACAAAAAGCAACCTGAACCAATTGATGTTTAAAATAAGAAAAACAAGAAAAAGAAAAAATATCAATCCAATTATTTTAGTATCATATATAAAATGGTTCTATACTAGGTATACAGTGCCCTCCATAATTATTGGCACCCCTGGTTGAGATGTGTTTTTTAGCTTCCAATTATTTTATTTTTTTTCTAAATAATATGGGACCTTAATGGAAAAAAAGAGAAAAATCCAACCTTCAATACAAGTGCATTTATTCAGTGGGGAAAAAATCCCACATAAAGAAATAATTATTTGACATCAAATAATGTGTGTCACAATTATTAGCACCCCTGGTGTTAATATTTTGTACAACCCCCTTTTGCCAACAAAACAGCACCTAATCTTCTCCTATAATGTTTCACAAGATGGGCAAAGACAGAAAGAGGGATTTTCAGCCATTCCTCTTTGCAGAATCTCTCTAAATCATCCAGAGACCTGGGTCCTCTCCTCTGTACTCTCCTTTTCAGCTCACCCCACAGGTTCTCAATGGGGTTGAGGTCAGGGGACTGAGATGGCCATGGGAGGAGCTTGATTTTGTGTCTGGTGAACCATTTCTGTGTAGATTTGGCCATATGTTTAGGGTCATTGTCTTGCTGAAAGACCCAGTGACGACCCAGCTTCAGCTTTCGGGCAGAGGGCAACAGATTTTGATTTAAAATGTCCTGGTATTTCAAAGCATTCATGATGCCATGCACCCTAACAAGGTTCCCAGGGCCTTTGGAAGTGAAACAGCCCCACAGCATCACTGACCCACCCCCATACTTCACAGTGGGTATGAGGTGCTTTTCAGCATGCGCATCTTTCGTGGTACGCCAGACCCACTTAGAGTGTTTGTTGCCAAAAAGCTCAATCTTGGTCTCATCTGACTAAAGCACACGGTCCCAGTTGAAGCCCCAATACCGTTTGGCGAACTCCAGACGCTTGCGTTTATGATTGTGAGTGAGGAAAGGTTTTCTCCGTGCATGCCTCCCAAACAGCTTGTTGGCGTGTAGACAGCGCCTGATGGTTGATTTGGAGACTTTGTGACCCCAGGATGCTACCATTTGTTGTAATTCTGTAACAGTGAGCTTTGGAGATCTTTTGATTTCTCTTACCATCCTCCTCACTGTGCGTGGTGGCAAAATAAACTTGGGTCCTCGTCCAGGCTTATTTACCACTGTTCCAGTTGTTTTGAACTTCTTAATTATTCCTCTCACAGTGGATATGGGCAGCTGCAGTTGAGTGGCAATCTTCTTGTAGCCTCTGCCTGACCTGTGAAGGTCGACGCACATCTGCCTCACTTGTATGCTGTGTTCCTTTGTCTTTCCCATGTTTAAGAGTGGATAAGAGAAATGGCCTCGGTGTCACGTCATATTTATACCCCAGGGAAACAGGAAGTGATGAATTACTAATTAAATGTTCCTACGTACTCTGGTAAACTTTGTAAACTACTGTAGAAATGACAGAAATGCTTCAATTATATTTATTTCCTGGGAATTGTTAAGGGTGCCAATAATTGTGGAACAGGTGATTTAATGAAAAATAATTATTTTTTAGTCAGGGATTTTTTTATTTTCTTACAATTCATTTGAGTTGAAGGCTACATTTTCCTACAATTTTCAGTGTGACAGTATTCTTCTGCAATAAACACTGAATTTATTTTAAGGCTTTTAACACATCTCAACCAGGGGTGCCAATAATTATGGAGGGCACTGTAAATGGCATTGACATCTGGATCGATCACCACTGCTTTGCATTGAAGCTTTAGCTGTTAATCTTTTGTGTCGTCCTGCTGTGTGCGTGCGTGCACACATGCGTGTGCATAGCATGCTCAGGCATTCTTTTTAGGCATTCAGGAATAATGCAACTTGGAATTTATTTTCCACCATGGTGGTAAGGACTCGCATCTTAAAAACATTACAGTATATTAAAGTATCTTTGTCACTGTAGATAAACAAAGCGTTCGGGCTTTTGTTCCTGCAAGACATGCACTCACCCTCCTAGATTTCATGGCTCTCCTGCATGTGTCTTTTTTTTTACGATACTGGCCTTTGTGGTGTCTGAGAAAAATTCTGGTCCTTAGACCAATGTAATCGGGGACTAACTGACGTAAGCTATCTTGCTGCAATTTGACAAACTATAAACATCCCCCAAAGTACGTACCCAGCAAAACCCAGCTAAAAGTGCTACTTATGTGTTTGGGCCTGCAATGCTGTGTGTCTGCATAAATCTATATGTGTCGTGTGTATCATATACTACCTGTGTGTGCAGATTTGCCTTACTGACTTGGCAAACTGTGAATGGGCCTAAAAGGATTTATGAATTTCACCTCCAATCAAGTCACACACACACATGCACACGCACAAATATGGGCCTGAGGTGTTTGGCAGTTGGTCTATCCGTCTCAAAGGGTAAGCAACCACTCAAGCATGGATGATAATGCAATCAACTGTCATTAGAGGAACAGTGAACACACACACTCGCTCAAACACATGCACAAGACCCATGATGCTCTTTCAGCTGTCAGTCACTTTTGGACAATCACACATAAGCCATTTAGCCACAGTAATACACTGCATGAAGAAATAAATTAAGGTAACAACGAACATAATATAATTTATCTGAATATTTGAAAATACAGAGCCAGGGGCACATCCAGGGTTTCCCCTACATGTAATTGATCGTGGCGCACCACCACTGCAGGTTAAATGCCACCAGACCTTCAAAATTTGTATTTTTGGGTGTTTGTTTTTTTACATAAAACAATATATATTTCATTTTACATAAAAAAAATGTTTTTACATGAAAACTAACTTAAGCAATATATTGTATGAATGGATATACTGTATATACCGTATTTTCTTGAATTACCGCCGGGCATATAATATGCGCCTGCCTTGAATTACTGCCGGGTCAAACTCGCTTCGCAAAATAATTAGCGAATGCTTAGTATAACTGCCGGGTCAAACTCGTGACGTCACGAGTGACACCTCCCCTGTCATCATTTTCAAAATGGAGGAGGTTGATTTCAATACCGGTAATTTGAAATCGCATAAAGGGAAGAAGATTAAGACCTATTCAGTAGGATTTAAGGTCCAAGCTATTGGATACCGGTATACTAAAGAGAACCGTAAGCAGCTATGTTTTATTAATATACCTGAGGAGCCGACGGTCCGACAGACAGGCAGTGCACGCTGGAGCCCGGCCCAAGATGGCGACGAGGAGACGGCGAGCGAGCGGAGAGAAGGAGCGGAAGAGCGACCTGGACTGAGGTTTTATTGAAAAATAAACTAAGTCAAACTGCTCAAGCCATGTCCTTCCTTGGTGGTCCTGGGAACCCGCAAGACGACGGCTTGAGACCGTCACAATATCGTAGCTGCGTCTGTCAAATATGAGTCATTAAATGACTCCCGCCTCCTGTTGGTAGAGGGCGCTAGTGATCCTTCTTGCGACTACTCTGCTGCAGAAGAAGTTAAATGAGTGACGTGATATGTGCTGGAGAAGGTAATAAAGGAAGATCTCCATCGAGACGAGACTTTTAAAACTGAAGAAAGATAAGGAAGACTTCTATAAACAAGTTATCAATATTTTTGATTAGAAGGAGCTGACATGGACTATATTTACAAGTAAAGGTAAGACCATAATAAATAAAAAAAATTATTAAAATGTGCTTTTCATGATGGTATCCTTACATCACACTCAAATTTTTACTGCATTCCTTTGGTAAGTGCCGGAGTGAGAAGAGGTTTTAAAATAATTAGCGCATGCTTACTTTTACCGCATGCCTCTGGTAAGCGCAGGAGTGAGAAGAGGTTTTAAATTAATTAGCGCCCCGGCAGCAATTGAAGGAAATACGGTAGTCTATAATTTACCAGAATGAGTTTGAAAACCATCTCAAATTTTAAAAAAAGTAAGAAAAGAAAGTTGAAGAGAAAAGGATTTTAAGTTAATGAAAACATTTCTTGTTCAAGCCTGTTTAACTACCCTAATTTTTTTGACATTACTATCGACAATGACATTTACGTCGTCGAACCTTCGTTGGGACGTCTGTTTGGGGTATCAGTGTGCATGTTCTCCCGCGCATGCGTGGGTTTTCTCTGGGTATGTTTGTTTATTGGAAACTTAAAATTGTCCATAGGTATGAATGATAATGTGAATCATTGTCTATATGTGCACTGTGATTAACTCTAATGGCATTAGAGCCAACCTTCATCCTGCATAACTGTATTGTTTTTTTCAGTTTGATCCAAACTATATTATTAATTTTACAAGATTCCTTCATGTATGTGCACTTCTGTATATATAATGTACTTATCTTGGTGTGCTTAGTTTTACAGTGATTTAATTGTGAAGAGAATATCAACAAAACACCTCAAGTTATATTTTTCCATTACTAATTCAAGACTATTCACATTGGCAAACTAAATTGCAACACTCAGGGAGGGCATAATATATTGTTGCCAGTGTTACCTTTTACAATAAACAGTAACAATTGAAACTGCATTGAAAGAAAAGAGAGCACAGTCTACCGAGTCACATTCGTTGTGTGTTAAACATACTAGGCCAATAAAGCTGATTCTAATAAAAGAAGAAAACATATCTTCTTAGTAATGACTAAGAACATATTTTTCAAATATACATAAAACAGTTTAGCCTTCTTAAAGAAAATATATACATCGTAGCCATTAAAAATGATCATGATGTCATTTATATATATGATGATGAGTTATCGACCACAAATCTGCCACCAAATATATAGTGGCAATCTAGGGAAAACCCTGACATCAACAGCCAAATTACAAGACTACAAGCGCACACACTTCATCACCACCAATTAATCATCTGATGCAACCACACTGGTTGCAAGCTGTAGTTTTTGAGCTGTGCAATATTACTTCTGGTTCAATGTGACTGTCTCAATGATTATTTTCGGTTATGCTAGGATCTCCATTAATGCCAAAATTATGCAGAGGACGAATACATACAACTTACATGAATTTAATCATGTTCTAACATCAAACTCGATTTTTTAAATACATATGTTGATTCTTCTTTAAAGCACAGCTTAATGTCTAACCCAGAGGGCTTCAACAGGGGTCCATGACCCATAGCGTATCTGCAGAGATACTGCAGGTGGGGTCATGAAATTTGGAGTTATTCATTTTTAATTTTCATTTTTTTTATATATATATTTTTTTATTCAACCTGTAATTTTTCCACAAAAGTAAATGCCTTTAAATACACATTAAGATTGGTTTATAAACGGCAGTGACATGGTCACCCTACTCACTGTACTTTGCAGGTTTAAAATAAAAACAAAAAAGATTATACTGTGTAATATTCTTAGCAATTAAGATGACTAGCTATTAGCGCTCGAGTTGCAATCTAGCATTTACTGGCGCTATACTGTATTCTTTGAATATCTTACTATTACAATAACGAGGTACCTTTAGGATCAGTCAATATTAAAACACAATTTTATAGAAGGAGTATAAGCAGGGGGTCCCTGCTTTATCACGCCAAAAGTTTGTGGATCCTTGGCCTTGAAAACAAAGGAAACCCCTGGTTTAACACTTACCTACATCAATGAGACTATATTAGGTTTGGAACAATTAAAAAGAAATATTTAAATATTTGTCAATTGCTAATTTCAAATCAAAGTCCATTTCTATTGGTTAGATGCCGTGCAAGATTAACCCTACTAGTGTGACAGTGAATAACAACGCAAATTGTTTCCAAGGAAATAAAAAAAAAGTGAAATATTGTATAAGCCAACAAATTAGTCTTAAGTTGCTTAAGAATATTGTGATATTCGTGATAGGCAATGTCGCCGCTTTGCAACAATAAGCTCCTATTAAAAATGTTCAAAAAATGGGGTCATGATATGGCACAAAAAGCAGCTAATAAAAAAAGACCCTGAAGCCATTTTGGCTCCAAAGGGAGCAGCAAAAAAATCTGATAACATGCCTCATGGTATGTACCTTGATGGGGCTGAAAATTTCACCTTCTGAAATGAAGAGAAAGGAGCTTGCAGTCATCTCTGCTAGAGGCTAGTGGGGTGTAGACTAAAATAACTACTGTAATTTGCTGTAAATAGTGGGTGCAAAGTTGTGACTGGCAGGATGGATCGCTACAGATCACTGCAGAAAAGACAGCCAATGCATAATCTCGAGTCTTTTCAAAGAGATATGTATCACAGTGTGTGTGTGTGCAAGTGTCACTGTGCGTCATTGTTTACTTGGAAGCTTGGAGTGTACGCCAAGTTAAGCACAGTGGGAGGCACAGCAGAACTCTCCTACCCAACATTTTGACAGCATCTTAAAAACATCCATTCCTCTGGGATTGTTTCGGGTTCTGAACAACTAACTGAGAGTCCATTACTGTTGAAGACAAGAAGCCGTCTTATGATACACAGGGAAAGGAGGTGGTTATTTTAGAAGAAAAAACAAGGTGAAAAACTGAGACAAACCCGATATATATGGTAATTGATAGTGAGAGGTTTTGGGGAAAGGGGCCAAAGAAAGAAAAAGAGGTTACTTTAAAATTAGGGCCGTCAAAGTTAAACCGATAACGTTTTAACTAGAATTTATTTTGACAGCATTAATTTTTTTGACACGCGATTCAAGCCGGGGCAACCTGTTTGAACCTCGGCCCATTCCGTGGCGTCGGAAAATGTATCCGTGTTCAGTTACAGTTTGACCCACAAGCATGGGGAAAAAATAGCGAGCAGCAATGGACAAAGACATAGTTTTATTATGGAAAGCCCAGTTCCAAAACAAACCATGGCAAGTCATCCTCCTGACAGGACGAGACTACAGTATTCTCAATGGCTGCTGGCATATTTGTATTCAGATGGGTGGAGCTTAATTTCCGTGTTTTGATTACAGTTTAGTGCACTGATAATATAAATGCAGATTGTGACTGTAACGGGTTTAGTATGACATGGTACAAGCCCAGTAAAAATGAAAGATGTTAGACACAAAGTGGAGAGGCACTTTTTATTGCTATCAGTCGGTTTGTCGTTGACCATGTCAAGACACCTTTTCCTCAAACAAATCACACACTTCCTGTTTCATAACAATAATGTTATGCATCACACCCAGTCAAACTACACTTACAAAATGAAAAATGTCTTATCATAACAATCGTGATCGTAACAATCCACATTTTGGGTGGTTAGTGCCCGAAACTGGTATCTAAACATGAAAGAGTACTCCCCTCCTATGAATGCAAGTTCCCCTAGAGCAGGAAAACGCATGTTGTATTCCTACAAAACACGAAATCTGGCAAGACACAAACACACTGGAGATTATTTTTTATTGTCACTAAAAGTGGGTTTTTGTCCATCTTGTGTTGAGCTGTTCAAAAAAAAGCAGAATGTCTAAAAAAAAACAAAAAAACATTTATTTGAAACTAATTGTCCAGTCACATTAAAAATTTGAAAATGATCTGTCTATGGCAGACCTGGGCAAATTAAGGCCCGGGGGCCGCATGCGGCCCGTTGAGCTTTTCAATCTGGCCCGCCGGACATTCCCAAATATATGTTTTAGATCTTTAAGGTGGAAAGTGTAGCTGCCATTATGATGTGCAGTCCTGTTTTCTAATGACCGTAAGTCTTCAACTATACTAAGTCTTTCAATGCTTGAAATCTGCATGATATACTTTCTTTTCTTTTCAGTTTATTTCGAACATGAGCATATTTACAACACAATACATCACACAGTTTCATATCACCTTACATCGCATCATGTCCGAAGAGT
Organism: Nerophis ophidion; assembly: GCF_033978795.1. Classification (NCBI taxonomy): domain Eukaryota; kingdom Metazoa; phylum Chordata; class Actinopteri; order Syngnathiformes; family Syngnathidae; genus Nerophis; species Nerophis ophidion. The sequence goes on along the minus strand of NC_084621.1, from coordinate 47,040,986 downwards.
AGGAAGAAGCAAAGCTTATATAATCCTACCCCTTTCCCACGTCAGAGCGCCCACAAATTTATACATTCATCTACTGACTTTCCTTACAGCAAAATAGCAAAATGACATCCGTGAATGAGTAATACAACAGTTCTGTAACATGTAATTAATGAATTCATTCATTACCAACATACTGAGATGAAGACTGTCTTATTTTCGATAAGGTTGAAAGTGTTTCTCATAATTCTTCTTCTTTGTACTTTGTAAGCACTATTGATTTAAACAGCCTCTTAAAATGGATCATATAAGTACAATGTTTAATTTCTTTACTTAATCCATTCCATAATTGAATTCCACATACTGATATGCTAAAGGTTTTAAGTGCTGTACGTGCATACAAATGTTTTAAATTAGATTTTCCTCTAAGATTATATTTCTCCTCTCAAGTTGAGAAGAATTGTTGTACATTCTTTGGTAGCAGGTTATTATTTGCTTTGTACATCATTTTAGCTGTTTGCAATTTTATCAAATCATCGAGCTTTAATATTTTCGACTCAATAAATAAAGTGTTAGTATGTTCGCTATATCCAACATTATGTATTATTCTAATTGATCTTTTTTGTAACACAGTTAACTAATGTAGTGCACATTTGTAATTGTTTCCCCATATTTCTGCACAATAACTCAGATATGGTAACACTAGCGAGCAGTAGAGAATATAAAGTGATTTTTGGCCCAGGACGCATTTTGCTTTATTCATTATTGAAATATTTTTTGCCACCTTATGTTGTATGTTTTGTATCTGAGATTTCCAGTTCATTTTATCATTTATTAATACTCCCAAAAATGCTCTTTTCTACTATTACCAAATAGCAATATTTTAGTTTTACTGAGATTCAAAGATAGTCTGTTTTTATCAAACCATTTTTTTGATTTGTTCATTTCTTCCATTATTATTTGTATTATCTTCTGTGTGTTCTCTCCTGAACAGAAAGCAGTTGTGTCGTCTGCAAATAAAACTAACTTCAAGTTCTTTGTAACTTTACAAATGTCGTTTACATAAAGATTGAACAATCTTGGTCCCAGTATTGATCCCTGGGGTACACCACAAGATATATCCAACCGTTTTGACATATTTTCAGCCATCTTAACATATTGCTTCCTGTTGGTTAAATAGCTTCTTACCCAGTTCAATACCAAACCTCTGATGCCATATCGTTCTAGTTTTTGTATTAAAATATCATGATTAATTGTGTCAAATGCTTTTGTTAAATCCATGAATACTGCGGCTACACATTCTTTACCGTCTATTGCATTGGTAATTTCCTCTGTTATTTTGATTAATGCTATTGATGTTGAGATATTTGCTCTAAATCCAGATTGGTTCTCCACGAGCGTCCCACTTTTGTTGATAAATTTATCTAATCTGCTATTGAATAGTTTTTCCATGATTTTTGAGAATTCTGGAAGTAATGAAACTGGTCTGTAGTTAGTGAACTGGTGTGCGTCTCCATTCTTATGAATTGGTACAACTTTTGCAATTTTAATTTTGTCAGGAAATTTGCCGGTTAGAAATGATACGTTACTGATATATGTAAGAGGTTCTGAAATGTCTTCTACAACCTTTTTTATCGTTACCATATCTATTCCATGATAGTCGGTTGAGGTCTTAGATTTACAATTTTTTACAATTTTGATTATTTCTTCTTTTCTCACCTTCTTAAGAAACATGGAATTGGAATTTTTGTCTATGAGCTCACTCAAGTTCTCAACTGACCCACCATGTGCATTTGGAATTCTTTGTTCCAGATTTTTTCCGATACTAACAAAATGTAATCATTAAAACGTTCAACTATTTGGTTGATATTGTCATTTTTTGTATTCCCATCTAGAAAGTACCAGAGGTCATCTTTCTTAGCACCATTTTTGATGATGCTATTTAGGATGCCTCATGTTGTTTCTGTTCTTGTTTAATAATTGACTATAGTATTCCCTCTTAGATGTTCGTAATATACCAATTAGCTTGTTTTTATATTTCTTATACTTATTTTCTGCCTCTATGGATGTCGGTGTTATAAATATTCGATAAAATTTGTTTTTTTGTGACAAGCATTTGTCAGTCCTTTTGTCATCCATGGTTGGTTGTTTTTCTTTTGCTTCTTACTAAGTTCTTTCCAAAGACAATGTTTATCATAGAGTGTTAGAAAGGTGTTGACAATTTCCCATATGTATCATCTACATCATCTTCATTGTATACATTGTCCTAAGTTTGTTTCCTCAAATCCTCCTTGAAGGAAATTATTCTTTCCTCTGTGCATAGTCTTTGAAATAACTTTTTGTTGATGTTCTTCTTCTAGTAGCTCCCATCATAAATAGAAAAAACTGGCAGATGGTCGCTGATGTCTGTTGTTAACAGTCCACTTGTTGTATTATTATTAAATACATTAGTGAAGATATTATCAATAAGTGTAGCACTGTGACTTGCAATTCTGGTTGGCCTTGTGTTTTGGGAATACAAACTCATACTGTACATTGTATCTGTGAAATCATTAATGGACTTTTGCTTATTGGGGTTCAAGAGATCTATATTGAAATCTCCACATGAAAAAAGTACTTTTTGACTGATTCCACTGAAAGTACCCTTAATCCAGCCTTCAAATCCTTCAATATTCGAGTTGGGTGTTCTATATATACAACTGATCAATGCATTTCTACTTCTTTCATGACATATCTCAATGGTTATACACTCTAAAACATTGTCAATAGCTAGTGACATGTTTTTTTACCACCCTGTAATGGAAGTCCATCACATACACAGCAACTCCGCCTCCATTCTTATTTAATCTATTAATATAAATGAGTTTATATCCTTCTAGTCCAAAGTCCATTCCTTTTTTTGTATCCACCCATGTTTCTGATACAGCAATCATTTTGAAAGTTTCTTTAAATGGTTCCAAAAATGATTTCATAATGTTAAAATTGGCATACAAGCTTCTGCAGTTAATATGAATAATTGACAGTTTGTTTTTGGAATTAATGTTGGTGTTGAATTGTACTTCTGTATAATATAAACAATTATTTCCATGTGAGAAAAAAATGTGTGTCTGGATCTATAGCACTGTCCAATTCTGTCCCGTTATGATCAATGCTGGAAAAGGTTATAAATTCTCTTTCTGATTGATTATTGTTTGTTTGTGTCATGGTTGTGTTTAATTTATTTATCGTTATTTATATTTATCCAGCTCTGCTATTTTCCTTATGACTATTACTCTTGCTTCCTCTGGTGTTCCATTTAGTTTAATAAATAAACTAGTTACCATGGTAATATAATTAGTTACTATGGTCATCTAATGAGTTACTTTGGTCATCTAATGAGTTACTTTGGTCAATTTGAGATATCTCAGATTGTAGGTGGGGTTTTTTTTTTACCCTTCGCGTTCATATTTCACTATGTTTGTTGCATTTTGGTTGTGTTTCGGTTGATTGTAAAATATGTTGTCAATATTCAGTGTTTTATCCTTCAAAGTTAATATTGTAAATCCCACATTCTTTATTTTCATGTACATTCTGCGTGTCTCATTCAGTAAAAAAAAATGTCAAATTCCGTTCCGTTTTTTAAAGGCGGTCTGTCATAACGTTTTTAACTTTCAATCTTTATTGTGAGGTTATGTATTTGTGTTCCTAAAAATAGATATACCGGCCCCCAGATACAATTTTTAATCTAAATCTGGCCCCCTTAGTAAAATAATTGCCCAGGCCTGGTCTATGGTACACTTATTAATGATGAAAAAATATATATATTTGCAAATAAACAAGATTAATTTTGAGTTAACGTTAAACAAAATGCAATTACGTAAGCTTGATTAAATATTTTTATTGTTTGACAGCCCTAGTTAAAATGCATAAAAATTCGGAAGATTTTGCAGAAAGACTGAAAAAAGGGTTATAAAAGGGAGGGCAGTTTACAAAAAGTTTACACCAAAGCATATTCAATACATATTATCTAAACCAGTAGTTCTCAAACATCATATATTTTTTTTATTTTACCAAGTACCACATCAGTAAATAAGTGGCTCTCAAAGTATCACTATAAAGACTTACATTAAAATAAAGAAGCATAGTAGGTTTAGGTATTAATTAAAAACAGGCATCGGTTATATTAAGAAAGTATTTTTAATAGTTTTAGCCACTGTAACATTAAACACAGTTTCCACCGTGACACTGTTTGAATATTTAATTAGGTGACTCTTTAGCGTACCACTATTTGGAGCCCACGTAGCACAAGATGTACACATACCACAGTGTGAGAATTATTTATCGAGACCACAAGGAAGTGTTTCTAAATTTAGATTAAAATTATCATCGGCCCTCTTTAAAGGGGAACATTATCATAATTTCAAAAGGGTTAGAAACAATATAAATCAGTTCCCAGTGGCTTGTTTTATTTTTCAAAGTTTTTTTCTAAATTTTACACCTCCCAGAATATCCCTAAAAAAAGCTTTAAAGTTCTTGATTTTCGCTTTTTGCGATGTGACTGTCCATTTCCCTGTGACATCATACAGTGCTGCCAATACAAACAACATTGCGGTTACCACAACAAAATATAGCGACATTAGCTCGGATTCAGACTCTGATTTCAGCGGCTTAAGCGATTCAACAGATTACGCATGTATTGAAACAGATGGTCGGAGTATAGGAGAAGATAACGAAAACAAAATTGAAAAAGAAACTGAAGCTATTGAGCGAATAGCTATTGACGCTATTCGGCCATAGCATGGGTGTACCTAATGAAGTGGCCCATAGCATGGCGGCCTTATTAGCATCGCCGGTAAAATGTGCGGACCAAACGATCAGGACTTTCGCATCTTGTGACACTGGAGCAACTTAAATATGTCGATTGGTAAGTGTTTGTTTCGCATTAAATGTGGGTATCTAGTTTCAAATGTACATACAGCTAGCGTAAATAGCATGTTAGCATCGATTAGCGTAGCATGTCAGCATTGATTAGCTGGCAGTCATGCTGCAACCAAATATGTCTGATTAGCACATAAGTCAACAACATCAACAAAACTCACCTTTGTGATTTCGGTGACTTAATCGTTGCAAATGCATCTGCATGTTATCCATACATCTCTGTGCCATGTCTGTCTTAGCATCGCCGGTAAAATGTGAAGACACTCTGGTACATTCAATGGGGGTCTGGCGGCAGATTTCTTGCCAGTGGTGCAACTTGAATCCCTCCCTGTTAGTGTTGTTACACCCTCCGACAACACACCGACGAGGCATGATGTCTTCAAGGTTCCAAAAAATAGTCGAAAAAACGGAAAATAACAGAGCTGAGACCTGGTGTTTGTAATGTTTTGAAAATGAAAATGGCGGGTGTATTACCTCGGTGACGTCACGTTCTGACATCATCGCTACAAGATCGATAAACAGAAAGGCGTTTAATTCGCCAAAATTCACCCATTTACAGTTCGGAAATCGGTTAAAAAATACATGGTCTTTTTTCTGCAACATCAAGGTATATATTGACGCTTGCATAGGTTTAGTGATAATGTTCCCCTTTTAAGGTGGGGCAGAAATGACGAATGCTATGATGCAAATCCCCAATTTGGCTGGGAAAGGGTACACCTGGGTCCAGAAATGGAGCCCCAGCTGGGACTAAAACTGAAGAAACACTACAGTGCATGCAATAAATAAATTTACAAAAAATAAAGGGAACACTAAAAAAACACATCCTATATCTAAATGAATGAAAACATTTGTATTAAATACTTTGTTCTTTACATAGTTGAATGTGCTGACAACAAAATCGCACAAAAAATATCAATGGAAATCAAATTTATTAAACCACGGTGGTTTGGATTTTGATCTCATTTTGACAGAATGTCCTTAAAACAAGCCAAAATGAGGCTCAGTAGTGTGTGTGTGTGTGTGCGTGTGTGTGTGTGTGTGTGTGTGTGTGTGTGTGTGTGTGTGTATGTGTGTGTGTGTGTGTGTGTGTGTGTGTGTCCGCCATGTGCCTGTATGACATCCCTGGGCATGCTCCTGCTGCGATCGCCTCTCAGACCTGGACTAAAACATCCGCTAACTCCTGGACAGTCTGTGGTGCAAGAAGGCGTTGGTGGATAGACCGAGACATGATGTCCCAGTCTCAATTGGATTAAGTCCAAAGCACCAATGCCTTCATCTTACAGGAACTGCTGATACACTACAACCACATTAGGAAGACCCCAAGGCCAACAGCACCAGCTTATTGTCTCACATGGGGTCCAAGATGGATCTCATCTCGGTACCTAATGGCACTCAGGTTATCTCTTGGGAGCAGATGGAGGACTGAGCAGCACCCCAAAAAAATGCCACTGCACACCGTTACTGACCCACTGCCAAACCGGTCATGCTGGAAAATGTTGCAGGCAGCAGAACGTTCTCCACTGCATCTCCAAACTCCCTCAAGTCTGTCACATGTGCTCAGTGTGAAGCTTTTATCTGTGAAAAGCACAGAGCCCCAGTAGCGAATTTGCCAATCTTGATGTTCTCTACCAAATGCCAAATGTCCTGCACGGTGTTGGGTTGTCGGGCCCTCATACTCATTGGGACGGTGTGGCTTGCGTGATAGAGCGGCCGTGCCAGCAACTTGAAGGTTACTGGTTCGATGCTCAATTTCCGCGATCCTAGTCATGTCCATTGTGTCCTTGAGAAAGACACTTGACCATTGCTCCTGATTAGTCGTGGTTAAGGCTCCTGCCATCATCGTTAAAGTGTATGAGTCAATGGGTGTATGTGGAACAAGTGTCAAAGCGCTTTGAGTACCATGTAGGTAGAAAAGCGCGATAAAAGTATAACCCCTTTGCATTTACCAATTCATACCTCCCTCAAAGAGTCTGATTTTGACGGTTTGACCTTTGTGGCCTGCTGGAGGTCACAAAAGGTCTCCTGATGTACTGGCCTGTCTCCTGGTAGGGCCTCCATGCTTCGGACACTACGCTGACAGACACAGCAAAACGTCTTGACACAGCTCGCATTGATGTGCCCTCCTGGATGAACTGGACTACCTGAGCTACTTCTGTGGGTTGTTGACTCATACTACCATGAGACGGTGAAAGCACTGCCAGCATTCAAAAGTGACCAACACATAAGCCTAGAAAGCATAAGTGAGAAGTGGTCTGTGGTCACTACCTGCAGAACCATTCTTTTATTGGGGGTGTCTTGCTAATTGCCTACAATTTCCACCTGTTGTCTAATCCATTTTCACAACAGTATGCAAAATTAATTGTCAATCAGTGTTGCTTCGTAAGTGGACAGTTTGGTTTCACAGACGTTACATTGTTTTGTTTAAGTGTTCCCTTTAATTTTTCTTAGTAGTAACATATTTTTCCACATTGTACATAACGGTGAAGAGAGTGGAAAAAGACATGCACATATGGGCAGCTGCAAGTTGGAAAGATTCCAACAGCGATGATAAAACCTGATTGTGGGTTCAATGTGATTTTAAATCGGCATTAAGGGTGATTTATTGAGCTACGTGTAGTCGGAAGATTAAAATGGAGTCTGAAAAGATTTTTGCCATTACACGTCTTCACCTTGCATAGAGGCGATGATATGAAGCCTTAGGTTCAAGCACTAATTGGGGCCAATCACTAGTCTGCAGCCCAGACAGAAAGCCATTATGGTCATCAGTGCAGGCATGAAAATATGTTCCACATAGCCAGAGAGAGATTGTTAAGAGTCAAGGGCAGTGAAGTCAGTGTGTCTGTGAAAGAGAAGGGTCTTGAAAGGTTACAACCAGACAGAGTAATTTACCATCAATTTCACTTTGACCACAGGCCTCAATACAGAATTATGGCACCTTTGAGATGGAGAATGCCTGTTCAGCATTAACATGAAGTTATAGTCTGCCTGGATGTAGAAAGATCAGCACTGATGAACTGCAAAAATTAAATGTTGGAAACGACTTGTTGAAAGTAAACTACATTTATTAACTATTTTTATTTTGCCTTTCTTTTAACCCATTCCAAGCAGCTGTGGTAGGGGGTGAAGAAAACTAACTAAATCAAAGGTAATATGAAAAGTTTTGTATACTTCCTCTGTCACTTCCTATCAGGGTGCATGAGGGTTCACTGTGCATCACTCTAAACACCTGAGTCTGTATATTCGATAGCAAAAATTAATGAATGGAGTGGATTCTCATGTCATCTATCCTCAATCTTTGTCTCGGTGGACGAAGACGAGACCGCTATCTTACACACATGCACAGACAAACACTCACGAGCTGCTAGTGAGAAGCCCCACAAAGTAAACAAAATGGTTGCAAAACCAAATGTTCACATGTGGGAATATTTCAAACGAGTGAGCACGATGAGCCAAACGGGCCAGTATACCAAAGTTGTTAAAAAATGATGGCAACAAAAAAAACAAAAAAAGACCCGACCCAGTTTCTCCAACTAGGGAAAAAAGGCACTTCAACATGTTAAATATTTATTAAAGTGCAATTTTTGCTAACAGATATTGAGAGTCCAGTTTGTTTATTTAGCAAAGTTAAATGTTTTTGACCTTCCAATTACAATGGTGAATAAATAGTACTAGTAATGAAAAATAAAATTGTATTTGAAAGAGTTACTTGCATTATTGCTATTATTATTATTATTCTTATTATTATTACTATTATTATCACATGAGTACTTAAAGGTGCCAAATGTAATAATTTCATGTCAAGCAATCATTAAATCGTCCTGATATGTCAAACTGCATTAATAAATCACGTTCTTTTCGACTACCTTTACAACTGTAAACTTTAGTTCAGCTCATTTCAAAATTAGATTTACAGCCCCAAAATCTTGTTATTGTTTTCATTTTCATTAGGTAGTCTGTGAATGTGTCACATTTAGGTTGCCAGTTACGCACCACAACCTTCGTCTGACTACTGCCACTGGTAAAGTTACTAAACATGTCAGACCTAGGTAAATCTAAGAGGTCTTGTTACGATTCTCAACCTATTCATGACAAAGCCAGGAACAAAACAAAGATTGGCATCTGAGGTACCTTTGAAAGATGGAGACGATTGGAAGGCGGAGAAGATTTTTTCATCTGACGCCAAACTTGCTAATTTCCTCTATGATAGCTAAGTCAGGCTTTTACATTTTCGTATTACTTGTAATAAATGGAAATGGACATTTCATATGTAAACTATATTGTCAAATAAAGTCTAGGATATTGTCGAACAAAGCGGGTATGCTCATGCAAGAAATGCTTAGCATGCTCGCCAGGTCAATAACACATTGACATAAAGGCTAACAGGGGAAATACAGTATATGCTCGTTAGCCTGTATGTCGACGTGCTATCCAACTGACAGGGAAAATCATATTTTCGACAGGTACAACCTACGTGGATATGGGTAGTGTCAGTGCCTATTTCATTATCAATATGCAGATGTGCTGAGGAAAGGGGGTTCCAACATTAGCATGGCTAATTGCGGTTCCTGGTACTGTATATGCATCTAACACATATGGGGTGGCATTTGCTTGGCACAATATAATTCTAATGTATTACATGTAATGATTTTCTACTTTGTGTATGACATGGTAGTAGGCTTTATGATTTATGCATACTGTGTTTTTTGCGTAAGGTGGGTTGGCCCATAAAATCGCACTCTGCACTGAAAGACGGTGATTGATTGATTAATTGAGTGATTCAGTTTAGTTTATTTCGAACAGGAACACACTTACAGTATAATACATCACACATAATTTCATATAATTTCTCTTTACATCATATCCGGAAAGGAGTAGAAAGAAGCCTAGCTTATTTAATCCTAACACATTCCCACTTCAGAGCTTTTACAAATACATACAGTATGTTCATTTACTGTTTTCTTTTTGGAACACACAATTACATCAGTGAATGATTAACACAGCAGTTCTTGCAATATATAATTAAGTCAGTTATGATAAACATACTGAGATGAAGAATATCTCGTTTTCAATAAGGTCAAAAGTGTTTCTCATAATTCTTATTCCTTGTACTTTGTAAGCACTATTCATTTGAACAACCTCTTAAACTGGATCATATTAGTACATTGTTTAACTGCTTTGCTCAATCCATTCCATGGTTTAATTTGAAATACTGATATGCTAAAGGTCTTAAATGTTGTACGTGCATACAAATGTTTTAAGTTAGTTTTTTCTCTTAGGTTAAATTTCTCCTTTTAGTAGAGAAGTATTGTTGTACATTCTTTGGTAGCAGGTTATAGTTTGCTTTGTACATACAGTAATTTTAGTTGTTTGCACTTTTACCAAATTGTTGAATTTCAATATTTTTGACTCAATAAATAAAGTGTTTGTAGGTCTCTATATCCAACATTATGTATCAGTCTAACTGATTTTTTTTTTTGTAACACGGTTAGTGAAAGAAGTGCACATTTGTAGTTATTTCCCCATAGTTTTGCACAACAACTCAGATATGGTAACACTAGCGATTAGTTGAGAATGTGGAGTCATTTTTGGTCGAAGAAATTTTTCTTTCTGTTCATTATTGCAATATTTCTTGCCACCTTATGTTGCATATTTTTTACATGAGATTTCCAATAAATTTTATTATTAATTATTACACCCAAAATTGTTGTTTATTTTACCCTTTCAATGTCTACTCTGTCTATTTGTATTTGTGTATGATGCTTTTTTGATGTGCGTAAATGGAAGAGAATGCAGTGCATCAGGTTGGATGCAATATGGAGTTATGCTGAATGAAATGTTGCGGTAATTTTACTGTTGGCCTTCGCTTTCCATCAAAGTAGGCCTATGCGATATATATTATATATTATTATATATAATAATTTCTATGGTGGACAGTGCGGTCAAAATAGACATTTTAGCAGGGTAATGCCAAAACTAAAATATCGCTGCGTAACTTTACAATTACATTTGGCTAATCGACAATCGGCATCTGAAGTTCCTTTGAGTAGGATTCGGCTGCGTATCTGGTGACCTCAGTCTGGGAGAGAAGGAGGGGACTACAGAATTTTGACCGTTATTGCAGTACCATTTCTGGCCACATTACTACATATGGCACCTTTAATTTGGTCTCAAAATAATGCTGACCGTAATATAATATTTCTTATCAGCAATAATATTTGACAGACTTTAAAGTTTTGACTTTAAAATACTCCAAGGTGATCAAATAAGTGTAAAAAGTACAATAAAGAATTATTTTGAATACAGTTAAAAGGGAGAAATATAATTTAGGAAAAAATAAAACAGATAAAAAAATTAAAACGTTTTTCAAAAAGACTGTTAATTTCAACACCTCAAATCGAACTGTCCTAAATCGTGCACGCCGTGGTAACCACAGCCAGTTCCCCAATTCATAACAATAACACAGTAGGTAAATATTAATGCACTATATCGCTGACAGAACATTTCTGTTAGGTGATGGCAGTTTACTTTTAATGAGAGGTGTGTTGGGTAAGCAGATGCAAAAAAAAAAAAAAACAACTACTACACCAGTTTGCAGTGTACATAAAATAATGTCATGGCCAGAGTGTGATTACAATAAACATACAGGTGTGTGCATTGAATTCCTTTTCTTCCAGCTCTGTCAAATGGATAGGGGGAAAAGAGATAAACACCAACTATATGTAAACGCTCACCTGTCCTGGGAAAAACAGTGAATGAACTGTGGCAGGTGGAGTTTAATCTTAGACATAAATAAAAATGGGTGTGACCATGCAAATGTGTTGATGCCTGCCGCAACCTAAACAAGTAAACGCTACATTATTCTGTCATAATCTTACATGAGCATTTGGACTTTGTTCTTTATTTTACTGTTTGATATTATTTTATATCCCAGTCCTTTTACTTTGCAGCGCCTTTAATTTATGTTCTTGTCCTCCTGCTTGCACTTTGCTTACATTCTCTGCATCCTCGGATTACAGCAACAGCAGCTATGCTCAATCATTTTAATATACTATATTATATAGAAATGTGTAATGATATATAATAAATATATACTAATATACAAACACTGTAACATACAAACATGGCAAAGTTTAAATGACACAAGTTGTGACTGAAAAACACTTAACCCTCCCAAAAACAACAAAAAAAGCTGAGAAATTGTTCGCACACAAAGGCATATTTGGCTCGATCTAAAAGTTTGTAGACCAATAAGGTCGCACATAGAGGCGTTCGTTAATCAAGGTTTTACTGTACTGTAATTTAGGTAAGAAAGCGGCTCAAACACAGGCGAGCGAGCACGCACACACATACACACTCTCATATTTCTCTTTGCAATACTAGCTCCATTTTAAAAGCATTTTTCTTTTTTAACTAATAACACTTTTCAGTATTTATGCCTTTGTATGTTAAGTAGCATAATCTGATTAAGAGTGATACAGGACCTTCCTCAACCTTTTTTTCCATTTCTAAGTGGAATTGAAACAATTTAGGTCATCTAGCCCCATACTCCCACATCCAAGCTGAGGGACATGCAAATCAAATGCAAATGCCACAAAAATGTGAAAACTAGTCATCGGTCTGAGTAATAAATACTGAATTTAGCCTCTTGGCATTCCAAAAACAGCCAGTTGGGGTTCAAATGCAAATCGTATGCAAATATCCCAGATGTAGAGTGCTTTTATTTTTCTTGATGCACTGAGCACATTGGGCATCCTAGTGACTTCGAAAGCAGAAGCTAATAACACGGCCATATGATACGGTAGGGTTGAGGCCAACTCACCGGATTCATTTGCATTTATCTAGTGATACCAACTGAAATGGGATAAGTTGTATGACTAAAGTGAAAAAAGACAGAATAAAACATATGATACATTTAATGAATGTGAGAATAGGAGATATGAGAGGGCATAACGAGAGTTTCAAAAAACAAACATCTGGGCTTATTACAAGATCAGTGCACGGACAAAGGAAGCTGTAGGAAACTCGAGTGAGCAATACCATTGGACTGCAGGTGGGAAGAAAGTCAAAACCAGTAATGGTAAAGATTGGATATGACAGTAAAATACTGAGGTTAGTGAAATAGAGTGAGTTGCTGAGACAACCAATTTTGCAGAACAGGTGAAGACTTGGTAAAAGAGCTTAAAAAAGACTGATGTTTCAAAACCTAAAGACAGACATTCGTAAAGTAGAGTGTTTCTGAAAAATCTGGGTGAGGCAAAAATATTTTTTTACAGATGCAAAAAGTATGCTGATCTATCTTGTTCACAAAAATAAAAGGAAAAGGTTAGGTGTGGGGAATTAATCAATGGGAAAGTTTAGGTTACTCAACATAATCTGGGTTCTTTGATAACAGAGTAAGGTGTTTCAGTATGGGATATCACTTTGGGAGTGTATCACTACAGAAGCACCAATAACAACGTCTGTCAGGATGACAGACAGGTTGAGCTGTGCCTTGGGCACACCCCTTATTATAACACAGCCGACCCCTCCCTCAACTTCAAAAAAGACAATGCCAGCGAGAATGGCATCCAAGGTGAAACACCTCACTCTGTTATCAAAGAAATAAGGTCACGTTGAGTTACCCAAAGTATTTTTACTAACTTCATTCGTTGTTTCACTATGTGAGATATGGCCTTCTCCCGGATTGCAGCCAACACGCCCAGCTCCCCACAGTCCATGCTGTGAGGCTCTCACCTGTGGGAACGCCTCTGTATCCAGCCCCGCATGTACCACGGTCGGCCCAGACATATCTAGACAATAAAACTTGTGAGGTGTGGCCCAGCTTGCTGCCGCACATGTTTTGTACAGAGACCCTAAACAGGGCCCATGATATAGCCACACCCCTCAATCCTGGAGGGGGTTGGACTCCCTTACAAGTATAGGCCAGCAAAATGGTCTCCACAATCCAATGAGACAGCCTATGTCTAGAAAGTAGTTTGCCTTAATGAGGTGTGGCCCTTGACACAAACAGCTGATCCACCATTCTGAACTCAACTGTTCTTATAACATACTCGTGCAATGCCCTAACAGTGCACAACGAGTTAAGCCTCTGCTCCTCCACTGATGCAAAGGAAGGAGGATGAAAGGCCCTTAACTCCACAGTGGAAGACCTATAGGATGAATCCACCAGACAGACAGACTGATCCCACAGGAGAACCAAGGGCTGAGAAACCGGGAGGCTGCAACGTGCCCCTTTCATAAAATGACATGCCAAAGGGTGCTACCCAACTGGCATATCTCCGATGTCCACATGGCAAGTGAAATTGGCCGCCAAGTATACGTTGATTGTAAAAAAAAAAAAAAAAAAGCTTCTCTCTTTCTATCAAATACTGCAGGAAACCGCTGCTGGTCCAATGCTGAGCACAGAAAAGACATGATGTTCCAAGAAGTACACCATACTTTGAAAACACGCCACTTGCAGTTATTCAAGTAACGGTTAAAAGCGGCTCTTGCACTCTGAATAGTGTCAGTAACCTGATCAGTCAAACCAGCAGTATTTAAATTCCACGGCTGCCTGGCCGCATCTACACCATATTTGCTCCACCACCTATGGATGTAGAGACCACTCCCCACACAGGTTTCCTAATGACATAAGTTCCGCGCTCCTGGAACATGAGTTGCGCGAGGGACAGGAGTCTTGTGCTGCACCATAAGAGCACCCGCTGCACCAAGCTGTGAAAACGAAGCAAACGAGTGTACCCTTGGTAATTAATATATGCTACCACAATCGTGTTGTCCGTTTTTACCAGGACATGCCAACCCCTGAGATAAAGCAGAAAGTGCTGCAGAGACATAAAAAAGGACCAAAGCTCCAAAATGTTTGTGAAGCCGAGCTAGTTACGGACTCCAAACACCATTCACAGTCCTGCTTAACAACGTCGCTCACCAGCCTGACAGGGACGCGTCCGCCGTCATGGTAGCCCTGGACGACAATGCCCCTAGCAGGACGCCTGCCACGGTGTGAGCGGTGTCCCTCCGCCGCCAGAGGCCTGTCGCAATGTAAGCGGTGTCCCTCCACCGCCGGAGGGAAATGAGTGATAATGAGTGCGAGACATCAACTTCCTGTCCGACAGTGTGACGCGATAAGACAAGGGGTTTATGCTGAGACCCAAATACTCTGTGCACCGTGCTGGTTTCTTCTGGCTCTTTGTCCTGTTTATTGTGAAACCAAGATCCTTTAGGTGATTTAACACCGTCATGAAATTGATGACGGCCTGATTCTGCTACTGCTGCTGTGGCAGCAGCGCCACCTTCACAAACTTGCTGAAAAGCTTCGGTGGCAACAACAGCCTAAATGGAATAGTTTGATACTCGTAAGCTGTGTCTTGGTGGGCAAATCTCATAAACTCCCTTTAAGTGGGATAGACCGCAAAGTGGAAACATTAGTCTGTCAAGTCGATTGTTGTGAACCAATCAGCCATTTCAATGGAGCGGCATAGCACTTTGTGTGTCAATATTTTGAAATTTTACAATCGTAGGTGTCTAACCTCAAAATATCCAAAATGGGCCAAAGGGATCCTCCTTCTTTCTTAGGAACAAGGAAGTAACGGGAGTAGAAGCCCTGTTTCATCTTCTTTCGGGGAATGGCTCTAAACGCCTGTTTGCTCAAGAGAGATGCAATTTCGGCTTGTAACACATTTGCTGACCCCTCTTGCACTTCTGAAGTTAACACTGTTGAAAGTGGATGGTTTCGTGCACATTGCATTCTTTAGCCGAAAGTAATAGTTAAATGGGCCCACAGATGTACTGGGCATGCGCGCCATTGCCGTGCTTGCACGACGAGGTGCCCATATACCTGTAGATGCCCCGCTGTGACGTCACATCCCGCAACAGAAGGCAACCGTGTGCCACAAGAAAGTGTGAGCTCCCCTTTGTGGCCCAGCGGCACTCCGATACTTTGTGTTCTGTTTTTATTACAAATCGCCCATAGCTCTTGGCTAGGCTGCGGTTGCACAACCTTTATTAACTTTAACAAGGATGATAGTTCTTGGTGACTCTGAATCAACTGTGGCCCTGAAACCTTTATTTTTGAACATGAGAAGGCAGCAGATGGAGAACAACCTGGAAAACGGGACCAGCCCGGGGCTCTAAAACACACACTTTGGCCACCGTTGTGAGTGACGGGGGGAATGACTTGGTTCAGGCAGCCGCTTTTTTCACCTTCCCGTGTGAGAGGGGTGGGCCTCCAGTTGCTGTTTCTGCAAAGGTGTGTTTATCACAAGGCCTGAGGAAAACGAGGCACCGGGTCCGTGGCAAGCAAAGGTCAAAAGCTTCTACCTTTTGCTTCCGGGCGGTGCTGTCTTCTTTCATATTGCCAAGGACGGGCCAAAGAGACCTTTAGAGGGGTCAAATGTTGTGTCCATGACCTCCATCTATTGAGAATCGCTTAGACCTGAGAGGTTCAGTCACAAGAACCTCTCACCTGATACTGCGAGTCCCATCACACCCACAGCCTTGCACTGCACCACGAGAGGAACGCAAGAGGACATCATTCACCAAACAGACCTCATCCCACAGGGCGGGGTTTGGAGATCCTGAATCCATCCTTAACTCCTCCAAGATTTCTACTTGATACATAGACAGCAGTGTTACTGCATATAAAGCACAGACAGACTGAGTTGCGTATCTAGATGACCTGTGGAAGATGGAGGCTGTGAGGCAGTCCATTTTCCTCTGCAAACAAATATTGGAGGAGGCTGACAAGGACCGACGGTTAGGGTGATAATAGGCCACTGAAGGTTCTACCTGTGGGTGTCCGGCCAGCTCCAAATAACCCAGTTTAGAGCAGCCCTTGGCGGATATTTTGCTCTTGGAAGTGTTCATTCAGTAACGGCTCATCTTCGTCATGCATGCCGGTGGTGAGATTCTGCTTTGATGGCGGCTGGGCAGTGGGGAGCCGCTTGCCATTATACAGGTACCTCACAGTCCCTTCTGCATCCTAGGTGTCAGGCCACTGGATGCCTAGCCTGGAAGCAGCCCGCTTACCAACATCATCTGTCCCCTGGGTGGGCTGCTTCTGTCGTGCTGGGGGATCTGGATGGGTCAGTGGCGAAGATATGGTTATCTCTCTCCTCTTCCTGCATCTCATCCTTATTGAGGAGGTCAAAATTGGCATTGCCATCTGCAAACTGAGTTCCACCTCAAAGAAGTCCTCAAAGAGTATAGGCATGTCCGACAGATCATCCTCCATCATGTCTTCCCGGCACTTAGTAGCTTGCGGAGGTTGGGTGGTTGTGGTTTTAAGAGAGGGCTCGGGCAAACCACCTGAACCTGACACAGCCACTCTGAGCCTTCTTTTCAGTATCTTTACCAGCAGTGATCCACAGTTAAGGCATGACTGGGGGTCTGCCAGTGATATCTGGGCATGTTTAGTGCCCATGCAGGCTATGCACATCGGGTGAGGGTCGTTGCTTGAAATAAAGGCCCCGCATGACACGAGTGGGATGCAGTCTCATAAGTCTTTGTGCTAGGTCCTGTGGTGGGGACCAAAGCCGTCGACATGACACAGGATGAATGGCTTGTTCGTTACCGAAGGGTGTTAGCCCTGGTTTGCTTAGCACACAAGAGTCTGTTTGCTGTGACGCTTTAACAGCGCTACATGCACGCGTATGGTTAACAAGCAAATGCTAGTTGGGCTAACAAGGCCACCTTGACACGAAACTTTACACTTGGATAACAGAGGGAACTTGGCATGACACGGCTACTGCCCCAAAACCAGTGAACGAAACAATATATTAACACAATAATCAGCCATCCTTAACTACTAGGGCTGTGAATCTTTGGGTGTCCCACGATTCGATTCAATATCGATTCTTGGGGTCACGGTTCGATAATATATCGATTTTTTCAATACAGTTCGATTCTCGATTCAAAAACCATATTTTGCCGATTCAAAACAATTCTGTATTCATTCAATACATATGATTTCAGCAGAATCTACCCCAGTCTGCTGACATGCAAGCACAGTAGTACATTTTTTTTTTAAAAAGCTTTTATAATTGTAAAGGACAATGTTTTATCAACTGATTGCAATAATGTAAATTTGTTTTAACTATTAAACGAACCCAAAATATGACTTATTTTATCTTTGTGAAAATATTGGACAGTGTGTTGTCAAGCTTTTAGATGCAATGCAAATGTAAGCCAGTGACACTAATGTTCTTTTTTTTTTTTATATATATAAATGTCTAATGATAATGTCAATGAGGGCTTTTTAATCACTGCAATGCTGAAATTAAAAGTAATATTGATACTGTTGTTGATATAATTCATTTTTGTTTCACTACTTTTGATTTGTTCCGTGTCGTGTTTGTGTCTTCTCAATTGCTCTGTTTATTGCAGTTCTGAGTGTTGCTGGGTCAGGTTTGGTTTTGGAATTGGATTGCATTGTTATGGTATTGCTTTGTGGTGGTTTGTTGGATTGACAAAAAAAATGTAATAAAATTAAAAAAAATACAAAATACATTTTTTTAAAATGAGAATCGATTCGATTTGTATTCAAATCGATTTTTTTCCCCACACCCCTAGTAACTACTGTGTAAACAACTGCTTTCCCGACTTTACCTCGTCTTACAACAGTTAAAAAGCTAACCACTGTTAGCTTGGATCAGTTGAAGGAGCTTAGTGTAGTACTTCACGAGAAAAAAGCGAGAATAAGTTGGAGGATGGTGTCAGCTGTGTTATTAGAGCTTCCGTAGTATACACGCCCAAGGCCATATCCTGTAGTGATAAACCGAACGAAGTTAGAAAAAGAACATATTTTACAAAACTTAGAACCAGTGAAGTTGGTATGTATGTAAATACATCCATCCATTTTTCTACCGCTTGTCCCGTTCGGGGTCGCTGGAGCCTGTGTCAGCTGCATTTGGGCAGAAGGCGGGATACACGCTGATTGTAAATAAGAAGAGAATACTGATTTGCAAATCTTTTTCAACCTATATTCAATTGAATAGACTGCAAAGACAAGATACTTAACATTCAAACTTGGAAACTTTATTTTTTGCAAATATTAGCTCATTTTGGAATTTCAACAGGTTTCAAAAAAGCTGCAATAAAGACTGACAAAGTTGAGGAATGCTCATTAAACACTTAATTGGAACATCCCACAGGTGAACAGGCTAATTCAGAATTAGAATCAGAATAGTTTTTTATATCCATTGTTTGAGAACAGGTTCATAAACTAGGAATTTTTCTTGGTGCAGTCGTGCAACATAAAACACATAACACAGAATAGGTAATAAAATTAGCTGTGCCTGAGCTATCAGATCTTGTTATTGTTCATGTGCCTGATGGGCGAGGGGAAAAAACTGTTCAGGTGGTAGGAAGTGTGGGTCTGGATGGACCTCCGCCTGAGGGGAGAGGGGAGAATAGTTTGTGACCAGGGTGAGAAGAGTCAGCTGTGATCCGACCCACACGCCTCCTGGTACCGGAGGAGAACAGGTCCTGGAGGGATAGGAGCTTGCAGCCAATCACCTTCTCAGCAGCACATACGATGCGCTGCAGTCAATGCTTATCCTGGACTGTGGCGCCGAGGAACCACACGGTCATGGAGGAGATGAGGTTGGACTCCATGATGGCTGAGTAAAACTGCACCAGCATCTCGGTTGGCACCTTAAGTTTCCTCAGCTGCCGCAGGAAGTACATCCTCTGCTGGGCCTTCTTGATGAGGGAGCTGGTGATAGGGTCCCATTTGAGGTCCTGGGTGATGGTTTTGCCCAAGAAACGGAAGGAATCCACAATGGAGACGGGGGTGGGAGGGTCAATCAGGGTGAGGGGAGATGGTGGAGCTGTGACTTTTCTGAAGTGCATGATCATCTCCACTGTTTTCTGGGCGTTCAGCTCCAGGTTGTTGAGGCTGCACCAGGACGCCAGCCGGTCCACCTCTCTCCCGTAGACAGACTCATCTCCACCCGAGATGAGCCTGATGAGGGTAGTGTCATCCGCAACCTTGAGCAGCTTTACGGAGTGGTGACTGGTGGTGCAGCAGTTTGTATACAGAAGGAAGAGCCAGGGGAAAAGTACACAGCCCTGAGGATTACCAGTGTTCGTGGTTCGACTGTCCGAGACATTCTCCCCCAGCCGCACGTGCTGTCTTCGGTCTGTCAGGAAGTCATTGATCCAACAGCAGAGGGAGTCGGGCACGCTGAGCTGGCAGAGCTTGTCTCGTAGCAGTTCAGGTAGGTAGGTAGGGAGGTCTCTTTCAAGATTAGGAGGGTGGTGTTGAAGGCAGAGCTGAAGGCCACAAACAGGATCCTGGCGTAGGTTCCTGCGGAGTCCAGATGCTCCAGGATGAAGCGGAGGGCCAGGTTCACTGCATCATCAACAGACCTGTTAGCTTTATAGGCAAACTGCAGTGGGTCCAGGAGGGGGGCAGTGATGTACTTGAGATGGGGCAGGACCAAGCGCTCAAAGGACTTCATGACCACAGACGTCAGCATCACCGGCCTGTAGTCATTAAGTCCTGTGATCCGAGCTTTCTTGGGGACTGGGACAATTGTGGAGGTCTTAAAGCAGGACGGCACGTGGCAGAGCTCAAGAGAGGTTTTAAAAATGTCAGTGAAGACAGAAGCCAGCTGATCCACGCAGTGTCTGAGGGTGGGAGGGGCCTTCCATGTGTTCAGCTGAACAGTTGGGAATTAGGAACAGTTGAGTACCATGATTGGGTACAAAAGCAGCTTCCGTGAAATTCTCAGTCATTAACGAACAAGGATGGGGCGAGGGTCACCACTTTGATAATAAATTGTTGAACAGTTAAAGAACATTTCTCAACGAACTGCTGCAAAGAATTTAGGAATTTCGCCATCTATGGTCCCTGATATCATCAAAAGGTTCAGAGAATCTGGAGAAATCACTGCATGTAAGCGTCAGTGTCGGTGACATTCGATCCCTCAGGCCGTACTGCATCAAAAACCGACATCAGTGTGTAAATAATATCACCACATTGGCTCAGGAAAACTTCAGAAAACCACTGTCAGTAAACACAGTTTGTTACTACATCTGTAAGTGCAAGTTAAAACACTACTAAGCAAAGCGAAAGCCATTTATTAACAACACCCAGAAATGCCACCAGCTTTGCTGGGCCCGAGCTCATCTAAGATAGACTGATGCAAAGTGGAAAAGTGTTCTGTGGTCTGACGAGTCTCCATTGCTAATTGTTTTTGGAAACTGTGGACGACCAAAGAGGAAAAGAACCATCCGGACTGTTATAAGCGCAAATTTCAAAAGCCAGCATCTGTGATGATATGGGGGTGTATTAGTGCCCAAGGCATGGGTAACTTACACATCTGTGAAGGCACTATTAATGCTGAAAAGTACATACAGGATTTGGAGCAACATATGTGCCATCCAAGCAACGTTATCATGGACGCGCCTGCTTATTTCAGCAAGACAATGCCAAGTCATGTGTTATAACAGCGTGGCTTCGTAGTAAAAGAGTGCGGGTACTAGACTGGCCTGCTGGTAGTCCAGACTTGTTTCCCATTGAAAATGTGTGCCGCATTATGAAGCGTTAAATACGACAACGGAGACCCCCAGACTGTTGAACAACTTAAGCTGTACATCAAGCAAGAATGGGAAAGAATTACACCTGAAAAGATTTTGAAAAACGGTCTCTTCAGTTACAAAATGTTGACTGAGTGTTGTTAAAAGGAAAGGCGATGTAACACAGTGAGGAAAATGCCCCTGAGCCAACTTGTTTGCAATGTGTTGCTGCCATTAAATTCTAAGATAATGATTAGCAATATAAAATTTGTTTTTCAATTAAAAAATGTAATATATATTCTTTGCAGTGTATTCAATTGAATAAAAGCTGAAAGGGATTTACAAATACCGTATACTACCAAGTACACGCTCTTGGGCAAATAGCCGCCCGGGGTCTGAGCCCATTTTATGAATTAAACGCCTCTTCCTAATAATATCAATCAATCAATCAATGTTTATTTATATAGCCCCAAATCACAAATGTCTCAAAGGACTGCACAAATCATTACGACTACAACATCCTCGGAAGAACCCACAAAATAATAATAGCCCATGTCCACAACTGATGGACGGGAATACTTTAAGGGGGAAGAAGAACAGAAGGTTTGACTTAAAGTTCAAGCTAGCGGTTATGAAGTATGCGGAGCAAAATTCTGGTTTGGCAGCGGCCAGGCAGTTTAACGTTGACCCAAAACGTGTGCGCGAATGGAAACAAAAAAAGGGAGAACTACTATCTCAGTCGGTAATCGATGGAAAACGGGCTCGCTTATCTGGCGGAGGTAGGAAGAAAGTGAGCACCGAGCTTGATGCTAATTTGCGTCAGTGGATACATCACGTTCGTGGACTGAACCACCGTGTGTCCCGCAAAATGCTCCGCATTAAGGTCAAGGAATTGTATGCCACCGCGAGTGACACGGGTGGTGTTTGGTGCAACGAGTGGCTGGCTTAATCGATTCCTACGTTGGAACAACTTTACCCTCAGGAGAACAACTGTTGCACAGAAGGACGCTCCCGTCGAGAAGATTGTCAACTTCCTCGTTTTCTCTACTAAACAGATAAGAGTCCAAGAAAATCCAGCCCAATAATATCATCGCCATGGATGAAACAGCCGTCTGGTTTGACATGGTTGGTTTTAGTACAGTCAATGAGAGGGGCGCCCGCTCCATCTGCCTCAAAACCACCGGCCACGAGAAGGCACGCGTCACAGTGGCTCTTGCAGCCAAAGCAGACGGGACAAAGCTGAAGCCTTACATTGTGTTTAAAGGTGCTGTCCGTCATGTAAAGGCTATGCAGAGCATCCCCGGGGTGATCATAGCTTCCTCCAAGAATGGCTGGTTTAATGATGACCTGACAAAGGATTGGCTCCAGAGGGCAGTGGGGAAATTTCACTTCGGACCGAGGCTACTTGCATGGGACTTGTACACGAAGGCAGAGCTCAAAAGGGGCTACAACCTCACAATGGTTGTTATATCTGGAGGTTGCACAAAGTACCTGCAGGCCCCCGATGTGTGGAATGGCCCTTTCAAAGTGCAGCTCCGTGACTACTATGATAACTGGATGGCTGGTGATAAAGACAAGACCTACACCAAGTCAGGGAACCTGAGAGCCCCTTCCCGCCGCCTCCTGGTCGACTGGGTCCTGGGAGCCCGGGAAGCTCTGGATCGGGACACCCTGATCAACTCATTCAAGGTAGGATGGCTGGCTGTGTGTATGTGTGTGTGTGCGTGTGTTGCAAACAGTAGCCATAGCTGATTGTTGCTTTCTGGTATCCTACAAGGTGTGTGGGCTGACGGTGGCAGCTGATGGGAGTGAGGACCAGCTCATTTACTGCCTCAAGGAGGGACAGCCATGTCAGGCAGGCAGAGAGATGCTGTTGATGGCTAGACAGCAGGGTGCTGCTGTGGTTCAGGAAGAGGAGAAGAGTGATGAGGAACAAGATCTATTAAACTTGAAAAAACAACTAATGCGTTTAACTGAATATATTACCTGATCACTGTCTCATTAGAAACAAACACTGAAAATCTCCTAATCACAGCCTCCAACTCATCATATATGATTGCTGCCCTTGAGCTTAGCACAAAGTTGTAAAAGGAATGTGAATGTTGGCAAGAAAACTATAAGTGGAGGATGTTTTCCTCGAAGCATGCAAACACTCACCTACTCCAGTTTACTACTTATTTTTTTGACTTGTGCATCGCCTTGGAAAACGGAATTGTTTTTGGCCTTGTATGTCAAACTCGCAGGCTTTTGTTCATCACTGCAGGTAAAATCTAGGAATTATAAGCATTATGTGTGCAGCACCTGTTCAGTAATTGAATATGCATTCCATAAGTAAAATAAATACAGACACTGCAGTTATGTAACATCAAAAAAGAGAGGGAACAAAATGTTAAAAAAGCAAAACAACAAAGTTGTACATCTCATATAAGTTTGCAAATGAAGCGAACTAAGATTTGTTCTTTAGTTTAATTGCCCTGCTCTGAAAAAGTTTGGTTCCTTTTCATACAGTCAAAAATATTCAGGTGAACTAAACTTCAAAGAAAATGCCATTGCTCTCTACTTTTAATGGTGGATGCAAAAGGTTTGCTGTCTAGAGAAGTGAATGAAACAGCACTACTGAATGTAACATAACATAACTTAATGCACTTCAAAGAACCCAAATACATTTTTATTAGGAGTGTACTAAGACTAAAGCCATGTCTACACTAAGTCGTCTAACCCCTTAAACAAATAATTATTTTGCCTAAGCCTCTTTTCAGTCACACTAAAACAGTCTTTAAGGTCCCCCTCCTCCGACAAATTTTTACACGGGTAGGTCAGCCATGTAATTCTTGATTCTCCGGCTCTTAGCTTTGTATACACTCATTGATCATTTACAAAAGTGAGTTCGGAGAGGAAGTGACGCCAGAAAGACCTCATCCACACAGTAAGTAACATCAGAAAGAACATGCCAAGGCCAGCTTCCTAATAAAGCGGTTTCGTAGCTCGGAGCTAACCACTGGAAATAGGAAGGCGAGTCATCCAGACATGCCTTGTTTCTCCTTCTTCTACATGTATAGACACTTGTGGAAATCACACATGAATACCATAAGAGAAAGCAATTGCAACTATTTGGGATACAACACTTCTCAGACGGCAAGAGAACTTTCCAGCTGTGATGCTACTTTGTGAAAAACTTTGCCTATTTGTCGAAAGAGACAACGAGAATGCAAGCTTTCGTGGATGTGATAAACAAGATGGCAGGTGCTTTATATTACCTGGCCGACTGTAGAGTATATAAAGTCACCAAAAACGAACGGACAATGAAGGTGAAGGCAGAAGAGTGAGGACGGTCCTGACAAGATATCTAGATCCCTAGATTGATTAATGGTACATGTTCTTTATCACATTGTTTACGTGTCTAATAAAGATTTGATGTATTTATGATGGCTCAGGTGTGATTCACAACAATAGGGCCCCACAGCACACTGGATTCCAGTTATTTGAAATACCACAACACTGGATCTTGTTCAGATAAGTTAAATTAAAGAACTTGCACACAAAGCAACACTGGAGATGACTATGATGTGCGCATTTTTCCGCTCATGCGTACTAAGTCGCGTTGCACCGGCGGACGGAGGGGTGCGGGGGTCTTAAACAGTGGCATTGTTGTGTGTGGACACAGATAAGGTTAGGTGTGATTTACCCTGGATAACGTTATCCGGCCTAATGTAAACGGGGCCTCAGCCGGACATACCGTGCTTGGACCTAATTCACACTTAAAGTCCAGCACATTTAGCAAGTGTGACTGCTCTGATCTGTCTCTAAAGGGAACTTATTATGAAAAAAACCCTTCTCTTACCTATTGTTACCTGCTTTTGCGTATTTGATGTTCATTAATAACAGCACTAAGGGTGAAAATATTTGGGCTGAAATAATCAGTCGACAGATTGTAAAAATTAATCAGTACCTCTAATTGACAACGAGTCGCTTAAAAAAATGTAATAGATACACTGCCAGAAAGAGACTTTTAATCCTTTCGGTAAATAACTCCAGCTAAAAAAAATGAAACTAATAGTTAGTTGCAACCACAGAAAGTATCCTCAGTTTTGGTATTGTCATATGACCTCCGATTTCAGGAAGTGGGGGGCGTGGTTGGGTTGCGGGGGGTGTGGTTAAGAGGGGAGGAGCATGTTTACAGCTGTTGTGTGCGCAGTTGTGCAATGCACTTTGTCACGTATGCATGATTTATTGATTGAAATGTTTATTAGTAGATTGCACAGTACAGTACATATTCTGTACAATTGACTACTAAATGGTAACACCCGAATAAGTTTTTCAACTTGTTTAAGTCGGGGTCCACGTTTATCAATTCGTGGTACAAATATATAATATCAGCATAATAAAGTCATCACACAAGTTAATCATCATACATTGAATTATTTACAATCAGGGGGTTGGGATGAGGAGCTTTGGTTGATGTCAGTACTTCAGTCATCAACAATTGCATCAAAAGAGAAATGAACATTGTAACAGTGAAGGTCTTACTTAGTAGGATATGTTCAGCGAGCAGAGAACATAGTGAGTTCAGATAGCATAAGAACAAGTATATACATTTGAAATACATTTGATTATTTACATTAGGTTATTTACAATCCGGGGAGATGGGATGTGAATGGAGGAGGGTATTAGTAAAGGGTTGAAGTTGCCTGGAGGTGTTGTGGTGCATGTACAGTAGATGGCAGTATTGTCCCGTTTGACTGTCACAACATTGCTGTTTACGGCAGACAAACTACTTTACGGTAGACGAAAACGTGACTGCTGTTGTTGTGTGTTGTTACCGCTCTGGGAGGACGTTAATGAAACTGCCTAACAATAAACCCACATAACAAACTAAGAACTCGCCCTCTATCATTCTACAGTTATAACGTCATTGGGCAGACAAACTGTTTATAATGTGGGAAAGCCGACGTGAAAAGAGGCTGTCCTCACTCAGGTCCTCATGGAGCTGAGGGGGAGTGGCCTCCAGCTCCGTCTGAATTTCGGGAGATTTTCGTGAGAAAATTTGTCCCGGGAAGTTTTCGGGAGAGGCGCTGAATTTCGGGAGTCTCCTGGAAAATCCGGGAGGGTTGGCAAGTATGGGTATTGTATGTCACTTTGAACACTAAAACATAAATTAAATTTGTTCACCTAACATCAGAATTTCCAGTTTAATAGAAACAGGAATGAAGCATTCAAGCGATTTGTATTTCATAAAAAAATATACCTGCAAGCAATCTGAGGAGTTTTTCTTAGTATATAATACATGTTTTGGTTAACAGACTGTTCATGAGGAGTCGACACAGGAATAAGTGGTATATGCAAGTGATGGAAACCTACCCACACTCAAACATGCATACTGTCGCACACAACCAACTAACAAATTCCGGTGAAAGCAGAAGGTATCATAATTATCGGATGTCCTGTCATCGCCTTTTCATATGCTAATCCGGTGGCTGTACACAGCTGAGCCCGTTTACTGTGATATGTGGTCAGGAGCTAAATCAAGCTGAGGCAATCATGCTGTGATTGTATAATACACCGAGACAGGAAATCTGAATGTATCAAAAGACGGTGAGAGACAGGCTCTATTTTATATATTTTTGTGAACTCGCAAATCGGAAGGGCTGATTCACCTAGAAAAAAGGAAATAAACCTGAAGTTTGGATCACCTCGACAGTGATATGCAAGCACTCATTCTGTCATTCAAACAGCATAGCAGGGGCCCTTCATCTATTCAGCTTGGTTTATTTGCTGCTGTAAGTCATGCTTCAAGTCCCGAATGAATTGATTGATGAAAGGATTATCATTCCCAAATTAAAAGTGAAGGTAGTGACAAACTGTAAAGCCATATAATGCTTACTACAAAGTTAATCTAAAAATAAGATTTGACTGTTAAGTGTGTCAGACTACACAGAAATCATCTTTGACATTTCAGGAAAAAGGCCAGGACACGTTCCCAAATAAAATGAAACCACTGGATACAAAAGTATTGATGGAAACACAATTGTCAGTATGTCACGCATAAAATGTTTATCGTGGAAGTTTTAAAAATGACAATTTAACAAGCTGAACATCCTACTAACAAATTAACAAATCACTGTTAATAGAAAAATAAAAAAAAGTAATGAGTAGACGTCATCGGTCTTAGCGAAACCTGGCTTAAACCAGACGACTTTTTTGCGATAAATGAGGCATCCCCTCCTAACTATACGAATGCGCATATTGCCCGTCACCTCAAAAGGGGAGGGGGTGTCGCACTAATATACAACGAAAACTTTAACTTTAGTCCTAACTTAAATAATAAATATAAATCGTTAGAGGTGCTTTCTATGAAGTCTGCCACACCTCTGCCTCTGTGCCTGGCCGTTATCTACCGCCCCCCAGGGCCCTATTCGGACTTTATTAGTGAATTCTCAGAGTTTGTTGCTGATCTAGTGACGAACGCCGATAATATAATTATAATGAGGGACTTTAATATCCATATGAATACCCCATTGGACCCACCGTGCGTGGTGCTCCAGACTATAATTGATAGCTGTGGTCTTACACAAATAATAAATCAACCGACGCATCGCAGCGGTAATACGATAGACCTAGTGCTTGTCAGAGGTATCACCGTCTCCAAAGTTATGATACTCCCGTATACTAAAGTAATGTCCGATCATTACCTTATAAAATTCGAAGTTCAGACTCATGTTCGGCAAGCTAATAATAATAATAACTGCTATAGCAGCCGCAACATTAATGCTGCCATAACGACGACTCTTGCTGACCTACTGCCCTCGGTAATGGCACCGTTCCCAAAGTATGTGGGCTCTATTGATAACCTCACTAACAACTTTAACAACGCCCTGCGCGAATACATTGATAGTATAGTTAAAAAGGCTCCAAAAAGGCGTACGCCATGGTTTACTGAAGAAACTAGAGCTCAGAAATTATTATGTAGAAAGCTGGAACGCAAATGGCGCACGACTAAACTTGAGGTGCACCATCAAGCATGGAGTGATAGTTTAATAACTTATAAACGCATGCTTACCTTAGCTAAAACTAATTATTACTCAAATCTCATCCGCATTAATAAAAACGATCCAAAATTTTTGTTTAGTACAGTAGCATCGCTAACCCAACAAGGGACTCCTTCCAGTAGCTCCACCCATTCGGCAGATGACTTTATGAAGTTCTTTAATAAGAAAATTGATCTTATTAGAAAGGAGATCAAAGACAATGCGTCCCAGCTACAACGGGGTTATAGTAACACAGATATGATTGTATATACGGCGGATACTGCAAATATCCAAAATAGTTTCTCTCGTTTTGATGAAATAACATTAGAATGATTGTTACAAGGTGTAAATGGAATAAAACAAACAACATGTTTACTTGACCCACTTCCTGGGAAACTTATCAAGGAGCTTTTTGTATTATTAGGTCCATCAGTGCTAAATATTATAAACTTATCACTTTCCTCGGGCACTGTTCCCGTTGCATTCAAAAAAGCGGTTATTCATCCTCTCCTTAAAAGACCTAACCTCGATCCTGACCTCATGGTAAACTACCGACCGGTGTCTCACCTTCCCTTTATTTCAAAAATCCTCGAAAAAATTGTTGCAGAGCAGCTAAATGAGCACTTAGCGTTTAACAATCTATGTGAAACCTTTCAATCCGGTTTCAGGGCAAATCACTCGACTGAGACAGCCCTCGCAAAAATGACTAATGATCTATTGCTAACGATGGACTCTGATGCGTCATCTATGTTGCTGCTCCTCGATCTTAGCGCTGCTTTCGATACCGTCGATCATAATATTTTATTAGAGCGTATAAAAATACGAATTGGTATGTCAGACTCAACCCTGTCATGGTTTAACTCTTATTTTACTGATAGGATGCAGTGCGTCTCCTATAACAGTGTGACCTCGGACTATGTTAAGGTAACGTGTGGAGTTCCCCAGGGTTCGGTCCTTGGCCCTGTACTCTTCAGCATCTACATGCTGCCGCTAGGTGACGTCATACGCAAATACGGTATTAGCTTTCACTGTTATGCTGATGATACCCAACTTTACATGCCCCTAAAGCTGACCAACACGCCGGACTGTAGTCAGTTGGAAGCGTGTCTTAATGAAATTAAACAATGGATGTCCGCTAACTTTTTGCAACTTAATGCCAAAAAAACGGAAATGCTGATTATCGGTCCTGCTAGACACCGACCTCTATTTAATAATACAACTTTAACATTTGACAACCAAATAATAAAACAAGGTGACTCTGTAAAAAATCTGGGTATTATCTTCGACCCAACTCTCTCCTTTGAGTCACACATTAAAAGCGTTACTAAAACGGCCTTCTTTCATCTCCGTAATATCGCTAAAATTCGCTCCATTTTGTCCACTAAAGACGCCGAGATCATTATCCATGCGTTTGTTACGTCTCGTCTCGATTACTGTAACGTATTATTTTCGGGTCTCCCCATGTCTAGCATTAAAAGATTACAGTTGGTACAAAATGCGGCTGCTAGACTTTTGACAAGAACAAGAAAATTTGATCATATTACGCCTGTACTGGCTCACCTGCACTGGCTTCCTGTGCACTTAAGATGTGACTTTAAGGTTTTACTACTTACGTATAAAATACTACACGGTCTAGCTCCAGCCTATCTTGCCGATTGTATTGTACCGTATGTCCCGGCAAGAAATCTGCGTTCAAAAGACTCCGGCTTATTAGTGATTCCTAGAGCTCAAAAAAAGTCTGCGGGCTATAGAGCGTTTTCCGTTCGGGCTCCAGTACTCTGGAATGCCCTCCCGGTAACAGTTCGAGATGCTACCTCAGTAGAAGCATTTAAGTCTCATCTTAAAACTCATCTGTATACTCTAGCCTTTAAATAGACCTCCTTTTTAGACCAGTTGATCTGCCGCTTCTTTTCTTTCTCCTATGTCCCCCCCTCCCTTGTGGAGGGGGTCCGGTCCGATGACCATGGATGAAGTACTGACTGTCCAGAGTCGAGACCCACGATGGACCGCTCGTCGGGACCCAGGATGGACCGCTCGCCTGTATCGGTTGGGGACATCTCTACGCTGCTGATCCGCTTGAGATGGTTTCCTGTGGACGGGACTCTCACTGCTGTCTTGGAGCCACTATGGATTGAACTTTCACAGTATCATGTTAGACCCGCTCGACATCCATTGCTTTCGGTCCCCTAGAGGGGGGGGGTTGCCCACATCTGAGGTCCTCTCCAAGGTTTCTCATAGTCAGCATTGTCACTGGCGTCCCACTGAATGTGAATTCTCCCTGCCCACTGGGTGTGAGTTTTCCTTGCCCTTTTGTGGGTTCTTCCGAGGATGTTGTAGTCGTAATGATTTGTACAGTCCTTTGAGACATTTGTGATTTGGGGCTATATAAATAAACATTGATTGATTGATTGATTGATAATGAGTATAAGAAATGGCAGCATGGCGTCGTGGGTAGAGCGGCCGTGCCAGAAACCTGAGGGTTGCAGGTTCGCTCCCCGCCTCTTGACATCCAAATCGTTGCCGTTGTGTAGTTGGGGAGGACATTTCACCCTTGCCCTCGGTTCCGCTCACACTGGTGAATGAATGATGAATGAATGATATGTGGTGGTCCGAGGGGCCATAGATGCAAATTGGCAGCCTCGCTTCAGTCAGTCTACCCCAGCGCAGCTGTGGTTACAAATGTAGCTTACCACCACCAAGTGTGAATGAATGATGGGTTCTCACTTCTCTGTGAGCACTTTGAGTATTTAATAATAGAAAACCGCTCTATAAACTCTAATCAGTTATTATTGTTATTATTATTATTATTATTATTATATGTGCAGAGGGAGAATTTCTGCCTGTATTTTGAAAATGAGTGTCTTCGCACTTAACTCAAAACCACAAGGTGATGAAAAAACAACATGCCAAACGATTACCAGTGTTAAATGAATATGTTCATACTTTAATGATTGTTTATTTGAGGGTTAACAAATATAAATGTATACAATTAGAATACCCGGATTTACACAAGGTCAATAGCCATAAATGTAGTTGTAATAATAATCGGCATAACCATTTATTTTGGTGTTTCTGTTTTTTGGACGGGCAGCACGGTGGAAGAGGGGTTAGTGCATCATTCTCACAATACGAAGGTCCTGAGCAGTCGTGGGTTCAATCCCGGGCTTGGGATCTTTTTGTGTGGAGTTTGCATGTTCTCCCCGTGACTGCGTGGTTTCCCTCCGGGTATTCCGGATTCCTCCCACCTCCAAAGACATGCACCTGGGGATAGGTTGATTGGCAACACTAAATTGGCCCTAGTGTGAATGTGAGTGTAAATGTCTGTCCATCTGTGTTGGCCCTGCAATGAGGTGGCGACTTGTCCAGGGTGTACCCCCGCCTACCGCCCGAATGCAGCTGAGATAGGCGTCAGCGACCCCCCGCAACCCTCCCTTAAAAAAGGGACAAGCGGTGGAAAATGGATGGATGGATGTTTTTTGGACTTAGTTTTCCCATTTTCTGTTTGGGGTTTTGTCCAGAAATGTTGTTTTGCTGAATCCTTAATATGTATACTCTGTGATAGGATCTCTGAGGAGAACAGTAAAACTTGTACATGATGAGACATGAATATCAACCCCATGAAACAATTAAAAGATACTGAAGAATTAGTGTTTAAAAAAAAAAGTTATTTAGATCCATATAGACCTAACATTCCGTCATGAGATTTTATGAGGAAGGCAGGATTGTTTGTTTATTTAGACCTACCATATCTAAATGTTTTGATGTAATTCAAGTCACAAGCTGAAACAAACTGGTTTAACAAAGGTTTGCTGGGGACTCATGATCAAAATGACCTTTTCAAAAATCAGATTGCCTCAGCATGACTAATTCCAAACTAATTTCAGAAACTTTTGAGAGAAAGAAACTTCTCATCTGTGTCCTCATCAATCGTTCAGCAAAAGTCAAAACAGTATTGCAAAATAAGTAATACAGTGTGAAGTACTTAACCTTGCACACACACGCACGCACGTCCACACATGCACACCAGCACGCACACGAAGAGTCTGCAGGGGTTCTGTGAGGATAGACTTACTGCGCTCATCCGTAGGAGCCGTACACAAAAACGTAATCATCAGATCAGATATCAAAAGGCAGTGTCTGTCTGGGAGATTAAAAGAGCCATCTGTCTTGCTGAAATAAAACCCCAGTTTATCAATAAACTTCCCGGTTTTGTTTATTTCTATGCCTCCTTATTCCTGGTCGATCAAGCATCAACTGATCAAAACATATTATCTTTATTATTTAGGCGTGTTATTGTGATGTGTGTATTAATTACATAAATGTAAACATTACATAAAAAACAATTTGAAATTTAAAGTTGTTCTTGATTTAATACACAACGAGTAGCTCCTGTTGCCCATCTGTCGTCAAAACACAATTAATAGGTGCAGCTGTGGCTATGTCCATACAAACACAGAGATTTTCAAAAATGCCCCTCTGCTGTTAATTCCCCATCCAAACGAGCAGTTTTAAAAATGTGGCCACATGAAAACATATCCACAGACTGTTGTGTGCAATGTCTACAATTTTCTAAACGCTTCATTTTTAAGGACAAAAATCTACGTTCTCATGTGGACAAGAGGCTGAACTTTACATTTATTACAAAGTCAAGAGCTAATCAGTGTTGTTTGGAAAGTCTGCTTCTGTAATCAGTTAAAGGGCTAAGGGGGATTCACATTTAAAGAAGAATGAAATGCCAATGACAAACAAAATAGCCTTAAACTAATAATCAAATGAGTGACTTCTACAAAAATCACATCCGCTGGTGCTGCCACGAAATAACCTCTTGTTTACCGTTTGACTTTTTCATATAGAGATCCATATGGCTAAGAAAAGACTGTGTGATAAATATGAATGTGATATCGAACATCAATTCTCAATCTGACTCACCTTTGTGCAAAGCAATTTGAATGCACAGTGAATAGCCTCTCTCTCTATTCGTCAATATGTTTGACAGCACAAAAACAAAGATAAGTCAATACGCTGCATAGAAGTTTACATATACATGACAATAGTGAGGACTTTGTTTTGCAACCAAACTAACAGGCAAATGATTGAAACTTGTATGTTAAAAAACCAACAATTTAAACAAAAACTATGGAAAACTGCCTCGAATAATGGTGTTACAAAAAAGATCAGTTAGAATAATAAATAATGTTGGATATAGAAAACATAGAAATCCTTTATTTATTGAATCAAATATACTGAAATTCCACGACATAGTGAACTTGCAAACAGCTAAAATTATACACAAAGCAAACTATAACCTGCTACCCAAGAATATACGACAATTCTTCTCAAAAAAAGAGAAATATAATTTTAGAGAAAAATTTAATTTAAAACACTTGTACGCACGTACAACACTTAAGACCTTAAGTATATCTGTATGTGGAATTAAATTATGGAATGGATTAAGCAAAGCAATCAAACAATGTACTAATATGATCCACTTCAACAAACTCTTCAGACATAAAGTGTTTACAAAGTACAAAGAAGAGGAACCATGATAAACATTCTGAATGTATTTCATCGATCCATTCTTTCACTCTCAAAATAATCTTACTTATCTCATCATGTGAAATATAATTTACTTCACAAATTATTATTTATTTATTTATTTCTATTGTGATTACTTATGGAGTATATTGTGAATAAATTGAGAACAGGAAGTGAACAAAAGTTTTAGCAACTGTTATGTAAAAGAAAAGGGGTAGGATTAAATAAACTCATCTTCTTCCTACGTTGCTGCCCACTTAATGTTGAAAAGGGAAACTGGAAATTGGGATGTATCATGTTGTATGCTTGCATGTTCGAAATAAACTCAAACTCAACTCAACTCAAATCTCACATAATGCAATGTGATTAGCATTGCATATGTGAGAAGCTTAGGGAATGTTTAGATAAAAACAAGTTCCTTAACACAGACTGCAGAACTGAACACATGCAAAAACTGTTTAATGCATGCATGGAAACT
The DNA here is from genome assembly GCF_033978795.1 of Nerophis ophidion. Classification (NCBI taxonomy): domain Eukaryota; kingdom Metazoa; phylum Chordata; class Actinopteri; order Syngnathiformes; family Syngnathidae; genus Nerophis; species Nerophis ophidion. Next base: position 47,006,537 of record NC_084621.1, on the reverse strand, counting down.
GTTTGCATATTTTTATACTCTATTTGGCTTATGCTGTAACAGGGTAATTGTGAAGTATGAATGCATGCACACATCCTTTGTTTTCACAAATGATTGATGGGAAGAAAAACAACTGTTTTTTTGTTGTTGTTGTTTTTTTAAATATCCACTTTGAGATTTGCATTTTCAGTTTTAAAATGGTCTGTTATGAGATAAACGTACAACCAAACTGTTTTTTATTTGAAAATGTTCACAGGCAAATAGGTGCTTATGTGTGTCAGGTACTGTATACACGCATTGCATCAAGAATGAAATCTGGATTTCGTACCAGATTACCAAACACACACACACACACACACACACACACACACAGACTGGAATGTTAATATAAAGGGAACTTTTGACAAAATCTTGTTCAGCTGATTTGTGACCTGGCAGGAAAAATGTGTAACATGTAAAAAACTTAACGTGGCCATTGAACAGACACAGCTACTACCAGAGGAGTGACAGCTAATCACACGTTAGCAAGAAATGGCAGAGGCAATCGATGAGCTAAAGTTAAACATTTTACGCTTGGTCCAGTGCTTGACCAGTTTCCATGCAATTTGTAGACTAACATTGTTTTTTGATGGTGGAAACTGAAAATAACCAACATTCCCTGTCACTCCAAAATCGCGACCCTGCATTGCAAAACCTTTCGCGAACACAAAAACAATTTGTACCATATAGCATGTCGCATTTTGCAAAACTGCCCTAATTTTTAAGAAAATAGATCTATAGCAATACTTTGGTCGTTTTGTCAGTGACTTTGCCAATTGTTTTCCGTATGAATACAAATCATGTATATTGTCATGAAAAACTGTAGCTTTCTTTTGGGATGAGAATGTGAGAAACATAATATACTGTAGTAATCTGTAAAGCCTATTCAAAATAAAAACCCAACAAATTAATTAAGATTGTTTAAAGGAAACTCTTTTTAGACTAACTAGGACTGCTCCCAGTAAAGTGAAACACTACATTTCCCACATTTTTTGCGCGTATCCTACATTTTTCTGTCATGGCCCGCTACATTGACAATTAGGAAATCAAGCTGCTCTACATGCTAATTTTGCAAAGCAGTGAACTAAAGACACGGCCAGTGGTATGTATTAAATTCCAAAAGAGACAAGGAGGAGGATTCTTTCACTGCAAGTAGGGCTGCAACCAGCTGCTACGGGCAAAATATTGAAGTTCATTCGACTAGGCACATCAACTGTGTCATTAATGATCTCAGTGGTGAGTCCTGGAAAACATTTCACACATATGCCTGATTTTAATTTTATGATATACTTTGGTGGCAAAATGTAGATAAGTGTCACATGTAATCCGGGTTGATGAGAAACATACACGGAGGACAATGTTTTGTGTGACATCAGTGTGCGCAGAAGAATCCATGCAGTCATAAAATGTAAGCTTTGCGTGAACAGGACTGGCAGAGGTCCGTTTTGGGTGCACGCGGACCTTTACAGACTACATTCTGCATACGTTCCACCAGAGTATGCTTGGGCCTTTAGAAGCCTAAAGGTCTGAGCTACGAAGATCAAAATTCCACGCACTAATCAGCATGTGCAAACTATAAAATTGTCAATCAGTCAAAGTTGACTTAAAAAGCCCTTAATCACAAATGTCTCAAATGGCTGCACAAACCACAACGAAATCCTCGGCTCAGGCATTAGGGTAAGAAAAAAAAAACTCAACCCAATGGGAACAACGAGAAATCTTGGAAGGCACCGCAGACGTGGGGACTCCCCCTGCCCCGGGTGACCAGTGCAATGATGCCGAGAGGGTACAGTTAATAACGTAAGAGTTCAGTCCATAGTGAGGTGAGCAGGGGATCCTCTATAGTAATAATACACACCATAGTCAGTACATTTTTTGTACATTTATTTATTTAGTAAATGCAAAGTATTCAAGCACCAAGTGGGCTTGGCTTGCTTCCCCATCTGTTAAGGCTGGCCAAGCAGAGCTCTTATCCGGTCATAAATCTATTGAGCATTGCCCAGTCTCCTTGGGATGTTTGTGCCAGGGACCTGTTGTATTCCTTAATTTTTCCAATCCGTTTGGGTGATGGACTGATCGAGGGCTGGTCTTCCAGATGGAAGACGGGCACAGGTTGGGTTGGAAATATCAGTTACAGTCTCATCCCATTTTTTGGAGGAGGGCAGCAGTTTTTTCATTCAGGCATTGAACGTAGACAGGCCTGTAGCCTTGTGGAATAGCTGTGTAAGAAGCTTTGTAGATGGTGATGCAGAAGTGGTTGTAAGCTTCATCTACAGTGATGGTTTGGAGTGGGATGGTGACAATACAGCGGTGAAGGATTTCATTGAATTTAGTCCAGTCTGCTTCTCTGTAGTTCCAGCGCATCTTCCTTTGGCTGATTATGGTTGGGAGATTTAGGCCAATGTGTCTAAGTGAGGGCCCTTGTTGACTGGGAGGGAAGTCGTCAAAGTGGGTCTGTGTCGGATATGGGTTCCATTCAAAGAGCTGACCCAGTACAGGGGAATAGTCCTTCTTTCACCTGGCTGAGTGAAATGTTTCACTATTTTTGGGGTCGTAGATCAGGGCAAGGTCATTTCTGGATGTCCATTTTGAAAATGTTTCATCCTCACCATTTGCTGCAGGTCATCCCCAGTCGGAATGGCGGCTGTTTAAATTCTGTTGATGGCAGGGTGGGGTGGGTATGACTTGCTGGTCCTAGTTAGTAGCACTAGGGTGTTTGTAGCCGTTAACAATATAGACCACCAATAGTTATGGTTTCACAGAAACTGGCTGTTGTCAGATGATTTGCTTCAGCTATGTCAGAGCACAGAGCTGGCAAGTCCATGTTTTGTGAGGGTTGTGTAGCACAGGAATTCAAAGCCATTTTAAGGTGCCTATTAGGGCTCCAACTAAAAATTGTTTTGATAGTTGATTAGTCAACGATTACCCTAACGGTTAGGGGACTAATCGGATAATAAAGCGTACACAAATTTATGGCTCTAATTTTTCTATCCACTTCTAAATGCAGCTTCTTATTTTAGGCATGTGCTTACGAACAATAAAGAAATTAATAAAATTAATAAATAATTAATTCATAAATATGTATTTATACTGTAACTGTGCTGCTCATTTAGCTGTTACAAAAATTAAAATTACTAATAAAATGTCCATCTAAAAGACAGGCATCGGTGCTAAAAAAAAAAATGTTTTATCTTGTTTATGTGTAAAAAAAAAAACAGTTCAAATAGGAGAAATTAAAACAAACAAAACACAAACTCTAATTGCCTCAAAAAGAAAAGTATTTTGTGATGTTTAAAAAGGTGCACATTGGTATACTGAGTATTGATTACCTTTTGGCAGTTTTAGCACTTTAATAGAGTCAATGTGTATAATTCTATTTGATTAATTCTTAAAATGTTGTCTATTTAATACATTGTTTATTTAATCTTATGATACATTGGTGCCTGTCCAAGTGTGTGTGTGTGGTTAAGAGTGCCTGTTTTTTAAGGCATTGCAAATTGACACTGTCTTAAAACGTACGGTACTTGAATTGATGTAGACAAAGTTTAGCTGGCTGACTTTAGCTAAAATAATAGTTATTTTTCACACAACTTTATCTCACTCACGTTAGCTGGCTACCAAGGTAGAAGCAATCACTCTTACCTCCAAATGTCCAACATCATGTTTCCACTTTAAGTGCTCGCGTAGCACAGATATAGTGCTATAAAAACAAGGTCCAACTAGCAAAATGAGCAGGGTGCTATTTTTTTTTAACAAGAATAAGAGGAAATATTCGCATACTTAACATGTTATCTACGACTGGCGATGTTTTTGGGAGTGACCCACTTCCGGCCGTAAAAACACGAGTGCCGACCTTACGTCTATTGATGATTTAGGGACTAATCATTGCAGCCCCAGTGCCGATGTGAGTCTCTTGGAGGAGGATGAAGTCAAAAGAATGTAGGGAAGCAAGGACTTCAATAAGGCTTCGCATGGCTGGTGACAGGTCTTCAACGTTGAGTTATAGTACACGGAGGGAAGGTCCTACTGGTGCTCTTCTGGCTGTTTGTTTTCGGCTTGGGAACTGTAAGTTCGATTTGCCTCTTCGGCAACACCTCGTAGAATTTACTCTGCTGGTTGGATCATTAGTTTCACCAGGTAAATCTGGTTACTGGCGAGGAGCACGATGTGAACGCTGTTCCATTGCTGATCGTCTGTATACATGAACACAGACACGCTAAATAAATTGTGCCGCATGTTTTAGTACACACAATCCTCTCGTAGATTAGGCCCAGACTACTTTAAATTTAAAAAAAATACCCCCATGTAAATTAGAAACGCGAGACTAAAATGAAAGCACACAATATTTCCGTTTAAACATACACAAACAAAAACTAGCTAAATGATTACTTGTCAAAATTATGCCTTGCAGTGTGCTCATCTAATAAATGATGAAGCGTTACGGGACTTGGACAGTCTCACACACACAAGCTCCTTAGAGTAATGCAGATTTTCTCTGGTCAAGCTATGGCCTGGTGATGCCTCCAATCATTTTTTTTCTGCTCGGTGATCAAGGTTACTTTGTCCGACGCTGATTCAAATTAAACCCGCTGCTCAAATCATTCACAGCTTTTAAATCCACTTTATCTAATATCTGTGCTCTCACACGGAAATCTAGCACATAGCCAATTCATTTATATGTATGAAGGAAAGATTAGTCTGAGACATGTGTAGAATTAATTTATTACAAAAGGAACGACATGCTCATCCACACACGCACGCACACACGGACAGAGAAAAATATCTCAATTCTTTAACCTTCCCAACTGCTATCATATTCTCTTTTCCACAAGTCCTTCATATGACATATGAATCCGTAAGGCCAAACAATGTCTCTGTCCAATCACAGGTAGCAAAGGCTTTCATTTCAGCAGGTTGTACATGAAAACACACATTTTGCTTTCCATTTCAGCAGGCGGTCAGTAAATAACAGCGCTGATGTTCAGCAGTGACGTGCAGTCAGGTGAGGCGGGGCCTCACGTGCCATCATGGAAAAAAAAAAAAAATGTAAAAAGAAAAAAAAATATTTAAATTGTTATATGTATCCAGGGATTATACTATAAAGTTATTTTCCATTTAACTTCACCAGTTTTAGATTATTTTTATTCAAAATCGCAGAATTTTCACATTTGCCGTTCAAATACTGAGAAGAGACTTGGGGTGAGTCACAGCCAGTTGAGCCTCCCCGTGGATTACGCAATGACTCGGCTAACTGCTGGCTGCTGTGCAGTGAGACCGTATTGCTATATGAATTATATTATACATTTCCATAGTTTAGTTAGCTGAGGTATGTAATGTACAGTGTATTTTGTCAACAACAACGTATTTCTTGTGCTGGGCAATCATAAAACGGCTGCGAAAACGCACTGTGTGAGGCTTGCCTCCTGGTGGTAGAGGGCGCTAGTGATCCCAGAGATTATTCTTGCAACCAGGCTAGGCCTGGGGACATCTGAAGCCGGTATGTTTTAAAGTTGTCGTTTGCCTGCATATCGTAAAAACAACCGTCCAACATTTTACAACTAATTGTAAACTTGTAGGTGCAGACCATCAGGGCCGAGTTGCGATGAAAGAGTTTGTAAATGTTGAGATATTAAGATTTGTTGGTAAGTGAATGTGTTTGCTAATAGTAGCTACTAGCCGTACCCATGTATTTTCTATGGGCGGTTAGCATCGGGTTTTAATCCCGTTTCCTCCAATGTTTCTGATCCGATTGAATTTATATTTATGTCGAGTCTTTATTTTGGGTAGTTAAATATGGTGACTTATAGGGGTGCGAATCTTTGGGTTTCCCACGATTCGAGTCAATATCAATTCTTGGGGTCACGATTCAATAATATATCGATTTTTTCGATTCAACGCGATTCTCGATTCAAAAATGATATTTTTCCGATTCAAAACGATTCTGTATTCATTCAATACATAAGATTTCAGCAAAAAATAAATAAATAAATAAACAAGATGGCTGCCGGCTAGATGACTGGGTCACACAGCTCCAACAATCCATGAAAAAGCTTGCAGATGAATTGACATCCATCCACCAGAGCAACATCATATTTGTAACGAAGATAAACATCAAACTGCTGGATCATTTTTGTAATGTTGGACTTGTTGGAGACTTTTTGATGACATGTGTGTCAATGCACTGACACGCCATCAATAGTGGATTGCCTGAAGATCAACTGGATTCTAAAAGTACTTCTCTCCACAAAAGAATGACGACTAAGAAGTTAGCAGAAGAAATGGAAGAGGTGAAAAAGTCTCTGAATTTCATGTCAGAGGAACTGTGCAAAGTAGCAAAGCAGCAAATGGGCCTTCTTGACTTAATTGATGAAATTAAGCAGCTGAAGGCAATAATCAAAGACAAACACAAGAGGATTGAAGAACTTGAAAGAAGAGTGGACGATCTAGAGCAGTACTCCATATGCACGGATCACAGCAGGTGACAAGGAGGGAGAAGATGCACCAAGAGGTGAGCTGCATACGCTTGAGCAGCAAGTCATCAACTTCTTCAATAACAAAGGAATTCCAGTAAGCAGCAGGGGCGTCGCCAGACAGATTTCACTGGGGCACGTGCCCCAGTGTTGATCTGCAGTGCCCCAGTAAAAAAATCACCAATAAAAAAAAACGCTTCAGAGTTTTAGGTCTACATAACATAGACAACAGCACACATACTACTTAGTATGGTAATTGATTGCTACTGTATTCACTCCACGAAACAATGAGCACATGGCTACTTAATATGGTAATTTATTCACGTGTGGATCGAGACTTCGGTTGAGAGAGAGAGAGGGAGGGGGGGGATGCGCGAATCACTGCTGAGGTAGGTAACGTTAGCCAACAACAATTTGTTAATTATATTATTTTGATTTTGATTTGACTCAAACTGTAACTCCTAGATGGATATCAGAAAGTTATTCGCCCGCAGCAGGGAAGAAGCAGCAGGAATGAGAGATGTAGGTGAAGTCCTAGCTAGCTAGGCAACATCATTGTCTTAAGTTGATGCTAAGTTAGCTAACATTATTCCTTGTATCAAGACAAACATATTCATTTGCTGTACGAGCTGTCGGGGGAATTTCCATTCAACATGAAACATAATGTTGGTTATTGTCTGGTGGTTCTGCATCAATGATGATTTGGAGTAAGCATGTGTGAGTTGAGTGCTTCTCAAATGGTTTATCTTCAGGAAGAAAAACATTTTTCCATATCATCAAGTCTTGAGCCAAATTTTTAAATCATTCAAGTTTATTTCACAGAAAAATAGCACAGTAGACTTGTCTTGTTAATCGGTGCGACTTTGACTAAAATAATCTCGTTTTGTCACCAGGAAAAATGGCTACAGCTAAAGCATCTGGTTTTGTTTCCATAAAAAATAGTAACATTTCTGTATTTGTTTTCAGAAAGATGGCTGAAAATATCGGGTTTTGTTGCCCCATTTAGATTTTTTTTAAATATATTTCCATATTTGTCCTGAGTCCTCCTCCAACTTGTTAGTCGGTTTGCCTTTTGCTAAAATACTCACTAATAGTCACTAGAAAAATGGCTCAAAATATCAGTTTTTTTTTGTCACAATTTGAATTTTTTCTGTCTAAACTTTTTTTTTTTTATGCACACATCTGACTGCGACTCACTGAAAATGACACACAATCCACTTTTATGTTACGACCCACCAGTTGGGAACCACTGGTCAACTGTATAACAGTTACTGTAATATTTCCATGTCTGTCCAGAGTGATTGACCACTTTGCAAAAATGAAAATGAGACGTTACAGTTTACTTCTCAGAAAATGATTCCCTGAACAGACACACAACAGTTGTTCATTTATTCTACTACTGTGTCTTTATTGTTTTGTGTATATTTTATAGTTTTTTGTATCCGAAATAGGATTAGCCACATTGCCATAAATGGAAATTAAATAATATAAAAGAACCCAGAGATGTAAAGGTGCTTTATGTTTTGTTTTACTTTTGTAGATGTTAAATTTGCAGATGATTACTGCAATATATATTTCAAAAAGATTCATTGCTCTTCCTTTTTGCTTTTACCAGTAGCAGTTTAGAAGTCTGGAGTAAAAAAGTGCACAAGTAGGTCAAATGCATTAGTTAATTTCAGGTGGTTAATCAAAGATCCATACAACATAATCTGATATGACTTCATAGTTTAAAGCACTATTTATGTATTTTTATGATGAATAAGTGCTAAAAATGTTTTTGCTTGCGCGCTTTGCACGCTCACATGAATTATTTGTGCCCCAGGTGTGCCCCAGTACAGTATTAGGTATAGTGACACCCCTGGTAAGCAGTTCAAGTATAGCTGCTTGCCACACCATTCCACTGAAACAAAACAACAGATCCAACATCATCATCCGCTTTGTGAGTAGAAAACATAAAATTGAAATGCTTAAGCTGGGGAAAAAATTGAAAGGCACAGGAGTGTGTGTAAATGAACATCTCACAAAGAAAAACACAGAAATTGCAAGACAAGCCAGGATCTTGAAAAAGGGAAATCGAATCCAGGACACATGGACAAGGAACTGTAAAGTAATGATCAGACTGAATGGTCCACCAGAACAAGCAAGGGTATATTAGTGGTCAGAGACTTGAAGGAACTTGAACAATATAAATGAAACGGATGATTATGATAAGGAAGTGGAATAGTGGGGAAATGTTCTTTGTTGGCTGTGTACTGTGTGCAGATAAACCGTGTGGACAACCAACATGATAGAAGAACAAACGAGCTGCACAAAATTCAAGTCTTTCGACTTTCATGATCATAAATGCTATGAGTTAGAAAATAACATTGACCCAGATATTCACTTCTATCAGGACTCTAATGTGGACTCTTACACTGAAGAACAGTTTAATTCAAATGTTAAAACGGAAGGCTTTTCAGTCATTCGTTTCAACAGCAGGAGTTTTTATAGTAACTTTTCCAAAATTAAAGAGTATCTTAAACACATACAGCAAAGGTTTACCATAATAGCAATTTCAGAGACTTGGTTGAATGATAGTAAGGAATTACTGGATGGTTTAGAGGGATATGAAATGTTTTGGCAAAACAGGATGAACAAAAGGGGAGGACGTGTTGTATTGTTTGTGATGTCCTCTCTCAAATGTAGGCGATTGCTGACATGACAACAGCTATTGACAATCTGATGGAATGTGTAACTATTGAAATCAGTGTTGAAAGATCCAAAAACATATTAATTAGTTGTATTTATAGAACTCCTGAAACATGCATTGATCAATTTAATAAGAAAATCTTTGAGTTATATGAAAGACATAATGATAAGGTGATCTTGATTTGTGGTGACTTCAACATTGATTTGATTAAATTTAATGATCACATGAAAACCATTGATTTTGTTAATCTTATGTTTAGTTTGAGTTTCTTTCCACTAATTGTAAAACCTAGCAGAATAACAAAGGACAGCTTGACACTAATTGACAATATTTTTCTAAATGTATTTGATGGGAAGAGAAAAAGTGGAATCTTGTTGACTGATGTAAGTGATCACTTGCCTGTTTTTACAGTAATCACAATGAACAACAAGCGAAACTTATAAACAAAAAGACAAATAAATAATTTTGTTAGAATAAAATCACCAGAAGCAGTTAAGGCATTCAAGGCTGATCTTTTAAATCAAGATTGGCAAAATGTTTTTGTGGAGGATACTAATGAAGCATACGATACATTCCTGGATATATTTCTGACACATTATGACCATAATTTTCCATTGAGAGAGTATAAGCAAAATACTAAAACAAGGGAGAAACCATGGATAACAAGGGGTTTAGTAAAAGCCTGTAAAAAAAACGGCTTTGAAAGAAATTTATTAAGAATCGTACAAAGGAAAAGGAGGAGAAATATAAAGAGTATAAAAACAGATTGACATGTATCATGAGGCTGCATCAAAAAAACATTTATGAACAAACGCTGCATAAACATAAAAATATCATTGAAACCTGGCATGTGCTTATTAACACTATGATTAAAAAATCTAGCAAAAATGATTTTACAGCATATCTGGTAAAAGAGGACAACTCAATTATTGAAAATATAGAAGAAATAGCTGAGGAATTCAATAATTTTTTTGTGAATGTTGGCCCAAATTTGGCAAAAAATATTAATTTTAATATGAAGGATGAGAAAAAGTTAAAGCGTGTATCTGACATAAAAAATTATATGTTTCTTGGCGGAGTTTGTAAAAGTGATGTGTTAGAAGTGGTCAGAAAGTTTAAAAACAAAAAAATCTGTCGATGGTAACAACGTGGATATGTCACTTGTTAAAGAGGTGATGGATTGTGTCCTGAAGCCGTTTACTTATCCATTTTCTACCGCTTATTCCCTTTTTTTTTTTGGGGTCGCGGGGGGCGCTGGCGCCTATCTCAGCTACAATCGGGCGGAAGGCGGGGTACACCCTGGACAAGTCGCCACCTCATCACAGGGCCAACACAGATAGACAGACAACATTCACACACTAGGGCCAATTTAGTGTTGCCAATCAACCTATCCCCAGGTGCATGTCTTTGGAAGTGGGAGGAAGCCGGAGTACCCGGAGGGAACCCACGCATTCACGGGGAGAACATGCAAACTCCACACAGAAAGATCCCCAGCCTGGATTTGAACCCAGGATTGCAGGACCTTCGTATTGTGAGGCAGATGCACTAACCCCTCTGCCACCGTGAAGCCCCTAAAGTAGAAATGGGACAATGCTGAAGGAGAGAGACAAAAACTAGACGTTGTCGGCAGGATTCGAACCTGCGCGGGGAGACCCCAATGGATTTCTAGTCCATCGCCTTAACCACTCGGCCACGGCAACTGCCGTTTACTTATATATGTAATAAATTATCAACTGGAATTTTTCCTGACAAAATGAAAATCGCAAAAGTTATTCCAATTTATAAAAATGGTGATAAACATATGGTCTCAAATTACAGACCTGTGTCCGTACTACCTCAATTTGCAAAACTTCTTGAGAAAATATTTGTAAATAGACTTGATAAGTTCATTGACAAACATGAGCTATTGAATGACCATCAGTATGGGTTCAGTAGTAATCGATCTACATCCCTAGCAGTGATGGACTTTGTAGAAAACATAGCTACAGCAATAGAAAAAAAGCAACACACCGTTGGAGTATTTTTTGACTTATGTAAAGCTTTTGACACAATCAATCATTCCTTACTTCTGCAAAAATTGGAAAACTACGGCATAAGAGGTGTTTCACAACAGTGGTTAAGTAGTTATTTAAGTAACAGATCTCAATATGTGGAAATTAATAAGATTAAATCACAGCCAAGAAGAGTAACGTGTGGGGTTCCACAAGGCTCGGTATTGGGACCTAAGTTATTTATACTTTACCTAAATGATATTTGTTCGGTATCTAATAAATTAAAATGTATTATGTTTGCAGATGATACAAATGTATATCGTTCAGGAGAAGACTTGAAGGAAGTGTTGAGGATAATAGAGGTTGAGTTAATTCAGCTTAAAAAATGGTTTGATATTAATAAGTTATCATTAAATGATAAGAAAACTAAATTTATTATGTTTAGTGGTGCAAGACCAAATTGTGAAGCAAAATTAAAATTAAATCAGGTGGAAATTGATAGAGTATATGAAACTAAATTCTTGGGAATAATAATTGATCATAAACTGTGTTGGAAACCGCATATTGAATACATAAAGGGAAAAATATCCAAATCTATTGCTATTCTTTATGAAGTAAGACATATGCTGAATAAGAAATGCCTGTATATGTTGTATTTTTCTTTTATTTTCCCATATTTGACGTATTGTGTTGAAATTTGGGGAAATGTTTATAAAACAAACATAGACCCAATAATAAAACTTCAAAAAAGGGTCATTAGAATAATACACAAAGTATGCTACTATGAACATACCAATCCATTATTTTTAAGTTCAAATGTATTAAAATTTTCAGACATTGTGTTTTTAAAAACAATGGAAATTATGTTTAGAGTAAATAACAATAGCCTTCCAGCTTGTATTCTTAGGCTATTTAATTTAAGAGAGGAAAACTATAATTTACGGGAGATATTGATTTTTGAAATAGGTAAAGCAGAAACGAATATAAAATACAAATGCATTACAGTTTTTGGAGTTAAATGGTGGAACAAGCTCAGTGATGAGCTGAAGACATGCACTTTTTTGGTAAGGTTTAGGAAAACCTTGAAAGGTGAATTAATTGAAAATTATAAAATATAGTAACAATTACTTTCATCGCATTGATTTTTATTTTTTTTTAACATTGATGTTCCAGGCAATCTGATTTTCAGTGAAGGTATAGGATAGGCAAATATAAGCTTTGGCTTCAGCCTATTCCTTTTTCGGTCATTTTTTTCTTTTTTTGTGTGTGTAAATGTGTATGATTGTTTACGTATAACCTGTACTGTAAAACTGATCACACAAAATGTATCTACACCAGTCTGCTGACATGCTAGCAGAGTAGTAGATGTTTTTAAAAAAGCTTTTATAATTGTAAAGGACAATGTTTTATCAACTGATTGCAATAATGTAAATTTGTTTTAACTGATAAACGAACCAAAAATATCCATTTATCCATCCATTTTCTACCGCTTGTCCCTGAACCAAAAATATGACTTATTTTATCTTTGTGAAAATATTGGACACAGTGTGTTGTCAAGATTATGAGATGCGATGCAAGTGTAAGCCACTGTGACACTATTGTTCTTTTTTTTTTTTTATAAACGTCTAATGATAATGTAAATGAGGGATTTTTAATCACTGCTATGCTTAAATTATAACTAATATTGATAATGTTGTTGATAATATTAATTTTTGTTTCACTACTTTTGGTTTGTTCCGTGTCGTGTTTGTGTCTCCTCAATTGCTCTGTTTATTACAGTTATGAGTGTTGCTGGGTCAGGTTTGGTTTTGGAATTGGATTGCATTGTTATGCTATTGCTGTGAAGTGGTTTGTTGGATTGATTAAAAAAAAAATAATAATAAAATAATAATTTAAAAAAACAATGTGAATCGATTCTGAATCGCACAACTTATTCGAATCGATTTTTTCCTACACCCCTAGTGACTGAGTATTGTGGCGTTTTAAGGCCATCTGCATTTTTTATGCTACAGTAAAGACAATGAATGAACACGGCCGCTGGAGCGCGGTTACACATGTCATAGTGACAACACTGTGTACTGTCGTGTTTGTTATTTTGTACGAACATGTGATTGTTTAATATTGTTAATGTTAGCAGTATTATCGCTAATAATGGTAATAATAAGTGTAATTTATTTATTGAAGTTCAAACGATAGATGACTTAATGTTGATATTTATGTGCGCACATTGATTGAACTCCGGGTCCTATGTTTACTTAGGCCAGGTCCCTAAGTCTTGGATGGCAAACTGTAGATAGGCCTCGAGCCCGAACCCAAGGACCTCCACCTCCTCAACCCCTGAACTCCACTTGCTCTGGTCGGGCCGGTAGGCGGCTTATAGCCGAACCCCTTGCCTCGCACTTCATTGCTCTGCGGCCTTTTGCACTACCTCATACACAACTTGCCCATAAACTGAACTTTCACTACAAACTGCCATATCCACAACGCCAACCCGTGTGGCTGTATGAACTGCGAATGCACATATGGACTGCGATCAGTCTCATATGGCTCCTATAAACTTGAAGAACTTTTGATATTACTTTTTATGAATTACCTGAACTAAACCAACATTGTTTGTTGAGATTGCTTTCTGTTTTTTTCATTTGTTTTGATTGGCCATTCATATTAACATCTGTCCACTAGTTGTTGCACTGTACATGTTTAAATAACACCAGTGTCATTTAAAGTATTTAATTGTGTCTGTCCTACTCTCTCCGAGTCGTAATGTAGACTTCTGATTAGCCCAAATATTGAGAACTTCTACTATACTACCTAAAGTACCTGCTACATTAAGTTAAAGTACCAATGATTTTCACACACACACTAGGTGTGGTGAAATGTGTCCTCTGCATTTGACCCATCCCCTTGTTCACCCCCTGGGAGGTGAGGGGAGCCGGGAATCATTTTTGGTGATTTAACCTCCAATTTCAACCCTAGATGCTGTGTGCCAAGCAGGGAAGAATGCTGGTATGAGCTTTTAAACAGAACACGTTAATTGCTGCCAATCAAATGGTGAATAAAATACTCTATAGGGGTCATATGTTTATAAATCTGACTGTGATGAAGTCAGTGTCTCACCAGCCATGAACCTCACCGCACGTCACTGATGTTTAGATATTGGACAGAAGACCGGAGTCATCTTCCGAAACAACACAAAAAAGGGGGACATAAAGGCAGCCTCGAAAAAACATTTGTTGCATGTCCTTCAAGGCTCTGCTGTGGTGTTCTTTTGCTTCATGTTCATCCACACCCCCGCGCCATCAGCTTCGCATGTCACATTAATTGCTAAAGTCTTTCAAGCATTCATGTCGTGTTATGTGATAAATTACACGTGTTTTTGACATGGGAAACAAAGAAGAAGAAAGAACATATTAGTGGGAAAAAAGACAAAAAACAGTCTCCGCTTCGAATGGAACAGACAAGCTAATCTTCCAAATGAGAGTAAAAATAAAAATCCAACAAAGAATTTTCGAACAATATCGATTTGTCTTTGTTTCTTTTAGTATGACTGCTAAGAAGTAAGGTACACTGTCTTAAAGAGGTCATGTTATTATTTCTTTTTTCTGCTTTTACAGAATCATTGCTCTAACATGTAATGGTGTTTCTTTGGTCAAAAACTGGCATAGATTTTATTTTACGGACCATCTTTACGTCAATTGCTGACCGTCTCTTCAGTGGCCTAGTTGTTAGAGTGTCCGCCCTGAGATCGGTAGGTCGTGAGTTCAAACCCCGGCCGAGTCATACCAAGAGACTATAAAAATGGGACCCGTTACCTCCCTGCTTTGCACTCAGCATTAAGGATTGGAACTGGGGGTTAAATCACCATAAATGATTCCCGGGCGCGGCAACGCTGCTCCCCACTGCTCCCCTCACCTCCCAGGGGTTGTTCAAGGGTAATGGGTCAAATGCAGAGAATAATTTAGCAACATTTAATATGTGTGTGACAATCATTGGTACTTTTATCTTTTTTTTTTACTTTTTTAAGGGTAGTTTTATTTGCATGCCTAATTCCTCCACTAGGCCAAGCTCTCTTGAACTGTATCTCCAGCCTGTCAGCCCTGTTGTAGTTTTTACCGCTTTCATAGCAAGTCTACTGACAGACAAATTAGAACTATACGTTACTTTTTAGTAGAAATGGCAACAGTGCAGGAATTTAGCATTAATGTGCATGTACCAGCCAGTCTGCCCTACAACAACGTAACTAAGGAGAATTTTGTCGCTGAAGTCTAAAATTCCAAACAGCAAGTTTGGAAGAAGGCAAGATTGTGATGTAAATATCTCTGCCTTGCTTTCATGGTTTGAGTTAACATTTTTAGGTTTTATGGAGATCTGAATACACAAAAACAGGTACCAACTTGTAAGAGAAGTCTTTTTCAAATAATAAAACCATTGTAAAGTTTGTCCTTGAGAAAAATGTATCTAAAAGACAACTTTGATTCAAGCCAGTATGTGTGTTCTAATGCAAATTTAACTTAAAGTTAAAGTACTAATGATTGTCACACACACACACACTAGGTGTGGTGAAATGTGTCCTCTGCATTTGACCCATCCCCTTGATCACCTCCTAGGGAAGTGAGGGGAGCAGTGGGCAGCAGCGGTGCCGCGCCCGGGACCATTTATGGTGATTTAACCCCCAATTCCAACCCTTGATGCTGAGTGCCAAGCGGGGAGGCAATGAGTCCCATTTTTCTGGTCATTGTGCAATTATGCCTAAACTCTCATCGCTGTACAACTTTGGTCACTGACTGATAATTTGTCATGTGAAAGGTTGCAGTTATTTTAGTATGCCAGGATTTTTCCACAGCACTTTATTGTTAAGACGGCCGCCTTAACAACAAAGCACCTCCGCCTAAACTAAAGTCTTAACAAGATGCTCCGCTTAGTTCTGCCTCTGCCAGTACATCTCTGCAGCACCCAGCATTGTCCCACCCACAGAACCATCTGATTGGCTGTTACCGCTCTGCGTATAACTAATCAGCAGTGCGTATTGGAGCCACTATGGATTGAACTTTCACAGTATCATGTTAGACCCGCTCGACATCCATTGCTTTCGGTCCCCTAGAGGGGGGGGGTTGCCCACATCTGAGGTCCTCTCCAAGGTTTCTCATAGTCAGCATTGTCACTGGCGTCCCACTGAATGTGAATTCTCCCTGCCCACTGGGTGTGAGTTTTCCTTGCCCTTTTGTGGGTTCTTCCGAGGATGTTGTAGTCGTAATGATTTGTGCAGTCCTTTGAGACATTTGTGATTTGGGGCTATATAAATAAACATTGATTGATTGATGATTGATATTTAGAGCACATGTAACAGCCAATCAGCAGTGCATATTCAGAGCGCATGTAACAGCCAATCAGCTGTGCGTATTCAGAGCGCATGGTGTCAGTGCTCCTGCGGTGTGGTGAGCAGAAAGGTGTTTAGCAGTTAAGCATAAGGCAGCGGACTCTTCCCAAATTATAAGACACTAGTAACATCACTATGAGCCCGTTGACGTTCTAGAAACATAAGCGGTAGTTTAGCACGCTCGCAGTCCTTGAGGTGAAGGCTAATTAGCTTTTAGTGTAACGTTAGCTCACTGTGAGGTGTGTGTGCATGCGTGTGTGTTACGGACAGCAAAACCCTGTCTGTCTGAGAGAAAGACAAGCATTATTGACCTAGAGTTAACAACTAAGTTATTTCACTTTACCTTTTTCTGTGTTGAAGCAGCAAAGAAGGACATTATGTTAATTATGAGTTTCCAAGAAGCTATCTCTGATAGATGATATAATAATGTAACTGCATCATAAAGCCTACATGAACTCCATGATGTTCAGAGAAGAAAAATCTCTCCTATTGCTATTGTACAATTTTTTCAGCTAAAGTTACATTCATAATTAGTAATGTAGCAGCCTAGTTTGGAATGGCAGGGTCCCTGCTATCACATGTTGATAAAAATATAACATTTACATAATACAAATAAACTACATGCTTCCCAAATGCTGTAATAATTTAAGCGTGAAGAGTTAGCACCGCTTTTAACTTTTTTTCAAACGCTTATTCACAGTAAGTCATTAATTTGACTTAGTAAGTCATTATGTAGTCATTTTAATTTAGTATGTCATTATTTTGACTTTGTAAATTACTACCACTTGTAAATTACTACCCCCCCCCCCCCCCCCAGAGAGACGCCACCTTAACTAACACATTTTCTGGGGGAAACACTGTATACAGTATATTTTTTCTGCTCCAGTTCTTCCCTTTTTCGTCCCTTGGCTCCCACTTTGTCCCATTGATCAAATCACCTCCATGTTATTCCTAATCTATGTTTTGAGGATATCCTCAATCCCTACGGAATGCAGGCGGTATTCCTGGGATAAAAAAGGGTGGCTGGCTGGCTGGCTGGCTGGCTTTTGCAGGGGAATAGGGAATACACCGCTCTTGTTGAGCGGCAAATGTTTGTTTCTTGAGTTCCCAATCATTTAGCCCTATGCTGCTTCTTTAGAAGATGGAATGACGTGAAGGAAAATATAATAGGAATTCCTGCTTTTTTGTTTTGTTCTAGCTACATTATTTAGCCTTCAAGATAACCCAAGACTGGCTTTCCTGTTAAACTTGTACGCACGTGTAATACTATTTCTCTGTGTACGAACGCTTCAATGACTCATTTTGTGCAGACTTATTTCACAGCGGATGAAAATACTACCTCTCGTTCAGTGGCACCTCTTCCAAGAGCACACGCGCGTGCGTGTACACTCCCCCATCCCTTCTCCCCCTTTGTCTGCTCCTTTTTCTCCTCTCGTTAGCTGCTCCTTTATCAATATTAATGTACTTTAAGTGGATTTTACTTTTTTTAAATATTATTGTAGGAAAATGGTTATTAAAGTTAAGGATTTCTGTCATTTCTGATCGTTTGTAGGATCACCACAGGGACTTGTGTGTGTGTGTGCGCGCATGTTGACATATTAAAACGTACAGCACAGTTCAGCCTACCGTTGTTTTAGCTTGTGAATAAAGATATAGTTAATTCATCATCTCCTTGTTATGTTTGTATGATATACAGTATTGTATAGCACTTTATATTGTGTGCAGAGAGTACAAAGGTTGACTAAAATAGAGAATTTTACAGAGGATGGAATCCATTAATCGTATTTACATCATTTCTTATGGAGATATTGGCCTCACTATACATACTTTATGATACATGAACCCTGTTTTAAGAACCAATTAAGTTCGTAAATCAAGGTTTCACTGTGTATCGAGATACTTTTTCTAACAATATTATATATATTTTTAATGTAATAATATATATTTTTTAAATGATTGGTCAATTGTAATTTAAGGACATCTTCCTGCTACTGGTCCCTCACTGCATGTGGTTGGTTAGTGGTGATCAAGGTAGTACAAGAAATTGACAGAAGTTGCTTTTTTACATTTCAATGGCAAAAAATGTGATCCATTTTCTGTACAATTGCAATGATCAGAAATAGATTGTTTGAATTACATTGTTTTTGACTCAGTTTGTCCAATTCATTATTACTGCCATCCAGTGTGCAAACAGTATGTCCCTATGTTTTAGGATAGGACAGACTTTTATTCATCCCACAATGAGGAAATTATGTGGTTGCAGGGCAGATTTTTATATTCAGTAACAAAAGTAAAACGTAATGTGTAGATGCTCAAATACTTCATTTACTATTTCGATTGCATAAAAAAACAAATCGGTCATGTTTTTTCTAATGATCGAGAACATTAGGCAAAATTCCAAAATAAGTGTGGTTGCCCTTTAAGTGGTTCACTTTAAACTTTTGAGGATGAATTGTTGCGTTACAAACTTCCGTGTGGTGTTGCTTATTTGTATTTATTCAAAGCTGATTTGTTATGTGTATGTAGCAGCAGCTGAACCAAATGTGAAAGTGTGTCATAATTACGACGATCAGCTGGATAATAAAAATACTGGAAGCAGTATCCTGAGTTTAGAATTTTTCCAGTCCAGAACGACAACCCCAATTAGAAACTGGTAACAAAACATACCAATACTTGGTATATATCCCTAATGAACAGTGTAGTAGTTGATGTGATTACCTTGCTGTGTTGTGTCTAACTTGGAGCTGGAAGTCTTTCAAATCAGTTAGTAGGCCTGCTAGCATTACTAGCTAACAATAACATTGCCAACTTCCAACACATCAGGAGCTTTTTATCATTGAAAGCAGCTAAATCGTTTATCACATACAGTATATATATATATGTCATCATTCTAAATATAAATAAATGATAAATGGGTTGTACTTGTATAGCGCTTTTCTACCTTCAAGGTACTCAAAGCGCTTTGACACTACTTCCACATTTACCCATTCACACACACATTCACACACTGATGGAGGGAGCTGCCTTGCAAGGCGCCAACCAGCACCCATCAGGAGCAAGGGTGAAGTGTCTTGCTCAGGACACAACGGACGTGACGAGGTTGGTACTAGGTGGGATTTGAACTAGGGACCCTCGGGTTGCGCACGGCCACTCTCCCACTGCGCCACGCCGTCCCTATATAAATTATCTCAGATCACCTCCTGTTTCCTGTTCGGAGTTTGTGTGTGTGTCTGACTGTTTTCAACTTAAAACTGTTGAGTCCAACAATCCATTTGTGTAAAACCAGCACATCCTTTGTATACTGCAGCTTGGGTTAAGGGCTTTACTGTGTCACTGTGCCGTGACATTTTGCAGTTTGTGTCAGTCAATGCTACGAAGTAGCACACCAAAACCAGCTAAAGATAGCAGCCTGAGATACGGGGGTGTGGATTTATTCTGCTAGTGGAAGCTTTGGCGTTTAAACTATCTGAATGCCTCCAACGAGAAAAACCCCACATCGGAGGGGTTCGAGGAGATGAAGCTAACACTTCACTCCCTGAGCAGCGATGTGACTGTGGTCAGAGCAAAGCTGAAATAGCTTCTGGGGCTACTGAAGGAGGTGAAATAGCTATGCCTCAAGAACGTAGAAAAACACCGGTACATTGTGGACCGAGAGCGGCGTATGGACGAACTAGAGCAATACTCCCGCATGAATGATGTGGTCATCAACGGCATCAAGATCAAGTCGCGCTTCTACGCCCGTGGGATGGCCGCAGACCGCAGGGAGCCCAGCGACCAGGAGACACAGTCGGTGGAGCAGGAGGTGGCTTTCTATCGCCAGAGCAGGGGGATAGAGACGGATGTGAAGCACATCGAGGCGTGTCACCCACTGCCCACGAAGAACCAGAGACAACCAGCTGTCATCATGAGGTTTAAGAATCGGAAAAAGAAAATGGCACTATTGAAACAAGGACACAAACTGAAATGGTACAAATATTTTCCTGAATGAACACTTGACAAAAAATGCTTACATCACAAGACAACTTAAAAAACAAAGCAAGATTCAACAAACCTGTGTAATTAACTCTAAGATCCTCATCAAACTAAATGGGACGCCGGAGGAAGCAAAAAAGTCTTGTTGGTGAAGAAAATGGAAGATCTTGATAAGTATAGACATTGATGCAGTACTTGGCATCAATGTAGCTTTATGGATTTTGGGTCATCTCAATACTATCCACACCAAGAACACAGACCACACCAAGTATTGATATAGACCTGTTACAGAAGATCCTAGAACATCAACAAAAATAACTGGAAATGTGTGAGTATCAAGTGCACGCCACAACAGAGACTGATATTGAGATAGATCCTGATAATATTTTTTTCTCTGCAATTGTTAAATACTGTAATTATTTTACCCATGAACAAAATGAAAGCAGTGTAAAATCAGAAGATAACCTGTCAATAATACATTTCAATAGTCAGAGCATGTACACTAACTGTGGCTATCAAGGATTACATTAAAAAAAATTGCTCATCCATTTAGCATTATTGCAATTACTGAAACCTGGTTCAACAATGATAAAAGCTATTGATTTTTGTCTGAATGGCTATTAATTACTATATAAAATCAGAATAAATACAATAGGAGTGCGGGTGGGGGCGGGAAGGGTCACTTTGTAGTCTTAACATATATGACAATAGCTGTCGATGGATTAATTGAATGTATAACAGTGCAAATTCTAAATGATAAGAAGACAATTATCTTCATGTGTTGTGTATACCGGGAACCTGGTGCCAGCATAGAAACTTTCAATGACTGTTTTCCTCTGTGAACCATAAAAACATATTTATCCATCCATCCATTTTCTACCGCTTATTCCCTTCGGGGTCGCGTTTAAAAAAAAGCCTTTGATACCATTGCTCATTCAATTCTACTAGATAGGATAGAAAGATATGGAACTCGGGGACTGGGTGGAGACTGGTTAAAAAGTTATTTAAAGGGGAACATTATCACCAGACCTATGTAAGCGTCAATATATACCTTGATGGTGCAGAAAAAATACCATATATTTTTTAACCGATTTCCGAACTCTAAATGGGTGAATTTTGGCGAATTAAACGCCTTTCTGTTTATCGCGCTGGAGGCGATGACGTCAGAATGTGACGTCGCCAAGGTAATACACCCACCATTTTCATTTTCAACACATTACAAACACCGGGTCTCAGCTCTGTTATTTTCCGTTTTTTGGACTATTTTTTGGAACCTTGGAGACATCATGCCTCGTCGGTGTGTTGTCGGAGGGTGTAACAACACTAACAGGGAGGGATTCAAGTTGCACCACTGGCCCGAAGATGCGAAAGTGTCTGCCGCCAGACCCCCATTGAATGGGCCAGAGTGTCTCCACATTTTACCGGCGATGCTAAGGCAGACATGACACAGAGATGTATGGATAACCTGCAAATGCATTTGCAACGATAGTCAACGAAATCACAAAGGTGAGTTTTGTTGATGTTGACTGCCAGCTAATCGATGCTAACATGCTACGCTAATTGATGCTAACATGCTATTTACCGGCGGTGCTAAAGCAGACATGGTACAGAGATGTATGGATAACCTGCAGATGCATTTGCAACTATATTACGTTTCCTTCCACCCACATTTAATGCAAAAAAAACACTTACCAATCGACGGATTTAAGTTGCTCCAGTGTCAAAAGATGCGAAAGTCCTGATCGTTTGGTCCGCACATTTTACCGGCGATGCTAACGCAGCTATTCGGTAATGCTATGGCTATGAATAGCGTAAATAGCTTTTCGCTCAATAGCTTCAGTTTCTTCTTCAATATTTTCATACCCCAACCATCTGTTTCAATACATGCGTAATCTGTTGAATCGCTTAAACCGCTGAAATCCGAGTTTGAATCCGAGCTAATGTCACCATATCTTGCTGTGGTATTCCCATTGTTTGTTTACATTGGCAGCACTGTGTGACGTCACAGGGAAATGGCCAGTGTCTTCGCAGAGAGCTGAAAATAAGGCACTTTAAAGCTTTATTTAGGGATATTTCGAGACCGGTAAAATTTTGAAAAAAACTTTAAAAAAATACAACTGAAATTGTGATAATGTTCCCCTTTAACAGGGAGGGTACAGTTTTTAAAAATGGGCCAATATTGATTAGATACTCGTCATTGCTAGTGGAGTAGCCCAAGGGTTAATGTTGGGGCCAAAACTGTTTAATGTGTATATTAACGAGATGTTTAATACATCCAAAGTACTGAAATGTCTACTACTTCTAGACGACACAAATATATTCTACAGTAGTGATGGCTTTAATGAGCTCATACATACAGTAAACACAAAACTAAATTATTTTAAAAAAATGGATGGACACCAATTAATTGTCATATTCATAATCTGTTTATGCAATCAAAGTTGCTCAAATTTGATGATCTTGTTAAATATAAAACTTTTTTACTAGTGATTTTGATAATAACATTACAAGTGGTCTAGTTATAACCGACGTTAGTGATCATCTGCCAGTTTTTACAATATATGATGGAAACTACAAGAAGAACATGTAAGACTAAAAAGGAAGTTGTTGAAAGCTTCGAAAATTAGTTTGTAAATATTGGACCAAAAGATTCCAGACCCAGTTTTAATTGAGGACTATAATGATACCATTGAGCGAAATCCCAGGTCCATGTTCATCAGTAATGTGACACAGGAGGAAATAGTTATAATTGTGAAAAAATGTAAATCTAAGACTTCAACTGATTGTAACGGAATTGATATGGAAACGATAAAAAGGGTTATTGAAGAGATCTCAGGACCATTAATGTATATTAGTAACCTATCATTTCAAACAGGTACATTTCCAAACAAAATGACAATGGCTAAAGTTGCACCAATTTATAAGACTGAAGACAAACATCAATTTACAAACTATACACCTGTTTCTTTACTTCCACAATTTTCTAAAATGATCGAAAAACTGTTCAATAACAGATTAGAGTTTCACGAATAAAAACAGAATACTCAAAGGGAACCAATATGGATAGAGAGCTAATGTTTCCACTTCAATGGCTTTAATTGAAATTTCAGAAGAAATTACCAATGCAATAGATAGTAAAAAATGTGCGGCAGCAGTGCTTATGGATCTAACTAAAATATTTGACACAATCACAATATTTTAATCAAAAAACTAGAATGATATGGCATCAGAGGGCTAGTCTTAAACTGGATAAGAAGTTATCTAACACACAGGAAACAATACATGAAGCTAGGCGAACACACTTTTACAACGCTAAATATATCCTGTGGTGTACCTCAGGGATCAATACTAGGACCTAAATTACTCAATCTCTATATAAATGACATTTGCAAAGATTTAAAGTTAGTATTATTTGCAGATGATACAACAGCGTTTTGTTCAGAAGAGAACACACAGACGCTAATACAAAGAACAGAAGAAATTAATAAATTAAAAAGATGGTTTGACAAAAACAGACTACCGTTGAATCTCAGTAAAACTAAAATAATGTTATTTGGTAACAGTAGAAGAGAAAGTCAAACAAATAAAAATAGACGGAATAGAGATTGAAAGAGTAAATGAAACCAAATTTCTAGGTATAATGATTGATGACAAATTGAACTGGAAATCTCATGTAAAGAATATACAACATAAAGTAACAAGAAACACGTCATTAATGAATAAAGCAAAACATGTTCTAGACCAAAAATCACTTTATATTCTCTACTACTCATTAGTGTTATCATATCTGAGTTACTGTGGCGAAATATGGGGAAATAATTACAAAAGTACACTTCATTCTCTACCAGTGTTACAAAAAAGATCAGTTAGATTAATACATAATGTTGGCCAGGGGCGCCGCTAGAGATTTTGGGCCTAATGAAAAAAATCTTTACAGGGCCCCCAACACATAATTTCATCATCATTAAGGGCCTCTCTGGGCCCCCCTTCATCATGGGCCCCTAGAATCCGTCCCCTAACCCCCCCTTTTCGGCGCCCCTGATGTTGGCTATAGAGAAAATACAATTCCTTTATTTATTGAATCAAAGATACTGAAATTCCACAACATAGTGGATTTGCAAACAGCTAAAATTATAGACAAAACAAAGTATAACCTGCTTCCCAAGAATATACAACAATTCTTCTCAAAAAAAGAGGAGAAATATAATCTTAGAGAAAAATGTAATTTAAAACATTTGTACGCACGTACAACACTTAAGACCTTAAGTATATCTGTATGTGGAATTAAATTATGGAATGGATTAAGCAAAGCCATTAAACAATGTACTAATATGATCTACTTCAAGAAACTCTTCAGACTTAAAAGTGTTTACAAAGTACAAAGAATAAGAACCATGATACACATTCTGCATGTATTTAATCCATTCATTCATTATCAAAATAATCTTACTTATCTCATCATATGAAATATAGCTTATTTCACCAATTATTATTTATTTTTATTGTGATAACTTACAGAGTATATTGTGAATAAATTGAGAACAGGAAGTGAACTAAAGTTTTACTGTTATGTAAAAGAAAAGGGTAGGATTAAATAAGCTCTGCTTCTTCCTACTGCTTTTCGAACATGTTGAAAAGAGAAACTGGAAATTTTGATGTATCATATAGTATGCTTGCATGTTCGAAATAAACTCAACTCAACTCATCAATAAACTTATATAAAGCATTTTAAAAATGATTGCTGCCTAACCTACAACATTTTTTTACAACACAAGCGAAGGCTCATAACATGAGTTTTTGGATATTTCTCTTTGCCGAGAGCTCAAACCACTCGTAAACGTTTTTGTGTGTCTGTATGCGGAGTAAAACTCTGGAACTAACTGGACTTCCAACACAAGCAATGCCAAACTTCTCGTAACTGGACACAGCAGGAATTTCTTGGAGACACTTTGTGGAGTCCTCAAAGAGCAGATTCTTTCCAGACTGACTCAAACAATTTGAAATTGGTAGTGCTGCCCCTTCCAAAATTGGCCTGCTCATCCTGGAGAATACGAACGAGGTAATTGCGGATCACAATTTAAACATTGGGTCTGGTTAAACTATAGAGATGAGGGTATTCAATTTGGACTTGCTGTTGTACTCTGTCTCATAGTGTTAATGTGTTCAGTGTTTCCTTCCCATTACTGGTATATAATCTATTACCATTGTTGGTATTTTGTCCCTTACCATTGTTGGAACTGTTCATTCTTCTTATATGGTTGCTACACATAATTGTTACAGTGTAATAATTAAAGTTAGCTATGAAAATGCCACCATGATACAACATTTGTATTATAATCATTGAACAAAGTAACAGTGAAGCTCAATGTATTGTAACTTAATGGAGAACTGGGGGTGGGATTAAATAAATTATCTTCTTCTCACTCCCTTTCAGGCAAAACTGGATCATCATGCTCACATACTGTACATTAACTTTTTCATTATATAAATTAATATTATTATGTGTTGTCTACCATGTAATTTTGTGTCATTGCGTGAAATAAATAAATAAATAAAGAAAGAAAGAAAATTCATCACTGAAAATCCTCGATAAAAAGCCTCGGCGATACCACCATTGTAACATAATTGAAAAATAGTGCATTTAGCTTTGAAAACTTGATCAGGTGCTCAAATATCCGCCTGGTACATAAGATCCTAAATGATGCAGCTCCTCCTCCCTTAAAAATATACGTACAGCTACGATTGCAATAAACAAGCAGAGTGTTAAGGTCTGTATCCATGGCTGACTGTAATGTCCCAAAAAGAAAGTCTGCCTTTCTCCCAATTAGCCTTTTCCTACCAAGTCATCAAAGAATGGAATGGGCTCCCAGACAATCTAAAGAACAACTCAAGTTTTCACAGCTTCTCTCAGGCAGTCAAAGACTGGCTTATAGACCACCAGTCCTGCTCACATTAACAATACCAGGCAGGTAGTTGACCATCAGATGATAGATACCCTAGCGGGAGCAGTCTGTTGCCCACCAGTGTCAGTCTAGTCGTGTAATGTCGGAATCTTGTTTACCAATGCAGTACCATTGGGGTACATGGCTATTGAATGATACCCTTATGGGTAACATCTGATGGCTACTGCACTGTATGCTGTGTTATGTGGACTTCGGAAAAAAACAAAACAGTGGCACTTTATATACTTCTGTACTTTAAATGAAGCTGTTAAACTACTGTAATTTGACCGCCCTCTGATTTGCAACTTGCATATTCTCTATGTATTCTACTTGTATTTTAAATTGCTCATCATTATGTAATTTCAATTTTGTTGTATATTTTTAACCATGTGTAATTTTAATCGTTAATGTTAAATGCGCAATAACGGACTAAAGATGGAAATTAGCATGTTGCTAAATCTGTTGCAGCCATTTTTTAATGTAACTAAACATTGTCCTTCAAATAAACAAATATAAATAGAAACACTAGCTCCCTCATGGCCGGCTTGAGTGTCTTCATGCCATCACAACAGGTGAGTGCTCAGATTAGTTGTGCTGCCGCTACTTTATCGCTGCTTTCCAAATGTTAAAAATGGCCATACCTTTATCCAATAAACCATTCTTTTTTTTAAAACCAAACGTTAACCACACTATAGATGTAATAATCAGGGGTGCATTGTTGGTAAACTCTTTCGGTGTTGCCTGCTACGTTGCTGAGTCATCAGTCGCAAACGAGAATGGTTCTCTCATATTACGTTTTCACAGAAATTTCGCAAGATTAGAAGGGCCATATTTTATAGCAGATCGACAAGCAACCGATTTGTGACTTTCCAACTACACATTGACCAAGCCATACCATGTATAGATCAATCCAGCGGCTCGCCAAACAATGTATTCATATCTCTAAAGTAGTAAGGGAACACTACTGTTTTGTATTGTGACTTATGTATTGTAAAGTCCTTGCCAAAACCCAGCCCTCAGCATCAGTAATTGACAGTCACCAAGGGAATACATCACATAACACCTAAAGCCCGTCACCTGTAAGCTCTTTGATGTTCATTCACTTTCAGGGACTCGGAACGACTGGTCTTGCACATAGACGAAGGCATAGTCTGCAAGGCAATCGCGCACTCACACACGACAATGTTGTCAAAACGATCTGCAGAAAAACAACTGAAAACACTTTAAAATGCAATCTCAGCCAGTTTTTGTCGATAGCACCAAGATGGCAATCAACCAACCTCTCATCTGTTAACTTGTGATATATCAACCAACACTTTGCTCAGTAATGTGACAAACGTGCTTAAATGAGTAAGGACATGTTGTGCAGTAAATGCAATGTAAATGTAGAGACTGAAATCTTAGTACACTTATTTCACAGACTTTTCGAAATTGTTTCTAATCACTTTCCCTTTTGGAAATCGTTTGCAAATGTTCATGTTTTATGTTGGACAATGCTGTTGTCATGTAAATCAGTATGTTTTTGCAGCAACAGCAATTTCCAACAGGTTTGTGATGTGGTCCAAATTCCTATCCTTTGCAGTAATCAATAGATGAGATAGAGTGATGATCCCTTCTTTCCTCCTGCTACGCCGCTTTCCTCTTTTCTCTATCCCTATTTCTCTCAAGGGAATTTTAAAAGCAGGCTTGGCTGGGTTACCTAATCCCATTGCTTCTAAAAAGGTTGCTGGGTGCTGCATACACGAGGGTCACCTTGTAGGATCACCCGGACACACACCCACAAGTGCACACACACACACAAACATAGGGCTTGGGATCACTCCAATTTCCTGGCCTCTAAATTGTTACACTTGACTGCTTGGACTCAAGGTATATATCTGCAGGCTTTAGTTAGTTGGTGTGTGTGTGTGTGTGTGTGTGTGTGTGTGTGTGTGTGTGTGTGTGTGTGTGTGTGTGTGTGTGTGTGTGTGTGTTTCAGCGAGACGTAGCATACAAAAGACAAAGATAAGGAGTATGCATACATCATTTTCACCCACTTAAAGCCTCACAAGGATAAAATGATAAGTAGATGTGTTTATTTGAATCAAAAAAGTGCCATTTTTAAGCACAGTAAGAGATAATTGGGCATTCCCTGTGTTTATGTGACAACTTTAATATTCATAACAATGAACCCCCCGTCAGAATATGAATTTGCATATCCATATTTACATATTAACAGCCGTTTCAGACGTCAAATGTCTGCTTTGCACTTTGTGAGTCTTAGTATAAATAGAACCAAGTGTAGATGTAGCGATAAACAGTATTTAATTGTGTGCATTTAGATCTGCGAGGCAGCATAAGTTACGTTTCTTGTGGAAAGTTCTGTTTCCTATTATTACATCTTCACCTTTAAAAAAACTGTCTGAGCTACTGCAGCGTGTCGTCACCAAAGCGCTTCACTAATGCCTGCCTCGGTGTGTGTCTGTTGCACTGGATGTTTGGTTCAAGTGCATCTGTCTCTGTCAGCTACACTCTTCATCCATTACCCTGCCCTCTTCCTCATGGACATTTCCTCTCCCCCTTTCCTTAAATCGCTTTCCCATTTATATTTTACCTCTCCAAGTCTGCAGAGTGAACTGTCGGGACATACAGAACCGCACCACTATAAAAACAGAGTGAGTTTCACACTGATCTTGTAACTGACGGCTGTCACACAACACGTTACATCACCCTATATGAAACCTAATTCTCATCACCTCGGCAAATGTGCGTCTGTCGGATGCCCGAGCGCGAGCGTCTGTAAATGTGAGAGGCGGAGTCGGGGGAACATTTCAAAGCTTCACTGGCTGTGACGCGGCGCCATTGTAATGTTGCATAGCGCTCGGTCAGCCAATCAGAAAAATTCTCACCCTCCGTTTTATGAATGAGGTGCGGCGTATGCGAAGTCCAGGCGCACACACTTAAAGCGAAAATACTCTAACACAGTGATGTAATACATTCACATGGAGTACCAGGAGCGTCTAAAAAACAAGAGTGGCATAAAATCAATATTATATTAGCTTAAGAAAATGTGTTTAAAAAATGCAAAACGTATGACTTTAATGAATTTATAACCATAACATATTTCACAGAAGCATTGTTTTAATAACTCAGAATCCAAAACAAAATGTTATCAGGACCTTTAATAACTCCACTGTCTCAGTGAGGCCAAATCCTTCAACTGCCTGTGTTCAAACCAGGAACTCAAAATGCCTTATTTGGCTGACTTTGTGTACAAGGGAGTCATTTTGCCTAACCGCTATGTAAAAATTATAACAAAAGTGTTGTGTGTGTGTGGCCCGACTGGCAACGGCGGAGGAGGATGAAGAAGAAGATTGCAAGTGTGCATTTATGTACACACCTTTCAGTTTCTGGCATGCTGCGCCACAATAGTTCATTTATTAGCAGTGTACTATAGTAGGTTAACAGTGCCCTCTTTGGTCGTACAGTAGACAACCATTGAGTGGCGGCCAGCATATGTAGGTGCAGACAATTAAAGCAGGTGCAAACACAATGAAAGCAAAGTACCCTGGTAAAATATGACGTTTTGTTAAAGATTGTGATAAAGTGGAAAGCAAGAGGTGTTGCTGACTACCAAAATGGTCATTCTGTTTTATCATACAATAGAAAATAGAATGCACAGGTTTGATTATTGAGCAACTGTAAGTGATGATATACAGTACTATTGTCTATTTCAGCAAGACATTAAAAAAAAAAAAAGCATGCACAAATACTACACTTATGTCGTTTGGTTTAATTGACATGAACCAACAGAGTTACACATTCACAAACTGTGAATGAGAAGGACTCGAGGTGCATTTTTTTTTTTCCACAGAAGCATGACCTCATCATGTCCTTATGTAAAAACACACTTGTCTTGAGGTAAGGCTGCCATCTAGTGATGGCCACCAGAACTGCTACTACGCCTCACACCAGGTGATGTCATAGTTTTGAGAAAGAATGAAAGAGTTAGGGGAAGGGGGGGCTGCGAAAAACAGAAAGAGGCAAGAGAGTATGTGTGAGTGAGAGGAGGTGATGTCATGTTTTCATAGCATGGTCTTTGTCTACAATGTTTTATTTAACGATGCAGCATCAGTTTGATATTCACATGACGTCAGCTGTTTTGTTTGCTGAGGACATAACACATACAAAAATGAAAACTTTCCACCCGCTATGCAGCAGACCAGACGCTACATTCTCTCAGTCCTTGGCATTCCACACTCGTCCATTCTCCCATACGCTCGCAGCAATTTCATGTCATTCGAGACGATTACATTGCATTCCATACAGCACTCCAAACAATCTCAGCACATGGCCTCAACACAGTAATCATTTCTGATTCTGGCCATGACAGGCAATTTCTCCTTCCAACAATCTAAAGAGCGAAGAACAATACTCACACTGAAAGCCTGGGAAAATGTAATGTAAGGGAAAAGAAAGTAACTTGAGGAATTACGAAGGAGACCAAGACGGGAATCAAACTAATCCTTAAAAGGAGACCTATGATAAATTTCCTCTTTTTGCATAATCATTAATGGATATATTTTCTTTAAAAAAAAAAGGTATACATATATTCCAAAATAAATCTGTTATTAGTAATTATTATTAATATTATTATGCCGCCGTGCTCTATTTTAGCACAACGGTATAATAATTTTAATTTTAGCTAGCTTCTTATGTTATTACTATAGTGTAACACAGGCTGCACTTTGTACACGCCTGGTTTATTGACATATATCATACTGCCCTCCCTAAATTTTGGAATTTAGCCAAAGAATAAATGTAAGTCTTTTAAAATAAAGATGAAAAAAATAACTTGAGGTTGTTTATTGATAGTCTCCACAATAAAGTTACTGTAAAATAAGCAATCAAACTGAACGGGATGAAGGTTGGCTCTAATGCTGCTGGCTTGATGCTAATATACAATGAACCATTTACTTGACAGGCTAACGAAAATTAGCAGCGCAAACTTGTACAAAAGTTTATCAAGTAAGGTTTTAATGTAACAACCGTTACATAAAAAAGGAAGTGTATTTCTACTTACAGGCATATATTGACCAAATTATATAAAAACAAATAGTGACAGCTAACTTTGTACTCCTCAATTGAAGCTCCTGCTGACTAACTATAGAAGTCTGTTGCTCAAACTTCTAATTTTAAAACAAATTACCTAGTTTGTGGAACATAATTGCAGGAGATGGAAGCAAAAATAACCTGTAAGGTGAAGTGTTACTACCTGTCTTGCAAAATATATGTGTGAAAAAAATGTATGTATATATTTGTATTTATTTTTTTGCGCAGCCTTTAAAAAGGGAACCGCACTTTTTATTTTATTTTGCATATCGTTCACAATCATTATGGAAAGACATGACGTCAGATGTATTTTTTGTAAAGCATTCTAACTTTTAAATAAAAGTCTGCTTACAGCAGAGCCAATGGAGGTCCTTTATTCCAACCATAAAACAGAATTTAAAAAAACATCCAAAAAGCGCCAACCATACACCATTTACATTTCTTGGCTTGAACCTTTCAATCCGGTTTCAGGGCAAATCACTCTACGGAGACAGCCCTCGCAAAAATGACTAATGATCTATTGCTAACGATGGATTCTGATGCGTCATCTATGTTGCTGCTCCTCGATCTTAGCGCTGCTTTCGATACAGTCGATCATAATATTTTATTAGAACGTATCAAAACACTAATTGGTATGTCAGACTTAGCCCTGTCTTGGTTTAACTCTTATCTTACTGATAGGATGCAGTGCGTCTCCCATAACAATGTGACCTCGGACTACATTAAGGTAACGTGTGGAGTTCCCCAGGGTTCAGTCCTTGGCCCTGCACTCTTCAGCATCTACATGCTGCCGCTAGGTGACATCATACGCAAATACGGTGTTAGCTTTCACTGTTATGCTGATGACACCCAACTCTACATGCCCCTAAAGCTGACGAACACGCCGGATTGTCGTCAGCTGAAGGCGTGTCTTATTGAAATTAAACAATGGATGTCCGCTAACGGAAATGCTGATTATTGGTCCTGCTAGACACCGACCTCTATTTAATAATACAACTCTAACATTCGACAACCAAACAATTAAACAAGGCGACACGGTAAAGAATCTGGGTATTATCTTCGACCCAACTCTCTCCTTTGAGTCACACATTAAAAGCGTTACTAAAACGGCCTTCTTTCATCTCCGTAATATCGCTAAAATTCACTCCATTCTGTCCACTAAAGCCGCTGAGATCATTATCCATGCGTTTGTTACGTCTCGCCTCGACTACTATAACGTATTTTTTTCGGATCTCCCCATGTCTAGCATTAAACGATTACAGTTGGTACAAAATGCGGCTGCTAGACTTTTGACAAGAACAAGAAAGTTTGATCACATTACGTCTGTACTGGCTCACCTGCACTGGCTTCCTGTGCACTTAAGATGTGACTTTAAGGTTTTACTACTTACGTATAAAATACTACACGGTCTAGCTCCATCCTATCTTGCCGATTGTATTGTACCATATGTCCCGGCAAGAAATCTGCGTTCAAAGGACTCCGGCTTATTAGTGATTCCCAAAGCCCAAAAAAAGTCTGCGGGCTATAGAGCGTTTTCATTTCGGGCTCCAGTACTCTGGAATGCCCTCCCGGTAACAGTTCGAGATGCCACCTCAGTAGAAGCATTTAAGTCTCACATTAAAACTCATTTGTATACTCTAGACTTTAAATAGACTCCCTTTTTAGACCAGTTGATCTGCCGTTCCTTTTCTTTTTCTCCTATGTCCCACTCTCCCTTGTGGAGGGGGTCCGGTCCGATCCGGTGGCCATGTACTGCTTGCCTGTGTATCGGCTGGGGACATCTCTGCGCTGCTGATCTGCCTCCGCTTGGGATGGTTTCCTTCCTGCTGGCTCCGCTGTGAACGGGACTCTCGCTGCTGTGTTGGATCCGCTTTGGACTGGACTCTCGCGACTGTTTTGGATCCATTATGGATTGAACTTTCACAGTATCATGTTAGACCCGCTCAACACCCATTGCTTTCATCCTCTCCAAGGTTCTTAGTCATCATTGTCACCGACGTCCAACTGGGAGTGAGTTTTCCTTGCCCTTATGTGGGCCTACCGAGGATGTCGTAGTGGTTTGTGTTGTGGTTTGTGCAGCCCTTTGAGACACTAGTGATTTAGGGCTATATAAGTAAACATTGATTGATTGATTGATTGAATGTTAAATACCAAGTAATAATGAACAGTGATTAAATAATATTCATACATATATACACAAATACATATATATACACACACACATATATATCATAAAATATATATATATATATATATATATATATATATCTATATATATATATATAGATATATATAGATATATATATCTTCACTATATTACAAATTTTTTATCAACTGTATATGTTCTTTTATGTACATCACACTGTATTAAAAATCTGTAGATTTTACAGTTAAAAATACCCACAACTCAGTTGCCAAAATGTTGCTGTAAAAGGTATTGTTTTTTACAGTAAATAAATGGAAAAAATGGAAAAAAACAGTACCACAGTTTTTACTGTAAAAGCTATGGCTGTTTTTACGTTGCATTTATGGGAAATTGGAAAACAATACCACAGTTTTTGTTTTATTTATAGTAAAATTTTGGTGACTGAACTACCAGTTTTTTTTACCATTGAAATAATTTTTGCAGTGCATAATTTGATGGATAACTTGCTTTAAAATCATTAGTCAAGACTATATTTAAGTACATTATTTTTATTTTTAACAAAACAAATGTTTGGAATGCAATAATACATGAAGTTTAAAAAATATGTACAATGACTTGCAAGATAAGTATTTTTTCTGTCAAAAGGGAATGTTGAATACATTTGGAAAGAAAAGACAACATAAAGTGATTTTGAGTTTGAAACATGGGGTTAAGAGCATCTAAATAACTGTACACGTATGTTTTTAGAATGTGGCATGAAGCACAACAAAAACGACTCAAGCACAAGGAGAACATGCTAAGTCCAGGCCCAACTCGAACCCAGACCTCCTGACTGTAAAGCAGACGTTGCTGAACTCTTTTGAGCAGAAAGCCAATAGCACAAAATGGGTAGTTAACGTGACCCTAAAATATAATAATGATATAAATAAGGACATCCTTTCATTAGCATGGACAAAATGTAACCTCTACATTTAACAAACAACAAAATTAAGGAATAGCTTGTGGTTTAGTACAGTAAGTAGAGATAGTCAACTCAGCTAATAGAAAACAGTACCCATAAGAGCACGTTTTGATCTCATTACCAAGACAGTATCACATTACACTGTCTTGAATTGCACCTTTATTTGCAATAGACCTTAAACCCACTACAGAAGCAATATGCACTAATCAAATTGTGAGAAAGGAGAATATTTCCAGCACAGGAACAAGAATGAGAATAGAAAACAGCTGCACAACTACTTTTTGAGAGAATACAGCCCTATTATTTGATTGTAGATTTGAAAGAGCTCTATGGTAAGGCATTTGGTATATTCAAAATATGGCCATAGAAGATCTCACACTTTAAAATGCAAAAAAATAAGCACATTGACAACCAGTCTTCTGTTGAGTTATTAACCCCCTAATGGTGATGTTTTGTGACAATTAATCTATGCAAAATCCATGAGTGTGTTTGTCAAGACTGTATATGTGGTAGAGGTGTAATGCATCATTAAGGCACCATTAAAACACTGCTCAAGGTTGTAATGATACATGTGGTGTAAGTCAAATCCCTGACAACGGGACACTTTGCAGAACTTACGATTTAATAAGTAATATCATATTTCCTCTTGAACTACACAATGTGCTTGAACATAAAAAGGCCCTTATAAGAGGTCTTTCTATTCCATGTCTGGTCTCTATGCAAAAGACATGCACATACATTTTGACATATGCCACCAGCAACCTATTTTCCCAAACTGATTCCCTTTACAAAAAAATATAATAATGCCAAATATTCTATGACCTACTATCCATTTTAGATAATAGTTCACAACATATCAAGAGTAATTTAGGCCACCATGTTACATGGAAGTGACACATAAGCTTTCCCACGGACTAATACTGCCCTCTTGTGATTAGTAATATAACTACATTAATTCAGACCCCACTACAAGTTATATTTGTTAGAGATGAAATCGACATTATCTTGGATATTTGTTGTTCTTTTGTGTTGAAATATACCAGTATTCTGACAATGTACAGTGGAACTTATAAAAAAAAGTGAAAAAAGTGGAACTAACAATTACACAAATGAGTGATAAGAATGAATATCATAAAATATTTATTAACTGTAATGACAATGACATTTCGGCCCTTCTGGCTCTGAGATAAGGTTAAATACAATGCAAACTGCCAGTAGGTTTGACTGTAATTGATAAAACTGTAATATTATAAATGGTATCTTACCAGTCATTTTGTATCCACTGGCAGCAAGTTGTCCAGCCATGTACTCTCCATCCGAGTTGTTGTGACTGCAGCCCCATGTTTTCATCCAGATTTTCTGGGTGCCCGGAATAAAACTGGAAAAAAAAATTCATGGTATCATTAATAATCATCCCCACCATTAATGGGCGTAGCAAATGTCACAGTTAACCCCGTAAGATCCACCCAAAACATCTGGTCTTGCTCGCTAGCAGTAGCTTATAGCTAGAGATTCCAACGATGAGAAGGAAAAAAGTGAGCATGAAGGACAGTAATTAAAATAAAAAGTTGATCATATTTGTTGAATTAAACAAATAAATAATATAAACAAAGCACACATGAATGTGTAGTTATTCATTACGGCCTTGAATAGCCTTTAAAAATGTATTGAGTTGTTGAAACCTGCTGCGACATTGACTACCAAATAAGTAATAAACATATTCGCGCTGCATTGATACAGGTATCGGACAATACTTAAGGCTGCAATATCGGTATTGTATCTGAAGTAAAGAAAAGTTGTATTGAGACGAATACTAGGTGCATTTAATCTCGTACATCATCCAAGTATTTCTGTCAAACACTTTACATCAACAATTGATATAATCTTACAGCATGTGTCTGGGAGGGGAGTCTCTATACAACAAGAACAAACTGTTCTCACTTTTTGACGTACATTCTGTTCTTCTTCTTCTGTCCTTAAAGCCATTTTGAACTGAACAGCCTGGACAAAGACTTGCATCACTTGCATTGCTATGTTATTGCTATGACATAACAGATTTACAGTTCCAGGTTTTATGGTTATCACATTTCACTTATTTTCCATCACTGATAACTTTTGGTGGAATGGCATTACAAAATGACAAACAAGTAGAAAAAAGGACAGTTCACATATTACAGTCCTTCCAGAAATGTGTGTGTAAATGGAGCCAATACACACACAATTCATTTGCAGCCTTGCAAATGTAGCCAATCGTCACAACTTTACCACAAATTTGACTTTAAAATGGACCATAAGTCCGCCTCTCACTTAAAAATAACTCGGGCGATGAAGATATGTATGCAAATTCATTGTTCTGTTTTAACTTTCAGTATCCTGCTGTATGTTGTGATAATAAAGCTGAGGACAGTCGATACTTATTGTCATTGTCTGATACTGTACACTGCTTAAAAAGGGAACTGGACCTATTTTGGAATTTTTTCATTCACAATGATTATTAAAGACATGACGACGGATGTATTTTTTTTTTGCTTTCTAACTCGTAAATAAAAGTTTGCTGAAAACAGAGCTAATGAGAGGTCCTCTATTCCGCCCATAAAACCCAGTAAAAAACATCCAAATTGGGCCAACAATTCTCCATTTAAATTGTGTGACTTGAATATTAACCAAGTATTAGTAATATTGTTATTATAAGCGCTAACGCAGGCAAACTATTTCCAGCGGCGCCGTGATCACCAGCTGCAATGCTGACATGATCAACTCAGCAGCTGCTTTCTCGTTTACTTGCTCGTCAAACTTTATTGTAGATCATAAATCATGCATCTCACCTGAATAACACCTTAAATACGTTTGTCTGATGCTGCAAGTCAGAGGAGCATAAACATTTGCATTTCAAAATGTGGGAAATCTCCCAGTAAAATTGGTCGGAATATGGGATTTTTCAAATTAATAAAAATTTAAATAAAAAATATTTCATGGCCTGGACTCGAACAATAGTTATCTAGATCACAAGAACTCGCTACCTACTCAATCACAATTTTACAGGAGTTCATGGATTTTATTCCTCGTTGGGAACCATAAAGTATTGTGAACATTTAAATAAAAAACAGTCTGGGCTTCATCACGTTCATGATCATAGGGATGGGAATGAAGATTTACAAAATCAGCTGAAAATGTTTTAATCCTAAAACACTGCTTTGCTGAAGGCCGCACCGTGTGGGTGGGGGCATGCCCCCTGAGAAAATGTTTGAAATCTATGTTAGCTTAGAATGCATTTCCTGCTATTTTGAGTCAAAATCTAACAATATTCTCCTGACCAAAATTTCAAATTTGTTAGCAAATATTTTCATAAAAATGTATCATGTGATGAAATTTATGTATACAAGTTTACACATATATCAAATTCTTGCACACTTTTTGATTACAGACAAAAATAGGCCTACAAATGGATTAAACAGAATTCAAAATATAAAAATTTTGAAATACATAAGATCGTGTATTGTACCTCTGAATGGACTCATCTGTCGTAGATTGTGTGAGAGGAGCAGAGTCGGAGGTGGGAGGCTTCGACAGTTGATTTGAGGCTGCATTTGTGACGATGTTTGACTTCAACTTGAAGGCAGATCCCAGTGAAAAATTACTTCTCCGTAAACTCACTTTACTTAGATGCCTTGCCGATTTCACGTGGTCAAAGAGTGCCACCTTTCCCCGAGATCCATAGTTCACAATGTCCTTGCAATATAAGCACTGAGCACGTCCCGGTTCATCGCACTTTGCAATGAAATCGCTGATCAGTTCGTCTACTTCTACGATATTGTTGTTAATCTTCACCTTCAGTTTGATAGATATATCGAGCCATGCCCAGTTCCACTTGTTTCTCACGCCCTTATCGATATTTTTCGCTAATGAAGTATTCCTTTCTTGAATAAGCTTAACCATGTCTGAAACTGTTTTGTCAATAAAGAAGCGTGTTAATTGAGAGCTACTGTGTTTTCTTTCCAGATTAGTCGCCGATAAACACAAACAATATAAACAGAATACGAGTTCAGAAACGCTCACAATAATTGAGGATCAGGGACTAGATATTGTCGGCAAATGACGCGTGCAGAGATATATTTTCTGTCGTCTTCATGACCATCCCTCTCTGTTGCATCATTTTTTTGAATCACAACACATTGAGCTTGCGGCACTCCGTTAATCAGCCCAAACTCCTAGTGTTGCGGACTGTGGATTCGCTGCAGTAGCAAATACATATAAAGTAGCACCGGGAAAATGCCACGGAACAACGACAAAAAGTTTACTTCCCGGAAAAAAAAATACATACTGAAGGCAACCAGCACTGCATTCGTAAGAACGAAAGGGGGGCATAGGCGCACCTGTGTGCTGTGAAAGCAACTGAGCACACTGGGGAAGAATTATCACAAGACCTCAAATAAATTCCTGTCAGATTGTCAAGGGAGCATTGTTGACAATGACAGTATTTTTAGTCATAAAATCTTTTTTTTAAGCCTCTTGAAAAAAGTGTATATTTCTCATGCAGGGCAGAAGGGTTTGGTGCTTTTGAGAAGAGATTATTACGATCTACTTCCCAATTTTTTTTTCTGCTTTAATTGTATTACTACAACCTGCAACAAAGCATTTGGCAGCAAATTTGATTATACCTTAAAATTCTGCACTAAAATATTGTGATGTGAGATGAAAATCTACCAAAAAAACCCATACTACTAAAAACATTACTAAAAATTAAATCTCAGATTTTTTGTGAAAAATCGGAGATCATACTCTTGGCAAAATTCATATTTGTATAATGATATTGTTAAACCAGATATACATTTTACTTTTTATGCAATCATTTTCAAAGAACTATATTAAAAGCTTCCTCTCGGAGGCAATATTTCTAATGGAA
Source organism: Nerophis ophidion (assembly GCF_033978795.1). Classification (NCBI taxonomy): domain Eukaryota; kingdom Metazoa; phylum Chordata; class Actinopteri; order Syngnathiformes; family Syngnathidae; genus Nerophis; species Nerophis ophidion. Next base: position 46,966,977 of record NC_084621.1, on the reverse strand, counting down.
TAAAATACTCCTGTATACAAAATGTATCATTCATCTGTCCTATTGTACAGAAATGGTGAGGTTCCACTGTATTGGGTTCAGTTCATTAACATGCAAGTAACCGAGAAAATATCTGTGCACTTAAGAATCATTTTTGTTGACCAATAATTTATAACTGGAAAGGTGCAACATAAAATTCTCAATAACACCAAAAATATCCTTACAAAGTGAAGTGAATTATATTTATATAGCGCTTTTTCTCTAGTGACTCAAAGCGCTTTACATAGTGAAACCAAATATCTAAGTTACATTTAAACCAGTGTGGTTGGCACTGGGAGCAGGTGGGTAAAGTGTCTTGCCCAAGGACACAACGGCAGTGACTAGGATGGCAGAAGCGGGGATCGAACCTGCAACTCTCAAGTTGCTGACACGACCGCTCTACCAACAGAGCTATACCGCCTCAGTCTTATTGTAATTTACTTTCTACATTTAAAACAGCTTCTTGATGGTTCTTTGGTCAAAATGTTTTACAGACCATCTTTAAGACGCTTTCTGACCGCCTCTTCAGGATGGTCCGTTTTTGTGAGCTGTCTTGATTACGTGCTTCTACTTCGACAGCGTCCTCTCCCAGTCATCCACGTTGTAGTTTTTAGCTCTTCAATAGAGTCCATTGACAGACATAAATTGGAACTAGAGCTGGGCGATATAGCGATATATCGCGGGTTCGTCTCAGTGCAATATAGAAAACGACTATATCGTGATATTAGAGTATACGTTCTCACAGTTGCTTTTAGCTGCGTGCATTACACTACAGGCTCTTCCCACTCCTTCTTGTGTCTCCTTCTCACAGAGTGTAAGCGCACCTTCTTACATAAGTCACATCAAACGTCACATACGTATACGCTTTCGCGGAGCAGAGAGGTAGCAGCATGGGTAATATTAGCTGTAATGCTAGCGAAGCCGTGCGAATGGTAATACGAGAGAAAGAAGGTGCCAATCTGGTAACAAATGAGGGAAGAATTAATTCCCAACAAAAACAGCACGGGGTCCATCATCTGGCGGTGGTTCGGCTTTAAGCGGGAAAATGTCGAATAGACAACATTATTTTGTCAAGTGTGGGGCACAAGCGTTGCTACCAAAAGTAACATTACAGCTAATATGTAGCATCATTTGAAAAGTCACCTGCTAATAACTGTTTAATAAATACAGTTTGGGTCAATTGACTTAGTTGTGATTTCCTTCTCTGCATGAAAGTTTAAAATGAGCATATATTAATGCAGTATGAAGAAGAATGTTTTAATGTAGACACATAGAATCATCATACTGCTGTGATTATATGTTTCAAGTGTTCTTTCAAGACCAAGGCAAAATATCGAGATATATATATTGTATCGCGATATGGCCTAAAATATCGAGATATTAAAAAAAGGCCATATCAGCCAGCCCTACTTGGAACTATGCGCTACTTTGTATTAGAAATGGCAACTGTAGAGGATGCATACGCATATATGAGCCAGTCTAGCCCACAGCAAGAGGATAGCAAAAAAGAAGGATCTTATTGACTACAATGGCGGACTGGCGCAAAGCACTTGGGGTAAATACCATAAATGGATCATTCAATGACGTCTCACCTTGGAACGACACTTTGGGCAAATTCTAAATGGCTTGTTTGGTCAATAAATATCTTTGTTGGTTTGAGTAAAATTTTCAGGAATTATGCAGATCCACATACATAAACACAGATACCAATAGGCAAGGAAAGTTGGTTTTGCATAAGAGAGCCACTTTAACATACCTGTCTGCTTGTAGTTCCTCAATGTTGAAAATGTCCGTTTTCTTCCTTGACCTGGGTATGACATTCCTTTTGGCAGACTGTCTCTCATAAGGAGTGGGGTCACTAGCAGACACCATGTCCTCGATGTCATCAATCAGGGAGTCACAGGCTGAAGGCATGATCTGAAAACACAGACATCCATAATGTAAGATAATTCACTTCGTTTAATACCTATCTTTGCCTCAGTAAACTGTAATCAAAATCAGCTTTATTGGCCAAGTATGTACAGGTATAACACACAAGGAAGTCTGATATGCACACTTTTCAGTCTTAAAGATTTATTCAAAGATCAGTTCCATACAGTAACATCATATCACACCATATACTGTGCATTAGCATAAAATCAGTGGTTATTAATCTGGGTTTGATCGAACCCTAGGGGTTCGGTAAATTAGCTGCCGTGGAGGTCAAGACACACCTGACTCATCGTGTAAATAAAAACTTCTCCCTATCGGCGTATTATGGATACCCCCAAAGTTCCCTCCAATTTTCCATTTGCATGAGCAAACGCAAAAACTCCCTGAGCATTCAGTGGAGCACAAGTGAGCGACGTCAGACGTGCACATGCACTGTGGCCACACCAGCAGCACACCTGTCCCAAACATGACTAAATAACAAGTTAAATGTTTTATTATGTGTGTAAGTACAATCTGAGACATTTCTGTACCCATCTAACTGAAGCAAACAATTGCCACGCACTTAGATGAGCTTGCAAAGTCTCTTGATGGATCTTTCCCTACAAGAGAGTCATATCCAGCATGGTTGAGACAGCCGTTTACGTTTGCTGTTGAGACAGCAAATGTCAATGATGAATATCTCAACGAAATCATTGAAATTCAGCAGAGCCAGGTTCAACAGCAACTCTTCAGAACAAGAACGCTTTGGTGTCGACAAATTGAAAAGTATCCAGTTTTTCTAAGACATCCCTGGAATTTTGCATAACCATTTGTAACGACATATCTTTGCGAGCAATCCTTTGAGGATGCTGGACATAAAAACAAAGAAAAGGAACAGACTTTGCTGTGAAAATGACTTGAGTGTCTCTTGCCAAGGTGAAGCCATGCACATCTGAACTGGTCTCTGAAAGGCAACAGCAGAAGTCACACTGATTTGCAGGTTTGTAATTTGTTGTGAGTAACGCACTGTGTTTGTTTTGTTCTTTGAACAAGGTGATATTGATGCACGGTTCATTCTGTGCACCAATAAAAAACATTTAACTCTGCCTTGAATTTGAAAAAAAATAAACATTTTATTTTTCACTAAAGACGGGTTCGGTGAATGCACATATGAAACTGGTGGGGTTCGATACCACCAACAAGGTTAAGAACCACTGGCTAGGGCTGGGCGACATATCGATATACTCGATAAATCGCGGTTTTGACTCTGTGCGATATAGAAAATGACTATATTGTGATATTTGAGTATACCTTCTCATGAAGTTGCTTTTAGCTGCGGGCATTAAACTGCATGCGTTTCTCCCTCTTTCTTGTCTCTCCTTCTCACAGAGACTTAAAAACAAGCCCACCTTCTTATATACGTCACGCGTGCAACGTCACACACCCTCCCCGAGCAGAGAGGTAGCCACATGGTAACATTAGCTGTGATGCTAACGGTGTGTTGCGAGTGGTAATACGAGAGAGAGAAAGTGCGAATCTGGTGATAAATGGTAACAAAGGGGGTCGATCGTCTGGCGGTGGTTTGGCTTGAAGCGTGACCATGTTGAACATTTATACGGCAGAAGCGTTGCTACAAAAAGCAGCAGCACTGCTAATTTGTAGCATCATTTGAAAAGTTACCCGCTAGAGAATGAAGAGTGCTTGAAACTGCTTATCAACATCGCCGTTCGGTGCCATACCCACAAAATGCCGAAGCAACTATTTCCACATCAACACCGTAGGACATATACTATTTGATATGCAGCTCATTTTTATGTGACACTTTTTGAAATATCTTGTGTGACATCATGCACAAAAGTGCACTTTATTTGTTTTAAACTATTGTAGTGGCGTTCTGTACAAAAAGTGCACTTTAATGAAGTGTTGTTTTGATATGTCATCTTAGCGACATCATGCACAAAAGTGTACTAATAGCTTGTTTTAAAATGTCTCTGACAATCTTGCACTTTTTATTTTGAAATGACATGAATGTTTGTGCCACTGCTTAATAAATGTTTAATAAATACAGTTTTGGTCAATTGACTTAGTTGTGATTTTCTTCTCTGCATGAAAGTTTAAAATTAGCATATACTCATGCAGTATGAACAAAAATGTTTTAATGTTGACACAGAATCGTCATACTGCTGTGATTATATGGATCAAGTGTTCTTTCAAGACCAAGGCAAAATATCGAGATATATCTCGTGTATCGCGATATGGCCTAAACATATCGAGATGTAAAAAAAGGCCATATCGCCCAGCCCTACCACTGGCAGAGATACATACAGGCCACAACTGCAAAGTAGTTCCACTCTGTACACGTTTGCGTAAAGAACATTCATTTTGCCGCAATTGGAAATTGATTAAAATGTACGATATCTATATTTGTTCGTTCGCATTTGAATCGCTCAAATGAAGTAACAACATTGTTAACAAAACTATTGAATTGCATTCGCCTCTCGAGTGTTGCCTATTGAATATTTTAAGCTTGTTTACAACTTTGGTTGCATACCGTGCGACGTAAGATGCAATATTGGTCACTCCCACTGATCAATGCACGTATATAGAGGAATACTTTACAGTAATATAGTACAACATATATAGAGGAATACTTTACAGTAATATAGTACAACATATATAGAGGAATACTTTACAGCAGGGGTCACCAGCCTTTTTGAAACCAAGAGCTATTTCTTGGGTACTGATTAATGCAAAGGGCTACCAATTTGATACACAGTTAAATAAGTTGCTAGAAATAACTAATTTGCTCAATTTACCTTTAATAAATAAATCTATATATATCAAAAAATGGGTATTCCTTTCGGTCATTCAGTCGTACATTTTTTTCCTTTTACGGAAGGTTTTTTGTACAGAATAAATGGTGAAAAAAACAACAAAGAACGGTTTAAAAGAGGAGAAAACAGGAAAAAAAACAATAATTGAATTTTTAAACATAGTTTATCTTCAATTTCGACTCTTTAATATTCAAAATTCAACCGAAAAAAAAGAAGAGAAAAAGTAGCTAATTTGAATATTCTGGAAAAAAAATTAAAAAGAATATATGGAACATCATTAGTAATTTTTCCTGATTAAGATTAATTTTAGAATTTTGATGACATGTTTTAAATAGGTTAAAATCCAATCTGCACTTTGTTAGAATATATAACAAATTGGACCAAGCTATATTTCTAACAAAGACAAATTCAAAAGACTTTGAAATAAGATTTAAATTTGATTCTAGATTTGCTAGAATATTTTTATTTTATTTTAATCATAATAAGTTTGAAGAAATAGTTCACAAATATTCTTTGTCGAAAAAACAGAAACTAAAATGAAGAATTAAATTAAAATGTATTTATTATTATTTACAATAAAAAATAAAATTACTTGAACATTGATTTAAATTGTCAGAAAAGAAGAGGAAGAAATTTAAAAGGTAAAAAGGTATATGTGTTAGAAAATCCTAAAATAATTTTTAAGGTTGTATTTTTTCTCTAAAATGGTCTTTCTGAAAGTTACAAGAAGCAAAGTAAAAAAAATTAATGAATTTATTTAAACAAGTGAAGACTAAGTCTTTAAAATATTTTCTTGGATTTTAAAATTCTATTTTAGTTTTGTCTCTCTTAGAATTAGAAATGTCGAGCAAAGTGAGACCAGCTTGCTAGTAAATAAATACAATTTAAAAAAATAGAGGCAGCTCACTGGTAAGTGCTGCTATTTGAACTATTTTTAGAACAGGCCAGCGGGCTACTTATCTGGTCCTTACGGGCTATCTGGTGCCCGCGGGCACCGCGTTGGTGACCCCTGAGCTACAGTAATATAGTACAACATATATAGAGGAATACTTTACAGTAATATAGTAGAATATTTGATGTTAGGCCTTGCTAGCTAGCTGTTAGCTAAACAAGGTTTGTTGCAAGTCCCCACGTGACATGCACTTGGTGAAGCTCGACAAGCAATACGCACAAAATGTGACCTTACCTCAGTTGCAGTGTTTGTTATTTGTTTACTTCAAGACGAAGTCGGACTCCTGAAAGGGTCAGAGACAAGACAAATAAGCATGTGAAGGACCAAAACAAACGTATCAGAAGGTTCTGTCCGCCATACTTTTAGATCGTGACGTACGGTGCGCGAAGAGGGACAAACTATGACATCTTCTTCTTCTTTTATTTTTATGGCGGTTGGCAAGCATTCTTCTGGTGTGCATTACCGTCACCTACTGAAATGGTGTGTGGACCGAGGTGGATCCCTACTTTATATTCTTTCAATTAACCCAGTGTTTTTTAAATATATGTGTATTGCTTTATACCCTATGTTTTCTGAATGCAATCCTAATATATCTCCCACTGTTAACCTAATGTTTTTTTTTGCTAACTTACTTTCCAGTATTTCTCTTTCTCTATTGTATTTCCTACATTGTATTAAAACATGGTCAACATTTTCTATCTGATGGCATTAAATCACACAGCCCTGTAGTATGTTTCCCTATCAGTTTTAGTGAACTATTTAGATATGTATGTCCTAATCTCATTCTAGTAATAATGTCTTCTTCCTTCCTATTTCTACCCCCTCCTCTTATTACACCTACTCTCCTCTGGACTTTGTAAAACTCTCTACCTTTTGTTTCTTTATTCTAATTATCCTGCCACTTTTTATTGTGTTCTATCTTAATTATGCTCTTCACTTCTTCTTTACTGTGCTTAATCTCCATGTTTACTTCTGTTTTAGTGGTTGCTTGATTTGCGTATCTATCAGTTAATTCATTCCCCACAACTCCTACATGAGCAAGAACCCAGAGAAATGTTACCACACCTGCCACTTCATTTATCCTGTAGATTGCCTGAAGTATGTCATAAACTATATCTTGCTGGAGTCCGAGCAGACGACCGCTTTCCTTGCTTTGTTTTCCTCTATCCAGTTAACTTCCTTATAAATTGCTACCAATTCCCCCGTAAAAACAGATAGTTTGTCACTTATTCTTGTATTTAACACTATGTTTCCTTGTGGGATAACTGCAGCAGCTCCTACTTTACTATTTATAGTTTTCTATGCATCTGTATATATCATGATGTTGTCAAAAAACATTTCCTCAATCCATTGTTCTATCTGGTAACTATTTAGTTAATGCATGTTTACCTTGCGGTTGTCATACAGCCACGGTGGTATTGAAGGAATTCGTACTGTAGGGCTAACTTTAATATTGTCATTTTGAGCTTTGTTACCTATGTCTCCTATTATCCACCCAAAACTATTCATTTTATTCATCTCTTTTTCTTGGCTGTTTAGTGGCACTTGACAGGTTGGATGTCCTTGCTTGGATCCTTTTAAGTTTGCCCAATAAACTACTGAGAGTTGATCTCTCCTCATGTCCAAAGGTTTTTTGTTCATTTCTATTTGTGTTGCTACAACTGGAGTTGATTTAGTAGCTCAACAACATATTTTAAAGCTTGCGACTGGATCCGGTCTATTTTCCCAAGTAGTGTTTTTGAAGCAGATTGATAAATAATGCATCCGTAATCAATAACAGTTCGTATTAAAGTGATATATATTGTTTTCAATGTCAACCTATCAGCCCCCCAATCTTTACCCCTCAAAGCCCTCATTATATTTAACACCTTTTTACTTTTCTCCACTATTTTGCTGATGTGGGTTGACCAGTTAATATTTTTATCAAACCAAATTCCTAAATATTTAAATACTAGCAGCCGCATTTTACACCAACTGTAATCGTTTCACGGTGGAAGAGGGGTTAGCGCGTCTGCCTCACAATACAAAGTTCCTGCAGTCCTGGGTTCAAATCCAGGCTCGGGATCTTCCTGTGTGGAGTTTACATGTTCTCCCCATGAATGCGTGGGTTCCCTCCGGGTACTCCGGCTTCCTCCCACCTCCAAAGACATGCACCTGGGGATAGGTTGATTTGCAACACTAAATTGGCCCTAGTGTGAGTGTGAATGTTGTCTGTCTATCTGTGTTGGCCCTGCGATGAGGTGGCGACTTGTCCAGGGTGTACCCCGCCTTCCGCCCGATTGTAGCTGAGATAGGCGGCAGCACCCCCCGCGACCCCAAAAGGGAATAAGCGGTATAAAATGGATGGATGGATGTAATCGTTTAATGCTAGACATGGGGAGACCCGAAAATAATACGTTACAGGAGACGAGACGTAACGAACGCATGGATAATGATCTCAGCGTCTTTAGTGGACAAAATGGAGCGATTTTTAGCGATATTACGGAGATGAAAGAAGGCCGTTTTAGTAACGCTTTTATTGTGTGGCTCAACGGAGAGAGTTGGGTCGAAGATAATACCCAGATTCTTTACCGAGTCGCCTTGTTTAATTGTTTGGTTGTCAAATGTTAAAGTTGTATTATTAAATAGAGGTCGGTGTCTAGCAGGACCGATTATCAGCATTTCCGTTTTTTTGGCGTTGAGTTGCAAAAAGTTAGCGGACATCCATTGTTTAATTTCATTAAGACACGCCTCCAGCTGACGACAATCCGGCGTGTTGGTCTGCTTTAGGGGCATGTAGAGTTGGGTGTCATCAGCATTACAGTGAAAGCTAACACCGTATTTGCGTATGATGTCACCTAGCGGCAGCATCTACATGTTGAAGAGTGCAGGGCCAAGGACCGAACCCTGGGGAACTCCACACGTTACCTTAACATAGTCTGAGGTCACACTGTTATGGGAGACGCACTGCACCCTGTCAGAAAGATAAGAGTTAAACCAAGACAGGGCTAAGTCTGACATACTAATTCATATTTTGATACACTCTAATAAAATATTATGATCGACGGTATTGAAAGCAGCGCTAAGATCGAGGAGCAGCAATATAGATGATGCATCCGAATCCATCGTTAGCAATAGATCATTAGTCATTTTTGCGAGGGCCGTCTCCGTAGAGTGATTTGCCCTGAAGCCGGATTGAAAGGTTTTACATAGATTGTTAGATGCTAAGTGTTCATTTAGCTGCTCTGCAACAATTTTTTCCAGGATTTTCGAAATAAAGGGAAGGTGGTAGTTTACCATGAGGTCAGGATCGAGGTTAGGTCTTTTAAGGAGAGGATGAAGAACCGCTTTTTTGAATGCTAGGGGATCAGTGCCTGAGGAAAGTGATAAGTTTATAATATTTAGCACTGATGGACCTATTAATACAAAGAGCTCTTTGATAAGTTTCCCAGGAAGTGGGTCAAGTAAACATGTTGTTTGTTTTATTCCATTTACACGTTGTAACAATTCTTCTAATGTTATTTCATCAAAACGAGATAAACTATTTTGGATATTTGCAGTATCCGCCGTATATACAGTTGTATCCGTGTTAATATAACCCAGTTGTAGCTGGGACGCATTGTCTTTAATCTCCCTTCTAATAAGTTCAATTTTCTTATTAAAGAAATTCATAAAGTCAGCTGCCGAGTGGGTGGAGCTACTGGAAGGAGTCCCTTGTTGGGTTAGCGATGCTACCGTACTAAACAAAAATTTTGGATCGATTTTATTAAGACGGATGAGATGTGGGTAATATTTAGCTTTAGCTAAGGTAAGCATGCATTTATAAGTTATTAAAATATCACTCCATGCTTGATGGTGCACCTCAAGTTTAGTCGTGTGCCATTTGCGTTCCAGCTTTCTACATAATAATTTTCGAGCTCTAGTTTCTACTGTAAACCATGGCGTACGCCTTTTTGTAGTCTTTTTTAACTTCAGTGGTGCTATACTATCAATGGTTTGCGCTGGGCATCGTTAAAGTTGTTAGTGACGTTATCAATAGAGCCCATATACGTTGGGAATGGTGCCATTACCGAGAGCAGTAGGCCAGCAAGAGTCGTTGTTGTGACAGCATTAATGTTGCGGCTGCTCTAGCAGTTATTATTATTATTAACATGAGTCTGAACTTCGAATTTTTGTAAGGTAATGATCGGACATTACTTTAGTATACGGGAGTATCATAACTTTGGAAACAGTGATACCTCTGACAAGCACTAGGTCTATCGTATTACCGCTGCGATGCGTCGGTTCATTTATGATTTTTATAAGGCCACAGCTATCAATTATAGTCTGGAGCGCCACGCACGGTGGGTCCGATGGGGTATTCATATGGATATTAAAGTCCCTCATTATAATTATATTGTCGGCATGGGTCACTAGATCAGCAACAAACTCTGAGAATTCACTAATAAGGTCCGAATAGGGCCCTGGGGGTCGGTAGATAACACCCAGGCATAGACGCAGCGGTGTGACAGACCTCATAGAAAGCACCTCAAACGATTTATATTTATTATTTAAGTTAGGACTAAGGTTAAAGTTTTAGTTGTATATTAAAACTTTTAAGGGGACGGGCAATATGCGCATTCGTATAGTTAGGAGGAGATGCCTCATTTAGCGCAAAAAAGTCGTCTGGTTTAAGCCTGGTTTCGCTGAGACCGATGACGTTAAGATTGTTGTCTCTAATGACCTCATTAACTAATAACATTTTGGGAGACAATGATTTTATGTTTAGAAAGCCCATATTATAGGTAGTGGGCTGTTTTAAGGAGTTTTTGATAAAATTATATGTAGTAGCAATATTAATAATGTTGCGTTTATTATGCGCAGTGCACTTAAAATAATTACGACCATATCTAGGAATTGATATGACGGGAATTTTCTGATTCTCTACTTGGTGCTGCGATAAACTGAACGCATCATAATTTGCCACTTCAGTAGAACGCATGTCCAACTCTGACATAGTCATAGCAGAAAAAACATTATGTGAGTTGTGTATTATTCTAAAAAAATTGCTATGTGTGCGGGGATTATCCAGCCTGGCGCTGGCTAGTTCTAACTTAACTGACTCCTCACCCAGACTAGCAGGCTCTGTAATTGCCTGTGACCGGGCTTGCTCTAGTGCAGTTAGTCAATTGTGGCTCAACGAGAAATCTATGTTCCGAGACAAGATGATAGCGCCTTCCCGGTTCGGGTGAAGGCCGTCTCTCATCAGCAAGCCAGGTTTGCCCCAGAAAGAGGGCCAATTATCAATAAACGTTAGTCCCTGTTGTCTACAGAAGCTAGCCAGCCACTTGTTAAGCGAGACTAATCTGCTATATCTCTCATCATTGCCTCTCCCAGGCAAGGGGCCAGAGACAATTACTCGATGCCTGGACATCTTTCTAGCGATATCAGAAATCCTGGCTATGTTTCTCTTTGTAATCTCTGTTGTCTCATCCTAACGTCACTGGAGCCAACGTGTATAACTATGTTCGCATAACTAGTGGTGCGGTTAGCCTGTCGTACGTGTTAACTAGGCCTGTTGCGAGTTAGCTCCCTAAGATTAGCTTCAATGTCAGGTGCTCTGGCCCCGGGAATACACTAAATTGTGGCTGGTTTGCTAAGCTTTATGTTTTGGGTGGTGGAGTCCCCTATGACTAAAGTGTGGTGCCCGGTAGACTGGGGTGTAGGACTAGCTAAAGAGTTAAATCTGTTATGCGTCTCAACCGGTACACCGTAGCTTGTAGGCCGCTTAGGGCTGCTACAAACTGGGCTAGTTAACTCGCTACAGCTAACACTAGCAGATGTTTTCGCAACATCTAAAGTTACGAAATTATACTGCTCTAAGCTATTATCGTTGTCTTCCTTCATTTCCCCAATGTTTAAACTAACTGTTTCTTCTCTCTTTTGTTTTTCTACATTTCTCAAATTATCATTACTGTGCACTTTAACAAAGGTTTTCGCTAAAAGTTCTGCTTTTTCTTTATTTTTTACCACACACTGTGTTCCATCTTTCATCACATGATTTCTATGTTTTTTCTGACCCCTGACATTCTCTTGATCATTCCCCACACTTGGCCTAAAGGAGTAGTTCTATTTAGTGTTTCACAAAAAGTTCTCCAATGGTGTTTTCTTGTTTTTTTAATAACATACCTTACTCTAGCCTGTTGCCTTTTATATTGGATCATATCTTGGAAATTATGTGTTCTTCTCAATATTCTAAATGCTCTATTCCGTTCCTGTATTGCATCTGTGCACTCTTGTGTCCACCACGGCACTATCTTCCTTCTTCTCCCTATACTACTCCTTGGTATGCTCTGTTCGACTGCTTCCATTATGCACTTTGTGATATATGTATTTGTATCTACTTTCTTTAATGTTATGTCAGTAATTTCCCTAAATTTTCCCCAGTTACCATGACTATACTTCCATCTTCCTTCTATCCCAGCGCTTTCTGTCCTTTGATTTATGTTTATGTGAATGAAGATTGGGTAGTGATCACGTCCCATAGTGCTGTATTTATTTACTTCCCACTCCAACTTTCCAGCTAACCCTTGTGACACTAGTGTTAAATCTATTGCTGTTTCTTTACCCATGACGACATCTAACCTTGTTCCCGACCCATCATTCACACACACCAGTTCTTTTTCCTCCAAAAATGCTTCCAGTGTTTCCCCAGTCCAGTCATCCCTTTCACCCCACATTGTGCTATGTGCATTAAAGTCACCACACCAAATAATACTGCACCTCCAGTGCTTGATTATTGTTTCTAGTTGATGAATTTCTAATTTCTTGCATGGATAATAGAAGTTTAGTACTTTGTATCTTTCTTTATTATTCCATACTTCTACTCCTACTATCTCTAGTTCTTGTTTTACTTTTATTATTGAATAATGCATGTCTTTCTTAATAAATATGGCACATCCTCCTCCATGCCCATCATTCCTATTTTTACGTATCGTTATATATCCTTTTATTATAAAGTTCAATTTTGGCATGTTTCTTGAATACATATTATATGTGGTTTATTTTTCATATTATATATATATCCCTTTAATTCCTGTCCGTTTTCTATCAAACTTTTGGCATTTCACTGAACAATTAACATGGCGTTGGATTGTGGTAACATGACTCTGTCTCGTCTACTCTCTGTAGCTTACCTTCCACCTGTTCCCAAGATAGTTCTTTTAAATTTAAAAACTTTGCTGCTGCTTTGACAATTATTTTGATCTTCTCAGTCTTGTTTCTAGCCTGTTCTGTACAGTTTATTACGTAAGCCAGGAATACAACTAGTTTGTCCATGGAAATTCCTGTATTTGCTGCCTCTTGTTTTTTATTTCTTGAACTATTTTCACTTCTGTCCTGTTCTGCACTTTCTTGATTTCTTACTTTAACTGCCTCTGTGTATGTAATATTTCTTTCAACCCTGATTTCCTGTACTTCTGTTTCCTGTTTTCTTATGATGCAGCCCCCATATGCTGCTGTGTGATTCCCGCCACAGTTACAACACTTGACTTGTTCATGACTTCCACATTGTCCATATTCATGCTCCCCGCCACACCTACTACATCTCATCTTATCATGACACACAGTAGCTATGTGCCCATAGCGTTGGCACTTGAAACAACGTACTGGGGGTGGCACGTAAGCTCTAACATAGAAGCTTATATATCCAATCATGATTTTTTCTGGGAGGACCTCCTCTGCAAACTGCACTAGCACAGATTCGCTGTCTGTCTTTTCACCGTTCCTAAATGCCATCATTCTTTTCATCATAGTGACAGTTCCTCCTTTTATTTCTCTTTTCAAATCATCTAAATTTTTCTCCTCTTGGGATTCCTGTCACGACTCCTCTTGCCCCCTTTCGTTCTCCCACTTCGATTTTTTCCTTTATTATTTTGTTGCACAGTTTTGGCAAACGCATTGCTTTGTTCTTTTGCTTTCCATTTTTGCATTTTATCAACAGCCGTCCGTCCCTGAGCACCTTTGCTGTCTCCACTTCTCCAATGTCCTTCTTTAACCCCTTAACCAGTGTCATCAAGCTAATGTCATTCATATCTTGATTTGATTTAAATGTATAAATTATCCTATAATCATCTACCATAACCCTTTTCCTCTTATCAACCTCTTCCTCGTCTTCGTGCACTCTTTTAGAACTCGACTTTCCTTCACTCCCTCCTCTCTCCTTCTTTCCTCTCTCCCCTCTAGTTCTATCCATTTCCATACTTTCCTCATACATCCCGTCTCTATCCCCTTCCATCTCGATCCAGTCACAAAATAGCTTGGCGACACCGACAAACTAGGACAGTGGTTCTCAACCTTTTTTCAGTGATGTACCCCCTGTGAACATGTTTTTAATTCAAGTACCCCCTAATCAGAGCAAAGCATTTTTGGTTGGAAAAAAAAAGAGATAAAGAAGTAAAATACAGCACTATGTCAGCAGTTTCTGATTTATTAAATTATATAACAGTGCAAATTATTGCTCATTTGTAGTGGTCTTTCTTGAACTATTTGGAAAAAAATATATGAAAATAACTAAAAACTTGTTGATAAATAAACAACTGATTCAGTTATAAATAAAGATTTTTACACATAGAAGTAATCATCAACTTAAGGAGCCCTCTTTGGGGATTGTAATAGAGATCAATCTGGATTCATGAAACACTTCTTCACAAAAAAAAGAAATCTTTAACATCAATATTTATGGAAAATTTCCACAAAAAAATCTAGCTGTCAACACTGAATATTGCATTGATGCATTTATTTTCAGTTTATGAACTTACATTCATATTTTGTTGAAGTATTATTTAATAAATATATTTATAAAGGATTTTTTTAAATTGAGGGCGACACAGTGGAAGAAGGGTTGGTGCGTCTGCCTCACAATCCAAAGGTCCTGAGTAACCCTGGGTTCATTCCCGGGCTCGGGATCTTTCTGTGTGGAGTTTGCATGTCCTCCCCATGACTGCGTGGAATCCCTCCGGGTACTCCGGCTTCCTCCCACTTCCAAAGACATGCACCCGGGGATAGGTTGATTGGCAACACTAAATGGTCCCTAGTGTGTAAATGTGAGTGTGAATGTTGTCTGTCTGTGTTGGCCCTGCGATGAGCTGGCGACTTGTCCAGGGTGTACACCGCCTTCCGCCCGATTGTAGCTGAGATAGGCACCAGCGCCCCCCGCGACCCAAAATTGAATAAGCCGTAGAAAAGGGATGGATGGATGGATTTTTGAATTGTTGCTATTTTTAGCAAAAATGTTTTTTAAATCCCACGTACCCCTTGGTATACCTTCAAGTACCCCCATTTGAAAACCACTGAACTAGGATACATGTAGTGTGTGGGAGCCGTCTCTTCTTCTTGCTTTATTTGTGGCTCGCCACCATGACTTTTATCTTGTCTACCACCATTTACTGGGTTAGAATATATTGCATAGACCAGGCCTGGGCAATTATTTTGATTTGGGGGCCAAATTTAGAGAAAAAAATGTGTCTGGGTGCCGGTATATCTATTTTTAGGAAAACTAATACAAAACCTCACAATAAAGTCTGATTGAATGCTAAACATGTTATGACAGACCGCCTTAAAAACAGAATGGAATCTATTTTTTTCTATGAACGATAAAACCCTGCACATTGAGAACACGTGATCGACATATTTTGCAATCAAGCCAAACGCAACAAAAATGCAACAAACAGCGCAATATGAACGTGAAGGGTAAAAAAAACAAAGAACATCTGCAATCTGATATATGAGATACATCTCTAAGCTTTAGAACTTTCTTGTAAAAATCTCCTTCCACGTTTGTCCCTGACATCCCCCATACAGCAAGGTATTGCGCTTTCCGGAACGGACCCGTATCGGCGTCCACCAGTCCTCAGGAACGGATCCGCCACGGAGGTGGATCGCGGACCCGCCGTGGCTCTGAGCTGGATCCGCTTATAGCCATTTTATAGAGTACATAACTTCCATTTTTGAGGCTCAATAGTATTAAAAGTACGCATAACCCCAAAAGTTATGACCTGAACGGAAATCTTTTAGTCAACGTTATTACTTGTGCACAACTGGTATTTTGTTCATGCAGCTGATTTTCTTAATTTACTGTTGTCAACACTCTATGTCATGAAATGCACTTTGCACATGTATTTGTGTATTTTTAAAAACATGAGATAATTTCTTTTAAATGCTTGCATTGACTTCAGTAAAAGCCGTTAACCATCCATCAGTTTTATACCCCCTTTTTTGGGGTCGCTGGACCCTATCTCAGCTGCACTTGGGCGGAAGGAGGGGTAAACCTTGGATAAGTCGCCACCTCATCGCAGGGCCAGCCGTTGACCAGTTAAGATTATTTTCTGATCCATTGTGGCTGTGTTTTGATTGATTGATTGATACTTTTATTAGTATATTGCACAGTACAGTACATATTCCGTACAATTGACCACTAAATGGTAACACCTGAATAAGTTTTTCAACTTGTTTAAGTCGGGGTCCACGTTAATCAATTCATGGTAAAAAGTATAAATGTTAAAGTACCACTGATAGTCACACACACACACTAGGTGTGGTGAAATTACTCTCTGCATTTGACTCATCCCCTTGTTCCACGACCCTGGATGGTTGGGGGGAGCAGTGAGCAGCAGCGAATGCCACGCTCGGGTGATTAAACCCCCAATCCTTGATGCTGAGTGCCAAGCAGAGAGGTAATGGGTCCCATTTTTATAGTCTTTTTTTGTATGACGCCGCCGGGGCTTGAACTCACGCCCTACCAATCTCAGTGCGGACACTCTACACACAAGGTCAAGTTATTAAAAATTGTCATCATCCAAACTGTATCATTAATATTTTTGAGTTGATACCTCCAATGAAGTTTTGACTTATTTCTAGCCAAATGTGACAATAATTGTAAATAATTCCGATGCACACATCAAAATGTAACAATATTTGCTCACATATAATTCCTTTATTCAAATGTTCAATTACAAATCCTGACAGTACAAAACAAAAATCCCATTTCACCCTCCCCTCCCCACATACATTCACAACCCTCAATTCCTCATTTAACAGAACTCATGAACACAGCAAACGCAAGATACTAAACAGACATCACACAAACAACCTTTCACCCAAATTTTAAAAGCAAGATGTCTATTAGATTTGTTAGTAGACAACTCTGTTGGGAGAGTAAAGTTAACTGAATTGGCGACAAGTTTAGCGTAACCACAACATGTAAAGCAGTGCAGTTTAAATTTTAGGGATATTGTCAATAAAATCATTTAATTTGCAGGTGCTTCACATCCAACAATTACCACGAGACGCACGCTTGCACCCCGTGGAACAGTACAGATTTAACTGGGCACTACAAAAATATCTAGTTTCTTTTAAAAACTTTCATGGTAAGACAAAATCCTTCCAAAAAAAGGCAGTCTCAACAACACAAAAGCAGATTAACTTTTCTAGAGGAACATTAGGGACACACTGAAAAGAACGGGAGAAGCTGTAAAGTTGCAAGACAAGGAAAACGCTGTAAGCTATATAAAAAAAATTTAAAAAATTGCAAATATGTCACTTGGTAGTTCTGTGGTTATTGTTTGTATTGTCTTTTCAGAGTAACCCTAATACTTCTTTCGAGACAAAGAATGGAGATATTTGTTCACTTATGATAGAGACACCAGATTTTCCTCATCTTGAAAAATTGGAACAAATCAGGTAGTTTATATGCAAGATTATAAAAAAAAAGAAAATGAAAAGAAAGAAAAGTCCAAAAATGTAAAACGGACACACAGTGTCACGGAAGCAAGGCTAGACACTTCAGCAGTGGACAGAAGTCACTGATTCCAGTCTTGTAATGGCCATTTTAAGGACACATGGGCTCAGTGGTGATAGAGAATTTTGGATTTGGGGCTCAAAATATTGTATGGGAAAAAAACAAACCCACACGCAGACACACACATACAATACAGAATAACCGTCCATTTTCCTACTAATCAGTATGTGACAAGTGTATTAAAAAAGGTGTAGGAATGGATGCTCACACACAAATAAAAGTTCTAAGTGCGATGATATCCACCTTCACTGCTAACACAAAAGGTAACCTCCAAGACAAAATCAGCTAAAGACATTTACGTCCATGCCTTACTGTTACTATGGTATTGTCAAACACTAAGCGAGAGGTAGCCCGGGGTACCTTGTGCACAAAACACTTTTAGAAAATAAAAAAAAGAATAAAAAACATGGCAGGCTTTAATCTTGAGCAATCCATATCTTCCGACACACAATTACACAGGCACACAGCAATTGTGTGAGTGAAGAGCTCATACTAACAGCAGCAATACTACCTGCATCTGCAGGTTTCCCGAGTTGAATAAAACTACAGACTCAAGACAAGACAACTGGGTTTTACCATCAGATGGGTCAACTAATCCAAGAAGCCACCGGGAGCGAGAGAAAATCATTTTACTTGGTTTCACCATTATGATTATGGCTGTGAAACATTGTTTAGTTAAGGGCTCAGCAAGCTGGGGCTCTGGAGCCGCATGTGGCTCTTTAGCACCGCCCTAGTGGCTCTCTGGAGCTTTTTCAAAAATATATGAAAAATGGAAAAAGATGAGGGGGGGGGGGGACTTTTTTTTAAAAATATGGTTTCTGTAGGACAAACATGACACAAACCTCCTTAATTGTTACAAAGCACAGTTTATATTAAACATGCTTCACCGATTCGAGTATTTGGCAAGCGCCGTTTTGTCCTACTAATTTTGGCGGTCCTTGAACTCACCCTAGTTTTTTTAAATGTATAACTTTCTCCGACTTTCTAAGACGTGTTTTATGCCACTTCTTTTTCTGTCTCATTTTGTCCACCAAACTTTTACCGTTGTGCATGAATGCTCAAAGGTGAATTTTGTTGATGTTATTGACTTATGTGGAGTGCTAATCAGACATATTTGGTCACTGCATGACTGCAAGCTAATCAATGCTAACATGCTATTCAGGCTAGCTGTATGTATACAGTATATTGCATCATTATGCCTCATTTGTAGGTATATTTGAGCTCATTTAGTTTCCTTTAAGTCCTCATAAGTCAGTTTATATCTCATGACACACTATCTGTATGTAATATGGCTTTTAATTTTTTGCGGCTCCAGCCGATTTGTTTTTGTATTTTTGGTCAAATATGGCTCTTTCAACATTTTGGGTTGCTGACCTCTGGTTTAGTTGAAGGCGAAGTGCGCCTTTTTTTTGAATGACCCTTACTACTTCAGTCTATGGTTTAAAAATCAATTCAAAAGTCAATTATTCAACTTAAAATGACTACTCACCAAAGCTGCCTTGCAGAAAGCAGACAGAGGAAGGGATCAAGTCACTGCTACTAAATCCACATGGTTATTTGTCAAGATTAATTTAAGTTTGACCATCCAATGTGATAACCAGACTGACTGGTGTTAGTGGTTATGAATACCTTTGGTTAATTTGTTAACTTTTAAAGATTTTCGTATTACTGAAAATCAGCATAAACCTTTCGTGTTTTGAAAAACACTACTTTTCCACTACTGCAATTGTACCCATAAGTGCAATGGCTCCAGATCTACAGTATGCTGAATCACTCAGACTCAGGTTACTAATTGTGCCCAAATTGTTGGCCTGAAACATCACTTCATGTCATTTTCTTAACACAAAATAACCTACCAAACAGTCAAACAGGTGAAATTCTGTTACATAATAAGAACTTTTGATATTTGTGTTGAAATGTGCGCAGTAGTTTGCAAACTTCAAGCCTGCCTTCAAACCAAGAGTTGTCTTCTGTTCCCTCTGCCCCGTCAATATGATGGCATAAATCCTTTAAAAAAAAAAAGGCAGCTATTCTTCTTAAATGCGTATTATGCCAAATGAGACATCTTAAGTACCGATCATGCTACCCCTTTAGCTTCACTGGAGTCATCCCAGAGTCTGAGCCAAACATGGCTGTGTGTGACACCGGGAGTAAACATGCCCTTTTGTCTGCCTGGGACTGGAGGAAAAAAGCCCTTTTTGCCAAACTTTCTTGTATTTTGAATTGGCCTAAACAAACTAAAGTCACAGACCTCCCAGCTCATTCCAATGCACTTAATGAGGACATGGATCAGCTGGCGCTAGCTGCACAGGAGGTCATCCAAGCCGAGTGAGGGCATCCTATCAAAGTCACAGGCGTCGAACAAGTCGCTGATTCCCTGATCGTCTCCCAAACCTAATAAGTAGTCATCTTGCTCCAGGAGAGGGGGACCCAGGTTCAAGAAGGGCCCCAGGGAGGAGGGGATCTGGTCCTCCGTTTGCTGGAGAAGGCTGGTGTACGGGGAAGAGATGGGCGAGAGAGCTGAGACGGTGACAGATGAGCCTGGTGCCAGGGTGGTCCTGGGGGACTTAGTCGGGATACTTGAATCTGGAGCAGAGAAGAGGCTTTATTTACACAGCGTTTGGAAGCAGGTTATCAACTAACTTGAGCCAACACAGCATACCTTGAAGGACTTTGAGGAACGGTGAGTTCCCATTGATATCTGTGGTGCCATTTTTAACAGGACTACCGTGGTCATTCTCCTCGTCTGGACATAGGAGAACTTCTATAGGACCTCTGGTGCTGGTCAAGTGGATGGATAAACTCTGCAGAAAGAAAAGGTCTCAATTAAAACTGCAATTAAGTCAAGTAGCTGACTGAAATAACGAACATTGTACACCAATGCAGTTGTTTTCCCAACAATGTGGTTTGGAAATATTTCCACATGTTTAGGAAGGTGTTTCATAACTTTTGCCTGGAAGTGAATATCATAAAAGTGATAGCCTGCACACTGTATACTTCGGGTAAAATAGTATTTTCCAGTGCAGCTGCAGTATATCCACCATTTTGCTAAGTTTGTTGCAACAATAAGGCATTTTTAAATCACCACTGGGGGAGTTTAATTCGTCATGGCCTTACCTCAAGTGTAGTCACATGCTTTTTACAACTTCTATCCATCCATCCATCCAATTTTTTACCGCTTATTCCTTTTGGGGTCGCAGGGGGTGGCTGGAGCCTATCTCAGCTACAATCGGGTGGAAGGCGGTGTACACCCTGGACATGTCGCCACCTCATCACAAGGCAAACACAGACAACATTCACGCTCACACACTAGGGCCAATTTTTTTTAGTGTTGCCAATCAACCTATCCCCAGGTGCATGTCTTTGTAAGTGGGAGGAAGCAGAGTACCCGGAGGGAACCCAGGCAATCAGGGGGAGGACATACAAACTCCCCACAGAAAGCTCCCGAGCCCGGGATTGAACTCAGGACTACTCAGGACCTTCATATTGTGAGGCAGACGCACTAACCCCTCTACCACCGTGCTGCACTCTTTTTACAACTTAAGACCATTTTGAACTTAACTACACTTGACTTGCCAACTACACTCTTACAAGAAAACAGCAAACAGAAAATTACATGGCCATTGTCTTGCTTCTATTTAGTCTGCATGCACACAGATATGCCGCATTTGCATTCCAATTGAGTGAAACCCTTCATGTTGAGGCAATGCTACTACTGAGAGGATAAATACATGGGTCCTACGCCATCTTCTCAGACTACAGTTTCCCGATTCAGTTTTTAAGCATGAATTTATGAAGCCTGCTCATGAGGTAAAATGTCTTCAAGGACAACCGCAACATCAACACTATGTTGTCAAATTTAAAGTGGAATTGTACTCCCTTATTTAAATGTTGCTTAAAGTTCACAATCTTTATGAGAGACAAGAGCACACAATTAAGTCTTTTTTAATGCATTCTAACTAATAAATAAACAAATATAAAAGTCTGCTTACAATGGAGCCAATAGGAGACATGACGTCATTGTTTCTATTCTGACCATCAAATACAATAAATAACCATCCAAAAAGTGTCAAAAATACGCCGTTTAAATTTTGTGACCTGAATATTAACCAAAAGCGCTAATGTTAAACACCTACATTTAGCGGCGAATTGAGGCAACATCCTTTGCTGTTGTTACTCGCCTCTGACCTTTTGAAAGCTAATTCTAGATTATAAAGCATGTCTCTTACCTTGATAGTAAAACGATGTGGACAAACTGAGAAGTTGGTACACTAGACAGCCAACATATACTCGGACACGGCGAGAAAGACAGGTGAAAAACCTTTAACTCTGCGAGGATTATGAGTCCTTCTTCATCTAAACAAGAATATATCAACAGCCTAAAAGTCGGCATCCCAGTGAGAGCAAACATTGCACGGTAAATGTTTTATTATGTTTGTTGGCTCTAATGAAGTCTGCATAGGTTGTAGTCAGTGTTGAAGTTGAAGGAAAAAGTAATCAATGCGAGGACTCTGTGAAATTAATTTGTTACAGTATGCTTAAAATAAGGAAAATATGTAAATATTACATATTATGAATGTACCTGCAACAACATTATATTTATTCTTATAGTATGTATATAAAATGTTGATGGAAGTGTTTGGCTGTTTTTTTATGCTGTATAGGCAGAATAGAGCGACTTTCAATGTCTCCAATTTGCACAGACTTTTGGTAGAATGTATTCACTATTTAGAATGCATTAAAAAAAGTAAAACATATGTATCCCTGTCTTACATAAGGATTGTGAATGATGGCACAAGTGAGTGTAAAGAAATACCTCATCAGGATCTGGTACTTCTAGCTTGGTGTCTGTAGGCGCTTTGACAAGAATAACAGTCTGGTCTTGAAGGTTTCCCAGTTGCTTGATGTCCTCATATGTGACATAGGCATATGTGGAAAACAACAAGTCAAAGAAATAACTGCATTCAAAAGCACAAACAAATTTCACATGATTACAAAAGCGGCTGCATTGATATAAAAAATTACCTTTACATGCTTGTTAACTAAACTAGTGAGATATGTTCCCAGGGCATAATTGGCATAAAAACTGCAGAAAAGATGCATGGCACTTAGATGTCATCTTTTAATATCTATGCTACGCTAGAACTCATTACAAATAGCATGCACATGTGTACATGTATATGTTGTTGAAACAAAACTCTGTATGTCAGAGCATATCTGTAGCCCCCACCCAGAAATTAATGTGTGAAATACGATCGAGTATAAATTACACAGATGTGTTGAAATTGCTGGTGTTCTTTAAGCACATACTGTATTTTAGTGTTTGTAACACTTGCTGTGAGTTGTCTGATACTATTGTAGTTGGCATCACATTGAGCAAGTGTTTTGATGAAAGCTAATGAAGACTGGTTTAAAGGATGTGGAAAGGAAAGACTGTGGTGAAACGACTCAGGACAAAAAAAGGATATTTTTGATTGCTTGTTGACTCGCTTATGTGCCTTGTGTCCAGGCTGCATCTCTGGATGAGCTGCTCCAGTCTCTGCTCTTCTTCAGCCAGTGCAGAAACTTCTGCTGTCAGTCTTTGTCTTTGGTTTAGTGAGCCCTCAACCTCCAAAAGGCTGCAGCCCCTTTAAGAAAAAAATGATGAAGTTGCTGCAAAAATTGTACAATTTTTAACAAATGGAAAGGCATCCGGTGGAGCCAATCCATCCACCCTGCAAATCAATGCAAATGATGAAAAAATAGGACATATAAGATGGAATTTTATTGTTACACTTTCAAAAGAGAAGGCGCATTTATTAAGTAAATTAGTGTATGTAACAATTTTTAATGGAATTGCTCCTCTCGTAAGTAATGACAGCAGTCAACTTCTTTAATAGTAATATCAGAACGACTCAAAGTAAGGCTAATATAACCCACAAAATCACAGAAATTGCCTCAAAGGGGAACAGCATTGTTTTTATTTTGCCTATCATTTAATAATTAAGAAAGACATGACCAAGAATATATTTTTTTCAATGCATTCTATATATTAAATAAATGCAATCAAAAGTCCGCTTACAATGGAGCCAATGGGAGTCGTGCTATTCTGCCTATAAAGCCCTTAACAAAAACATCCAAAACCTCTGTTAAAGGTTTAATAAAATGCTGTAAGTATACATGTAATGTAGTAATGGACACATTTATAGTATTTCATATTTCAGTATGTTGATCATTTTATTATTTTTGGCGCTTTTTGGATGTTTTTTATTGGGTTTTATGGGGAGAATAGAGGACCTCCCATTGGCTCCACTGTAAGCGGACTTTTACTTACGTTTACTTGCGAGTTACAATGCACACAAAAAAAATAATACATCTGTCGTCATGTCTTTTGTAGTTATTTTAATCGATGGAGGGAGTGGGGGGGTGCAGTTCTTCTTTAATGTAGCAGTGTACAGGTGATGGCAAGCTTGCAACGACTCGATGTAAGCACAAAAAGGGAGGGGCCAGGAGAGGACAGGTGAATTATGGCCTCGAGCTTGATTATGCTCCAGCGTCACAAACCCAGTGTAATCGACGCCGGCTCGCTCTTCCCCCTCCAAAGCAGCAGATTTTTTGTACACTTTATAAAAAAAAATATTTTCAAACTCGCTAACTGCAAGGCGGATCTAGGCTAGGGCAGATACATTTTGCAGGATGATATAGACCTACAAATCATTGTAGGTTATTAAAGTATTGTATTTTTTGTATATTCTAACATGGATATTTAAAAGTTTAAATTTCAATTACAAAGTTCAGTGAAACAAACAAATAACAGTAAAATATACTCAGTCATGGTTATCACGGTATTGTTGATTGTGTTTGAAAAGTACATTTTCACACACTACTCCTATTTGAACATATCTCAGTCTGTTTCAACTCAAGATTGTTGAGTTATATCGGTCATTTTGTGAAAAGACACCTCAGTCTTTATGCTCGGTGTGAGTAGGGTATCGTAGTTGTTGAGACAGTAATGCGTTTATACAAGTTAAGATTGGGGTTTGACATTTCTTAATAGGGAAAGAGGTTATTGTCACTTGTTTTCATGTTAGAATTTAAGCAAGCTAACACTAGTATGGTGCATAATTTTATTAGAATGGTTATCAATCATGTTTTTTCGATAATTTTTATTTAATACCATAATACTGAACATCAGGAGTTTTACAGCGGTTATAATTATTACGGTTGATGTGCATGTAGTAAAAACACCTGGAGCTCCTGTAACCGATGTAAAGAGTGACCGCTCCTGCAGTTTGTAAATATGCATGCCATGACTACTTATCAAAGCTGGCAAAGTTACAGAGTTCAGTTTCATTAATTGTTTGATAAATTGACTTGTGGAATATCGACCCAGGTCTACATGGATCACAGAGCTGTCATTGGTCATCTTTGCTAATCCATAATTCTCTGTATTTAGCCTGTCTTCTTATTTTCAGCTCTCCCTTCCTACGTCATGCTTCAAGTCTTGCAGATTTAAACTTTTTTCCTTATAAGCATATTCTACATGTTTTTGTACTAAATTAAGTGTTAAATTATGTTTTATTTGTGTATAATGTGTATCACAGTGCAGTATTTGTCTTATTTTCTGTTAATTATGTTGTGGCGTTTCCAAATTAAAGGTTACACTGCTTACAACAGTAGGCGGCTAAACTTGGCGCTACTCCATCAAAATCATGACAATTTCAAGTTACCTTTGGTAGAGAAACTTTTTAATGGACCTCGTCCAACTATTGCTTCTTCAATAACACATCTCCACATTGGCGAACCCTTAACCCGGGCGATATAAGTAGCATCAGACGTCCAACGTAGCACTTGAGAGGGCCACCAAACTATCAAAGTGTTCAAAGTGGAGATTAAGGCTGTCTACACTAAACTGGATAACCCCTTAAACGAATAATTATTTAGCCTAAGCCCCGTTTCAGCCACACTAAACCATTGTTTAAACTCAATTCGAATACTCATCCTCCTACTTGTTTTTGCGTGTTCACGTCAATCAAGAGGAGTTCTAATTATTCATCGGGCAGAGAGGGAAGGGCAAAGTACAGTACAACACACTTGCAGACTTCCGTACACTATCGAGTGTGAGAATAAAGATGGCAGACCAGAAACCCAGAGAAGCATACAAATGTTAATAATAAGCGTAATTAATGACTTTCATAAGAATGACACTGGTGGTTTTAATGACAGTCAGACTTCAAATATTTGCTACTACACGTAAATATTGGCTTCAAACACAAATACACAATGAAACATATTTTATATACTGCAAGTTAAAGTGCTAGCACTTGCATATTTCAGGAAAAGCGTTGTCTCCTAAACAGTATTCTTCTCAATGAAAACAGGCGAAAGAAATTAAGAAAAGCACAAGCAAAGCCGAACATCGCGCGCGACAGCATATTGAAAGTAAACTTTTGGCGCATCTGCCTTACGTCACTGCTGGCAAACGGCGAGGGTTGATGACGTAGTGAGACTTTGTGCAACGTTTGTATGCCTCAGGGCGTATTTGCAATACTTCGCCATGGCACTAAATGCTGGAGCCAGAGGGGAGGGTCAAGTCGAAGGGAGGGAGATTTCGAATTGAGCCTGACTCCTTAACAGTTTATCTTCAACATCAATAACAGCGTTGATATGATCGATGTGGAACGACAACACAGTCATGTAAAGCTAAGACGGAACGCTAACCTCAAAGCTAATGGTCGTAGTTGACCAAGAGTTTATTCCTGTGGTTTCAGCACTTAAAGTCAACTTACAGGAATTTAGTATTTCAACGTTGTTGCTTTGCTGTAGTGGCCGACTGATGACCATAGCAATGGCACTTGGAGGATCTTCCGGGCTACAGGTAAGTGAGTGCAATACAAACTCAAAGATAAAGTCAAGGCTACTATATTGGGTGAAACGAGTGTAAAGGTGTAAGTGGGTGTTATTTCATGTTTAGAAGGCTATAATAATTAAAAAAATATATATTTAGAAAGTAACGTTTCTTTTTATGATTCTCTAATAAAATATTTGATTTAATAACCCTACATCGCGGAAATAATATCGCAAGGATGTCCAGTCCCAATTATTGCCTCTCTTATTTTGGCAGATAATCGAAAGTCCGCTATACAGGTTCAAGATGCAGTCTTGTGACAACGTTGAAGCACAATGAAGCCTATAGTCATCACTTACAGGCAAATGAGCATCGTTTGAGGGGATAAAAGAGAAAAAAATGACGAAAAAAGGGGAATATTTTTATCGGCACAAAATGCTGGCACACAAGCCTCGAAAGAAAATTATGAAAATCAAGACTACATTGCCTGCAATTGGATGTATTTCTGCACTATTTTATCGTTAGATTTATTGTCATCTACCAACCTCTTTTGGCTGTCATTTTGACACTTACATGTACCACAGAATTTTTTTTTTTTGATGGATAATTTCCATTATTATTAAAAATGTAATGTAAATTCTATTATTATGCGTGCAAAGAAATCTGAAAACGTTCATCATTTGGCAACTCTATCCTGTAGCTACGCCCCCTTAGGTAATAAATGCCTCAAATTTTTACTTTTTGAAGTCAAGGCAAGTGTTGCCTTAAAGGAGCGCTCATATTTTAGGGCACCGAGACAAGAGAGAGATAGAGAGAGAGACACAGACCGACAGACAGACAGATTAAAAATAGTGTTCATGTATAAGATATTGGAATTCTACTTGTGGCCAAAGTAATAATTAAGATTATTGTTATCAATATTGAAATCATTATTACTGATTGTTAGGTAAAGCAGTGTTGGGGTTCGAACGTAATACCATGTCATTTGTAATGTCTAATAAAAAGGCTATAGATAAACGTTATCCATATATTTAAAGTATTTTTTTAAATTCTTTAATAATATCAACTTTTCAACTTTTTGTCATGACACGATGCCTTTATTTCTATTTTTACAATTTGATAGAGGAAGGGTTTTTTTTTTATAAAGTTATGTAAATTCATATGTACAGGTAGATGCTGGGACAGATACATTAAGAGTTTGATCAGAAATATGTAATGAATTTTTGGGGCATTACGGCGAAAGACAAGGGCCGTCACGGCCCTTGCCGTGGCTGCCGGGGTTAAATTCGAGCCCTGGTAATATACTTCCGGAGTTGTAACCTCTGTTTAGTGTTTACATCCATCACGTCAAAAATATATATTCTCACTGGCTACTAATAAATGCTCTAGAACGACAGCTGATTCACAACTAACAGTGTTCGGGTAGTGATCATCCAAATATGTGTAGCAGCAAAGTAGAAAGCCTTCAACGTTGTGGCTTGGAGAGCGAACGCAGGACACGACAACTCTGCTAAGTTGCGAGGTTGTTTTGGCACCACGCCTTGTAATTCGGTGCAGCGTTTAGGCAAGAGAAACAACGAGAGCCTGCGACCGAGGAGCTCGTTCAACAAATGTTTGGATCCTTTTTTTTTTTTTGATATTGTAGTGAGTTTACATAATTAACTCACAAAACTTATATTATTGTTAGATTTCTGGTCAAACGGGTTTTCACGAGACACATTTCCAGTGGTGTGTTTTTGCGCTGAGAAGTCACAGATGTATATATACTGCTTGACTGCTGATAAAAAAGTCAGAATGTCATTAAAAAAATTATCTTCATCTTTTGACACAACTTCTTTGACAACCATCCTTACATGCTACGTTTCATAAAAAAACGCGGACATTATTTCCATGCAATAATGAATATTTAAAAATGTCGTGTTTTCGCGGATATTTTACATGCCTTCACTTACATCCACTGAATGTTGTTCTTTGACTTCTTCTTGATGAGATGAATTCCCTCAAGTACATTCGTGATGTCATACAGTCTTCTTTTCTGCACCTGTACACACAAAAGTACATCACTCCACTGTTCTTATGGGACTCTGAATGAGTGAGAGCAATGTGACAATATCAGTAACGTTCAAGACTTTCCAAAGATAATGTTAAGTTTGAAAAGGTATTAAACTGTGAATGTAGTGTAAAACTACTGTGTCGTCTTGGGTCCGTCATGTATAATAGCAATGATAATATATACATGGCAAATAAATGCTGATGTTAGTGTACGCTGATAAAGTACTTGGACTAACAATAGTAAATTAAGATATCAATTGTGCAGGTACTAAATCACTTATGTATATGTCATACACAGGGTATATGATTAATTGGCGAGCATATACAGTACTTTAACAGTCTATAACCCTACATACAAGCAAACAGTTAATCAATATGGGGGCACACACTACCTGCAAAGTTTCTGCTGCAAGATTTAGGTCCAGAACACCATCGGAAGACTGAGCTAGCAGATCCACAAACTTCTTGGTTAGGAGGCCCAGGGAAGTGTCGTACCGCGTCCTCTCTGGTGGAGACTTAGGCGCTACAGTGGAAGAGAACACGACAAAAATAAACACTAAAATATATTGATGGTGTTTATAATGTATTAATAAGTATAACACTTTTTTTTATTACAGCACTTTATAATTTAGGGTATTTTAGTGTTTAGGTAAAAGACGGGTGTGTGCTGACAAATAGTCTTTTTAGTAAGATATGACTCTTACCGGCTGTCAGTTCTACAAAGGCTAAAGGCAAGTAAAGGTCATTACTAAATCAAAAAACATTTGTCTAAAAACAGGAATCTTTTAGCTAAAATATCCTAAATTATGAAGTGTCATCAGTTTTTCTTCATTAGGGTCATAGGTAAGCTGGAGTCTATCCCAACTGACTTTGTGTGAGAGGTTGGCTGGTACATCGTGGGCAATCACACTCATTTTGACATCCATGGAAAATTTAGGCCGTTTACACTGCACACCAAATCGGATTTCTTTGCCCAAAATGTGCGATGCAATGCCATGGGGGTGCAAGACCTCAGATAATAAGCTTTTTTTCTTTTGCCAGAATAGGATGAAGCGTAAGTAGCACTTAGCCCTACTATAACCACAGTGGGAGATGAGGAAAGACCCGTGTGTCGTTTCCTTTAATGTTAATAAGCTTACAATGTTATGCAGAGTTGGAGTTATTACAATTTTACGGACAAATTATACTATTCATAGTCACAGTGGAGTGTGGAGGGGTGCAAACAGAAAACATTTGAGAAGCACTGCCCTAAAATGACAAAGATCAGATTTTTTGGGCTGTCTAAATGCTCGATAAGTCTTTCAAATCTGATCTTTTCGCATCAGATTCAGGAGGTAGTTCAAATCCCTTTGGAATCTGATATTTTCAAATGTGACTTTTTGACAGTGGGAGGGGGGGGGCTCATTGGGCTTAAAAATTGGGCCGGGGAGCAGAAGTGGACTGCATGCAAAGTAACTCACTCTCTCTTTTATATATTGTATATATCATTATATAATGGATAAATAATAATTATAATTAGTTAACAGTATGTGAAAGTTCAATTTGTACCTTGTTTACTTCCATGACAAATTCCATAAGGTTTTTTTAATCACTCAAAAATATGACAAATATGGATAAGTGTGGAGAGTGTTTTTAATGTTTCCCATCATCCCTTGTAATGAATTTAAATGGGTGTCATTTGGATTTTTTTTATGTTGGACGTTTATAAAATCCACAAATTCAATGAGCAGGTTGTGGTATGTGTGACAATGTTTGTATTGGTTGATCTGCACCATGAGTGTGTTTGGATTCGGGTCATAAAAGTAAATTCTGTACTTTATTAACTTGAAAGTGGAGGTAATGACAGTTACTTACTCACTGCTTAATTATATATGACATGGATACACCACTCCTGGTCAAATTGTTCACTTAACTATTGCCATCTCATGTGTCAAATTCGTCTAAATGCAATGAGACCTGTGTGTATTTTTTTTCCGTCAGCTTTGGGTGAGCTACAACATTCATGTGCGCGGGGAAAGACGCCGGTTTTGGTGAGCAAAACCTTCTTTCGACAGCTGAATTTTTGGTGCATCATTAGTCAGTAAGTAGTGTGCAAATCATGGGCTATTTGTAAAATAGGACAATATATATTGAAAAAAATTGCGATTGATGAAAGACGGAAATTAACACCATGGCGTATTTGTTTACATGTTACATACATTGCGTAAGTTGAGTAAGTTTAAAAAAATAAAATAAAAAAGCTAATGTAGATCCACACTGATGGCCTCTACTTAAAAGCCAAAGATTAGAACCCTCTCAAATATATTACACTGTATATATACACATCCCTACATTATATTATTGAATTTATTTTCATGTGGTGAAGAAGGAGCTGAGCCGGAAGGCAAAGCTCTCAATTTACCGGTCGATCTACGTTCCCATCCTCACCTATGGTCATGAGCTTTGGGTCATGACCGAAAGGATAAGATCACGGGTACAAGCGGCCGAAATGAGTTTCCTCCGCCGGGTGGCGGGGCTCTCCCTTAGAGATAGGGTGAGAAGCTCTGCCATCCGGGAGGAACTCAACGTAAAGCCGCTGCTCCTCCACATCGAGAGGAGCCAGATGAGGTGGTTCGGGCATCTGGTCAGGATGCCACCCGAACGCCTCCCTAGGGAGGTGTTTAGGGCACGTCCAGCTGGTAGGAGGCCACGGGGAAGACCCAGGACACGTTGGGAAGACTATGTCTCCCGGCTGGCCTGGGAACGCCTCGGGATCCCCCGGGAAGAGCTAGACGAAGTGGCTGGAGATAGGGAAGTCTGGGCTTCCCTGCTTAGGCTGCTGCCCCCGCGACCCGACCTCGGATAAGCGGAAGATGATGGATGGATGGATGGATGGTAAAAAAAAAAAAAATTCAAAGTGTAGCGACTTATTTTATTTTGTAGTAGTACGGACTTCCTCGTTCATTTACGTAATTGTCAACTTCGTTTGTTTTCACTTTATCGAACTAAGGTGCCAACCCACTCAGAGGTGGAACAATTCGAAAATACGAACGTAGTAGGACGGCGGCCGGTGGGCACATGGCCTGTGGGGGGTGGTGGTGTGCTTAATCTAGTGATGTGACGAAATGTGTCAAGGCTTTGAGGTGTATCAAGTAACTGAGGGGGTTGTTTCCGCCAAGCACGTAACAAGGCTTCCTTCTACTTCGGGGAGGAAATGACGTGAAAAGGATACCATGTGACTGCTTCGGGAGGCAGTTTAGATTTTGCGAGGGGATTCGACAAAATGTAAACCACCAAAACTTTGTTGAAAATGTGCGATTTTAAAAGTTGCGGTCAGTCTGGAATCTGGATAGCGGATATATATATATTTTTTTTTTTAAATGCCAATAGAATAAAAGAACAACAGCGCACGGTATTAAATTTGTCAAGCCGCTTACCACTCCATAAGCAAAATTAAAGAAAAAATTGAAACAAAACAGAATATATTTGCGAAATTTCATGTCTTCCATTGCAGTTTCTTGGTAGTGTAATGGTTTACACCAGGGGTCTCAGACACGCGGCCCGCGGGCCGATTGCGGCCCATGAGACGTTATTTTGTGGCCCGCACCTTGATATGAAAATTTAATATTAGTGCTGCCCGCAAGTTTTTAATGAATGGCGCTTGACAGCATTATGTTTGCCACAGGCTCCCGAATTTCAGGGCAACCATTCTCTTCTATTTCCAGAGATGGGAATTTCCCGATTTTGGCGCCGCGAGGGTAATTTCTGTGAATCGTTTAAATCCGGGGAGAAATTTATAGGGGGGGTTAGGTACTCGTGGTTTTTGTCTCTGCGTTGACTTAGTTATCAGTACAAGGCAGAGAATTCCCGCGAAAAATATAATGCCAATGTGTGAAGGCCCCAGATTGGCTAGCTCTATCAGCTGACAACATCAACCAATGACATTGCCCGTAATTGCACGCGTCGTTTGCCGACAATATCTAGTCCTTGATCCTCAATTATTGTGAGCGTTTCTGAACTCGTATTCTGTTTATATTTGTTGTGTTTATCGGCGACTAATCTGGAAGGAAAACACAGTAGCTCTCAATTAACACGTTTCTTTATTGACAAAACAGTTTCTGATAGGAATGCTTCATTAGCGAAAGATATCGATAAGGGCGTGAGAAACAAGTGGAACTGGGCATGGCTCGATATATCTATCAAACTGAAGGTGAAGATTAACAATATTGTAGAAGTAGATGAACTGATCAGCGATTTCATTGCAAAGTGCGATGAACCGGGACGTGCTCAGTGCTTATATTGCAAGGACATTGTGAACTAGGGATCTCGAGGAAAGGTGGCACTCTTTGACCACGCGAAATCGGCAAGGCATCTAAGTAAAGTGAGTTTACGGAGAAGAATTCTGGTTAATCCATTTGTAGGCTTATTTTTGTCTCTAATGCAAAAGTGTGCAAGAATTTTATGTATGTGTAAAATTGTATACATAAATTTCATCACAATACATTTTTATGAAAATATTTGCTAATAAATGTGAAATTTTAGTCAGGAGAATATTGTTAGATTTTGACTCAAAATAGCAGGAAATGCATCCTAAGCTAACATAGATTTCAAAATTTTTCTGGGGGGGCATGCCCCTGACCCCCCTAGCAGAAGAGTGCATTATATGCACTCAGGTGCGGCCTTACGCAAAGTTTGGTGTTTTAGGATTAAAACATTTTCAGCTGATTTTGTAAATCTTCATTCCCATCCCTGTATTGATGAAAATTTTATTCAACCAATCAACAAATGTTCAGGGGGTGCCGTATTGGCACTGTCTTTAGCACCTTCTACAATTTGTTCGAGCAGCGTGCCAGCCCAGTCATTTGTTGTTTCTGGCTATAGGTCACACACGTGACTGCAAGACATACAGCCACACAGGTCACACTGAGGGTGGCTTGCAGTCACTTACACGAATCTCCAGAAGTCTCATACAACATGTCGCTGGGCCGACACACTGTTTGTATGTTGAAAAGGTGGACGCAATGACCTGTTGTAGAGTATGTTAAAGGGAAAGCCATTCAAAGAAGGTGAATACATTAAAAGGCGCGTGTTGGATTTAAGAAATCTTTTCTTGCGGCCCAGCCTCACCCAGTTTCTGCATCCAGTGGCCCCCAGGTAAATTGAGTTTGAGACCCCTGGTTTACACCCTTACCTTTTATGCCACATGACGTGAGTTCGATTCTCGACAAATTCATTATTAAATTTTTAAGAAATCTTTTCTTGCGGCCTAGCCTCAACCAGTTTCTGCATCCAGTGGGCCTCAGGTAAATTGAGTTTGAGACCCCCGGTTTACACCCTTACCTTTTATTCCACATGACGTGAGTTCGATTCTCGACACATTCATTATTTAATTTTAGCAGTTGTCTTACAAGATCTGCACCATACGTGGTGGTGGTATACTACTATAATAGTTACAGCTGACCCTGGGGTAGACTGACTGTTTTGTGGGTGTCCCCCCTGAAAAAAAGTCTGGATACATCACTGACATATACACTAAAATATAACCCAAATGCTTTGAGCGAGTCCGTTATTGTAGTCGGTAAGTTCCTTATTTCTTTTCAGTCTTGTTGTGAGGCAGACTGGCTCGTATATGCCTCCTTCACTGGAGCCATTTTTAAACCAAAGTAGTGTATAGTTCTAACTTATATCCGTCACGAGAATATATATGTAAGCGCTAAAATCTACAACATGGCTGACAGGGAGAAGACTCAGTCGAAGTGGAGGCACGTAAATACCGCCCACAAAACGGCGCATCCTGAAGAGAGGGTCAGAGAGCAGTTTGTCTGTAAAGCAATCTATGCAACATTTTTACCAACCAACCACAATTACATGTTTTATATATATATATATATATATATATATAGTGTCCTTAATGTAGAGATACATTTCATAATAGGCCCCTTTTGAGAGTTTAGGCACATACAAGGTGAGCAACTAAAAATCAAGTGGCTGAATAAAACGGTCGGAAAACTTGTCAAACTTCATCCCAAGTTGAACATACACACTAGTCTTACTTTTCGGTGTCTTTAAATGTGTCCCATTGGTTATTGTGGCACCTCTGCCTCTGGACGTCCTGGAGGAGTCTGACTGGTAATGGTGGTCTGAATCGTCGAGGGCAAGCCTCCTCTTGGCCTGGTGTCATGGACGAGATGAAAACGAAGAGGATGAGCATTTGAAAATGAGCCAAAGAAAATACTAAGACAACCATTCTGATAGGACGTAACTGTGGCACAATATGAGTATTCACCATCATTTCAAATACTGTCGAACAGCATTACACCTTAAAATGCGTAATGCCGGACGTCTGTAGCAATCTCCCACTAGCATATTGTCGTACTGTCTGTCACGATCCCTTTGTAGGAAGATGCATAATATTGAAAGGTGGACGACCTTGTGCAGATGTTTAGGGTTTACCCTGCCCTTTTCGATCACTAAGAAATAATTTCAAAAATATATTTTTATAAATACACTCCACAATATGCATAATAGTCACCATTACAGGGTGTTAGTGACTTTTCACGTAGTCTCCACGAACAAAAGTATTTTAGGAGTGCTGCAGTGGTACCAGTATTTTGATGCGACAACCCCAACTTGGGCTTCACGGTGGCAGAGGGGTTAGTGCAGGGGTCGGGAACCGTTTTGGCTGAGAGAGCCATACAAGCCAAATATTTTTAAAAGTATTTTCGTGAGAGCCATATCCTTTATTTATTTTTTTTTAACACTGACTACAACCATATGTGTGCATTTTTAAGAAAGACCAACATTTTTAGAGTATAATAAGTATCTTATTCTTTTTAATAACATTGTTATTCTGAGGCTAACCAGAAATAAATAAAATACTTCTTACCATTAATGCGACTTCTTGAACAGGTGCGGTAGAAACCGAATGGATGGATGAAAACGCATGAGAATGTTTTATATTTCAAACCTTATTTTTGACACTGATTACTAGCGTAATTATTCATTACTTATCGTGTTAAGCAATGTCAGCTAAGATTTATCTGAGAGCCAAGTGCAGTCATCAAAAAAGCCGCATCTGGCTCTAGAGCCATAGGTTCCCTACCCCTGGGTTAGTGCGTCTGCCTCACAATACGAAGGTCCTGCCATCCTGGGTTCAATCCCAGGCTCGGGATCTTTCTGTGTGGAGTTTGTATGTTCTCCCCGTGAATGCGTGGGTTCCCTCTGGGTACTCCAGCTTCCTCCCACTTCCAAAGACATGCACCTGGGGATAGGTTGACTGGTAACACTAAATTGGCCCTAGTGTGTGAATGTTGTCTATCTGTGTTGGCCCTGCGATGAGGTGGCGACTTGTCCAGGGTGTACCCCACCTTCCGCCCGATTGTAGCTGAGATAGGCGCCAGCGCCCCCCGCAACCCGAAAAGGGAATAAGCAGTAGAAAATGGAACCCCAACTTGAATCACATCTGTACATCATGCAAAGGTTTATTTTATGTAGTAGGTGACTAGTTTACTGTTGACAAGTCAGCCATTTTATATCAGCCAGCAGCTCCCCTCACCCCCTGCCTGACTGATCATGGCTCGAGCCTTCAACACACACACAACCGAGTTCAAACCTCAAAAATTAAATCATATTCCAACTCAAATAAAAACACAAATGAAGCACATACTAATTGTGATGTGCTTTTGGGCAGGTTGTGCACACAGGAAATGTGCAAAGTAGCACCAACTGGAGTTTCACTATGAAATGTATGCACTTTATTCCAGAGAAGATTATATTTACATTAGTGCAGACATGTAATAAGTCAGTAAACGAGTGATCCCACCTTTTTCATGAACATTGCTGCTAGCCATGACAGCGAACTCATTTTTTATTTTTTGGGGGGCTTCATCCAAGTTGCATTCTAATGGACGATTTATAAGCATCTGGGATCAAGTCAGGCAAAAAAAAGAGTGACATTAAGAGCGAGGGCCTGAAGTGAAACTGAGTGGAAGGTTGAAATTAGGCTAGCGTGGAGTCAAAATGCCCGAACAGCCATCCCCAACCCCCCCAGATGAAAAGCACTAAGAGCGGTCACTAGGCCACCGCTAACGTTGCTGGTCTTACCGATGTTGCCATCTGGCTGCGAGGCTGAACTCAAAAAGCATCACTAAGTCGGCATAGCGAGCCGCTCACGTAAACCTCCGCGTGTTTAAATAAGGGCCGAAGCACTTTCAGGGCCTGGTAGTGCGGTGGACGGCCAGGCTGAGACACTTTCGGGGCTCCACTTGGGACAACTTAGCTCGGAAGTTAGCCGCCTGGCTAAAGCGGCTAGCAGCAGCTAGCTGGCAGAACAACAAGCTCGGCTAACTAGCGAGCTAACATTAGTGAGGGGGAAATGCAGAATGGAGGATTACCGGCGGTCTTCCTAGTGCGGGTCGATGTCCTGCTCCATTCGCAGCGGCTTGTTGTGGAGTTGTGTAAATGTTGTCTATCGAAGGCTCAGATAAACATACACTTGATGTCTGTGTAACGTTGCAAGGCGGCGGGGTGGTTATTATTTGGAAATAAGTGGCGTTGCCTTGATTGGGGTTTAAACAATCCGAGAGAGCGGTCAAAATGATATTATTGTCCAAATGAGAGCTACCGACGCCCGCTAGAATCACTTTGTCCGGAGCCGAGGTGATCCCTCTTCTCATCTTGTTCTCGGGGTAGCCCCTTTTCTTGTCTCGACACTTACAAGCTAATCCGCGGCAATGGTTACAAAAATATTCACAGCCAAGTAAAGGTTGAAGTCTGAAGCGTCGACTTTTGCAACGTATGGCTCCTCGTGAACGTGCATTTAGGCAGATGCGACGGATTTAAAAGTAAGCCAACTCTCGTTTCCCCCGTCGAGAAATGGCTTCAGGAAGCGGCCTGATGAATGAAGGGATACGGTTTGCGCGCTCAAGAGCCCTCCCGCGAAACTCAGATTTCCCGGGAAGTTTTCAAAAGAAATTTACATACCCAACGCAAATGGTCATTCGTGTCAAAGTCCCCGCCTCTTTTACTGCAATTCAGTCCAATGGTAGCGATGAGTCCTGTGTGCCACGTGCTCATTGGCAGTTGTAAACAGGCAACGTCATCGGTCGTACATCATGTAGTTTCCGACTCAGGCGCGAGATGGCAGAAGCAACCAAACTTTACTGAATGAGTTTGACTTGACAGTTCACCTTTTAATTCCATCCATTTCCATCCATTTCTACCGCTTATTCCCTTTTGGGGTCGCGGGGGGCGCTGGCGCCTATCTCAGCTACAATCGGGTGGAAGGCGGGGTACACCCTGGACAAGTCGCCATCTCTTCGCAGGCCCAACACAGATAGACAGACAACATTCACACTCACATTCACACACTAGGGCCAATTTAGTGTTGCCAATCAACCTATCCCCAGGTGCATGTTCCAAAGCCCGACATTTTACAAACATACGTAATATACGTACAGAATATATATATATATAAATATATATATATATATATAAATATATATATATATATATATATATATATATACATATATATATATATATATATATATACACATATATATATATATATATACATATATATATATATATATATATATACACATATATATATATATATATATATATATATATATATATATATATATATATATATATATATATATATATATATATATATATATGAATGATATTATATATATGAATAATAAATGGAATAAAACAAACAACATGTTTACTTGACCCTCTTCCTGGGAAACTGATCAAGGAGCTCTTTGTATTATTAGGTCCATCAGTGCTAAATATTATAAACTTATCACTTTCCTCGGGCACTGCTCCCCTAGCATTCAAAAAAGCGGTTATTCATCCTCTTCTTAAAAGACCTAACCTCGATCCTGACCTCATGGTAAACTACCGACCGGTGTCTCA
This sequence comes from Nerophis ophidion, assembly GCF_033978795.1. Lineage (NCBI taxonomy): Eukaryota > Metazoa > Chordata > Actinopteri > Syngnathiformes > Syngnathidae > Nerophis > Nerophis ophidion. Next base: position 46,928,662 of record NC_084621.1, on the reverse strand, counting down.
CCTTCCCTTTATTTCAAAAATCCTCGAAAAAATTGTTGCGGAGCAGTTAAATGAACACTTAGCGTCTAACAATCTATGTGAAACCTTTCAATCCGGTTTCAGGGCAAATCACTCCACGGAGACAGCCCTCGCAAAAATGACTAATGATCTATTGCTAACAATGGATTCTGATGCGTCATCTATGTTGCTGCTCCTCGATCTTAGCGCTGCTTTCGATACTGTCCATCATAATATTTTATTAGAACGTATCAAAACACGAATTGGTTTGTCAGACTTAGCCCTGTCTTGGTTTAACTCTTATCTTACTGATAGGATGCAGTGTGTCTCCCATAACAATGTGACCTCGGACTACGTTAAGGTAACGTGTGGAGTTCCCCAGGGTTCAGTCCTTGGCCCTGCACTCTACAGCATCTACATGCTGCCGCTAGGTGACATCATACGCAAATACGGTGTTAGCTTTCACTGTTATGCTGATGACACCCAACTCTACATGCCCCTAAAGCTGACCAACACGCCGGATTGTAGTCAGCTGGAGGCGTGTCTTAATGAAATTAAACAATGGATGTCCGCTAACTTTTTGCAACTCAACGCCAAAAAAACGGAAATGCTGATTATCGGTTCTGCTAGACACCGAACTCTATTTAATAATACAACTCTAACATTTGACAACCAAACAATTAAACAAGGCGACACGGTAAAGAATCTGGGTATTATCTTCGACCCAACTCTCTCCTTTGAGGCACACATTAAAAGCGTTACTAAAACGGCCTTCTTTCATCTCCGCAATATCGCTAAAATTCGCTCCATTCTGTCCACTAAAGACGCCGAGATCATTATCCATGCGTTTGTTACGTCTCGCCTCGATTACTGTAACGTATTATTTTCGGGTCTCCCCATGTCTAGCATTAAAAGATTACAGTTGGTACAAAATGCGGCTGCTAGACTTTTGACAAGAACAAGAAAGTTTGATCACATTACGCCTGTACTGGCTCACCTGCACTGGCTTCCTGTGCACTTAAGATGTGACTTTAAAGTTTTACTACTTACGTATAAAATACTACACGGTCTAGCTCCATCCTATCTTGCCGATTGTATTGTACCATATGTCCCGGCAAGAAATCTGCGTTCAAAGGACTCCGGCTTATTAGTGATCCCCAAAGCCCCAAAAAAGTCTGCGGGCTGTAGAGCTTTTTCATTTCGGGCTCCAGTACTCTGGAATGCCCTCCCGGTAACAGTTCGAGATGCTACCTCAGTAGAAGCATTTAAGTCTCACCTTAAAACTCATTTGTATGCTCTAGCCTTTAAATAGACTCCCTTTTTAGACCAGTTGATCTGCCGTTTCTTTTCTTTTTCTTCTATGTCCCACTCTCCTTGGTGGAGGGAGTCCGGTCTGATCCGGTGGCCATGTACTGCTCGCCTGTGTATCGGCTGGGGACATCTCTGCGCTGCTGATCAGCCTCCTCTTGGAATGGTTTCCTGCTGGCTCCGCTGTGAACGGGACTCTCGCTGCTGTGTTGGATCCGCTCTGGTCTGGACTCTCGCGACTGTGTTGGATCCATTATGGATTGATCTTTCACAGTATCATGTTCTCATAGTCATCATTGTCACCGACGTCCCACTGGGTGTGAGTTTTCCTTGCCCTTATGTGGGCCTACCGAGGATGTCGTAGTGGTTTGTGCAGCCCTTTGAGACACTAGTGATTTAGGGCTATATAAGTAAACATTGATTGATTGATTGATTGATTGAATATATATTTTTTTTGAACACATTATTTTTTTATAACATTAGAACATTAATCTGATAGAATAATTTTGGAATGTTGTGTCGTGAAACAGGTGTGGCAAAGCAAACCGTGTATATATATATATATATATATATATATATATATATATATATATATATATATATTGTAGCTGAGATAGGCGCCAGCGCCCCCCGCGACCCCGAAAGGGAATAAGCGGTAGAAAATGGGTGGATGGATGGATATATATATATATATATATATATATATATATATATAAATATATTCATCCAACACCTATTCGGAATTATGTCAACAGGACATCTGCTGATTGGAGTAAGCGTTGCTCTGGTTTGTCGACAAATTGGAAGTTGCTTGCAGTCTTCAAAGTACCCCAAAGCTGCCACAAATGATTGGAGGATGCGGGAAGAACTGTGGATTACATCGGACTGTCTACCCCGCAGTTTTTGAGAACCAGTCATAGACAATTTTAGAGTGAAAAGCAAATTTTATTTTCACTCGCATACAAATCATTTTAACTTGGCTGGCTTCAAGACTCTCCCGAAGATCACTGCAGGAAAACACAACAAACTCCCTTTTTTGTCTCTCATGGACACACACCTGTTGTTGTGAACTTTGGACTAGCGACGGCAAATACATCAAGGCCGCGGAACAGAGACATTCTATGGGCTTATACACACACACAAAAAAAATATACGCCACACATACACCCTCCTGTCCCCCAATCTAACGCCCTCGACGCAAATCCTGTAGGGGTGATGAGTGGATGGTTAGCGCCTGAGAGCTGCGGCCTACCACCATATCCTTGAACTACCTTCCCTCTGTTGCTAGATATCTCGAGATGCATGTTATAATAAGTATTTATGCTTTGCTATGGAGGTTTTTTCTCACTCCGAACTGGGCCCCCTTAGGAGCACAGTCTGGATTGTATTTTTTTACTCATCCTTCCCCAGCGTTTACCTTTTTCCCATCTTTTACGGGGCACCTTATGACGACCCATCAGCGTTCTTGTTCTGTAACCCTGTATGTACACTGTTTGTTTGTCTAATCTTGAACAGGTTTGTGCTGAAAACAAAGTTTTGTTGTACTTGTTGCAATGACAATAAAGACCTACCTACCTACCATCCATTTTCTACCGCTTATTCCCTTTGGGGGCGCTGCTGCCTATCTCAGCTACACTTGGGTGGAAGGCGGAGTACACCCTGGACAAGTCACCTCCTCACCGCAGTGCCAACACAGATGGACAGACAACATTCACACTCACATTCACACACTAGGGCCAATTTTGTGTTACCAATCAACCTATCCCCAGGTGCATGTCTTTGGAAGTGGGAGGGAACCCACGCAGTCACAGGGAGGACATGCAAACTCCACACAGAAAGATCCCGAGCCCGGGATTGAACCCAAGACTACTCAGGACAGTATTGTGATGCAGACGCACTAGCCCCTCTACCACCGTGCTCCCCATATATATATATACATATATATATATATATATATATATACACAGTATATGTTATGTATGTATGTGTATATATACATATATATATATATTATGTATGTATGTATATAATGTATGTATATATATGCACATAAATGCGTGTAATGTATATATACATACAAACATACATATATACGTGTATATGTAAATATATACTAATGTATACATATATCTGCGATGAGGTGGCGACTTGTCCAGGGTGTACCCTGCCTTCCGCCCGATTGTAGCTGAGATAGGCGCCAGCGCCCCCCGCGACCCCGAAAGGGAATAAGCGGTAGAAAATGGATGGATGTATACATATATTATGTATGTACAAACCCCGTTTCAATACGAGTTGGGAAATTGTGTTAAATGTAAATATAAACGGAATACAATGATTTGCAAATCCTTTTCAACCCATATTCAGTTGAATATGCTACAAAGACAACATATTTGATGTTAAAGGCCTACTGAAACCCACTACTACCGACCATGCAGTCTGATAGTTTATATATCAATTGTGAAATATTAACATTGCAACACATGCCAATACGGCCGGTTTAGTTTACTAAATTACAATTTTAAATTTCCCGCGGAGTTTCCTGTTGAAAACGTCGCGGAATGATGACGTGTATGTTGACGCGTGTTTGTGACGTTATTGGTTGGAGGGGACATATTAGCCCAGCACCACTTACGTCGTCTCTTTTCATCACGCAATTACACAGTATTTTGGACATCTGTGTTGCCGAATCTTTTGCAATTTGTTCAATTAATAATGGACACTATAAAGAAGAATGCTGTTGGTGGAAAGCAGTGGATTGCAGATGCTTTCAGCACCGAAACACAGCCGGTGTTTCTTTGTTTGTTGTGAAGTTTTAACACAGAGCGGTCAAGCGAACATGTTTCTTTACGTCAACCAGCAAGTTTTTGGAAGGGAAAATTGTGATATTAAGTCGGCTCTTACAGGAGACTTGAGTGGATTACGCGACCTCATCCTGCAGCTCAAAAAAGCAGCTGCGATCTTGGCTCCTCGGCTTCTCTCAGAGACACTGGCGTTCACCGCAGCCACCCGACTTTCAGGTATTATTTTATAATCTCACTAAAATACTATTAACACAATAAGCAGATAAAGAACTTTCCAGAATTATCCTAGTAAATGTGTCTAATTACATCTGAAACTCTCCCACTGTCACCGCCTGGAGCCGTCGCCTTTTCTTTTTTCTCCTTTTTTTTTTTTCTTGCTTCACTCTAACTTTCCTCATCCACAAATCTTTCATCCTCGTTCAAATTAATGTGGAAATTGTCGCTTTCTCAGTCCGAATTGCTCTTACTGCTGGTGGCTCACACTATAAGAAATGTGAGGATGTGAGGAGCCCTCACACCGGTGACGTCACGCGCACATCGTCTGCTACTTCCGGTACAGGCAAGGCTTTTTTATTAGCGACCAAAAGTTGCAAACTTTATCGTCGATGTTCTCTACCAAATCCTTTCAGCAAAAATATGGCAATATCGCAAAATGATAAAGTATGAAATATGGAATGGACCTGCTATCTCCGTTTGGATAAGAAAATGTCATTTCAGTAGGCCTTTAAAACTGATTACATTTTTTTTTTTTTGCAAATAATCATTAACTTTAGAATTTGAAGCCAGCAACACGTGGTCAACAAACACTTATTTGGAACATCTCACAGGTGTGTAGGCTAATTGGGAACATGTGGGTGTCATGATTGGGTATAAAAGCAGCTTCCATGAAATACTAAGTAATTCACAAACAAGGATGGGGCGAGGGTCACCAATTTGTAAGCATATTGTCGAACAGTTTTAGAACAACATTTCTTGACAAGCTATTAAAAGGAATTTAGGGATTTTACCATCTATGGTCCGTAAAATCACCAGAGGTTCAGAGAATCTGGAGAAATCACTGCACGTAAACGAGGATATTACGGACCTTTGAGCCCTTAGGCAGTACTGCATCAAAAACCGACATCAGTGTGTAGAGGATATCACCACATGGGCTCAGGAACATTTAATAAAACCACTGTTAATAACTACAGTTGGTCGCTACATCTGTAAATGCAAGTTAAAACTCTACTATGCAAAGCGAAAGCCATTTATCAACAACTCCCAGGAACGCCGCTGGCTTCGCTGGGCCCGAGCTCATCTAAGATAGACTGATGCAAAGTGGAAAAGTGTTCTGTGGTCTGACGAGTCCACATTTCAAATTGTATTTGGAAACTGTGGCCGTGGTGTCCTCCGGAACAAATCAATCAATCAATCAATGTTTACTTATATAGCCCTAAATCACTAGAGTCTCAAAGGGCTGCACAAACCACTACGACATCCTCGGTAGGCCCACATAAGGGCAAGGAAAACTCACACCCAGTGGGACATCGGTGACAATAATGACCCAGTGGGACGTCGGTGACAATGATGACTATGAGAACCTTGGAGAGGAGGAAAGCAATGGATGTCGAGCGGGTCTAACATGATACTGTGAAAGTTCAATCCATAATGGATCCAACACAGTCGCGAGAAAACAAAAAGAAAAATAACCATCCGGATTGTCTTTGGTCAAACAAGAGAGCCAGGTCGATGAGGGCTCGACGCGAGGTAGGTCAGTCCCTCAGCAAGCTGTCCTTAATTTTGTCGCTTAGTCCTCTCCTGAATGTACTCTGGAGCGCCTTGTCTCCCCACTCGCTGTCGGCCGCCAGAGTGCGGAACTCGAGGGTGTAGGCCGAAACCGAGCGGGAGCCCTGTTGGATGGAGTGCAGTCGTGAAGCAGCGTCACCCCCGTCCACAGGGTGATTGAACACAGCTTGGAACCCCGCTCGAAAAGCAGCATAGTCGGTGCCCAGCCCCAAAGTTTTGTCTACTGCTGCAGTGGCCCACATGAGAGCCTGCCAAGTGAGCAGCGACAATACCTTAGGTCTGTCGAAAGTATAGCGAGATGGTTGGTGTCTAAAAATTAGTTCACATTGAACCAAAAAACCCAGACAAAAGTCAAAAATCCCCCTCAAGGGTCTGGGGCTGGCTATCTTGGGTTCCTGGGCGTAAGAGGGGCTCTAGGAGGTGACGGATGATGGAGCACTGGAACTCAGCACAGGAGGAGGAGCAAGGCTTAGACTAAGGTTGTCCCGTCTAGTCAAAAGGCTAGCGAAGGCAACCTCGAGCTTGTTCTCCAGGTTCGAAAAAAGAGATTGGTGTTCCTGGAGAACAGCGTGCATGCTCGAGATGTCGGGAGGTCAGGAAAGGGACGCAGACTTGGGTCTACTTGTGCCGTCTGGTTCCGACATAGCTGGAACGTACTGTTACGTTCGACGGGGGAAGGAGACGACACCGCGACAGAGGTAAAGCTCAATAGGTTTTTTTTTAGCTTGATGGTGGGGTGGAGTGTGTATGCTACTATGTATGTTTGCAGGACTATGTGAATCATTACAATGAATATTACCATGGGTTGTTGAAAGTGAATGTTGAGTGAGAAGGCGACAAGTCCAGTAGGGCGAGGCTGATAGAAGAATCCGTAATTCAAGCGGGAGGTACATGTGGCTGGAGAGAGGCGTCAAGAGGTCCATGCCCAAAAGCAGAGGTCGTTGTCCAGGGAAGCAGTAAAGATCCAGAAGGTAAGTCCAAGAAAGTGAGGCGCACAGCTCAAGTCCAGGGAGACGAATGGAATACTGCGGGACAAGGAAGACGACAAGAGACAAATGAGCACAAGGGCGGAAGGTCACTGAGAGTGAGCAAAACAAGGAGAGGAGCCAGAGACGTGAAGCTTACTGTAAACAGAGAACTACGTTCCAGCACTGGATCTCAGGACACACTGGCTTTTTGGGGGAGTGGTCTCATCAGCAACAGGTGTGTTGATCAGTGATTGCGCATGGCAGCAGCAGAAGCTCAGCGGTGCATAATGTCGAAAGAAAAGCTGACTGCGCACGTGCCGTAACAATGTAAATTTTTTTTATTTTCCTGAGAAAACTCTCCTGAAGGAATCAATACAGTACTATCTATCTATCTATCTATCTATCTATCTATCTATCTATCTATCTATCTATCTATCTATCTATCTATCTATCTATCTATCTATCTATCTATCTATCTATCTATCTATCTATCTATCTATCTAATCCAAATATGTTAATATGCACATAGATGGAGGATCGTCTATCCATCGTGTAGTGTGCAACTGTGCCAGTTTGCACAAACATTCAAGACATGCTAAACATAGAAGAAAAACAGTGGCTGCAGAAAAGTTTGAAGCTTGATAAATCATTGTGGAGAGGCGGAGCCGACTAGCGGACAGCAGGATAGGACAAACAGCGGTCCTACTAAAGATGGCGGCCAGGAGGCTGAGCATGCAGCGGAGCGGAGAGGCGGGGCACGCTTGGAGCGACGCTGCAGCCATCAGAGTCAGGTGCGTAAACCACACACCTGCTCTCAATCCCTACATCTGCTCCTGCAGTTTAAAAGGGGAGAAGGAGGAGCAATCTTGTCAGAAGTAGGATAAGAAACAACAGACGACAAAAACGACAAGAGCGACCAGGAGAGAGATGAGCCCCCGCGGAAGACGCAGTCACCGGCCACCGAAAGGCGCGCCGAGGCGAGGAGGAAAAGTGGTCGCGCTAGAAATTGGCGCAACCGATTGGAGCCAAGACATGTTCATTGAAATAATAAACGGGAGTCAAACCTGCTTTGATGCGTCTTGTATCGATGGTCCATGCAACCCACACGATGACGGCTGGAGACCGGTCACAATCACAGTGTGAGCTCTAAATGATATTTGCTACTCATACTACCAGTACTGTGGGCGTTCCTAATAATCAGTATATGGTATAATATACTAATACAGTATATGTTGCTCATACACGTTGCTCATTTGAGAGAGGCAATCATTTTATACTGATCTTAGTAGATCAGCCTTGCGTGCGCGATCAAGTTTGCACGTGTTTTGATACACGCAAACCTTTGGTAGCACTTACTCCACTCCAGGGGCCCTCAAGCGTGCGTACTCAGCCCACTGCTCTACATTCTTTACACACATGACTGTTCTGCCATTTTTTAATTGATCTTGATTGTCAAATTTGCTCAGATACCATTAATCAACAACAATGATGAGACAGCATACAAGGCTGAAGTATAACAGCTGATATCATGGTGCACTTCCATAAACTTGGTCCTAAACATCAAGAAACTATTGTGGACTTTATTTGTTTTCGCACTTCATTACTTGAATGTCTTTAATGGGTTTTTGTGGCACGGGATTGCTTTAATGAATTCGCTACTGTGCAATTGATGATGCTGTAACAACATTTTTGTGTTATTCTACAAACCCCGTTTCCATATGTGTTGGGAAATTGTGTTGGATGTAAATATAAATGGAATAAAATGATTTGCAAATCCTTTTCAACCCAAATTCAATAGAATGCACTACAAAGACAAGATATTTGATGTTCAAACTCATAAACGTATTTTTTTTTTTTTTTGCAAATAATAATTAACTTAGAATTTCATGGCTGCAACATGTGCCAAAGTAGTTGGGAAAGGGTATGTTCACCACTGTGTTACATCACTTTTTCTTTTAACAACAGTCAATAAACGTTTGGGAACTAATGAATTGATTAATGTGGACCCCGACTTACACAAGTTGAAAAACTTATTCGGGTGTTACCATTTAGTGATCAATTGTACGGAATATGTACTGAACTGTGCAATCTACTAATAAAAGTATCAATCAATCAATTGTTGAAGCTTTGAAGCTTTTACCATTCTTGTTTTATGTAGAGCTTCAGTCGTTCAACAGTCCGGGGTCTCCGCTGTCATATTTTACGCTTCATAACGCGCCACACATTTTCGGTGGGAGACAAGTCTGGACTGCAGGCGGGCCAGGAAAGTACCCACACTCTTTTTTTATGAAGCCACGCTGTTGTAACACGTGCTTAATGTGGCTAGGCATCGTCTTGCTGAAATAAGCAGGGGCGTCCACGAAAAAGACGGCGCTTAGATGGCAGCATATGTTGTTCCAAAACCTGTATGTACCATTCAGCATTAATGGTGCCTTCACGGATGTGTAAGTTACCCATGCCTTGGGCACTAATACACCCCCAAACCATTACAGATGATGGCTTTTGAACTTTGCGTCAATAACAGTCTGGATGGTTCGCTTCCCCTTTGGTCCGGATGACACGATGTCGAATATAACCCCAAAAAAATTGAAATGTGGACTCATCAGACCACAGAACACTCTTCCACTTTGCATCAGTCCATCTTAGATGATCTCGGGCCCAGAGAAGCCGGCGGCGTTTCTGGATGTTGTTGATAAATGGCTTTCGCTTTGCATAGTAGAGCTTTAACTTGCACTTACAGATGTAGGGATGAACTGTATTTAGTGACAGTGGTTTTCTGAATTGTTCCTGATCCCATGTGGTGATATCCTTTAGAGATTGATGTTGGTTTTTGATACAGTGCTGTTTGAGGGATCGAAGGTCACGGTCATTCAATGTTGGTTTCCGGCCATGCCGCTTAAGTGGAGTGATTTCTCCAGATCCTCTGAACCTCTTGATGATATTATGGACCATAGATGTTGAAATCCCTACATTTCTTGCAATTGCACTTTAAGAAATGTTGTTCTTAAACGGTTTGACTATTTGCTCATGCAGTTGTGGACAAAGGGGTGTACCTCGTCCCATCCTTTCTTGTGAAAGACTGAGCATTTTTTGGTAAGCTGTTTTCATGCCCAATCATGGCACCCACCTGTTCCCAATTAGGCTGCACACCTGTGGGATATTCCAAATAGGTGTTTTATGAGCATCCCTCAACTTTATCAGTATTTATTGCCATCTTTCCCAACTTCTTTGTTACGTGTTGCTGGCATCAAATTCTAAAGTTAATGATTATTTGCAAAAACAAATGTTTATCAGTTTGAACATCAAATATGTTGTCTTTGTAGCATATTCAACTAAACCTGAGTTGAAAAGGATTTGCAAATCATTGTATTCCGTTTATATTTACATCTAAAACAATTTCCCAACTCATATGGAAACGGGGTTTGTAACACAATTATGTGAATATAACCGTGGTAAACTTTTTGACGATACAAAAAAAGAATAGTAGGACGCCTAATCTCACGCTAATTGAAGACAAAGTAGGGGAAGAAAGACCTACAAACCAGCAGTCGTTAAAGTTAACACAGTGAAAGCCTGGCAAAAGAGATTTGGGGAGTTCCATGGGTTACAAAGGATTATCATCGAAGTGTTAAAATTTTGTTTTTTTAATTAATATAATAATGTCACTTCATCCAAATACCTTTGTAAACTGAAAATTGAGGACCGACAAAGCAGCAATTCTTAAATGGCACTCTCTAAGCTTGCACTACAACAGGGGTCACCAACCTTTTTGAAACCAAGAGCTACTTCTTGGGTACTGATTAATGCGAAGGGCTACCAGTTTGATACACACTTAAATAAATTGCCAGAAATAGCCAATTAGCTCAATTTACCTTTGATATATATATATATATATATATATATATATATATATATATATATATATATATATATATATTTTTTTTTTTTTTAATTGGTATTTCTGTCTGTCATTCCATCGCACATTTTTTTTCCTTTTACGGAAGGTTTTTTGTAGAGAATAAATGATGAAAACAACACTTAATTGAACGGTTTAAAAGAGGACAAAACAGGAAAAAAATTGAAATAAAATTTTGAAACATAGTTTATCTTCAATTTTGACTCTTTAAAATTCAAAATTCAACGTAAAAAAAGAAGAGAAAAACTAGCTAATTTGAATCTTTTTGAAAAAATAAAAAAAAATATTATGGAACATCATTAGAAATTTTTCCTGATTAAGATTAATTTTAGAATTTTGATGACATGTTTTTAATAGGTTAAAATCCAATCTGCATTTTGTTAGAATATATAACAAATTGGACCAAGCTATATTTCTAACAAAGACAAATCATTATTTCTTCTAGATTTTCCAAAACTAAATTTTTAATAAGATTCAAATTTGATGCTAAAGATTTTCTAAATTTGCCAGAATAATTTTTTTGAATTTTAATCATAAAAAGTTTGAAGAAAAAATTCACAAATATTCTTAGTCGAAAAAACAGAAGCTAAAATGAAGAATTAAATTAAAATGTATTTATTATTCTTTACAATAAAAAAGTTAATTTACTTGAACATTGATTTAAATTGTCAGGAAAGAAGAGGAATGAATTGAAAAGGTAAAAAGGTATATGTGTTTAAAAATCCTAAAATAATTTTTAAGGTTGTATTTTTTCTGTAAAATTGTCTTTCTGAAAGTTATAAAAAGCAAAGTAAAAAATATAAATGAAATTATTTAAACAAGTGAAGACCAAGTCTTTAAAATATTTTCTTGGATTTTCAAATTCTATTTGAGTTTTGTCTCTCTTAGAATTTAAAATGTCGAGCAAAGCGAGACCAGCTTGCTAGTAAATAAATAAAATGTAAAAAATAGAGGCAACTCGCTGGTAAGTGCTGCTATTTTTAGAACAGGCCAGCGGGCTACTCATCTGGTCCTTACGGGCTACCTGGTGCCCGCGGGCACTGCGTTAGTGACCCCTGCAATACACTGGAAAATCATCCAGCCATCCATTTTCTACTGCTTATCCCTTTAGGGTTTATATAAATGTATACTACATTATATATTTTGTATGCATAAAAAAAAACATTTTTTTACCACTAAAATTCATCAACTTTTTACATTTCTCGAAAAAAAATCCCTGCAAGTTATTTGTATTTTCTTATCCATCCTGTGACAGCACATGCTGTAAAATACAAACAATAATAAACTTCCGGTTTGCGTTTTATTGTGGAAGATATTTCCGGAGGCTGTGCTCATCCTTCATTCATTCAGTCGTCGAACTCGTAGTGGGAGGAGATTACTAAGAGTGATTTTACTTGCACTTTTCACAAAACCCTGGACTGGTTTGACTTTTCACAGGACCTTCTTTTGCAATGTGTTTTAGTCACAGACAATAGTAAATGTTTCGTTAAAAGGGAAAGAAAAGACGAGGAGTCACAAGAGTATTTTAAGATGGGCCAGCGCGCGGACGTTGTGTTTAAAACCACAGGTTTTCAATGGCTGCTGCCTGCCAGTGAATACTTGGGATTTCCCCTTGACCAGGTAAGACCATGATCGAAATACTATGTCACCAACAAGGTTTAACACACGCCAGGTCGCTTATCATCAATGGGGAGTACACCGCTGGACCAAGTGTTCCTGTTGATCGTCATTTCTAGAAAAGGCTCGTTTTGCACCTCGAGTTCGGGGCAGGTGTTCCCTGTCTAACTCTCACATAAATTATGGGATGATTAACCACTAAACCCCACCCGGTCGTACTACGCTTATGTTCAAAACAAACATACTGTCTAATAAGCTCCTTAAAGTGACACTCTAGGACAGGGGTCACCAACGCGGTGCCCGCGGTCACCAGGTAGCCCGTAAAGACCCGATGAGTAGCCCGCTGGCCTGTTCTAAAAATAGCTCAAATAGCAGCACTTACCAGTGAGCTACCTCAATTTTTTTAATTGTATTTATTTACTAGCAAGCTGGTCTCGCTTTGCTCGACATTTTTAATTCTAAGAGAGACAAAACTCAAATAGAATTTGGTCTTCACTTGTTTAAATAAATTCATTTATTTTTTTACTTTGCTTCTGATAACTTTCAGAAAGACAATTTTAGAGAAAAAATACAACCTTTAAAATGATTTTAGGATTTTTAAACACATATACCTTTTTACCTTTTAAATTCTTTCCTCTACTTTCCTGACAATTTAAATCAATGTTCAAGTATTTTTTTTCATTGTAAAGGATAATAAATACATTTGATTTTTCTTCTTCATTTTAGTTTATGTTTTTTCGACGAGGAATATTTGTGAAATATTTCTTCAAACTTATTATGATTAAAAGTAAAAAAAAATTACTCTGGCAAATCTAGGAAATCTGTAGAATCAAATTTAAATCTTATTCAAAAGTCTTTTGAATTTCTTTTAAAATTTTTGTTCTGAAAAATCTAGAAGAAATAATTATTTGTCTTTGTTAGAAATATAGCTTGGTCCAATTTGTTATATATTCTAACAAAGTGCAGATTGGATTTTAACCTATTTAAAACATGTCATCAAAATTCTAAAATTAATCTCAATCAGGAAAAATGACTAATGATGTTCCACGAATTCTTTTAGTTTTTTCAAAAAGATTCAAATTAGGTAGTTTTGCCTCTTCATTATTTTCAGTTGAATTTTAAAGAGTCGAAATTGAAGATAAACTATGTTTCAAAATCAAATTTTCATCTTTTTCGTGTTTTCTCCTCTTTTAAACCGTTCAATTAAGTGTTTTTTTCATAATTTATTCTCTACAAAAAACCTTCCGTAAAAGGAAAAAAATGTACGACGGAATGACAGACAGGAATACCCATTTTTTAATATATATAGATTTATTTTTTAAAGATAAATCGAGCAAATTGGCTATTTCCGGCAATTTATTTAAGTGTGTATCAAACTGGTAGCCCTTGGCATTAATCAGTACCCAAGAAGTAGCTCTTGGTTTCAAAAAGGTTGGTGACCCCTGCTTTAGGTTGATTGTGTAAAAATATGAATAAGGTCGTATCACAGTTCCTAATTGATACATCTTTTTCAGTTCGAAGGAACTTACAATGTATATAATTATATGATGGGTTAATGAATTTAAAACAATTTTTATTAGCTAAGTTGATGGGTTTAAGTAAACGATTCTCCTCTCCCTTTCACAAATAGATGTGAAACTACAATAAAAATGTATGATCTCAAAATTAATAATAAATTGAACTGGAAATCTAATGTAAAAATATACAACATAAAGTAGCAAGAAACACGTCAATAATGAATAAAGCCAAACATGTTCTAGACCAAAAATCACTTCATATTTTCTACTGCTTACTAGTGTTACCATATCTGAGTTACTGTGTAGAAATATGGGGAAATAATTACAAAAGTACACTTCATTCACTACCAGTGTTACAAAAAAGATCAGTTAGAATAATACATAATGTTGGATATAGAGAAAATACAAACCCTTTATTTATTGAATCAAAGATACTGAAATTCCACGACATAGTGAAATTGCAAACAGCTAAAATTATACACAAAGCAAATTATAACCTGCGTCCCAAAAATATACAACAATTCTTCTCAACAAAAGAGGAGAAATATAATCTTAGAGAAAAATGTAATTTAAAAAATTTGTACGCACGTACAACACTTAAAAGACCTTCAGTATATCAGTATGTAGAATAAAATTATGGAATGGATTAAGCAAAGCAATCAAACAATGTACTAATATGATCCACTTCAAGAAACTCTTCAAACTGGAAGTGTTTAAAAAGTACAAAAAAGAAGAACCAAGATAAACATTCTGAATTTATTCAACCATTCATTCTTTCATTCTCAAAATAATCTTACTTATCTCATCGTATGAAATAAAACTTACTTCACCAATTATTAATTTGTTTATTTTTAAAGTGATTACCTATGGAGTATATTGTGATTACATTGAGAACACTAAGTGAACAAATTTTTTTAGCAACTGTTATGTAAAAGAAAAGGGGTAGGATTAAAAAAGCTCTGCTTCTTCCTACTCCTTTTCGAACATGTTGAAAAGAGAAACTGGAAATTGTGATCTTGTATGCTTGCATGTTCGAAATAAATTTAAACTCAACTCAACTCAACTCAATGCACCATTTGAGAGTCAGTATGTTTTTTAGCCATATTTTGACACTTAACTCCAATAACCCTCCATTAAAAATGTGGTTGTTTCCCACAGGTGAACTTTTTGGCATGTCAGCTGTTTGCTCTGTCTGCTGCCTTTTGGTTTCGTCTTTACCTCAGTCCTCATCATAGCAATCCCCTTGTGAGGCACACTGTGGCCACTCTACTTGGCATCATCTTCCTCATATTCTGCTTTGGATGGTACAGTATGAAGATTGTCCACGCTACACTCATAATATATAATGAGGCCTATTAGTTAACAGAGTAAAGCAATACATTGGTACAGTGGAATCCCAATTTATAAGCTTATTTGGTTTTTGAAATGATGATTGGTTCTTGAAAAGTTTATTGAAGCACATTTCTTCATAAGAAACAAACTAAACAAGAATAATAGGGTCAAGCCTAGACAAAAATCCATCTTTCAATAAAAGTTTATACACTTTGGACACAATATAAAGCGCTATACAGTAATGTATAATGAATAAGGTTGAATCTTTGGTTGCCACACAATTCGATTCAATTCTTGGTGGTAACGATTCGATTCAATAGGATTGGGTGCCAGTCCTATGATTAACTATATTCTTTTATTAAATAGATTAACATCTCTAACACATTTCTATATTAAAAGAAAACTGGTTTTGTTTAAATATATACTATATATATACTCAAACATTTAATAAAGTCAGATACAAATAAGGCAAGAGAAGTATTTCTATTTTTTTAAGTAAATCTATCCAGCAGATGTAGGAATCTACATCCAAAATATGATTTGCCTTAGAGGCTGGAAAGAACAAATTTAAAAAAATAATGCTTTGAATCGATTTTAGTTTTTTTAATCGATTATGAATCATTACAAATAAGAATTGCGATTAATTGTAAAATCGATATGTTTATTTAATAAAAAATCCAAAACAACAAAAATTAGCTGAATTGTCTTAATTTGCAGCCACCCTGCCCATACACACTGTCCCGAGCCATGTGGTGCACTCACAATTGGAAATCACAAAACTCTGTAACTGTAAGAACCAGGTTGCTGTAGTGATTATGCAAAGTAAAAATCCACTTTACCTTGTTGATTGATATTCTTGCTGTACAGCTGAAGAAAGGGAGAAGAGGGAGGCAGTGTCAACAACGCTGTAAATACTTTCTGAATGTTTCAAACCACACATTGCTTGTACATTGCTCTTGTTATACTCAAATTGATATTGCAAAACTTGAAAAATGCTGTAAAAAGGCTACGTCACATCTATGAAATCCCGTCCGGCGATCCTGATTGGTTCATTATTTTTTGCTATCTTGAAGGAGTTTGTATTGCCTTAGAGCCCAGATCCTTGTGTGTAGCTCAGCAAACTACAAGGATCTGGTGAGAGTTAGGTTACAAAATGCCTGTGCTGCAGACACACAATGGCATGTTAGTACACTGAGACGAATGTTTGTTCAATAAAACATATTTTTATCTGGTCTGTGGTAGGGTTGCATGGATTATGACATCAAATTGACATCCAGGTTTTAATTAGTGCGATAAATAACCGACTGAAGCCGTTTTTTCTCTTGCGTCCCTGACATATGACTGACACACATGTTTGCCAATCAGAATTGTCGAGCCTCATGTCATTTGCCTCCTGGCCAATCAAAAGTGTTTAAGGAAACAGCAAATGTGTGTGTGTTACAGTGAAGGTAGTCAGTACGCTAACAACAAGCATTACTTAAAAGGTTTGATGGTGACTAGGCCTGAGCCGATAGTCAATAAGTCAATCAATCAATCAATAAATGAAAATTAAGTTGAAATACTTGGCCGGAATAGATGAACTGCTATGTCCATGTGTGTTTGTTTCCTATGGTCTCCCGCTTATACAGGGAGTAAGAGGTCTACTTGCTGCATCACCTTCAGCACCTAAGTCTTGGTGGGTAGAGAGCAGACCGCTTGCTTACACACCAGATTCACAGACATTGCCTCCCTACGGACAAACGAGCGAGGATGCTGTGATCATGTGATGGCAACAAAAAAAGGACAACCCAATATAGTTTTAGTTCAATATTTATTTAAGTTACATTTTTGCATACAGAGATGAGAGTACAATTTATTTACTTGTTTGTTTATTTAGGATAAAAAAGGTGTTTGACTTTCAATAACAGTACAATGGTGAACAATTCTACAGCAATGAGAAATACATGTTTATATCCTTGTAAATTGTTACTCGCAATATTATTAGACATTATGATTATCCATCCATCCATTTTCTACCGCTTGTTCCCTTTTTTTGGGGGGGTCGCGGGGGGCGCTGGCGCCTATCTCAGCTACAATTGGGCGGAAGGCGGGGTACACCCTGCTATTACATTATAATCACTGTATAGTTTTTATCGGTTATTTCTTCAGTTTAAGAGCATGTAGTAGAAAAAAGGTAAGAGTCTGTCTGCATTAATACAAATATGTTTTAATGAAAATGATTGCATACTGTTCTGTCTGGCACCTTAAACAAGAATATGTTGATTGACAGTCTAAAAGTAACATATCTTCCTTCACTCATTATTTTCAGTTTTATGCATTTTGATGTATACAATGTAAAACCTGCAAATCAAATCATCGTCGCAATTTTGTAGAGAAAAAAAACAATTATTTTTTTCTGAAAATCATGCAGACCGAGTCTGTGGTTTGTAAAACGTAAAGTTCTTATAATAAGAGGTTCATAAATCGAAGTTCCACCTAATGAGGTTTGAAGGGGGAAAGAGACGAGTAAGATGTGCGCTATTTCATATGTTCTCACTTCCCTGTGATTAAGGACTCGTACTGTTGGTCCATTTTATGCTTCTGCTCTCTTCTGTAGGTATTCCACTCACATCCTGGCAGTAGTGCTGGCAAACTACTTGATCGTTAGCCAGGCTGATCTCAGCAATGTACACAGGTAAACAATGTTGTTTGTGCATTTTTATTGCATGTACTCATTGACCAGTTCACTCATTGGATGCATTGTTGAGCTTTTGGATAAAAAAAGCTCTATCAAAAATGTCTGGCCTTACAAATATGTGATAAAGCTCAAGAGCTGCAAAAAAGACTCAACACCTCAAAGTATGTTGCAGCTTGTTGCATTATAACAAACTAAATAAAGTTGACAAATATTACAGCGAACTGTCAGGACTGAGCAGGTTTAGATAATGTTGTATCCAAAAATATACCCTATATGTTTTTAAGTGGAAGGTATCAAGAGTTACAGCAATGTGCAGCTTAAATTCTCAAGTCAGGCAATCATGCTTTTAGGTAGATAGATTTCTTTTGTTTTAATCGAGCAAGGTCTCTCGACCAAACTGGCCAATCTGCCAAGCAACACGCTGACAGAGACTGATGATGCAAAAGCAGAAAACATGACAATGACGACATTCTTCTCAGGTATTCAAGTAAAACTTGTCTGTCAAGCTCAGCTACTGGTCATCTTTCTGGGGTATTCGTTCATGAAATGTGCAGTTTATTTTTTGCTACGCACATTCCAATGTGATGCATTTTTGCTTTTGTTTAAAAGCATACACACCATGTAAATCATGTCAGGTCAAAGGGAGCTTAACAGACCAGTCTGAGGTACGTATGTGTATTGACATGAACTTGGGTCAACAAGTACTGTATGTAGGACAATAAAGGATTTTTTATAACTTTACCTTCATGTATCAATATACCTAATTTTTAGGTGTTCAAAGATAATAGAAATAGTAGTAGTGTACACACTTATTAACATTTACTGAATAAGACCAAACAAGCCAGTTTTAGTTTATGACAATTTTCTGAACGGAGGAGTGCGCATTGACGAGGAAGGTTACCTGCAGGCACAGATTGTTGAGATTGTTCTGTATTATTCAGTAATGCATGTGGAGGTGTGTAAACGGTTTCCCAGTTTAAACATGTCTTTGCCCAGGCCTAATGTGCACTGATAATTCAAAATTAATTCACTGTTTACTCTAAATGAGTACTTTTGTAGAATGTGACCTACTTGTAGAAAGCCAACATTTGACATTTTGAATAAACTTGTCATATTTAGGTTTTATGAGTCACTGCATTAGTTTTTGTTCATTTCACCTTGACCAGATTGTTTTTTGTGTAGCCCTTCCATACATCATAGTTAGCTGCAACGAGATGCAGCATCAGAGTACAATGTTTAGAAAGAAAAAACACCACAAACACAGTTATTACAGCGGCAGTTCGCTCAGTACATCATAGTCATTTTCAATTCTTCCATTTTGTCAAGGCTGATCTCATTTGTATGCACACACGTACGATGTATCAACGTCTGTGTCACATTTCAGTGTGTAGAGAAAGAAGAACTAAGCAACATCATAAATTCTTCCACTTTAGATGTTGTATTAGCTTGCAGAAAAGTAAACAGTGGGTGCTTAAACAGTGATCATAACAAGAACGGACATAAGATTGTATCATGGGGGTTACTTACAAAGAGTAATTATGATGGGAACCAGGTCTTACCGTTTATTGTATTCTTCTGTCCAAATTTTGAACCATCGATTCCTATTTTCGATGCTAAGAAAAAAAAATGGAGGGTAAGGCTAAACATGTTACACACAGAGGAGAAGCAAGCAGGAGTAAGCAAACTAATCACTAAGTTCAACGCTGAACTTAGTTGAAACAACACAAGAAAGAAGTACTTATCAAACATTTAAAATAGTCTACATGGAACTGTGTTACAGCAGAAGGTAAGCAGCTAATAACAACCAAATAAATAATTAGCTTAAAAAGAGAGTAGATCAGTGCTTCTCAAACTTTTATCACCAAGTACCACCTCAGAAAACACTTCACTCTCCAAGTACCACCATAATGACCAACATTGAAATACAGAGGCAGAGGTTTTATTTAACAAGTATATTCACTATTTTTGGCCATTGTAAGATTACACACAGTTTGATCAGTAACTAAATATTGTGGAAGGTTTTATTATTTTAGATTTTTAAAAAAAAAAATATTTTATCTTTTAATTTAATCTGCTTGTATTTCTTTTATTTGTACTTGTAAGAAACGTACTTTGTTTGTCGCCATGGAGGCAAGTATTAGTGATTTAGAAGTAGCTAAAACACTGCCAACTGCGGTTGAACGTTAGCCATCAGCTAGCTATTTATGTTTTGAAGAACGTCTTGTAGAGCGGCACTTCAGCGTTTATAGCTTCAACCTTTTCATTAATTTCAAGCCAAAATGCATCCATATTCTCCCTTTTCTGTCTCCATTCTGTTTTTGCTTGCAAGTGTGTGTTCCCTAACATGCTCCCATGCTTGTTTTACCAGCAAGGTCACGACATTACGGCAGCGCGACGTCATTTCAGGAAAAAAAAACTGTCAGAATTTTTCAGAAGCAGTATAGTACCATTTTTAATTAATTGGTACAGCTGTACTTTATTATATATACCGTATTTCCTTGAATTTCCGCATGGCATATAGTATGCACCTGCTCTGAATTACTGCCGGGTCAAACTCGCTTCGCAAAATAATCAGCGCATGCTTAGTATTACCGCCTGGTCAAACTCGTGACACTTCCCCTGTCATCATTTTCAAATGATTTCAATACCGGTAATTTCAAATCGCATAAATGGAAGAAGATTAAGAGCTATTCAGTAGGATTTAAGGTCCAAGCTTACATCACACTCAAATTTTTACTGCATGCCTTTGGTAAGTGCCGGAGTGAGAATAGGTTTTAAAATAATTAGCGCGTGCTTACTTTTACCGCATGCCTTTGGTAAGCGCAGGAGTGAGAAGAGGTTGTAAATTAATTAGCGACCCGGCGCAATATACCGTACAACCCTACCTTGGTGTACCACTAGATAAAGCCTGCATTCCATTAGTGGTACATTTACCACAGTTTGACAGTCACTGTCTCGAGAGAGGATAATATACACCGTTGGGCTCCTCCGTTGCTGTTTACCGATATATGGATTGATCCCTTTACTATCAATGACTAATAGTGTTGATACCAAGGATATGATGGATAACAAGTGTTATTAGATTTATATATTTTTTTCCTCAAAACTTTTTTTGTTGTTGTCGTTTTTGCCAATGTTTTCAAACTTAGGGAATAAGTTCTATGAGGGTAAAAAATTAATGATTTTAATGAGCGATAGATAGTGCTTTTTGCTTTTATTTAGTTACTGTTATTTAGTTATAAACAATTGTATAGTTAATACATGTGATCAGTATCGGCCGATGTCACTTATGGATGATCAGTATCAGAACGCATAAATCGCTGATCGGAACAACCCTATCACCAACACAAACAGGATATGTGTAAATGTTTTATTAAGAGGTTTTTAAAAATAAAGTAACATTTCTTTGAAAGTGTACTTCTGTTGAAATAAACTTCATAACATATATTTTCAAGTTCAAAGGACTGAAAATACAAATACAATGGTAAAAATAGCCCAGTGAGAAATACATAGTAATTTTTTTACACTACCTTTTAAAAGAATCGAAATTGAAAATCATTGGAAACCGGAATCAAAATGATTAACTAATATCGGAACTGGAATAGGAACTGTAATCGTCAAAATTTAAATTATTCACAACCCCAACATAACCAAGATTGTATACAAAAACATTGGCAAAGATTTGATTTTTGTCTTTGTCTAAAACTGAATCTTACGAAAAGTGATGAGTATGAAAACCGAGGTACTACTTTAAAATGTTTTGTATGATGAAGGACAATTAATGAAAAACAAAATCCACCAATAGAAAAATAAAAGATTGAATTGGTTTGAAATGATGGCGTGATATTCTTGAAGTTAAAAGGTTGAACATAACCTACAAGATGCTTGTTGACCTCAGACATGTTTTTCCGTATATTTTCATCCCATTTTAAAGTCAATTCTTGTGAGAGTATGTTCTAGTTTGTCTTGCTCAGGTTGACCTCAATGTCACAGTAAATAGACAAATTATTCTCAGCTGATGTTACTCGAAACTTTTCTTCCCTTTCCTTCCAAGGTATTCCATGGTGACGGCAATGGGATACCTGACCGCGTGCCAAGTGGGAAGAGTCTTCATATTTAACTACGGAATACTGTCCACTGACTTCTCTGGGTGAGAAAACCAAACCTTTACTCTGAGAGCCTGCTAGGCATTACACTTTGAGAGCAGTTCACGTGTTATCCGTTAACTTTTCTGCAATGCGCTCTACCTACACAGTCACCCTTGCCGCAGCCTTTGGTAAATACAGGGCAGCTTAATAAAAGTGACGCATTTTGTATGTGATACTTACTGTCCATGCAGGTGGAGTTCGCTTTGCATGCTGGCAACTGTTGTATTTGATAACAAAGCTATGTATTCCTATTTTTTTCATTAAACTGATGTAATTAAACTAAACTTTTGAATGTGCACATCATAGAGAGAAAAACAAGTAATACAGTAGGGATCTTCCTCTCTCAGAGGATGGACAAATCACTCCTGTGTTGTTGCTCATCAGTAAATAAATGAGACATTCTATAGTAGATACAATACAGCAGGGTTGTCCAAAGTGTACCCTGGGTACCTTATCCAGCCTGCTGTATCATTCTAAAACCTAAAAAAACACAAAAGTGAGAAATAAGAGGTGTAAAGTAACAAGAAAAAAATACTTGAATATAAAATTTAGGGATGCACGATTAATTTTTTATAAGCCGATACTGATGCAAATTACTTTCTGCTGCTCAAGAACGGTACCAATTGTCAATTACCTCATTCATAACGAGTAATTTTGTGCACACATTTCTTTGCGGCTGGTTTTGGGGCAGTTTTTTTTGCAGCAGGCGTCTTTGTAAGCTTTTAAAACATCGTTATAGCGATGCTGGCGTTGAAAGGGGACGAATTGTGTAAAACTAACTTTTCTTACCTATCGGTGTCTGTTTTTGTGTATTTGAGATCTACATAAGTCCAGACAATTTGAAATCAAACCATGGAGGCATTGCGGAGATATTTATAAAACAATCTTGCCTTCCTTTATACTTCCTCCAAATTAGCTATTTGGAATTTGTCGTACATTAGTCACTTTTTTCCCCAAATTGTGACATTAGTGGATATTTGCAATATAGTAGAAATTTACCCGAAGTGCTTTGCGCGAGTGCTCTATTATAATCTGATGCTGTAGTAGTCAATAAGTTCCTTCTTTTTCTCTATCCTCTAGTTGTGAGGCAGACTGGCTTGTACATGCAGATGCATCCTCCGCTGTTGCCTTTTCTAATACAAAGTAGCGTATAGTTCGAATTAATATCCCTCAGTAGACTTGTTATGGAAGCGCTAAAAATTACAGTATGGATAATGGGGAGAAGACTCAGTTGATGTGCAGCCACGTAATTAAGGCTGCCCACAAAACGGCGCATCCTGAAGAAATTGTCAGAAATCAGATTCAATATGGTCTGCAAAACATAATCTATGCAAAATGTTGACCAAATAATCAAATTTACATGTTATCTAACCACAAGTAAGGGTTTTCAATAAAAAAAAAAGGTTAATAATATGACACCTTATAGATGGCCGATATGGTTTGAGGTGTTGATGTATTTTTCCCTACTTGCGAACTTTTTGAAAAATCTTTGGTGCAAATACCAGATGAAATGTCTTCCTCTTAAGCGGCGAAGAGGTCCCACTCAATCAACCATGTTTGTTTATAATGAGCTCAGTGGAAGTTTTTGACAGGTGAGCATGAGTAGAGAACTGCTTGATTTTACTATGACACAATCAGGGTGAATTTGCCTCCTTGGAGCCTTTCTTTTATAAATCGGTTATCAGAGATATTTTTTATTGTCATCATGTTTATCGTTAAAACGTCATAATTCCTTATATTAATCCGATAATTATCTGTGCAATATTTACCATGCACTTCTACTAAAAATACAAAATTGACTTGCCGGCCGTGGTTTTCTTTAAAAAATAATCTCTATAGTGTTATACTCCTTTTGATTTTTTTTTTCTTTAACGGCCATCACAGGTACCTGTCGAACTATTTCACCAGAGTAAGTGATGCTCACACTACAAAAGAGGGAGTTCCTCAGACCTTGTCCCCCCCAAATTCAAGGGTCTCATGGGAAAAAATGCATTCTACTATTTTGCCACCACACAGTGGAATGCACTACCAACAGACCTTAAAATTTGAACTTACCTACTAAATTTTTAAACTGCCATAAAATCCTGGCTCAGCTCAACCTCTACTTGATCTGAACCAAAATTGATCCCCAGCAACTCTTCGAAGCATCAAACAGGTTTATATGTGGTTATCATGTACATATACACTCTTGGAGTCAACATGTGCATAGTCATGTACTCCCCTCTCACCCCCCCATTTTTTGTATATATTGTTTTTCAAATCATCTGACATGCATACCCCTCTCTGAGCTGCCACCTTATCGTGGTAGAGGAGTTTGCGTGTCCCAATGATCCTAGGAGCTATGTTGTCCGGGGGCTTTATGCCCCCTGGTAGGGTCTCCCAAGGCAAACAGGTTCTAGGTGAGGGATCAGACAAAGAGCAGCTCGAAGACCTCTATGAAGAAGAGAAAACATGGACCCAGATTTCCCTCGCCCGAACGCGGGTCACCGGGGCCCCCCTCTGGAGCCAGGCCCGGAGGTGGGGCACGATGGCGAGCGCCTGGTGGCCGGGCCTGTTCCCATGGGGCCCGGCCGGGCACAGCCCGAAGAGGCAAAGTGGGTCACCCCTCCAATGGGCTCACCACCCATAGCAGGGGCCATAGTGGTCGGGTGCAATGTGAGCTGGGCGGCAGCCGAAGGCAGGGCACTTGGCGGTCCGATCCTCGGCTACAGAAGCTAGCTCTTGGGACGTGGAATGTAACCTCACTGGGGGGGAAAGAGCCTGAGCTAGTGCGCGAAGTGGAGAAGTTCCGGCTGGATATAGTCGGACTCACTTCGACGCACAGCAAGGGCTCTGGAACCACTTCTCTCGAGAGGGACTGGACCCTCTTCCACTCTGGCGTTGCCGACAGTGAGAGGCGACGGGCTGGGGTGGCAATTCTGGTTGCCCCCCGGCTTAAAGCCTGCACGTTGGAGTTCAACCCAGTGGACAAAAGGATAGCCTCCCTCCGCCTTCGGGTGGGGGACGGGTCCTGACTATTGTTTGTGCTTACGCACCAAACAGCAGTTCAGAGTACCCACCCTTTTTGGGTACACTCGAGGGAGTACTGGAAAGTGCTCCCTCGGGTGATTCCCTTGTCCTACTCGGGGACTTCAACGCTCATGTTGGCAACGACAGTGAAACCTGGAGAGGCGTGATTGGGAAGAATGGCCGCCCGGATCTGAACCCGAGTGGTGTTTTGTTATTGGACTTTTGTGCTCGTCACGGATTGTCCATAACAAACACCATGTTCAAACATAAGGGTGTCCATATGTGCACTTGGCACCAGGACACCCTAGGCCGCAGTTCCATGATCGATTTTGTAGTTGTGTCATCGGATTTGCGGCCTTATGTTTTGGACACTCAGGTGAAGAGAGGGGCGGAAATTTCTACCGATCACCACCTGGTGGTGAGTTGGCTGCGATGGTGGGGGAGGATGCCGGACCGACCTGGCATGCCCAAACGCATTGTGAGGGTCTGCTGGGAACGTCTGGCAGAGTCTTCTGTCAGAGAAAGTTTCAATTCCCATCTCCGGAAGAACTTCGAACATGTCACGAGGGAGGTGCTGGACATTGAGTCCGAGTGGACCATGTTCCGCACCTCTATTGTCGAGGCGGCTGATCGGAGCTGTGGCCGCAAGGTAGTTGGTGCCTGTCGGGGCGGCAATCCTAAAACCCCTTGGTAAACACCAGAGGTGAGGGATGCCGTCAAGCTGAAGAAGGAGTCCTATCGGGTCCTTTTGGCTCATAGGACTCCGGAGGCAGTGGACAGGTACCGACAGGCCAAGCGGTGTGCGGCTTCAGCGGTCGCTGAGGCAAAAACTCGGACATGGGAGGAGTTCGGGGGAGCCATGGAAAATGACTTCCGGACGGCTTCGAAGCGATTCTGGACCACCGCCCGCCGCCTCAGGAAGGGGAAGCAGTGCACTATCAACACCGTGTATGGTGCGGATGGTGTTCTGCTGACCTCAACTGCGGATGTTGTGGATAGGTGGAAGAAATACTTCGAAGACCTCCTCAATCCCACCAACACGTCTTCCTATGAGGAAGCAGTGCCTGGGGAATCTGTGGTGGACTCTCCTATTTCTGGGGCTGAGGTCGCTGAGGTAGTTAAAAAGCTCCTCGAGATCCGCCCGGAGTTCCTTAAGGCTCTGGATGCTGTGGGGCTGTCTTGGTTGACAAGACTCTGCAGCATCGCGTGGACATCGGGGGCGGTACCTCTGGATTGGCAGACCGGGGTGGTGGTTCCTCTCTTTAAGAAGGGGGACCGGAGGGTGTGTTCCAACTATCGTGGGATCACACTCCTCAGCCTTCCCGGTAAGGTTTATTCAGGTGTACTGGAGAGGAGGCTACGCCGGATAGTCGAACCTCGGATACAGGAGGAACAGTGTGGTTTTCGTCCTGGTCGTGGAACTGTGGACCAGCTCTATACTCTCGGCAGGGTTCTTGAGGGTGCATGGGAGTTTGCCCAACCAGTCTACATGTGCTTTGTGGATTTGGAGAAGGCATTCGACCGTGTCCCTTGGGAAGTCCTGTGGGGAGTGCTCAGAGAGTATGGGGTATCGGACTGTCTTATTGTGGCGGTCCGCTCTCTGTACGATCAGTGCCAGAGCTTGGTCCGCATTGCCGGCAGTAAGTCGAACACATTTCCAGTGAGGGTTGAACTCCGCCAAGGCTGTCCTTTGTCACCGATTCTATTCATAACTTTTATGGACCGAATTTCTAGGTGCAGTCAAGGCGTTGAGGGGTTCCGGATTGGTGACCGCAGGATTAGGTCTCTGCTTTTTGCAGATGATGTGGTCCTGATTGCTTCAGGACCAGCTCTCACTGGATCAGTTTGGAGCCGAGTGTGAAGCGACCGGAATGAGAATCAACACCTCCAAGTCCGAGTCCATGGTTCTCGCCCGGAAAAAGGTGGAGTGCCATCTCCGGGTTGGGGAGGAGACCCTGGCCCAAGTGGAGGAGTTCAAGTACCTAGGAGTCTTGTTCACGAGTGAGGGAAGAGTGGATCGTGAGATCGACAGGCGGATCGGTGCGGCGTCTTCAGTAATGCGGACGTTGTACCGATCCGTTGTGGTGAAGAAGGAGCTGAGCCGGAAGGCAAAGCTCTCAATTTACCGGTCGATCTACGTTCCCATCCTCACCTATGGTCATGAGCTTTGGGTCATGACCGAAAGGATAAGATCACGGGTACAAGCGGCCGAAATGAGTTTCCTCCTCCCTTAGAGATAGGGTGAGAAGCTCTGCCCTCCGGGAGGAACTCAAAGTAAAGCCGCTGCTCCTCCACATCGAGAGGAGCCAGATGAGGTGGTTCGGGCATCTGGTCAGGATGCCACCCGAGCGCCTCCCTAGGGAGGTGTTTAGGGCACGTCCAACCGGTAGGAGGCCACGGGGAAGACCCAGGACACGTTGGGAAGACTATGTCTCCCGGCTGGCCTGGGAACGCCTTGGGATCCCCCGGGAAGAGCTAGACGAAGTGGCTGGGGAAAGGGAAGTCTGGGTTTCCCTGCTTAGGCTGTCGCCCCCGTGACCCGACATCGGATAAGCGGAAGAAGATGGATGGATGGATAGATGACATGCATACTGTGTATATGTACATAATTTATCAATTTTTTAATTTTTTACATGTTACAGGTTGTATATATTTTATTATTGAATGTATCAAATGTGATGAATGTTTAATGGGCCACAATGGAAACAAGCCTTTTGGCTTTTTAAAGTATTACATTGATTCAATTCTTTAAGATGTAAATAAACTTCTCAATCAATGACATTGCTGGGTTTACGAGCAGAGGAGCGTGTTCGGCAGAGCACATTTACGGAGTACTTACAAGCAGACACGGTATGTAGACAGAAAAGGGAGAATGGACGCATTTTGGCCTAAAGGCTGACAATAAAGGTGAAGCTATAACACTGTAATGCCCTTATCAGGAAGAGGTGCTTTAAGTCATGGCTAGCCAGCTAGTTGGAACATTCATCCGCAGTCGGCAGTGTTTTAGCTCCTTCCAAATCACTAATCCTTGCCTGCATGGCGACGTATAAAGTATATATTTTTTACAAGTATCATCTTTGCAGGACAACAAATAGCTAAACATGCTTATTTACACAAAATTGTTCTTTGATTGCAATAAGAAACATATGTTTAATGTATTGTAAGATTTTTTGTTAAAATAAGGCCAATAATGCCATTTTTTGTGGTCCACTTATATAGAAAAGTATCAAAATACATTTTGGCACCGGTACCAAAATATTGGTATCGGGACAACCCGAGAATGCGGTACTCAGTGGAAGACCGTATGAATCCTACATTATGCAGCTGAAAGCATGGAACCTAACCCTAACCCATACTGTTAGTCAGAGGTTCTAGCATGAGTTTTACCCAACAAGAGTGGAGGAAAAGGCATTCAGTGAGAGCAGGTTGGAGGGTGACTTTGCTAGTCAGCATGTTCTTTGCAAAGTTTCAATCGGTTTGAATATGCTGGCAGCCTCCCATCACTTCACATGACTTTGGGGATGAGCTGCCAGACCTGTGGGTCAGCATTTGCAAGGAAAGAGTGACCATTAACATGGTGATTCACATACAATAAATCATGTTAACGTGTGGAACTCGTTACTATACAGAGCACTTCTACACTTGTACAGGGGAAGTTAGTATCATTTGTTATTTGATTATATGTTTTTTGTTTTTGCGTCCCGATGATGATTGGTATTATGGTGACAGTCAATGTCTAAGGCTGACTACTAACTGTGCTGGCACTGCCTGCTTCCTAGCTTGCCCGTCTCTGCACACAATGTAACACACAAGTACATTCAGTAATCTCTATTCATGACGACTTTTTATTGGAATGTAAACTGTGTGCGGCTTTAATGGTTTGATATTACTTGGTGATAAAAAACGCCACCCTGTTTTGGTGCATTCTCTGTTGACATTAATGTTGTAAATTCCAAGCCGTTTGACTGCTAAGATCCTCTTACTGTTAGTATATGTAGACTTTTGTATTAGTCTTAATGACCCCGAAAGGGACTAGCGGTAGAAAATGGATGGACTTTTGATTCATAAAATGACTATTGTGAACTGTACACAATCAGTGTAGTGGTAGGCCGCAAAGAGTAGAACATTAAATGGATACTGTATACTTAATTGTAAAGACATGCTATTAAATTGAACAAAACTGTCTTTTCTGCTTAGCCCACTGATGATAGTGACTCAGAAGATTACTACACTAGCCTTTCAGCTCCATGATGGTAAGAACACACACTGACTATAGCTAAAAGTTCCTCTCAAAAGTGAATCGGAGTTTGTGGGATGTAAATAAAGAGTGTTCTTTCAGGTATGTGTAAGAAAGCCGAAGAACTCCCCTCAGGACATAAGCTACTGTCTATAAAGTAAGTCAGATACATTTACAATTCTAATAATGGTCACATAAATGTGTTTAGAGGGCATTGAAGAACCATGCCTGTTTACTCACACTAGTTTAATTACCAGTCTGGTCAAAATGCAAACAAACACATTCCTACAAGTGTAATTATGGAATTAGAGAGTGGTTGTTCATAAAGTGCTCACTATTAAGTTGTTTGCCAGTGGAATGTTCGAAACGATCCTTCAGCATGCATGCCACAACATTCTCAGGTTTTTGTCACTACTTTCTTATTGCAGGTATAAAAATTACTTAATTCATATTACATTTTTAGTGAATATTTAAGTTTTTCTAAAATTGTCCAATCACAATGAACATATATAGAAACACATGGACTCAGAAGTTTGTATTACATTGTATTACTTTTATGAAAGCCCTTTGATCAAATCAATGACGATAAGTCTGGAGACTATGGCCATCAACAAGTTCTATTTTAACAGCAATCTCACTGAAAATGTTATTTGCACGAAAATGGTTTTATTTCCTAAATGGTAAATGGCATATTTTTGTGAACCCCCTTAAAACCCAACACAATAGTTCAACATTTAGTTGCATTTTCTTTGATTTCCAATTCATTGCAGGTGTGTTTACATACACAATCAGAAAAATTACAGTAATCTCAATGTAAATGGTAAGTCACAAATGAAGTTTTTAGTTGATGTTTTTCACCCTACTCAAGCTTTGTTTTAGAACCAGGGTATATTGTCTGCAGATGGATGCTTCTGAGTGATTGAATATGTTCAAGAATGAACTATTCTCTTTTTCCCTTTAGTTTTGAAGCACAAGGACAAGGAGATACAACCATGGTGAATAGCTTGTTCATGTACTGTAAAAAGCATATTTTTGCATGGGAAAGATTGCATGAGAATAGATGGAAATATTTTCCAAAGTATATCAGAGGAATCCTGCAGTCTTGACTTTATTATTACTAAATAATAATTAAAAAAAAACAGTTTTGGTACCCTCAAATCAAAGTTCATCAACATCAGTCATGTTTTAACATGTGTTTGTTTTATTGTCAAAAGTGTGCTTTTATGGAATATTAACACCTTTTTTTGTTACAAATTCAAATTGGCCACCCTTCTTGCATCTCTATCATTACATTACATACATTATATTGTACCCATGGCTCACATTGTGATATTTTGTATGTGTCTCTTTGCAGTGTTAGACCTTCTTTAATTGAATACCTGAGTTACAATCTGAATTTCCTAAGTGTGCTGGTGGGTCCGTGTAGTAATTACAAGGACTACATCGACTTCATCGAGGGCAAACACATCAGCAGCAGGCTCAGGCGACACTACGGCACTTGTAATGGCAAGAATGGCTACCATAAAGTTCCAGACCCGTCACCTTTGGTAAAGTTCTGTTTTTTGTAGTCATCACACATCTACAAACAAGAGTATATAGTAGAACACAATAAATGATAACAAAACATTTTGGCATGGTTTTTATGCACGGCCAACAAATCTGGCATTTTTAGTCCATCCCATTGATTTGAAAGGTTTCTACTGTACACAGAACACATGAAGGATATGAATATTACAGAATTAAAAAGATGAAATAGAAGAATTTATTAAACGGTAATTAAAAAAAACAACCCAACACCTTTTTAATCCCTGTGGTTACAAGGTAGGCAGAGATGTGATTATTGAAAGGAGGAAATGTCAATATTAAGGCCATTAGGCTGTTTAGTTTTCACTGTCCATTTCATAGTAGTAACATATTCTTTAATACACTCACAGATACTATATTTGTCCATCAAGACATTCAGTGTTTGGGATGCAATGTTGTTTTATCATCTTCCACTAAGAATAGAATATTGCTTTATTGTCTGTGTCTACAGTAAAAACATAAATGATCTTACGTTAAGTTAAAATCACATTCACACACAGCAACACGTATAAAAAACAGCGTATTATATTGTCTGATTTCACTTTACTTTTTGCTTTCACTTTCCTTTTCTTTGGCGTGCTGCCCCAAGAAGAGACTGTTTCACGCTTGAGTTTTATAATGAAGCCAAAAAAGTTACCTAATAAGCAGCGTTAAACCTAAACTGCATTTTCGTGCCATGTGTGGTGCACACAGGCTACTGTATTCGTCCATTGCGCTCCCCTATAACAAGATCTGATAGCTCAGTTACAGCTCTTTTTATTACCTATTCTGTGTTATATGTATTTTTATGTTGCACGATTGCGCCAAGTATAAATTCCTAGTTTGTGAACCCGTCCTCAAACAATGGCAATAAAAACTCTTCTGATTCTGATTCTTCCCTCTAACAGGATCTCATGGGTAATCTAGTGTTTACAGACCCAACATTTCATTTTTAATTAATTTATGGGGGCATGTTCATAACTACAAAACATAATGTGATGAAAGCATTTGTGCCTCCATTGTTTTGGCCTACTCTTAAGAATTTTTTTCTGCCATCAGTGCAGCCATTTTATGTCCGGAATTTACCATTTCCTTTATATATATATATATATATATATATATATATATATATATATATATATATATACCAAGTTCATATGTTTTTGTTAAGTTTAGTTTTTTGAAATTTTTTCTAGTATTTTTAAATTATCTCACAATACAGTATTTATTGACGAGCTCCTCGCAATTATGGCTGCCCTCAGAGGGCCACTTGTAACAGCGAATATTTATCAAATAAAAGTATTACAGCCTCGTTACACCAGTTTTATTTTCTTATTTTTTTTCCCCGATATTGTTTTATTAAAATTATTTCATATTACAATATTTTTGACATTGTCTTTGCTTTGTTCTAAAATAGTGCTGTCAAACGTGATTTTATTTAGGGCCACATTGCAATTGTGGCTGCCCTCAGAGGGCTACTTGTAACAGTGAATGTATATAGATGTATACTTATAATAGCCTCGTTACACAATTTGCATGGACAGTTGTTTTTGTTTTTTATATTTTTTACCAACAGATTAATAAATAACTTATTTTGAACTCATAAGTCAAGGTAACGAGCAGTATTTATTTTTAAAAACAAAATGAAGCTTTGAAAAGATTGTTGCATGATTAAATAATATTTAAGTGTAGAAACTACGTATACCATTGAACGCAGTCCATTTTTCTGTCAAAATTGAAATAACAACTATATTCAGCCAGAAAGTGCTTTATTATTTAAAATTTTTTTGCAGGCTATATAAAAGATGTGACAGTCCCCTGGGCTTAAGTTGGACACCTGGGTTCGAAATAGTTGGGATTGTCCCGTGGTCAGTGACTATACTGTGTGTGTGTCAATCATTTCAACAGAATGCCGTCTGTCAAAAGCTGCTGGTATGCTGCGGCTGCATGCTCTTCTTCCTCATCGTCACGCGGTCCTTGCCGATAATGCACAACGTTCACCCTGACTTTATCGACCACGCCCCCTTTGTCAGTCGGCTCACATACGCTTTCTTTTCCATTCAAGCTGCAAGGCCTAAATTCTACTTTGCCTGGACGCTAGGTAAGCAACCTGGTCCTCAGCATGATGTAACATGAGTTCAACATTTATCTTTCTTCTGTCCCATCAGCTGATGCCGTCCACAACGCTGCCGGTTATGGTTTCTTAGGGATGGATGAGAATGGAAAATATTCCTGGAACCTCATCAGTAACCTGAACATCATGGGGATTGAGGTAGCCAAAATGTCTTTTAGTTACTTGGTGGCAATGAATATTTCATAACTTGATATCGTCATTCTACTATTTTAATGATTGTCTTCTTCAGACGGCAACCAGCTTCAAGACGTTCATAGACAACTGGAACATACAAACAGGGAATTGGCTTAAAACGTAAACCACTTGATTTTACATCATTGATTACATTATTGACAGCATACTCACGTTCAACCCTCATCAGGGTGTGCTACGACCGAGCGCCGCACCATCGGTTAGCCTTGACCTTCATCTTATCTGCCCTGTGGCACGGCGTCTACCCAGGATACTATTTCACCTTCATCACTGCCATCCCTGTCACAATGGCTGCACGAGCTGTGAGTTCAGGCAATTGACACAAGTACATTAAATTAATATTTTTTAAATGACTTAAACAAACATGTTTTTTCCCCGTCTTTATCCACAAGGCACGCAGGTCCTTCCGTCACTTCTTCCTGGGCTCTCGAGGTTTAAAGTTGGGTTATGACATTTTGACATGGGCTGCTACCCAGCTGGCCATCTGCTACACTGTCATGCCTTTTCTACTGCTGGCTGTAGAACCCACCTTGATGTTTTACAGGTACTTTTCTTCCACTATGAATCATCTGGCCTCACACATGACAGGGGAATGCATGAAAGGTGTGAGAGCCACACCATCTTTTGGCACAGTGTGCACACATGTTTTCCGGTTCAGATTCTTTTGGATTTTACATAAATAAATAAAAAAAACAAGTAAAACTTGCATCATAATAAATAGTAGTAAATAGTGTATGGTTTTAGTAGCATTTAATTATGATTATTTGTGCTGAAAGTGCAAAAAGATG
Source organism: Nerophis ophidion (assembly GCF_033978795.1). Taxonomy (NCBI): domain Eukaryota; kingdom Metazoa; phylum Chordata; class Actinopteri; order Syngnathiformes; family Syngnathidae; genus Nerophis; species Nerophis ophidion. The sequence continues at coordinate 46,894,673 of NC_084621.1, read as the reverse complement.
TTATAAAAGGAACTGATTTTAATATTACAACTTCAAAACTATGTTGCAAACCTTACTTTTGGGTATTGCGGTTGGCTCTGAGCAGTGTTGGTAGTAACGTCGCTATTGTTTTGTGATCGCAATACTTTTCCGAATGTTACAATATTGTTACAGATGTAGGGCACTATCATTGTACTGTCCCCATTGATACACATTTTTATACATTTATTCTGACCATAACAAGTCAACAGCAGTGTTGTCTAGTTAACAAATCTCTCTAACCTGCATGTTTATCAACACACTTCCTCACTTTTATTACTGTTTTTTGAGTGTCTGCAAGATGTTCGACTGTGGAGGCATTCTCACATTGTAAATGAAACCATGCTCCACCCTCTCCAAAAGTATAATTTATCTTCTGAAAATGTAAACTGTTTAAATATATATTGTATCTTGAAATTGTCGTCGCTGTGTTTTTTTTTTACCAGACACAGTCGAAAATAAACTTCATAAACATATACTGCAGGTGCACCTGCACACTTTTTGATCAATACAGAGCTACATGAAACTTGTCATTGCACGTCATACCTCGAGTATCAAAACATATGTAGATGCCTGCAACGTACTGCAGCAGCTGACAAAACAACAGCTATACATAATGAAGTGAAAGTCCAACAATGTGAAATAATCTGGATTTAAGTTAAAGTGTCTTCAGTCCTTATGAACTCGCCAACATCAGCCTGGTGGAAGACAACAATGGACATGGGGTCCACTCATCTGCACTCCTGCGTGGTCAACCTTGATGTTGTTATGCACATGCCACTATTTCAAACCCCGTTTCCATATGAGTTGGGAAATTGTGTTAGATGTAAATATAAACGTAATACAATGATTTGCAAATCATTTTCAACCCATATTCAGTTGAATATGCTACAAAGACAACATATTTGATGTTCAAACTAATAAAAATTTTTTTTGCAAATCATCATTAACTTTAGAATTTGATGCCAGCAACACGTGACAAAGAAGTTGGAAAAGGTGGCAATAAATACTGATAATGTTGAGGAATGCTCATCAAACACTTATATGGAACATACCACAGGTGTGCATGCTAATTGGGAACATTTGAGTGCCATGATTGTGTATAAAAGCAGCTTCCATGAAATGCTAAGTCATTCACAAACAAGGATGGGGTGAGGGTCACCACTTTATAAGCAAATTGTCGAACAGTTTTAGAACAACATTTCTTTACGAGCTATTGCAAGGAATTTAGGGATTTTACCATTTACGGTCTGTAAAATCATCAAAAAGCTCAGAGAATCTGGAGAAATCACTGCACGTAAGCGATGATATTACAGACTTTTGATCCCTCAGGCAATACTGCACCAAAAACCGACATCAGTGTGTAAAGGATATCACCACATGGGCTGAGGAACACTTCGTAAAACCACTGTCAGTAACCACAGTTGGTTACTCTACTATGCAAAGTCTAACCCATTTATCAACAATATCCTAAAACGCCGCCGGCTTGGCTGGACCCCAGCTCAGCTAAGATGGACTGATGCAAAGTGTAAAGGTGTTCTGTGGTCTGACGAGTCCACATTTAAAATTATATTTGGAAACAGAGGTCATGGTGTCTTCCAGAAAACCTCCATTCTGATTGTTATAGGCGCAGAGTTCAAAAGCCAGCATCTGTGATGGTATGGGGGTGTATTAGTGCCCAAGGCATGGGTAACTTACACATCTGTGAAGGCACCATTAATGCTGAAAGGTCCATACAGATTTTGGAGCAACATATGTTGTCATCCAAGCAACGTTATCATGGACGTCCCTGCTTATTTCAGTGAGACAAGTGTTACAACAGCGTGGTTTTGTAAAAAAAGAGTGCGGGTACTTTCCTGGCCCGCCTGCAGTCCAGACCTGTCTCCCATCGAAAATGTGTGGCGCATTATGAAGCGTAAAATACGACAGCGGAGACCCCGGACTGTTGAACGACTGAAACTACATAAAACAAGAATGGTAAATAATTCCACTTTCAAAGCTTCAACAATTAGTTTCCTCAGTTCCCAGATGTATATCGAGTGTTGTTAAAAGAAAATGTGATGTAACACAGTGGTGAACTTGCCCTTTCCCAACTACTTTGGCCCGTGTTGCAGCCATGAAATTCTAAGTTAATTATTATTTGAAAAAAAAAAAATAAGTTTATGAGTTTGAACATCAAATATCTTGTCTTTGTAGAGCATTCAAATGAATATAGGTTGAAAAGAATTTGCAAATCATTGTATTCCGTTTATATTTACATCTAACACAATTTCCCAACTCATATGGAAACGGGGTTTGTAGATAAACACTTTATCCCACCTTTTCTTGTTTCCTCAAACTCCATATCTGGATGATAGCACTACTTAATATCCAAATACGTATGTTCACCTTGCTGTGCCTTCACAGCATAGCCAGACTGAACACACATTGTTCAGAGACATCCAAAACTGCGTGCAAAATCACGCCCAAAAGGCATAAGCCCTATGATTTGACGCTTTAGTATGATTTAACATGAGTATCCAAAGTCCGAAATGACGAGTTTAGTTATTAAGAGCTGTCCTGACCTTTTCCACTGAAAAATCCAAAGATGTGTCGAGTACAATTTATATATTTATTAAAGTAGTATTTTTAGAATGTGCCGTGGGCAGCACTTTGGACACTCTTGAGTTATTACATGTTTAAATCAGCAGTCATTATTGGCACACTGTACGCTGACACGTCCTGCTGTCTTGCAGGTCCATGTACTGTCATGTGCACATCATCAGCTTGGTGGCTGCCATTGCCCTGCGCCCCAAACACAAAAGCAATGCTCCTAAAGCCAGCACGAAAAGCACAGACTCCCTGTCGGCCTCGTGCCTCCCCCACTGTCTTCATCTTCACTGTAACAACAATGACCAAACCAACTAAAGGCTCACTCTTCTCTGAGAGAAATGAACAATTCTGTAAAACGCCCCAAGGAAAAAGGGGCAGTGAGTTTATTTTTTAAATTTTTTTAAAGAACAATGTGGATCTTAGACTGTACGACATGATGACATACCTCACCTTCATTGAGTGTGGACTAGACAGGAGGCTCTCTGTCTCCGGGAAGGATTCAGGCAAGCACAGTGGGAGTGTGAAGAGTCACACACAAGACTCCAATACGACAACACACGACATTATAGACTAATTTTGCCCATGCACACTTGCTCTTTGTGGCACTGATGGCACAAAATGTCCCCATTGTGTGCATGTTTGTGTGTGTGGCTGAGGGAGGGAGTCACTGTACCCACGGTTGCAAACTCCCCCTACGGACCGCATGTGTGTGCGCGCGCCTGAGATCTTGTCACTGTTCATATAGGCACATGTAAAGCAACAATTACACATTTGAAGACATCTTAATTTTGTCACAGTAATTGACAACTTGTCATGTAAGTGGATCTGGATGTCCACACCTTATTTGTGCCACTGTACTGTAAATAGGAATATGTTTGATGGTTCACACAGTACTAACTGAATTTGTCACATTGTTCTATTGCACACCAACAGGATCATTTATTCATCCGTTTTTCTTGGTTTAATTTGACACAAAGAGTTCACACACCAAGAGCACTTCACAAATTTTGAGTTTTCAAACCTTTCCCTCACTTAAGCAAGGTGCACGTGCTTTAGGTATTGCATGGTTTCATGGTGTTATATTTGTGTTTGTTTACAATACACATGGCCCAAAGAATAAGTTTGTCTCCCAGAACTAGTGTTTAAATTTTGACTATCAAATCCAAAGTGTGAGAGAATGTATTGTTTGGACATTTTGAAGCTCCAATGTGTATTTTTGACAAGTTTGTTTTGTTCCAGTTTTGCACAGATGTCTTTGTGTAAGGAAATACCACCTCTTGTCCCAAGTTTTAAGGCCATTATACCCTTGTCTGTGGCCATCCTGGCATATATTCAAGTGTTGCTCCTTTTTGTAAATAACCGAAATGAAATGAAAAATGACAATGTTGGCAAATCATACAATGTTTAATACTAATGTATGTTTTTAGATAGAATTTTAATAAAGATTGTCTTTTTTTTTACCTTGTGAAAGTTGTATTTCTGACTTGATGATGCTAATCATGCAGTCAAATTAATGTTCCTATGTTTCACAACTATTTTCGGTAGAATTTGATTTGCTGAAACATTTCATGAAGCATTTGATTTGCTGAAACATTTCCTTTTTTTTTTTAGAGACCACTCCACCATTATGTTTATGGACGTAACAATATAAAAACTTCATATCACAGTTATTATTATCACTGTATTGTTGAATCTGCTCAATGAGTACTCATACACAATGAAATATTTTCACCAAGTTTAATTTAAATAAACAACAGATACAGAATATATACCATATCTAAATATTTATGTAGACTGGGGTAAAGTCTTAATAACCTACCACCATCATATGGAGTTAATGAATGATGGATTCTCAGTTATCTGTGAAGTGTATTGGGTGTCTAGAAAAGAGTTATAAATATAGTCCATTATTATTACTCATTCAAGTGTATTGTATTTGGCAGCACGGTGACACAGTGGCTAGCGCACATACCTCACAGCGAGAAGGTCTTGGGTTAAATAACCGTGCTCAGGGTCCTAATGTGTGGTTTGCATGTTCTGCCTGGGTTCTCTCCGAGTTCTTCGACTTCATCCCACCTCCAAAGACATGCACCTGGGAATAACTTGATTGGCAACATAAAATCGGCCTTAGTGTGTGAATGCGAGTGTGAATGTTTGTCTGCCTTCCTGCGATCAGGTGGCGACTTCTCCAGGGTGTACCCTGCCTTCCGCACGACTGCAGCTGAGAAAGGCTCCATCCCTCGTGTTCCTGATAATCATTCTCTTCTATTCATACATTTTTTATTTAAATTCTATTCATTTTACCATTCAAGCAGGTTAGCAGTGCAATCAAAGTTTTAACTTCTATTTGTTTTTAAATGTTTAAACAACCTCGCGCCAACATATCTCTCCGACCTCCTTCAGCCTTACAGCCCACCCCCGATCCCTAAGATCAGCCGATCAGTTGCTACTGACGGTCCCTGACACAAGGCTGAAGTTTAGAGGTGACAGAGCTTTCGCCGCTGCTGCTCCCAAGTTCTGGAACGACCTACCTCTGAGTGTTAGACAAGCCTCCTCTCTTCCTGTTTTTAAATCTCTCTTAAAAACATACTTTTAACACTGAGTGATATCCATCCCATTACACACCTGCTGTTAACCTGTTTCTATCTTTCACTTATTTATTTGTTATCATGTTCTATTTGTGTTGTGTTGTTTGCTGAATTCTCGTATTATCCTTTAACCTGCCTATTGTACAGCACTTTGGCTACCCCTGTGGTAAATTTCAAATGTGCTTTATAAATAAAGTTGATTTGATTTGATTTGATTAATATCCATATGAATACCCCATCAGACCCTACTCCGTCCATGGTGTTCCAGACTAAAATTGATAGCTGTGGTCCTACACAAATAAAAAAATTAACTTACGCATTGCAACGGTAATATGATAGATTTAGTGCTTGTCCGGTGTGTCACCACCTCCAAAGTTATGATACTCCCGTACACGAAAGTAATGTCCGATCATTACCTTATAAAATTCGAAGTCAACAAGCTACTAATAACCACTGCTTTAGCAGCCACAACATTAATGCGGTCACAATGATGACTCTTGCTTGCCAACTGCCTTCGGTAATGGCACCATTCCCAAATTATGCGGGCTCTATTGATAATCTCGCTAGGGGCGGTATAGCTCGGTTGGTAGAGCGGCCGTGCCAGCAACTTGAGGGTTGCAAGTTCGATCCCCGCTTCCACCATCCTGGTCACTGCCGTTGTGTCCTTGGGCAAGACACTTTACCCACTTGCTCCCAGTGCCACCCACACTGGTTTTTAATGTAAAAATTAGATATTGGGTTTCACTGTGTAAAGCGCTTTGAGTCATTAGAGAAAAAGCGCTATATAAATATAATTCACTTCACTTCACTAACAACTTTAACGATGCCCTGTGCGACACCATTGCTAGTATAGCACCGCTTAAGCTACAAAAAAGGCCCCTAAAAGGCGTACTCCATGGTTTACTGTAAAAACTAGAGCTCTTAAACTATCATGTTGAAAGCTGGAGCATAAATGGCGTGCGAATAAACTTGGTTTTCCCTAGTTTAATAACTTATAAACGCATGCTTATCTTACATAAAACTAATTACTACTCAAATCTCAAAAGCCTCAACAAAAATAATCCTAAATATTTGTTCAGTACAGTACTATCACTAACCCAACAAGGGACTCCTTCCAGTAGCTCCACCCACTTGGCAGATGACTTTATGAATATCTTTAATAAGATAATTGAACTCATTAGAAAATAGATTAAAGACAACGCCACCCAGATACAACTGGGTTTTATTAACACAGATACGACTGTATATACGACGGACATTGCCCTCCGAAATAGTCTCTCTCTTTTTGATGAAATAACATTAGAGGAACTATTAGGGATAAAACAAAAATGTTCATGTTTACTTGACCCACTTCCTGGGAAACTTATCAAGGAACTATTTGTAATATTAGGTCCATCAGTGCTAAATATTATAAACTTATCACTTTTCTCTGGCACTGTTCCCTTAGCATTCAAAAAAGCGGTTATTCATCCTCTGCTCAAAAGACCTAACCTCGATCCTGACCTCATGGTCAAGTACCGGCCGGTGTCCCACCTTCCCTTTACCTCGAAAATTCTCAAAAAAATGTTCGCACAGCATCTAAATGAACACTTATTGAAAAAGGTTTAAGTTTGATGGGACGGCATGACTCGGTTGGGAGAGCGGCTGTGCCAGCAACCGGAGGGTTCCTGGTTCGATCCTCACCCAAGTCACGTCCGTTGTGTCCTTGAGCAAGACACTTCACCCTTGCTCCAGATGGGTCCTAGTTAGTGCCTTCAGTGGCAGTTCCTGCCATCAGTGTGTTATTGTGTGTGAATGTGGAAATAGTGTCAAAGCGCTTTGAGTTCCTTGAAGGTAGAAAAGTGCCATTCAAGTATAACCCAAAAGGATTAAGAAGAAGCAGAATTTTTTTAATCCTACACCCTTTTCCATTACATAGCAATTGCTAACAGTGGTGTTGACTTCCTGTTTTCAATTTATTCACTATATACCCCATAAGTAATAACATTACAAAATAAATAAATAATAATTAGTGAAGTAAGTTGTATTTCATATAGTGAGATAAATAACATTATCAATAAATGCAGAATGTTTATCTTGATTCTTCTTCTTTGTACTTTGTAAACACTTTGAGTATGAATAGTTTCTTAAATTGGATCATATTAGTACATTGTTTGAATTCTCTATTCATCTATTCCATAATATCATTCCACATACAGATCTGCTGAAGGTCTTAAGTGTTGTACGTGCATACAGATGTTTTACATTACATTTTTCTCTAAGGTTATATTTCTCCTCTTTTGTTGAGTGTAATTATTGTACATTCTTGGCTAGCAGTGTATGTCTGTCATTGTTTCTGAATGTGTCAAACTTTTTTACTGAGTGGCAAATACAAATGTTTGAATTGTTTACATTTTGTCATTATTTTCGTGGTTATTCTTTGTCATTTTTTCAGTTCCTCTATGTACACGACCGATCAAGCCCTGAGACAAATATTTGTTTACAATAAAATAAACTGAAAGTCATTTCTCTGGAACTGTTGCTACACTTCTCCAGTTGTGACAAAAGTTAAATGTCAAAAAGAATATTTAAAGGATTCTGTGTTGAATAAAACATTAAAAAAATATTTGAATGGAAATTAATCCTGTATCAATATCCTCCTGAATTGTTGGCTGCGTTTTTGTAATGCCACACATTTATTTATATATATATATATATATATATATATATATATATATATATATATATATATATATATATACATATATATATCAGTGGTTCTTAACCTGGGTCCGATCGAACCCTAGGGGTTCGGCGAGTCGGCCTCAGGGGTTCAGTGGAGCCTTTGCCACGGAAGTAAAGACACATCCGACTTATCGTGTAAATCAAAAATTTCTCCCTATCAGCGTATTATGGATACTCCCAATCAATGTTCCCTCTAATTTTCCATCTGATTTGCAGGTTGTTTGATTGATCGATTGAAACTTTTACTCGCAGATTGCAAAGGAAGAGAATACATTATATGAAACAGTACAGTTTACATAGTACAGTACATATTCCGTCAATCCAGCCATCTATTTTCTACCGCTTATTCCCTTTTGGGGTCGCGGGGGGCGCTGGCGCCTATCCCAGCTACAATCGGGCGGAAGGCGGGATACACCCTGGACAAGTTGCCACCTCATGGCAGGGCCAACACAGATAGACAGACAACATTCACACTCACATTCACACACTAGGGCCAATTTAGTGTTGCCAATCAACCTATCCCGTACAATTGATCACTAAATGGTAAAACCCGAATAAGTTTTTCAACTTGTTAAAGTCGGGGTCCATGTTAATCAATTCATAGTAATGTGTATAAGGTGTGTAATTTGTTGTGAGTTCTTGCACTGTGTTGGTTTTGTTCTTTAAACAATATGATGTTCATGCACGGTTCATTTTGTGCACCAGTAAAAAAACATATGACTTTTTCTTGAGGAATAAGCGGTAGAAAATGGATGAATTTGAAAAAAAAAAAACACATTTTATTTTTCACTAAAGAAGGGTTTGGGGAATGCGCATATGAAACGGGTGGGGTTCAGTACCTCCAACAAGGTTAAGAACCACTGATATATATATATATATATATATATATATATATATATATATATATATATATATATGTAAAAACATTGTTAAAAACAAAGGGCTGTATATCTAAAAAAATAAAAGGCAGATTTGCACAATCAAAACTTTCAATACATAAAAATGATGAACAGTGGTACCGTATGCAGGCTACAACTTGTGGTACGGCAAATATTTGATTCCATATTTAATAACAGTGCTTTATTGTCCTATAGCCAAACACAGTGTTACTGTTCAATCTGTGTGCAATGTTACAGTGGCCAAAATATTAAATATACTTGTCAACTAAAACCTCTGCTTTTGTTTTTCAACGAATACTTGGGCCTACCACGCTACTGTATTTTAATGTTGGTCATTATGGATGTACTTGGAGAGCCAGGTGTTTTGTGAGGTGACACTTGGTGAAAAAAGTTTGAGAACCACTGCAATTGAAAATAAAAGAACATTTTCAGCAAAGGAATAGAGAGTATTTTGTTTGGACAATATATTTTGCACACACATGGGATCAAATATATTGTGAGAGAATGTGTATGTATGTACATATGTATATACACTGTATGTAAATATATGTATAAGTGTGTGTGTGTGTGTGTGTATATGTATATATATATATATATATATATATATATATATATATATATATATGTATATAATTGATTACATTATATTTGCAGCACACAGGCATGAGTGACTTGCATGTGTTCCTGATGTCACATGACTCCCTGAAGGTTTCCTCCCTGTGGACAGTCTTAAAGTGGATACCTGCTGTATTTCTTCCTTAATGTCACCGCTCTCCCATCTCTCTGTTGGTGTGTGTGTGTGTGTGTGTGTGTGCGTGTGTGCGTGCGTGCGTGTGTGTGTGTTTGTGTGTGTCATGTTATGATGCAGCCAGAGCTGAGTGCCATCTAATGACAAGCAATGATACAAAACAAAATGACACAATAGGCCAAAACAAAACAAAACAAAACCTATTCCTCCGATCAGGATGAAAGTTGAAGAACAGTAAAATGAAGGCCATGTTGTGTCAACACATTCTAGTATTTCTATTTATTCACATATTTGTATCACATAGACACGAGGGTTATGGTCTAACAGTTCCTACAGTCTTGGCACTTTGGAATCCTTGTGTTCTTTTTGAGTCAGCAAAAAGTGCAATAAGAAGAAAAGTACAATAATGTACAGTAGTAGCTCAACTTGGGAGTTTAATTGGTTCTGCCACCGAGTTCTCAACTCAAAACTCTGTCCATTCAGTGAGTCACTACATGAAATGTGGGCTAATAATTTACGGATACTGAAATATGATTTTTCATGTTTTTCAGACAGTAGAGAACAGATTGGTGTCTAATTGCACTGTTGTGCTTTACAAACTCAAAAGCCATTCAGCTCTTGCCGTGGCTGATTCGCTTTTGAGTTTGTCAGTGTTCGCTCTTTCAACAACAATGTTGATACAGCTTGGGTATTATACAGGTTACGGAACATAAATGAGGTATTGTTGGCGGTTTTTGGTTTTTGGCATTTTTACAGTGATTTAAAAGCAGAATTGATTGCTCCATTAACTGCACTGCGAGCCACTTAGACAATGCCAATTCTTGCAAATTACAAACCCCGTTTCCATATGAGTTGGGAAATTGTGTTAGATGTAAATATAAACGGAATACAATGATTTGCAAATTCTTTTCAACCTATATTCAGTTGAATGCACTACAAAGACAACATATTTGATGTTCAAACTCATAAACTTAATTTTTTTTTGCAAATAATAATTAACTTAGAATTTCATGGCTGCAACATGTGCCAAAGTGGTTGGGAAAGGACATGTTCACCACTGTAATGCATCACCTTTTCTTTTAACAACACTCAATAAACATTTGGGAACTGAGGAAACTAATTGTTGAAGCTTTGAAAGTGGAATTCTTTCCCATTCTTGTTTTATGTAGAGTTTCAGTCGTTCAACAGTCTGGGGTCTCCGCTGTCGTTTTTTACGCTTCATAATGCGCCACACATTTTCGATGGGAGACAGGTCTGGACTGCAGGCGGGCCAGGAAAGTACCTGCACTCTTTTTTTTACAAAGCCACGCTGTTGTAACACTTGTCTTGCTAAAATAAGCAGGGGCGTCCATGATAACGTTGTTTGGATGACAACATATGTTGCTCCAAAACCTGTATGGACCATGCAGCGTTAATGGTGCCTTCACAGATGTATAAGTTACCCATGCCTTGGGCACTAATACACCCCCATACCATCACAGATGCTGGCTTTTGAAATTTGCGCCTATAACAATCAGAATGGTTATTTTCCTCTTTGTTCTGGAGGACACCACGTCCTCTGTTTCCAAATATAATTCAAAATGTGGACTCTTCAGACCACAAAACACCTTTTCAATTTGCATCAGTCCATCTTAGGTGAGCTCGGGCCCAGCCAAGCCGCCGGCGTTTCAGGGTGTTGTTGGTAAATGGGTTTGGCTTTGCGTAGTAGAGTTTTAACTTGCACTTACAGATGTAGCGACTAAATGTAGTTACTGACAGTGGTTTCATGAAGTGTTCCTGAGCCCATGTGGTGATATCCTTTACACACTGATGTCGGTTTTTGATGCAGTACCGCCTGAGGGAACAAAGGTCCGTAATACGTGCAGTGATTTCTCCAGATTCTCTGAACTTTTTGATGATTTTACGGAGTGTAGATGGTAAAATCCCTAAATTCCTTGCAATAGTTAGTTGAGAAATGTTGTTCTAAAATTGTTTGACAATTTGCTTACAAATTGGTGACCCTCGCCCCAACCTTGTTTGTGAATTACTTAGCATTTCATGGAAGCTGTTTTTATACCCAATCATGGCACCCACCTGTTCCCAATTAGCCTGCACACTTGTGGGATGTTCCATTTAAGTGTTTGGTGAGCATTCCTCAACTTTATCAGTATTTATTGCCACCTTTCCAACTTCTTTGTCACGTGTTGCTGGCATCAAATTCTAAAGTTAATGATTATCTGCAAAAAAAAAGTTTATCCGTTTGAACATCAAATATGTTGTCTTTGTAGCATATTCAACTGAATATGGGTTGAAAATGATTTGCAAATCATTGTATTCCGTTTATATTTACATCTAACACAAGTTCCCAACTTATATGGAAACAGGGTTTTTAGAATGCAAAAAACCCCAAATTTTTTTGTCTTTCATGATGATTGTGATCAATTGGCAAAATAAAAAAACAAAAACATTTCTCCTTTAACATATTTCTGTGTTAACTTGTCTATATTTGTTTTTTTTATGCTTAAAAAAGAAAAACGGACACAACAAAATAATAGTTAAGATGTACTAAATGTTTTATGTCAAACTTTGTATTTTGTTATTTCATCAACATGTAGGTAATTTAAACCAATTTTTAAAATAGCTAATAGTTGTAAGTCAAAGTAACAACGATTGTCACACGCACACTTGATGTGGTGAAATGTGTCCTCTGCATTTGACCCACCCCTTTGATCACCCCCTGGGAGGTGAGGGGAGCAGTGAGCAGCAGCGGTGTCGCGCCCGGGAATCATTTACGGTGATTTAACCCCCAATTCCAACCCTTGATGCTGAGTGCCTCAGCAGGGAGGTAATGGGTCCTATTTTTAAATTCTTTGGTAGTGACTCGGCCGGGGTTTGAACTCACTAGGCCACTGAGTAGGTCCACCTGAAAAATCTGACATTTTATATAATAGCAAAGAATAAAATGTGAGTTAAAACAAATCCTACTCTTACAGTGCATCTGGAAAGTGTTCACAGCATTACTTTTTCCACATTTTGTTGTTACAACCGTGTTTCAAAATGGAATACATTCATTTTGTTCTACACACACTAGCTCATAATGACAAAGAGTAAAAGTTTTTTTTTTTTAATCTTGCAAATTTATTAAAAAAAAAACAACAACTAAAAAAAGCACATGTACATAATTATTATTTTGCTCAATATTTATTTGATGCACTTTTGGCAGCAATATTGCACTTTAAAGTCTTTTTCACTACTATGCCACAACCCTGTATCTATCTTTGGGCAGTTTGATCCATTCCTCTTTGCAGCACCTCTCAAGCTACATCAGGTTGGACTGGAAGTATTGGTTTTCATACAGGATTTCTCATATTTTTCTTGTTTTAATACATTTGCAAAATGTAAAAAAAAAAAATAATAATACATTGTCATTATTGGATATTGTCTTTAAAAAAAGACCAAAAGGAAATGTTCCATTTTAGAGTAAGGCTGTAACATAACTAAATGTGGAAAAACTGAGGTGATGTAAATACTTTTCAGATGCAATAAAAAACATGCAATGCATTTGAACACAAACTCGCTTGTTTCCCTTTGCAGAGCAAATCTGTACAGCACAAAAATGCATCGAGGTGAATTACATTACTTGTACAAATAGTTGGCTCGGACAGGTAAACAAATTTAAATAAAATAAAAAAACTTAGGAAAAAAATTTAAAACGTAAACGAAAAAAGTGCTTTATGTACGATTTAACATTAAAACTTTTTAAAATAATTTTTTGTAGTTACTGGGAAAAAATAAAAATAAGGTTACAATGGGCCAACTATATATTCATATTTTCTGTAGAAAAAAAATGCTTTTTTTGTTAATCTAAAAGTGTATAGACATTTGTATTTTTAAAAGAATTGTATATTTGTTGAAATCAAAAATATTTAGTTGCTATAAAAGCATACTTTATGTATTTAATAGAGGTGTCAAAGTGTTTTATTTTTGAATGAGTCCCGGTTCTTATTTGTAATGAGTCCTAATCGATTAAAAATAGTAAAAATCAATGAAAAAAACCCAAATTGTTTTAATAAACTTTACTGTCCAGCAGCTCAGGCAAATTATATTGCTGATGTAGATGCACATATTTTCTGTACAGATTTATTTTACAAAAGAGAAGTGTTGGATACTTCTCTTGTTGCCTTATTTGTATTTGACTTTATTGAATGTTTCAGTAGAATTTTATTCAACAAAACCTGTTTTCTTTAAAGTAACATAAAAATGTATCACATCTGTTTTTGTATTTTATGAAGGGTTACAGTTAATTTAACAACTGACACCCATTGTAAATTAATAATAAAAACGAAGTATTAAGTTTGAATAAAAAAAAGTATTAAGCTTGAATCAAAAATAATCAAATAATTCTGAATCGAATCATTAACCCCCAGAAAAGGAATTGAACCATGTTGTGCCCAAAGATTCACAGCCTTAGTATTTATTGCATGTAGATTTTTTGAGGTTCCATTCCAAAAAGAACAGAAGATGCATGATGAAAATAGCAAGTAGAAAACAGGCCCAGTGACAAAGGATTGCGCTGACCTTTGATGAGTGTTTAATAAAAGCAGATAATATGCAAGAACAAAAACAATATTTCCTCTACAAGTCAATATGAGTTCTGTCATACAGAACACATGCTTCAATTAGCATGCGGTTTATTGCAACCACTTTGCAAAACAAAACAAAATCAGTCGTGTTCATGCATTTCCCAAATCTCCTTCAAAGTAACAGTCGTCATGACAACAAGATACAGACTACAGTTGTCATCATACTTCAAGTCAACTAAAACTTTTCTAAAATAACATGACAGCAAGTCAACATTGAAATATTTGTGCAAAAGATTCAAGCTCATTTGACTTTAAGGGATTTTGACAGTTCAACATCCATCCATTTTCTAATGCTTGTCCCTTTCAGGGTTGCGGGGGGTGCTGGAGCCTATCTCAGCTGCATTCGGGCAGAAGGCGGGGTACACCCCGGACAAGTCACCACCTCATCGCAGGGCCAACACAGATAGACAGACAACATTCACACTCACATTCACACACTAGGGCCAATTTAGTGTTGCCAATCAACCTATCCCCAGGTGCATGTTTTTGGAAGTGGGAGGAAGCCGGAGTACCCGGAGGGAACCCACGCAGTCACGGGGAGGGATGCAAACTCCACACAGAAAGATCCCGAGCCCGGGATTGAACTCAGGATCTTCGTCCATGTTTGTTAAATTGACAATTTCTCATCATTCGTAATTTCTTGTGCTTTGTGAAATCCATTTCATCACATTAAGGTGTAATATTTAGCCAAGTAAGAATGCTGCATAATTAATTAGATTATTCCAGTTATATCATCTATGAAGGTCAGAGCTAAATAAATAAACACAACAATAGTAACACATGCACTGTGGGGGCCGACACACAACATCCAACAAGTCAAACTTCCTTTCTTTAAGGGTCATCAAAAATAACATTGAACATAATCAGAACCATGAAGCTAAGCAAGTTGTAGCTCTTATTAAAGAAATAAACACATTACAAGCAAAACTTGAAGGATTTTTTTTTTTTTTTAAACGCTAAATACCATTAAACAAGATAAAAGGCTTAAATCTGTTTGGCTGCATGACATATATATATATATATATATATATATATATATATATATATATATATATATATATATATATATATATATATATAAATAAGAGAACATAAATATTGAACACTTCCACAATGTGATATCAACATCAAACTCAGATATGATTAACAGTCAAAGATATTGTAATATTTTGTTTACCACTGAAAACGACATCATATTATTATCGTGTTTAACTCACTTAAAGTCAGCATGAATATTTAGTCAGACTCAAGGCAGTCATTTATTGGATCTTGTTTGTTTGCACTTGCGGTATCAGAGATGTGGGTGCAGTGTGACTGTCAACCAGTAGAGGGCAGTAGAGCCCCAATGTGTTTTGTGCTGACTGATTCAAAGCTGCTACATCATGAAGATTTATGTCAGATATCAATATAATATTAATGTGAGTACTGAGCCTGAGACAAACAAAATACTGATTATGAGCTGCTTATGTGTTTTAGTGATTCTACTGCAAGTTAACACAAAACAAAAAAAAAGTGTTGATTGAATAGTTGACTTAAATGTGCTTAATGCAAACCTCAGCCTGTTAGTGAGTCAGCATGCAGAGTGACTACACACACATGAACACAATCCAGCTTCATTTCAGTCTAAAATAAGAGAGCCTGCCGGTCTTAACTCTACTTAGTGTTCCTGTGGTGAGATCAGAACCTGTCAGTCCCAGGAAGTGAAGACCAAGGTCACAGTTTAGTGGATAGCAGCAGGCTGATGAGGATGATGATGATGAGTCTTCAGGAGACGTCCATGTGCTGCACTAATATTGAAGTCTTCTTAACAATTTGGGGGTTGAAGGACATGTTGGTCCAAGGAGTATCCTGCCAGAAAGAAAGAGTTTGACATGTTGTCACTTCTTGCTGTCCGCCATTGTTGCAGCTTCTTCTTGAGCCTTGGCCTGTTTGCTGGCTTTCTGTCCCTCTTTTTTCTTCTCATCGTCTTTGAAAAAGAGAAGAGGGAACATGCCCAGGATGCAGCCGATGCCCACGCCGATGGCTTTGCCCTGCACACAAAATTCTAATTATTGGGAATAACCAATCAGGAGCAGCACACAACAGCACAAATGTGCTTTAAGCTCCAAACAAGTACACATAGATCAATGGTGGATATTTCAACTGTTCTAAAACTCACATATGTGCATCAAAGCACATTCTAGACATGTGCACAAACACAAGATGGTAACACAACATGACACACATGTGTGATACCAACCAGACTATCACATATCTCACACCAGGACTGCAAGCATTATTCCATTAGAAAACAGCTTTGATTTATATTATCTTGCTTTAATTAATAATTTAATAAGAGTAAATAACTAATTGAACACAAACCGCATGGGACTTAAAAATGCGGACATTAAATATGCCTGAGCTGTGTGGCAGTGAACAACTGCAGTTCTTTTTTTGTAATAATGCAGACATGTTGAAAGTGCAATGTCAATAAAGATGATGTACATTATGAAAAAAAAATAAAGGTTATGGCAATCAGAGAAATTGTTGTTTATTTCAACTATCTCCCCTAAAATAGGCATTGAGGCTATAAAGTGTTTTATCCAATTACTTTTAGTCGAACAAATTGACAGAGGACTTGATGGCTAAAAAAAACGACAGGTGCAGCACTTGCTCACATACTTTATGCCAATATACTTTATAATAACATATCATAAATAAAGAATTAACTATCTATCTATCTGGTTCCTTACCATACAGTTATCATACATGTACAGTGGGGAAAAAAAAGTATTTAGTCAGCCACCGATTGTCCAAGTTCTCCAACTTAAAATAATGACAGAGGTCTGTAATTTTCATCATAGGTACACTTCAACTGTGAGGGACAGAATGTGAAAAAAAAATCCACATTATAGGAATTTTAAAGAATTTATTTGTAAATTATGGTGGAAAATAAGTATTTGGTCAACCATTCAAAGCTCTCACTGTTGGAAGGAGGTTTTGGCTTAACATCTCACGATACATGGCCCCATTCATTCTTTCTTTAACACGGATCAATCGTCCTGTCCCCTTAGCAGAAAAAGACGCCCCAAAGCATGATGTTTCCACCCCCATGCTTCACAGTAGGTTTGGTGTTCTTGGGATGCAACTCAGTAAAATTCTTTTTCCAAACACGATGAGTTGAGTTTATACCAAAAAGTTCTATTTTGGTTTGATCTGACCACATGACATTCTCCCAATCCTCTGCTGTATCATCCATGTATCCATTTTGGTATAAACTCAACTCGTCGTGTTTGGAGGAAGAAGAACACTGAGTTGCATCCCAAGAACACCATACCTACTATGAAGCATGGGGGTGGAAACGTCATGCTTTGGGGCTGTTTTTCTGCTAAGGGCACAGGACGATTGATCCATGTTAAGGAAAGAATGAATGGGGCCATGTATCGTGAGATTTTGAGCCAAAACCTCCTTCCATCAGTGAGAGCTTTGAATGGTTGACCAAATACTTATTTTCCACCATCATTTACAAATAAATTATTTAAAATTCCTACAATGTGAATTCCTGGATTTTTTTTCACATTCTGTCTCTCACAGTTGAAGTGTACCTATGATGAAAATTACAGACCTCTGTCATCATTTTAAGTGGGAGAACTTGCACAATCGGTAGCTGACTAAATACTTTTTTGCCCCACTGTACCTTATATGACGCATGTCAGGTGTCTTAAAAAAAGTTAAAGTACCACTGATAGTCACACACACCCACTAGGTGAGGTGAAATTACTCTCTGCATTTCACCCATGCCCTTGTTCACCCCCTGGGAGGTGAGGGGAGCAGTGAGCAGCAGCGGTGGCCGTGCTCGGGAATCATTTTGGTGATTCAACCCCCAATTCCAACCCTTGATGCTGAGAGCAAAGCAGGGAGGAAATGGGTTCAGTTTTTATGGCCGAGATTCGAACTCACAACCAATCTCAGTAACCAGAAGACCACTGATCAGCAGGCCCTTACATTACTACATCTCACACACACCACTACATCCCTCACAGTTTTTACTATGAAGCAGGAGGTTTGTTTTCTCCCACTCCCACACATCAAAGAAAAATATGTATAGTGTTTTGGATGGAGTCAATCAACAATGGCGGCCAATAAAAATGAGTAAACACAGGAAGTACACATGTCCAAGAACATCGATTTCCTGTCTAAAACCAAAAAAACCTACTTTGATTGGCAGTCAGCCTCCTGAGTGAGTGTGAAGAATGGAGCTAATGAAAGTAAGGACTTGTCACGCCTCACAGGCCACACACTGTTGGACTGCACTTGCATGCAGGCTGTCAGCCATCAAATAAAGGCCAAAACCTTCATATACTTTACGGAACAATGCTGGACTAATTAGGCATGATTAAGTTGCTGTTAAAGCACTGCCCAGAAATTCATTCCTTTAGTTTTGCTTTGTTATTTTGACTACATGTCCTTGGATTTTTATGACTGTGTTGTTAAGTGTTTACTAACCAAGACATAGTTAGAAACTAGGTTGCGGGGGTTGCTGGAGCCTGTCCCAGCTGCATTCGGGCGGAAGGCGGGGTACACCCTGGACAAGTCGCCACCTCATCACAGATAGACAGACAACATTCACACACTAGGGCTCATCTAGTGTTGCCAATCAGGTGCATGTCTTTGGAAGTGGGTGGAAGCCGGAGTACCCGGAGGGATCCCACGCAGTCACGGGGAGAACATGCCACTAACAAAATGTTTGTTTTCATTTAATTGTAGACCA
The DNA here is from genome assembly GCF_033978795.1 of Nerophis ophidion. Classification (NCBI taxonomy): domain Eukaryota; kingdom Metazoa; phylum Chordata; class Actinopteri; order Syngnathiformes; family Syngnathidae; genus Nerophis; species Nerophis ophidion. Next base: position 46,875,732 of record NC_084621.1, on the reverse strand, counting down.
TTGGGTTACGTATTTACATGCTCTGCACATTACTTTACCACAGAAGGACCAGGCAGGTCCAGCAAATATTCTAGACCACCAAACTAGAGACACAAATATCTATTTCCAAGTTGCTATCCTAATGGTGCCATGTTTATATACTGGTTCTTTAATTCTCGAGTTACAGTTTACCATATAAATGATTTCCAAGTTGCCAATTTTACATATTGTTCCTTTAATGTTTGTTTAACCAACCGAGTGAGAGCTGACTCTGGTCTGCCACATGTCCGCCTGCTTCGGACTCAGGTCAGGAATCTGCATGCCCATACGAGATGCTAAAGCCTCAACATAACCTGCCAGCCTGAAGACACACACAAAAAAAAGAGTTAAATACAATTCACATTTTGTTAAAATGTTTTTTTTTTATTGGGTCAACTTTTGCAGTTTCGTCATTTCATGGAAGAGTGATTAATCCACCACATGGATTAGATTAAAAACACTTTACACAGATGACAAATGTATTGAATGAAGAATGTTTAGATTGCATCAAGCCCTCAAATATGGCATCAGTTTATGTTTTGTTTTTTTTACACAAAATTCACATTTAATATCATTCAGTCCAACAAAATAGTACATAATACAATTCCAAACCAATCCCAGGCCAACAGCCTTCCGAATGGCCATCAACAGTTGACAAACACACAAACTGTACAAAAATGAACAACATCTACAACAGTACAAACACATCATTGATTAAAAACAAACAAAAAAATGCATTGTGATTATCACTTATTTCTATTGTCATCACATCCATAAATAACAATAAAAAACAAAACAATAGTGTCACAGTGGCTTACACCTACATTGCATCCAATATTTACCATAAGTATAAAATAAGTCATATTTAGGTTAATTCAAAAGTTTAAACAAATCTTTACAGTCATTATCTAAACTAAATGCAGTTTTTTCTCCTGATTTATCTAAAGGTTGTGTATACCAATCAATATTGTGGTATTGCTCAAAAAGTTCTTATACACACACTTAAATCTTTTGACCAAGGTATAATTTTTTAAACTGGAATAAATAAACACACTGCTAATGAAGCATAATAAAGAGAAGACATGCAGTGTCTTAGCTTTTCTGATAGTCTTTTAGTCTTAGTATTGTATCTGTATTAAAGGATAAGCTTTTATTGTTTGAATATTGGTTTGTACAGTAGCACTTAAAGATTGATTTAAAAGAAAAGTGTGGGACAAAAAAAAATCTATTATTTATTTTTGTGTCTGTCCTACTCTGTTCAGCTGTCCTCGAACGCACCGTAAAACACCTTGTCTCTTTTCCTCAAAGGACAGATTGATCATCATAATTTTGTTGTAAGAGAGCACAGCTTGTATGTTCCATGTGCACAATTGAATATCTTACCTGCTCACACAGTAATGTGTTTATATACGTTTAAATTGGGGTATGTTGTTTCTTAGTGGGGATGCAGAATGCAGGTAAAATCTTATTTAATGAAAACCTAGTGCAGCTAGGGGGTGCACAGGAGGCTAACAATGGTCTTGCTAGCAACAAACACTAAATGTGTTCTACATGGTAGTGTGCGGGGGGTGCAGTACATCTAAGAAGGACAGCTCCAGACTTGAGAAACTGATCAGGCGGGCCGGTTCAACAATCGGAATAAAACTGGACTCACTGGTGACGGTGGCAGAGAAGAGGACTGTTGACAAACTAGTGAGCATCCTGGATGATGCCAGTCACCCTCTGCATAGCGTTATCAGTAGCCAGAGGAGCCTGTTCAGTGCTAGACTGCTTCATCCCAAGTTCAGGACTAATAGACTCAAAAACTCCTTTGTCCCACACGCCATTAAACTGTACAACTCCTCTCTGGGGCGGGGGGCGGGGGGGTACAAGGATGACAGGGGATGCAAAACAATACCAGTGAAATATGTTTTTCATAACATGGTCACTACTGCCTACTTTGTCTTATTATATTCTTATTTTTACTGTTGTATTTGTATTCCCATTGTTGCTTTTTATTTTGTATTCTTATTGTAATATTTCTCTATTTTGTTTCCATTTAAAGCCCCATTATTTACTTTTTACTTTTTTTTAAATTGATCTCAACTCTGTACACTGCTGCTGGAATTTAAATTTTCCTGAAGGAACTCTTCTGAAGGAATCAATAAAGTACTATCTATCCATCTATCTATCTAAAAAGAGAAAATATGAGCATTTGCGTAGCAAGGAAATGCACAAATCCAAGGCATATATGAAGCATCCTGATGAACAACCAAGAAGTGAAATGAATTTTATTTATATTGCGCTTTTCTCTCGAGACTCAAAGCACTTAACATAGTGAAACCCATTATCAACATCTTTAAGCTACAATTAAACCAGTGCAGGTGGTACTGGGAGCAGATGGTCAAAGTGTCTTCCCCAAGCACACATCGGCAGGGACTGGGATGGCGTAAGCGGGTATTGAACCTCAGGTTGCTGGCACAGTCGCTCTACCAACCAAGCCACACCGCCTCTGATTTTGCTCAACAAAACAGCAATGCTTAAAAAAAATATAGTAGTAAGCTTGTGTCTCACCCAGGCGACGTGGGTCTGAGCCCGACTCGGAGCAGTAGGAAAACACAAAGCAGACGAGAGGGAGAGAGAGAAAACAACTGCTAGAAAAAGCTGAGCTGTTTGTGTTTGGCATCTACAAACACCTATTATTGCATTCCGCCGTCAAAATCAGGGGCCCCAGATTTTGTGAGGCCCCCGGGCTTCAGCCCAAGTAAGCTCGTGCATTTAGGCAGCCTTGATCATAATGTGCTCTCTTGTGTTTGTGAGCATGAAAATATATATCCACCATTATCCCCATGAGGTTCAAACGGTGTCTGTTTGCCCTATTTTCTCCAGAAGTTGGCTGTCCTATTATTTTTTACATAGTGTCCAGGCTGTGCTGGGAAGCAGCAGATGAATTGGATCATTAAAAAAGCCAGCAGCAGCTGAGACTGAGAAGAAGAGACTGGCTGTCAGTTGTAACACACGCACACGCACGCAAGCACGCGCACCCACACCCACACCCACACACACACGCGCGCACATGCAATGTGCGGATGCTATTGCAAGAGCATGAAGACAAGTGTCTTAATGATGCACAAGGAATCCTTGAGTATAATGCACGGGACATCAATTCAGCTGGTACTATTAGTATGGAGGGACTTTTATTCTGGGCAGTGTTTTTTTTTTCATTATAAAAAGGAACAAAGCTTCTAATTTAGTAAACTGATTGTTACATGAAGTAAGCAACCTTGCATTTAAAGACTACAGCATGAAACTAAACATTGTCACTCCTTATCAAAGTTGGGTTTAATGTTTTAACTTATTTCTACAGTTAAAGGCCTACTGAAACCCACTACTACCCACCATGCAGTCTGATAGTTTATATATCAATGATGAAATATTAACATTGCAACACATGCCAATACGGCCGGTTTAGTTGACTAAATTGTAATTTTAAATTTCCCGTGGAGTCTCTTGTTGAAAACGTCGCGGAATGATGACGCGTGCACGTGACGTCACGGACTGTCAGGACATATTAGCGCAGCACCATTTGCGGCTAAAATTCGTCTCTTTTCATCGCGCAATTAAACAGTATTTTGGACATCTGTGTTGCTGAATCTTTTGCAGTTTGTTCAATTAATAATGGAGAAGTCAAAGTAGAAAGAAGGAGTTGGGAAGCTTTAGCCTTTAGCCACACAAACACACGGTGATTCCTTGTTTAAAATTCCCAGAGCGGTCAAGCGAACATGGATCACGACTACATGTCAACCGGCAGGTTTCGGTGAGAAAATTGTGTTAAAAAGTCGCCTCTTACCGGAGATCTGAGGAGTTTGCGCCGTCCTTGTATCTGCCGTGACTTCCCTCAGAGACTGGCGTCAAGACACCCGTGGACACACACCTCCGACTATCAGGTACTATATAATCTCACTAAAACACTAGCAACACAATAGAAAAATAAGGGATTTCCCAGAATTATGCTAGTAAATGTGTCTAAAAACATCTTAATCCGTCCCAATGCAATCGCCTTTTTTTTTTTTTTGTTTATTTATTTATTTTTTTTCTAGTCCTTCACTATCAATATCATCATCCACAAATCTTTCATCCTCGCTCAAATTAATGGGGAAATTGTCGTTTTCTCGGCCCGAATAGGTCTTGCTGCTAATGGCTCCCATTATAAACAATGTGAAGACGTGAGGAGCCCTCACCCTTGTGACGTCATCGTCTGCGACTTCCGGTAAAGGCAAGGCTTTTTTATCAGCACCAAAAGTTGCAAACTTTATCTTGGATGTTCTCTACTAAATCCTTTCAGCAAAAATATGGCAATATCGCGAAATGATCAAGTATGACACATAGAATGGACCTGCTATCCCCGTTTAAAAAAGAAAATCTCATTTTGGTAGGCCTTTAAAGCTAGTACCGTGCATCAGCTTGTGAGTTTATGAATTTGCTATCAATGTCAATATCAACACTATGTTTGCGCGACATAGACAATACACAATATAAATTGGCTGGCAATAGAGCTATCAGGACATTTGTGATAATGCATGCTGATGACAACTTAAAGCAGTATCCCACTAATTTGACAGCAAGAAGCGAACGAACGCATCCTCAACGCAATGTAGCATTCCAATGTCTCAAAAGCCACTTCTATGTCAGCAATAATTGCCTGCATGGCGGCAAATAAATTACATTTCTTACACGTATCACTGGAGGGCGAGGAATCGCTAAACATGCGACACTACACATATGCAAACCGCTAAGATAGCGCTCTTGAATGTAAACAAAAGGTGTCCGGATTGATACAAATAGTGACAGTAATGAGAAGTATATTTTCAGTTTGCGGTTGATACTGCGATGGTTAGATTGATATAAAAAAAACTGAAAAAAATAAAAACTTGTCTCTTTATTATTGTTTACAAACTCAGAAAATAAGTCCTGGATACAGAAGGACTTCAAAGGCAATAACCAAAATATGTTGAAGAGGTTCATATAGCCTACTGATGTGTATTTATAAATGGTTGATTTATATAGGCTAGTAAAGTAAAGTTTCGGCTACCTTGTTAGGTACAAAACTTTCTCTTACTAGCCTATATAAATCAACCATTTATAAATAAAAACCACCAAAATATTTAAATCAGAGTCAATTTCAAGCATTGGTATCTGTCCCTGTAACCATGTCGTAACTTCCATCGAACACACCAAGATTTTGTCCTCTTTATTTTTTTGAAGTGTCAAAAAGAAGATGACATTTTTGACTGCTAATGTACGTTGTGTAGGACATTGTGTGCGCTGTATAGCATCATGCGGTAGATCATCCTCTCTCAATATACAATCTTTGGTCATGAACAGCCTGCTACAACTCCGACAACGTAATGCAACGAAGTCCACTTTTACTTTAGATATCATCCGATCCAAAATGTGCTGTCAACATAATGTTAACATTAAATCATACTGATGTAACAAATGTTGGTTTTGCATGAATGAAATTGAAGTGAAATTATATTTATTTGTATAATAAATAACGTTGTCGTGTCAGTCAGGTGCTGCCCTTCCCTAAATGCAGAACACGCGTTCTGCGTAGGACTTTGCGATCAATGGGGGCTAAATACACACGCACGCACACACGCACACACGCACACGCACACACACACACACACACACACACACACACACACACACACACACACACACACACACACACACACACACACACACACACACACACACACACACACACACACACACAGTAGATCTTGCTTTGATTATTGGCTGAGACCAGGGATTTTGGGTTTGGAAAGGTTGGTAACCACTGCACTAGCAGAAATGCACCGCCAAAATCAATGAATTGCACTTTTCACTAGGTTGGAAATAGTTTTGAAATACTTCCAGCAATTTGGGGTATAGAGAATGTGCCAAGTGCAACGCAGCAATGTCGGCCACATTGGAATGAAAGGCCGGATGCTAATAAATGCAAATGTTTGACTCCAAGGAAAGGTTTGGCTATTCGTCAGTTGATCTTCATTTGAAGAGGGTTCCCACATCGCAGGCCTGCATAATTCATCAGTGTGCACAATATTCATGTATGTTTTGAAATATGTGCAGGAGGTGCGATTAAAGATTGGCCCTCTTTTTGCTCCTCCTCACCTAAAATGCACCTTTTTGTGCTGGGTTATGAACCATGGCGTGTGACACCCCTGTTTCACTGCAGACGCTCATTGTCTCTTTGAAAAAAACCTCTCTCATGTCTGACCTGATTTAGCCTCACCTTGATAAATCACTCCTCAGGGTTTCAAAAGTGGGAAAGACACAAGCGGACACAAACACACAAGAAGGTTTAAGTCTAAGTATTGACCTATTTCGAACAACTTCATTTCTAAACAAAGTTCCAAGAGGAAAATCACTCACATGAGTAACTAACATGCCATTTATGCTCATAGCATGTTGATTAGAGGTCCTTAGATCTATCCAAATATGAAACAAACCCAAGTGATTGTCCGATTACAAAGTGCTAATAGTGAACATTGAATATAAAGTCTGTTTTCATTTTAAGGGGCTTACAAAGTGCTTCAAGCAGGATGTGTCACAGTAATAAACACAATAGTTTAGTAATATTTGTCAGTTGGTCATTTGTAAAGTATATTTATTGTAAATTAAAAAATGCCACAATTATTGAACTGACCTAAGATAATCTATAATTAGAAATGTCAAAATTACAGAGTTAACTCGTGTGATCAATCACAAAAAATATTGCATTCATAAAGACAATTACATTAATCATGCAATTTATCATGTCCGTTAAAGCTCTTTGACCATAATCGCCATACGGTCATTGATCAGATCAATGCACACTTCAGTATAAAAATGAGTGAGGAGACTGACTGGTGTGCTCACTGGCAAATTTCACAAAAGATACATCCTGAAAGAACTTGAGATAGAATTGTTACCAAGTTTTGTGCAAAATGAATGACATGCTTTTAAGTAAAACTTTACAAAATGTTCCTGAATGACATTCTGACAATAACATTGCATTTGTGTAGAAATATTGGAGTCTTTTCTTAAGCATTTTTTTTATTCATGCAAGAGAGCCATCATAAATACCAAATCCAATTTCCAAAAATGTAATTAATCTGATTTAAAACATATTGTGGTTACAGTGTCCGCCAATGTGAGTTCAAACCCTGGCCGAGTCATACCAAAGACTATAAAAATGGGACCCATTACCTCCCTGCTCGGCACTCAGCATCAAGGGTTGGATTTGGGGGTTAAATCACCAAAAATGATTCCCGGGCGCGGCCACCGCTGCTGGCCACTGCTCCCCTCACCTCCCAGGGGGTGATCAAGGGTGATCGTTCAAATGCAGAGAATAATTTCGCCACACCTAGTGTGTGTGACAATCATTGGTACCTTAACTTTAGTTTGACAGCCCTGTTTATAATGTAACAGGAGTGTTTTCTTTAAACAATAAACTGTACCAGAAGACACAATATTGCATCAATGGAAATTTATCGTTTCTAAATGGTATTGTTCTTCATGTATTCAGACACATATCGGTCGTCGAGTATATTTAATATTTAAAAACAGGGTAGGGAATCTTGTGCAGCTGGGAATTGCACAAGTAACATAAAGCGAATACAACTACAAGTGAAACAACAAACACTAAGCTACTGCAAGCAAAACAACAGAATGCATGGAAGCAAGACTATGTGGTCACTGTTCACAAACAATGAACCAACAGCATGTGCAGAGCAGGCTGGTATATAAAGAAGCCTGATTGGCAGCCAGGCACAGGTGTGCCCAGATTGCAAATTAGGGACAGGTGAGGGAGACAGCGCTCTGGCCAGAAGAGTGACGCAACTACAATAGAAGTACTGGAAAGGAAATAAATAAGAAACTATAAAAAATAAAGTCAGGCTTGATGTGACACATTACAATGATCCAACCAAAATTGCATATAAAAAAATGTATACACATGAGAAAAAATATTTAGGTAACGGCACTGCTGAAATTTTATTGCGCAGTCATAGTTAAAATTCCATTGAGTATGAAGAAAATAAATAAGTGAACATACTTTCTGCTTTCCAATGGCCTGCAGCAAATCTGAGTGATGCATCTTGCTGTGGACCATGTAATTTATGGATTATTTCACATTATTCAGAGGGGGTTATGTGGTTTAAGGTAACAGGACCGAATGAAAACCCAGGTGCACGACTAAAGTTTGAATTCTTTTTAAACTCAGTTGTTTTGTCCCCAGATTTTTTTTAAGAAAATAAACTTAAAGTAAAAAAGTTAAAGTACCAATGATTGTCACACACATACTAGATGTGGCGAAATTATTCTCTGCATTTGACCCATCACCCTTGGTCACCCCCTGGGAGGTGAGGGGAGCAGTGGGCAGCAGCGGTGCCGCGCCCGGGAATCATTTATGGTGATTTAACCCCCAATTCAAACCCTTAATGCTGAGTGCCAAGCAGGGAGGTAACGTGTCCCATTGTTATAGTCTTTGGTATGACTCGGCTGGGGTTTGAACTCACAACCTACCAATCTCAGGGCGGACACTCTAACCACTAGGCCACTGAGTAGGGGATAAAGTTGGGGTAAGGAGTACCACACATGTAAAAATTAAACATTTCTCAAGGATTTTGGTTATTTGAGTTCATATGGAATCTACTGACAAACTTAAGTTAGAACTATACACTACTTTGTATTAAAAATATGTGCATGTGCGAGCCAGTCTGCAGACTACAATGGCGGACTCGCACGAAGCTGTTTGGGTAAACCTCTACCATATATGGAGATATCCGCTGACGTCACACACACTGGGAAAAATATCACAAATTGGGCAAATTCCTAATAAATATGTCGGCCATGCCTCCATGTTTTGATTTCACATTTTTGGGACTTGCAGATCTCAAATACACAAAAACAGGTACCAATAGGTAAAAAAAAAAAGTTGGTTTTGCATTGTACGTTCCATTTAACTCATTAATCACATTTTCAAATTTTGATTAATCATGAATGAATTAAAAAAACCCTCAATATCCATACACTCAATATTACTCACTTCCATGATTTAAAATAGCAAAAAGAGAGCTCAACATTTAGACACAAATGCAATTTTAATGTCAGACTGTTATACAGGAAATGTTTGTTCTACTTGGATTCAGGTCATTTATTTGCTAAAAACTTGCTAACAGTTTTGTCACGGATTTTCATCATCTTGTGGAATTCAATCGGATCCTGCTCGTGTCTGCAACGATCACTTTATGAAAATGTTTGTTTGAACATTTCATTTGTTTGAGAACATTTCTGCGATGCAATCAAGTTTATTCTCTACTATATTAGCAGTGTTTGAGAGCAAAACTAGACAGAAGAAAAGACCAGAGATCCGTTTGTGTTCGTCTGTGGTTGCTATGCCTAAATATAACTATGAAAACCTGCTTGTGCAAATAAATCAACATCATATTAAGTCCTAGTAATAAATATTGTGATATTTGGTCCAATCCACCGTATCTCTTTGTTGTCGATTTTCATAACAGAAACTTGTTGTTGTTGTGCAGGAAAGCCAAGTGCTTTAATCGACACAGATGACCACATTATAGCATCTTAGATGATATTTTTTGAAGAAAATATCCTTAATAGTATTAATAAATAAGATGAATAAATCTATCATTGGTTCAAAAGCATATACTGCATCTTAATATTGTTAGCAAACCTTGCTGTAAAACAGACATATATAGCTAAATAATGAGATAAAATATGAACTTCATACAGTAAAAGTAACTGCAGACATGAATTGTAAATGAGACAAAAATTTGTAGCAGGAAATCAACTGGATGGCACTTGTTATGTCAATCAAATACATTACATAGCGATGCACGAATAAGTCAAACATTGTCTTTCACCAATTAATGCTGACTTTGTGGACCCCTCCAGATGTAAAGACATGATGTGCCTCCAATCTTTTCTCTAAATCCATGTTAGTGTCAAGTGAAGTGAGGTGGTAGCAAGCAGTAACGTCTTGGTGATGATGAATGGCTTAAATCTTTCAAAAATAATTTTTTTAAGAGTGTATAAATTCACGACATTACATTTTATATATTTGTTTCATGTTTCTTATATATTTGCCTTTAAAACTTAAACTAGGGCCAAATATGCACTGATGCAGGTAAATAAACAGTAGCCTAAAGGGACTCTAAACCATCGCCTGAAACCCGGAAGTGCATCAAGGTCACGTGATTGCAACCCAGCAGGGTTGGCCTAAAAAAAAGTATTTATTTTAAAACATTTATTTTTAAAAGTATATTTAAAAAAAAAAATCACATAATGTGATCATTATAATAAAAGTAGAGCAACCCCAACTCCAACCCAATCCCAGCTTCATAATACTTACAGAGCAATTGAGAAGACATACAAATATAATTTTTATTAAATATAATACAAAAAAATAAAAATAAAAATGTATAAAAGCAACAGTGTAATAATAATAATGTCAATAAAGTTGTTCAAATTTATTTTTAATGAAAAAAACAAAACGATTTTTTTAATTTAAAAATTTAAAATTAGATTCTTGAAACTTATGAATTGATTTACAATCAGAATAAATACAAATCGAGATTTGGATGTCAACCTCCCCCACTAATTTATATATATTTTATTTGCGGCACCCATTTGGTTGAATGTGTCAAAGTTAGTTTGTGACGAACCCCAAGATGCAGAGAAGGACGCGGGCATTGAATAGTAAAACATGATTTAATTAAAATACTAAAACAAAAACAAACCAAATAGGTACAACACAAAGCGCGCGCAAGGGGGAAAACAAACTAGGCTATGAACAAACAAAACTGGAAGCAGGGAACAAAGGACAGTAAGCTACACAAAGCTACCAAATATAGCTTACTGCTACGCGGCAATGACACGACATGACAGGAGCGACAATACAATACAATAATCCAGCACTAACTGGAGGAACAAAGCAAGTAAAAATAGGAGCGGGCTGATTGACACCAGGTGTGGCCAGGTGCCAATCAGCTGCAGCTGAGGGGAAACAGCGCCCAGGAAGAAACACAGGAAACAGACAAAATAAGAGCGCTGACAAGGAAATACTACACACACAGAGGAAACAAAGACAAATGCAGAGAAAAAAACTAAAACATAGCCAAACTGTCAGGGACAAGCCTGACAGAATGGCAATTAAATATTTATTGACTAACTATATTGTTTCCTACAATGATGTGAATTTGATTTGCAAATGGGGTGCAATGCATGGAAAGCATTGTTCACGGAAATAATCATAATCATGTCAATATACACCATGTCATAACTGTATCCAAAATAAAGGCTGTTTGATTTTCTTGTACAGTGAAAAATTGAAAAGTTTCAAGTGTACTTGCCAAATAAAACAAAAAATAATTATCACGTGGTTCTCTACAGTTAATAATAAAAATGCATTTACCCTGCATATGCAATGAGTCACAAATCTCAAGTCAGGTCACAGTGTGTGGAGCAGAAGTGTGTCTGCATGGGGGCGTGTGTGTGTATGTGTGCTTGTGTGAAACTCTTACCCGAGTCCTGCCAGATCAGACACCAAGTTGCCGAGAGCAGCAGCTGAGGGAGGAAGAGACCAGAGTGACATTCGAGTTTGAAGTTATTAGAATCAGATTTGCATGGAGCATTGGCTGGGAGGTACAATGATAACACACAGGCACACTGGGTTTGTAAGAAGACCCAATCGTCAGCATATTATAATGGTGGTCGTGCACCTACTTGATTTGAACTAATTCTCTCACATAAATAACGTACAGGCCAATAATAAACATTTGAAATTACCAGTCCGACAATAGTTTTATAAGTCTAACAACACTTCAACGTGGCAGTTTGTTGTTGTAGATTTTTGGATTGTACACCAGCACAAGTTGCCAAATGAGCCACAGAGGATCCCAGCTAATTGAAGTCAGTATGTGCTGAGATGAAATGTGACTGTGCTACCAGCTGGAAGGAAGCGTCACTATGCTATAAACTCCATGTTGGCTCCAAACATACACGTGAGCTTCTGCTAATCTCACAGGAGACTATCTAATGTTTCTAATGGAGGCCAAGCTTTTCCTTCCATGCAGCCCACAACCACATCATGGAAACATTTACTTTTCAGCCTGCCTTCACATGTTGCTGGAAGTGCAGTCGTACTCTTGACAAAAATAGTCATCTTCTAGTGGAGGTGCACAAACTCATGAAAGGAGTGACGGATTCAAGAAAGGCTGAAGACATGCTTCAAATCATTTTACTTCCTCTTTTCATACACACAATTGTTACAGAATCAGAAGAACACGTGACACAATGACTACGTGTCCTCGTATTAAAGTAGTCTTAGTTCTCAAATTGTTTGGCTCTAAAAAAAAAAACCCAACCACTAGAGGTGGGAATGTTTGGCCACCTCATGATTCTATTACGATTTAGGAGTTACAATTCAATTAAAAAAATTAATTATTGATGCATCTTTTATTTATGTATTTTGATGCAGTTTTACATTTATGTTCGCTTCACTAAATACACGTTTATATCCTGCAACTTAAAAAACAGTGGATTTGTAAAAGGAAACAGTTTAATCAAATCCCACAATTATTAAATTCATGGAAATGTAAATGGTAAATGGGTTATATTTGTATAGCGCTTTTTTACCCCTTTTTAAGGAGCCCAAAGCGCTTTGACAGTATTTCCACATTCGCCCATTCACACACACATTCACACACTGATGGCGGGAGCTGCCATGCAAGGCGCTCACCAGGACCCATCAGGAGCAAGGGTGAAGTGTCTTGCCCAAGGACACCACGGACGTGACTAGGATGGTAGAAGGTGGGGATTGAAGCAGGAACCCTCAGATTACTGGCACAGCCACTCTACTAACTTTGCCACGCCGTCCCCAAAATGTGTGCAAAACTGCAACATAGGCGCCCTATAATAAAAGAGCTGGTCAGATCGCTCGTTGAGGTGGTTGTCAGTCAAATTTTAGAACTGTCATTACTTTGTTTACAATAAATAAATCAATTATCGACGTTTACTAATCGAATTTTATAAACGTCCATGTCCAAATTACGATGCATTTAAAAATCGATTATTTCCCCCCACCTCTACCTACAACCCATAGATACCTTAATCTGATCATGTTTGTGCATTTGAGAAACCAGACTAACGCACCTAGATAGGAAAACAGGTCTCTCGAGTGGGTGCACGCTGCCGTAGGGCAGTGGTCCCCAACCTTTTTGTATCCGCAGACCGGTCAACGCTTAATAACTTTTCCCGCGGCCTGGCGGGGGGACCCACTACTTTTTTTTTTTTGCTTTGCTTTTTTTTTTTTTCTTTGTCATGAAAAAGGGGACGTTTTGGTCATGAAAAAGGGAGGTTTTTGTGGTTGGTGCACCAATTGTAAGTGTATATTGTGTTTTTTATGTTGATTTAATAAAATATATATATTTTTTATTTATTTATTTTTTAATAAAAAATTCTTCTGGGGCCCGGTACCAATGGGGCCACGGCCCACGTCGTATATCAAAGCACGGGATATAACCCGGAAGCAGATACCATTCAATAAAAACATGAGCAACAATTGGAATGCGGAGGAGACTGTTTACTTAAAATAAATTTAGATTAATTTAGGAACATAGCTAAAGAAATGGAGAATGCAATCTTAATTTAGACACCGGAGGAGAATATGAGTGAGATGAAAGGGAATGAAGAATGTACTGTACAAAAGGCAAAGAATAGAGTGTACAGAAACCTCTTCACGCTGCATTTATGCACTTCAAACTGATTAGAAAAAATTCTGTATTCGACACAACTGGCAAGCTCGTCCAGAACAATAGCAACCTTGAGCTGGACCAGTCTTTTGCTTTGGATTTAAAACTCCTATCCATCCACAGAGCCTTTTGAATGAACTCAGACATTTGAAAGTTTTTTTTCCATGATTCTCCATTCGAAAATTCCTTTGAAACAACTCTCTCCTGCCAGTCTTTCTTTGCTTCGAACCTGCACCCTACTACCTTCTTGGTAGTAGTCATGTTTGTGGCGCAACCTCAGATCCTTTCTTGATGCTGTCTGCAGTTTAACATCAGCATAGATACCCATTAGAGAGGTAATATTTGTAATCTGTGCCAATATTACAGTGGACATCAGGTGCAACAAGAGTTGCACTGTTGACTTATAAGTAGCCGCAAATGCCTTGTTTAAGTGTGTCGTCATGGTAACTGGGAAACAATACGTTAATCTGCACTAAAAGTAAATAAGCGACCCCCACATTGCGTATGACCAATAGTCACATCAGAGAGAGTGGATGGACACTCGGACTTCACATGGAGGTGTGGAACAATAACGTGCGGTGAACTAAATTTCATATGTGCAACTCTAGGCATTGTTGATTTAGGTTGCACATTGGAGTAACAGGCAAAAAAGGGAGTTATTCGCTTTCATAAAAACGTTATCATAATGATATTATGATATGATAAATGGGTCCAAAAAGTATTTGATAAAGTTGTTATTAAATACTTTTTGGTCCCATTTGCTTGTAACAAAATAAATCATCAAAACGATCATAGAATCAACCTTCAATCCCTCAGGCAGTACTGCATCAAAAACTGTCATCAGTGTGTAAAGGATATCACCACATGGGCTCAGGAAGACTTCAGAAAACCACTGCCAGTGACTACAGTTCGTCGCTACATCTGTAAGTGCAAGTTAAAACTGTAGTATGCAATTCAAAAGCCATTTATCAACAACACCCAGAAACGCCGCCAGTTTCGCTGAGCCCAAGCTCAGATCTAAGATGGACTGATGCAAAGTGGAAAAGTTGTGAGACTTGCGTGGCATAGGGATGCCGGATTCGTTCTTCCGAAGATGCGTCGAGCAAGAACACAGCATAAGGTAAGAAATAAGTATCTATTAAACTAATAAAACAGGCTAGAACAAAAACACTGGAGCTAAGCAGAAAAGGCAAACAAAAGGAGCTAGCATGGGAGCTAGGGAAATAAATAGACACACTAACATGTTGCACACAGGCACGAAAAGGGAAAACAAAACAATTAGTATGAAAGCTAGGAATAAACAAAAACGCAGCGCGAGAGCTAGCGAGTATAACCATGGAAAGCAAGTCGTCATCTGTTGCCTGAAAGCAAATTAGGATCCGAGAATGAACTAACAAAAGGGGCAGTCTTAAATACGGCAGTAATCAGTAGAAAACCGATGTGCAAAGAAAGCAAGGGGCAGGTGAACTAATAAGCTACCATGGTGACAGAACAAAACAGGAATTAAGGACGCCAAACAACAGAATGTGAAAAAAGGAACAAAGCTACAATATGTGATGATCCGACCATCGGATCATAACAAAAGTGTTCTTTAGTCTGACGAGTCCTCATTTCAAATTGTTTTTGGAAACTGTGGAAGTAATGTCCTCCGCAACATAGAGGAAAAGAACCATCCGGATTTTTATAGGCGCAAAGTTGAAAAGTCAGCATCTGTGATGGTATGGGGGTGTATTAGTGCCCAAGGCATGGGTAACATGCAAAATAAAACTATGTTTCTCAGTTCAAACATTAAATATCTTGTCTTTACGGTATATTCAATGAATATAAGTAGAAAAAGATTTGCAAATCATTGTATTCTGTTTTTATTTATAAATTACACAACGTGCCAACTTCACTGGTTTTGAGTTTTGTAAATTAGCCGCAGCAGACTATAAGCCACAGATATATACACGTTGGGAAATTAGATATTTACATAGAAATATTTTGTAAATGTTTATTTACATACCTTATTTATTACTAACAAATAGAATAGAATAGAATATAATATAATAGAATAGAATAGAATAGAATAGAATTGAATAGAAAGTACTTTATTGATCCCTGGGGGAAATTCAGCACCACAGTTCGCTCACAATAGACATTAATATTAATAAATAATATAATTTATATCATATATTATATATATAATATACATATATTCTACATATAAAGTGAACTGAAGGGAACGTCTCCCCTGTGCTCCTCTATTAGGGTCTGCACCAGAGCCGAACAGCAGGACATGTGTAACAACTACATTATTACCTGTCACTCTTTATAACTCCTTGTTCAGATCTGAATGCTTATTATTTAAATGTTTACCTAAGTTTGAAACAAAGGTGGTAATACTGATCGCCACATTTGGCAAGGCGTGTTTTAAAGCAACACTTGAAGTGCGGCACTTCTTAGTTTAAAGCGTGAGCTTTATCGTTAGTTTTAAAGCCCAAATACCTCCATATTGCGCTTCACGCACATCTTCATTAATCAGTAGAATTGTTGTTTTTTGCCATTCTTCCTCTCGAAGATGTTATTGCTTGTATGCACTTTGTGTGTGCGTTTTGACACACTTAACATCATGCGCCTCCGCTCTGTAGTCACCGCCACACAGCGGCACTCAGATGAAAGAACGGTACCGGTACTTTTCAAAGGCATTATAGTACAGATTTCAACCAATTAGTATCACGGTACAACCCTATGCTGCACGTAAGAAAAGTCATGAAACGTCTATAATTTTGAAGCAGATAAAAAAACTTGGGACAGCTCTTTTCTTAAAATAAATCAACAAAACATGCAAAATCCTTCTAGTTATTCACTAATTACTACCTCTGGGTGTTAGACAAGCCTCCTCTTTTACCGTTTCTAAATCTCTCTTAAAAACATACTTTTATTCCTTGGCTTTTAACACTGAGTGATATCCATCCTGCAATGGCGCCCCATTATACACTTGCTGTGAACCTGTTTTTATGTTTTATTTATTTATTTTTTATCATGTTCTGTTTGTGTTGTGTTGTTTGGTCGGTTCTCGTATTATCTTTTAACCTGCCCATTGTACATCACTTTGGCTACCCCTGTGGTAAATTTTAAATGTGCTTTATAAATAAAGTTGATTTGATTTGATTAATTGGTGTGTGTGGAAAATCCTATCGAATTGCCATGAAAACAAAAAAGATAGGTACAAATCCTTTATTTTACATAGTGAATTAAAGTAATATTAGTTGCATTTTTGAAACAACATAAATTGACAACGTGCTACCTCTCTCTGTCTGTATCTGCAGTCGATCTTGATGATCTGTTTGCAAGAATATTGTCCGGCACAAATAAACCTGGTAAATAAATGAGGCATGAAACAAACTATGATGGCTATGTCTTCACATCACGACAATGTGTTGTAGGTCATAATGTTCTCTGACCCAGTACAGTCAGAATATATCACAAGTGCCGGTTTTTTTACCTCTCAAAAGCCATAAAACATACATATATCGAAGCATACAGTGTTTTGCAGCGGTTGTAGCCCCCATCTGTGACAGTGAACTCATCCATAAACATTTGCATCCAAGAAATGGTGTGATTGGTGGACTTGATTGCAGTCTTGACACTGGCACTATATCACGCTGGTGTGGGCGCTACAAGGGCAGATGCTTGGAACTCGAATGTCACCAGAGCTGCAGTAATGGTGTCTCGATGGTAGAAAAAGTAAGGATGAAGAAAGGAAGAGAAGCTGCTCCTCCCTTTCATCTATCTGTTGCCGTTTGGGCTCAAAGCATCGGATAAACCGCAGTGGAACTTTCAGTACACTCCAGCTTAACAGGCAGTAAGCATTAAAGTGCCTGCAGCTTGTCTAAAATGAGCATCTAAAGCATCTCTGAGCTTGTAACTGTGACCACAAACCTTCCTTGCCCGATGGCGCTTATGTGCCTTACATCCTGGTGACAGCTTCCACATGGTAATGTATTAGGATCGGCCTTTTAGGGACATTCAGTACAGAAGCGGTAAACACAAAATATTAGCCAGTATAAAAACTTTAGGGGTAGGAGAATTTTTCTCTGAATGTTCTGAACACCTGTTTCCATGTCAGTGTTGCTTCCTGAAGGAGTTGTGCCACAGTTGACTGCGTGAATGATGGACCGAGTGCTAACATTGTGTTGTTCTTTAAATAGGTTTTTTCCAACTACAATTATCCCTTAATGACAAATGGCGACCCAATTTGGTCATCACTCATCACAAAATCAAGGACTTTTAAAGAAAATGTTTTTTTAAATTTTGATGATTTTAGTTTACAGCGGATAAAAAAGCCCACGTTAAGTATGTCTTTTTTTTTTCTTTTGAAAAAGCTAAAAATTGTCAACTACTAGGGCACGCTCTGATGAAAGAATGCACAGCAAAAACTTCCTGAGTCTTACACAGTGGAACTTCGATTTACGATTTACAGGGTTCGTGATTAAAATATCAATCAATCTATCAATGTTTATTTATATAGCCCCAAATCACAAATGTCTCAAAGGACTGCACAAATCATTACGACTACAACATCCTCGGAAGAACCCACAAAATAATTAATGAATTGAAGAAAATATCTTCATAAGACGGTGTGGTTAATTTTTCGATTTTTTTCTTCGCTGACGGCCCTAATGCAAATCGTTTTCAAAAAACCCAAGCAAATACACAGAAAAGATTGTTTGTGCTATTACACCATCTTTTGGTGTAGAGCTTAGAGCTTTAAACCGGAAGTAGAAGTGTCGTTCAATCTTCTAGCCGTCTATAGCGTTATTACTCGATTTCATTTTTCATTCATCACTCCAACTGTCAAGTAATGCACTGGATTTCGTAGAGCACTGTTTTCTCTCCAGGGCTGGAATTGCTAATGTTTGTACTTACTCTCTTTGTAGCATTGTTCAACTTAAATTGTTGTCACCTCGCTTTGTTATTCAGACAGTCGTTAGAACAAAAGAACCTGGGAAGACTTTACCCTTTAAAAAGGAAGGCTCAAACTAAGCCAACTGGTGCGCTCCACTTTGCTTCAATTGCTTGAAAACAGAATCAATTAACCAACGATCACAATTCCATACAATGAATGATATGACTTAATTGGAAATCACGCCCATCCTTAAAACAAAAACTAACCAATCTATCAATTAAATGGTTAAAAAGGAATCAATTAACTTCTCAAATTTGGAAAAAAAGATTGTAGTAAATATGTTTTTGTTTGTAATTTTAAACATACATTTTGGAAATCTTCATCTTAAAGAAACTAAGAAATCACTGGATGTTTGAGGAGATACAGCAGTATGTTGACGACCTAATGACCTGACCTCAACAAAATGCCATTATGGCTCAGATGTTCGTTCAAAGGAGTAGCATCATCCTGATTGCAACATTTTCATGTGTTTGGGTGTGTAAATAAGAAGAACTTGATATGCGTGATGCACCACACTAACCATCACTTTTATGAACTAGGAAGTGACCATCAAAATACAAATGAATGTAAGCAGATGTTTCTGCAGATATTTGTTGGTCAAAATTACAAATGACCAGTGTTGGGACTAACGCGTTACAGAGTAACGTGTTACTGTAACACTGTTATTTTTGGCGGTAACGAGTAGTCTAACGCGTTAATTTTTATATTAAGTAACTCAGTTACCGTTACTACATCATGCGTTACTGAGTTATTTTATGTTATTTTTTTTATATAGTTTTGGCTAGAAACAGAAGATCTGAGTATGTTTTATTGAAGAGTTGCAGTGTCGTCCTTCTGATTCTTCCTGTGTCACAAGCCGGAGAAGAGAGAGGGGCGCCGCGCGCCGTGGGGGGGGGGGGGGGGGGGTGTCTGTGTTTACTAACAAGACATCCTAGAGGAGCCGAAGCTGAGCTTCTTAACATGGAGATATTCTCACTACTTTTCTTTTGTCGAGCACAAAGAAAAAAACATTTCAGTTAAGTGTAAGTTGTGTCTTGGATCAAAGATCCTATTGACTGCACATAACAGCAATTCAAATCTGCTGAAACTGCTACAAAAGCAACATGCTACGACGAAGCTAGTAAAGAGAGACACACTTCACTTATGGATTTTAACAGAGGGACTGCAAGCCAGGACAACATTGATAGAGCCATTGCAGCATATGTGCAAGAAAACATGCAGGCTATTTCTACAGTGGAGTCACCCCTTTTCAGGCAGCTGGACACAGTGGACAGTGGGTACATAAAAATGGAAAGCAAGCTAATAAGACACTCCAAACTCTGCCTCTGCTCATCATTTAGCACTGAAGGTACACACACTCTGTCAATTGTCTTATATACTCTTTCATTCTAGACTTTTAGAGTGTTTGATTATCACATCACTCTAAAAGTACAAACTATAAAGTTCACAAACATAAAGAGGGATCCTAGTGGGACAGGCCAATCTTTCCTTTTCTCTAAACTAAAACTGGGGAAATGCGTATTGTTCTGGGCTTCAATGAAGACATGATTTTATTTCACAATTCCTTGAGAGAAAAAAAGGCCTGTTTAGGCATGTGTATAGCAGTATGCGTGCTGTATATAGTGACATGACATGTAATCATGTCATGTGTGCCTTCCTTGGGTGAAGCCAGGTTTACAGCTATGTTGTGACATGTTGTTATTATTATGCGGTTTGTTACTTATATATGTTATCCATCCATCCATTTTTTACCGCTTATTCCCTTTGGGGCCGCGGGGGGCGCTGGTGCCTATCTCATCTACAATGTATGTTATGTTGCAGCTATTTAAAATAGTTTTGTCAATTTGTTCTGACCCAAAATAAACTGGCCCTTTGAAACATATCTTTGTCTTTGTGTGTTGTATGTAGACCACATTGCTTAGCAGAGTTCAGTGATGCAAATGCTCGTCAAGTTGATCAACAGATTGTATTATTCTCCAGTGCAATAACAGTACTGAAATGAAGGTTAAAAGGGCATTAATGTCTGGTAAGTATGGTAATAATTATGGCCTTAGTTTATTTTCAACATGCATGCAGCATATCAGAAATGGAGTAGGAAGAAATTTAAATTTTGAAAGTAAGGAAACAGGTCTGTAGTTTGTAACCTGGTGCTTGTTTCCAGTTTTATAAATCGGTACAACTTGTGTTATTTTCATTTTGTTTGGGAATTTTCCTGTTTGAAATAAGTTGCTGATATACATTAAAGGTTATAAAATCTCTTATATGGAAACAAAAAAGTTTTTTGTTTCCATATAATTTATGTTGATATCGGCAAAACTTTTTAAAATACAGTGTTTCTGTGGGGTCTTAATTCCAATCGGATCTCAATAGAAAACTGCACTTTTTTGGGGGCGAATTTTGTGAAATATTCCCAATCTTTATTTTTGGGGGGATGTGCACGTGACATAAGGAGGAGAACCAACACGTGTTGCGTACGCAATCTATGTGATGCAATAAAAAGTGTGTCTATGAATGTTCTCATTCATCCAGGTCATTGTAATCTCAGGGCATTCAATCGATCGCCACTGAACTGTTTGGTTTGTCTTGGAGGATGTTTCGCCTCTCATCCGAGTGGGCTTCATCAGTTCGTGCTCGTGGACTTGGATTGGTCGGATCTAGTCTTGGACATCGATTGGTCGGATCTAGTCTTAGACGTAGACTTAGGTCGGATTTAGTCATGCGGCTGGTGCCAATGCCTCAGTGGGCTGCATCAGTTCATGGCCATAGCCTTAGATTGGTTATATCTAGTCTATTGGTCAGCTGGTGGAGCCTGCTGGGGAATTGGCGCCAGTCGCTAGACTGGATCTGGCCAATATTGAGTCTATGAGCTGTGAACTGATGAGGCTTGCGCAGATGAGAGGCGAAAACATCTTCTGGGGGAAAACAAACAGTCCAGTTGCGATCGACATAATGCCCTGAGATGGCACTAAAAAGCATTAACTTAGATGTGCTGAAACCTGGAAAAAACCCTGGTGAATAATTCATGGACTATTTTGGATCCCCTATGGACGGGACTCACGCTGTTATGTTGGATCCACGATGGTCTGGACTTTCACAATATCATGTTAGACCCGCTCGACATCCATTGCTTTCGGTCTCCCCTATAGGGGTCCTCTCCAAGGTTTCTCATAGTCATTGTCACCGACGTCCCACTGGGGTGAGTTTTTCCTTGCCCTTATGTGGGCTCTGTACCGTGGATGTCGTTGTGGCTTGTGCAGCCCTTTGAGACACTTGTGATTTAGGGCTATATAAATAAACATTGATTAATGGGAGCCTTAAAAAAAAACATACTTTTCACAGTAACGCATTACTTTTTGGTATAAGTAACTGAGTTATATAACTGAGTTACTTTTGAAATAAAGTAACTCGTAACTGTAACTAGTTACTGGTTTTCAGTAACCAACCCAACACTGCTAATGACACAGAGGATTTGTGTCAGTGAATTGACACTTTGTAAGTTTGCCATCAAAAGCTCATCAGGTAAGTAGTATGTTACTGTGGCAACACAAGTCATATACTATCATAATGAAACTTTCAGTGTTCATTGATTGTTTAAAAATCTCAATATGATGATTTAAAGATGAGATGTTTTGCGTACAAAATGTGGCGTCTCATTCAGAATTCCGTCTTTAAAATACCGTATTTCCTTGAATTGCCGCAGGGCATATAATATGTGCCTGCCTTGAATTACTGCCGGGTCAAACTCGCTTCACAAGATAATTAGCGCATGCTTAGTATTACCGCCTGGTCAAACTCGTGACTTCACGAGTGACGCTTCCCCAGTCATCATTTTCAAAATGGAGGAGGCTGATTTCAATACCGGTAATTTGAAATCGCATAAAGGGAAGAAGATTAAGAGCTATTCAATAGGATTTAAGGTCCAAGCTTACATCACACTCAAATTTTTACTGCATACCTTTGGTAAGTGCCAGAGTGAGAAAAGGTTTTAAAATAATTAGCGCATGCTTACTTTTACCGCATGCCTTTGGTAAGCGCAGCAGTGAGAAGAGGTTTTAAATTAATTAGCGCCCCGGCGGCAATTTAAAGAAATACGGTATTCTTAATTTAAGGCTGTCAAAATTATTATTGTGACTTTGCGAGAAAAACATTTAAATTGTTTACCACAATTAACCCATCTGCAACGCAGAACATTTCAAAATCACAGACACTTCTCCCGCAGTTATCTCCGTATGGCAATGCGTTAGCAGTTCCAAGTAATGTTACCGTCACAGATGTGCAAATGGACAGTTTATCTGGTAGTGTCAGGTTGCAGGAGTAAAAAAGTCAATATGGAAGAGGCTTTACAGCAAGTTGATCCTTTCGAAACGGTTGACCGGTATAGAGTAAAATGCATACTCTGCAGTAAGGATTTGAATTTTCACCAAAGCATTTCCATCATGAAATGCCACATCTATGCGGTGCATTTGTTAGTCAGGGATTCTGCAAGCCCTTTGGCTAACACATCGCCCAGTTTACGACAAACAAACATAAGTCGACCTCAGACAAATGGACAAACACGATTGGAAATGATTGCAACAAACTGCACACCCATTAATATTGCCGAGGACACGGGCTTTGGTTTTGCAACTTGCTACTCAAGCTACATTGTACGAGCACAATAATGTAAAAAATTATCGCTTTATATAATGTTACCCCGCTTAACTTCTGTTGGTCACAATAATTATTTTGGTGTTACACACATACTTTACATGTTTATCATTCCTTTCTTTCGTGAGTGTCTTTGCGTATGCAAAATTAAAATGCGATGAATGAAAATAAATATTTGATTGCGATTAATCAAAATTAATACACAGCAACGCACCCGCTTTATCCGATTAAAAGTTGCAATAATTTGATAGCATTCATTTATACATTTTTAATAAAAATGTCTTACCTGCCATAGTAGAAATGCCAAGGATAACGCCAATGGACAACTCAATCTGTGTGCCCTGCAGGGTAAAAAAAGAAGAATTTACCACAATTACCTTTTTGGATAGTTTTTTTACTTTTGTACATGTGGAACTCCTTTACTGTACCGATGTTTGATATGACATCATCGTTTTGGTTTTATTATTAAAAAAAACTCTGAACTATGTTTTTTATCAATTTTATAAACAAGTGTTTAAAATATTCAGCGATGCTAGTTTAATAAATAACACAATTTAATATTTTATTGTGTATTTACTTGTTGTGCAATAACATTTCCTGATGGATTGATGCTTTGGGACAAGTTATGCTGCTTTGTAGGAGTGTGGGAAAAAATCGATTCAAATTTGAATTGCAATTCTCATGTTGTGCGATTCAGAATTGATTCTCATTTTTAAAAAAAAATATATATTTTTTTATCAATCCAACAAAACAATACACAGCAATATCATAACAATGCAATCTAATTCCAAAACCAAACCTGACCCAGCAACACTCTTTAATAGTTTAAACAAATTTACATTATTGCAATCAGTTGATAAAACATTGTCCTTTACAATTAGAAAAGCTTTTTAAAAAAATTTACTACTCTGCTTGCATGTCAGCAGACTGGGGTAGATCCTGCTGAAATCCTATATATTGACTGAATACAGAATCCTTTTAAATCGGGAAAAAAACGTTTTTGAATCCAGAATCGTGTTGAATTGAAAAAAAAAAAATCGATTTTGAATCGAATCAGGACCCCAAGAATCGATATTGAATCGAATATTGGGACACCCAAAGATTTGCAGCCCTACTGCTTTGGTATTTATTGTCAGTGTTTTATTTTTAAGCTACTCTTTTAGATAAACACTACTGTAGGGCTGTACCAAACAACTATTTCTTGAATCAGTTAATCTTTAGATTCAATTTAATTTTGTATCTAACCGTTTCTAGTATAATGGTACAAACACATTTTACAAACGAGTTCCGCCAAAAAACAACAATGTTCTTGTATCTAGACACTTTAAGTGCATGTTTGTGGGTCGAGTAAACAAAAGTAAATTACTTACAAGGAGAATGGCCCTTGGTGACGCATTTTTTGGTGCACGTGCATTGCCGAAGTGCTGCTATAGTGAGTCATGTTTAATTTGTTTACTGAGCCCCGTTTTGTTGGGAACTTTTCTACGACAATGACAATGGACCTTCCCCTCAACAGACATGTTTTCTATGGTGGCATACAGGGGTGTTCTGATCAGGGTTTTTTGCTGCTAACTCCAATCATCAATCATGAGTGCCATTTATTATTTGATCTGCAAAATGAATCATAAAATCACTTTCGATTATGTTCACAGGGGGTACATCACCGAAAAATGTTGAGAACCCCTGGTCTAAGGTGGTAGAATGAGTGTAAAAGAAAAAAAATGGACAATCTGATTTTTTTTTCATATTGCTATTGTTCTTTAAATGTATTGTTATTACTATTATAATCGTTTTACTTATTGTGGTTTCTTCCTTACAATTGATATACTTTTTTTTAAAAACTACAGACCTTGTTTCCATATGAGTTGGGAAATTGTGTTAGATGTAAATATAAACAGAATAAAATGATTTGTAAATCATTTTCAACCCATATTCAGTTGAATATGCTACAAAGACAACATATTTGATGTTCAAACTGATAAAACATTTTTTTTCTGCAAATAATCATTAACTTTAGAATTTGATGCCAGCAACATGTGACAAAGAAGTTGCGAAAAGTTGCCAATAAATACTGATAAAGTTGAGGAATGCGCATCAAACACTTATTTGGAACATCCCACAGGTGTGGAGGCTAATTGGGAACAGGTGGGTGCCTTGATCGGGTCTTTCACAAGAAAGGATGGGGCAAGGTACACACCTTTGTCCTCAACTGCGTGAGCAAATAGTCAAACAGTTTAAGAAAAACGTTTATCAGCTGAGCTGCCACCTTATCGTGGTAGAGGAGTTTGTGTGTCTCAATGATCCTAGGAGCTATGTTGTCCGGGGGCTTTATGCCCCCTGGTAGGGTCTCCCAAGGCAAACAGGTTCTAGGTGAGGGATCAGACAAAGAGCAGCTCGAAGACCTCTATGAAGAAGATAAAACATGGACCCAGATTTCCCTCGCCCGGACGCGGGTCACTGGGGCCCCCCTCTGGAGCCAGGCCCGGAGGTGGGGCACGATGGCGAGCGCCTGGTGGCCGGGCCTGTTCCCATGGGGCCCGGCCGGGCACAGCCCGAAGAGGCA
Source organism: Nerophis ophidion (assembly GCF_033978795.1). Lineage (NCBI taxonomy): Eukaryota > Metazoa > Chordata > Actinopteri > Syngnathiformes > Syngnathidae > Nerophis > Nerophis ophidion. The sequence goes on along the minus strand of NC_084621.1, from coordinate 46,849,748 downwards.
ACGTGGGTCACCCCTCCAATGGGCTCACCACCCATAGCAGGGGCCATAGAGGTCGGGTGCAATGTGAGCTGGGCGGCAGCCGAAGGCAGGGCACTTGGCGGTCCGATCCTCGGCTACAGAAGCTAGCTCTTGGGACGTGGAACGTCAACTCACTGGGGGGAAAAGAGCCTGAGCTAGTACGTGAAGTGGAGAAGTTCCGGCTGGATATAGTCGGACTCACTTCGATGCACAGCAAGGGCTCTGGAACCACTTCTCTCGAGAGGGACTGGACCCTATTCCACTCTGGCGTTGCCGACAGTGAGAGGCGACGGGCTGGGGTGGCAATTCTGGTTTCCCCCCAGCTTAAAACCTGCACGTTGGAGTTCAACCCAGTGGATGAAAGGGTAGCCTCCCTCCGCCTTCAGGTGGGGGGACGGGTCCTGACTGTTGTTTGGGCTTATGCACCAAACGGCAGTTCAGAGTACCCACCCTTTTGGGTACACTCGAGGGAGTACTGGAAAGTGCTCCCCCGGGTGATTCCCTTGTCCTACTGGGGGACTTCAACGCTCATGTTGGCAACGACAGTGAAACCCGGAGAGGCGTGATTGGGAAGAATGGCCGCCCGGATCTGAACCAGAGTGGTGTTTTGTTATTGGACTTTTGTGCTCGTCACAATTTGTCCATTACGAACACCATGTTCACACATAAGGGTGTCCATATGTGCACTTGGCACCAGGACACCCTAGGCCGCAGTTCCATGATCGACTTTGTAGTTGTGTCATCGGATTTGCGGCCTTATGTTTTGGACACTCGAGTGAAGAGAGGGGCGGAGCTTTCTACCGATCACCACCTGGTGTTGAGTTGGCTGCGATGGTGGGGGAGGATGCCGGACCGACCTGGCAGGCCCAAACGCATTGTGAGGGTCTGCTGGGAACGTCTGGCAGAGTCTCCTGTCAGAGAAAGTTTTAATTCCCACCTCCGGAAGAACTTCGAACATGTCACGAGGGAGGTGCTGGACATTGAGTCCGAGTGGACCATGTTCCGCACCTCTATTGTCGAAGCGGCTGATCGGAGCTGTGGCCGCAAGGTAGTTGGTGCCTGTTGGGGCGGAAATCCTAAAACCCCTTGGTGGACACCAGCGGTGAGGGATGCCGTCAAGCTGAAGAAGGAGTCCTATCGGGTCCTTTTAGCTCATAGGACTCCGGAGGCAGTGGACAGGTACCGACAGGCCAAGCGGTGTGTGGCTTCAGCGGTCGCTGAGGCAAAAACTCGGACATGGGAGGAGTTCGGGGAAGCCATGGGAAACGACTTCCGGACGGCTTCGAAGCGATTCTGGACCACCGTCCGCCGCCTCAGGAAGTGGAAGCAGTGCACGGTCAACACCGTGTATGGTGCGGATGGTGTTCTGCTGACCTCAACTGCGGATGTTGTGGATAGGTGGAAGGAATACTTCGAAGACCTCCTCAATCCCACCAACACGTCTTCCTATGAGGAATCAGTGACTGGGGAATCTGCGGGGGACTCTCCTATTTCTGGGGCTGAGGTTGCTGAGGTAGTTAAAAAGCTCCTCGGTGGCAAGGCCCCGGGGGTGGACGAGATCCGCCCGTAGTTCCTAAAGGCTCTGGATGCTGTGGGGCTGTCTTGGTTGACAAGACTCTGCAGCACCGCGTGGACATCGGGGGCGGTACCTCTGGATTGGCAGACCGGGGTGGTGGTTCCTCTCTTTAAGAAGGGGGACCGGAGGGTGTGTTCCAACTATCGTGGGATCACACTCCTCAGCCTTCCCGGTAAGGTTTATTCAGGTGTACTGGAGAGGAGGCTACACCGGATAGTCGAACCTCGGATTCAGGAGGAACAGTGTGGTTTTCGTCCTGGTCGTGGAACTGTGGACCAGCTCTATACTCTCGGCAGGGTTCTTGAGGGTGTATGGGAGTTTGCCCAACCAGTCTACATGTGCTTTGTGGACTTGGAGAAGGCATTCGACCATGTCCCTCGGGAAGATCTGTGGGGAGTGCTCAGAGAGTATGGGGTATCGGACTGTCTTATTGTGGCGGTCCGCTCCCTGTACGAACAGTGCCAGAGCTTGGTCCGCATTGCCGGCAGTAAGTCGAACACATTTCCAGTGAGGGTTGGACTGCGCCAAGGCTGTCCTTCGTCACCGATTCTGTTCATAACTTTTATGGACAGAATTTCTAGGCGCAGTCAAGGCGTTGAGGGGTTCCGGTTTGGTGACCGCAGGATTAGGTCTCTGCTTTTAGCAGATGATGTGGTCCTGATGCCTTCATCTGACCGGGATCTTCAGCTCTCACTGGATCGGTTTGCAGCCGAGTGTGAAGCGACCGGAATGAGAATCAGCACCTCCAAGTCCCAGTCCATGGTTCTTGCCCGGAAAAGGGTGGAGTGCCATCTCCGGGTTGGGGAGGAGCCCCTGCCCCAAGTGGAGGAGTTCAAGTACCTAGGAGTCTTGTTCCCGAGTGGGGGAAGAGTGGATCGTGAGATCGACAGGCGGATCGGTGCGGCGTCTTCAGTAATGCGGATGTTGTACCGATCCGTTGTGGTGAAGAAGGAGCTCAGCCGGAAGGCAAAGCTCTCAATTTACCGGTCGATCTACGTTCCCATCCTCACCTATGGTCATGAGCTTTGGGTCATGACCGAAAGGATAAGATCACGGGTACAAGCGGCCGAAATGAGTTTCCTCCGCCGTGTGGCGGGGCTCTCCCTTAGAGATAGGGTGAGAAGCTCTGCCATCCGGGAGGGACTCAAAGTAAAGCCGGTGCTCCTCCACATCGAGAGGAGCCAGATGAGGTGGTTCGGGCATCTGGTCAGGATGCCACCCGAACGCATCCCTAGGGAGGTGTTTAGGGCACGTCCAACCGGTAGGAGGCCACGGGGAAGACCCAGGACACGTTGGGAAGACTATGTCTCTCGGCTGGGCTGGGAACGCCTCGGGATCCCCCGGGAAGAGCTCGACGAAGTGGCTGGGGAAAGGGAAGTCTGGGTTTCCCTGCTTAGGCTGTTGCCCCCGCGACCTGACCTTGGATAAGCGGAAGAAGATGGATGGATGGTTTATCAAAGTGCAATTGCAAGAAATTTAGGGATTTCAACATCTACGGTCCATAATATTATTAAAAGGTTCAGTGAATCAGGAGAAATAACTCCACGTAAGTAGCATGGCCGAAAAACAACATTGAATGACCGTGACCTTTGATCCCTCACACGGCACTGTATCAAAAACCGACATCAATCTCAAAAGGATATCCCCACATGAGCTTAGGAACACTTTAGAAAAACCACTGTCACTAAATACACTAAATGGCGAAAGCCATTTATCAACAACATCCAGAAACGCAGCTGGCTTCTCTGGGCCCGAGATCATCTAAGAAGGACTGATGCAAAGTGGAAAAGTGTTCTTTGGTCTGACAAGTCCACATTTCAAATTGTTTTTGGAAATATTCGACATCGTGTCATCAGGACAAAAGGGAAAGCGAAACCATCCAGACGGTTATAGGCGCAACGTTCAAAAGCCAGCATCTGTGATAGTATGGGGGTGTATTGGTGCCCAAGACATGGGTCACTTACACATCTGTGAAGGCACCATTAATGCTGAAAGGTACATACATGTTTTGGAAAAACAAATGCTGCTATCTAAGCGCCGTCTTTCTAATGGACACCCCTGCTTATTTCAGCAAGACAATGCCAAGCCACATTCAGCATGTGTTACAACAGCGTGGCTTCGTAAAAAAAGAGTGCAGGCCAGACCTGTCTCCCGTTGAAAATGTGTGGCGCATTATGAAACGTAAAATATGACAGCGGAGACCCCGGACTGTTGAATGACTGCAGCTCGACATAAAACAAGAATCCGAAAGAATTTCACTTTCAAAGGTTCAACAATTAGTTTCCATAGTTCCCAAACGTTTATTGAGTGTTGTTAAAAGAAAAGGTGATGTAACACAGTGGTGAACATGTCCTTTCCCAACTACTTTGGCACGTGTTGCAGCCATGAAATTCTAAATTATTTATTATTTGCAAAAAAAAATAAAGTTTATGAGTTTGAACATCAAATACCTTGTATTTGTTGTGCATTCACTTGAATATGGGTTGAAAATGATTTGCAAATCATTGTATTCCGTTTATATTTACAGCTAACACAATTTCCCAAATCATATGGAAACGGGGTTTGTATATCTAAAGTTAAGTTTTGGTGGTACAATAAATAATCATGTTTTGAAATTATTGAATAATCATGTTTTTATTCGTGATTGCAATATCAATCAGAATATTTGTGATTACAGTCTTATTTTTGCCATAATCATCCAGCCCTACTGTACGTGAATGCTTTAAATTAAGCTAAATTTAAAGTTAGTCTGACCACTTAAATGTTGTAAAAAAACAATTAGGATATTACAACACAGACTTTTGCTGGTAACACATTTTTAAAGCCTGAATTGTGCAGTAAGTAGCTTTTAAGTTCTTTTGAATGAATCATGAATGTGTGACAACACATCAAACATTGGTGGTTGCTACTCATTTCAGAAGGTTTACATTATTGACCTGCTTAGGGTGAAAACCAAATGACCAATGCATCAATAGATTTTGAACTTTTAGTGTTCAACCATCTTTTTCTTAGGAAGAAATTTAAAAAGGAAAACACATTTTGAGTGGTTCAATTCTCTAAGCATCAATACAAGATGGTTGGAAGAAGAAATATGTACATTTGAAATTGCAGAAACTTGGTGAAACATTGTCACAGCCATGAGTGATGTAATAATTGTGGAAGGCGGTGCCGTTAAACATTAGCAAAGTATATTATTGCCTGTCTGTCTGAGTAGTGGTATTTTATTACATGAAATTTGATTTTTTTTTCTGCCTGGTTTTCAGTAAGATTAATGAATGAACATTATAGGAGCATGAAGGAGACAGCTACAGAGAGACACTGTAAAACAATGACTGAGTAGAAACTGTCACAGGCCCAATCTGGACTGTTGTTTATCTGTCGACTCACTTTACACAAATCTATAATCTGTTCGGCTCGTTTTGCAATATAGAATTGCAATCTAAACAGCAGAAACTATTTGTAGCATGCCAAAGGTGGCTCTGAGATGACAACTGGATGGATGACTGCGATGGTGCACTGGAATGATGCAGAGGTTGCAACACATGTTTTCATATATGTGAGCTGTGTTAACAAAAAAATTAACACCATTAAAAAAATCCAAAAGTTCTTCCTTTTTGTGTTCCAAATCAGCCTTTAAGTAATTAATTAGCTCAAAGATGGAATAACTGGACAGAAGGTGTGTCTAATGTTTTTATTCATTCTCCATTATCTGTCATTGCACTCACTAATCGCCTCCTTCTGACCTTGCCAAGGCCATATGTGTGTAAATGTGCCAGTTTGCGTGCACATTTTAGACATACTGGATAAAGACACAAAACAGCATTTTGAACAATTTTACACTTGATAAATCACATTGTGAGTGCAAAATGATTACATCTGTTTGATAATCATCATATATTCTGCAAATACATAAAGACAAACACGCTAAATTGATTGCGTTAGCTATTTAGCTCATTTAAGAGAGGGAATCCTCTGTGCATATTTTAATACAGGCAAACCTTTAATAGATCAGGCCCTTTAACTTCAAAAACAATTTTTTTGGGGCGGGCTTAACCCTCTTTTCTCAATTTGACCCAAAAAAAAAAATCCTACCAACTCTTGTTTCCAAAAACTAGCTGTGCACAATTTAATTTAAAAACCTGACACACCCACCATACACCACCTTCTAAAAGACATATATAATCTATACAAATGCGGGGCACAACACAGTAAGTCGTTAATTTGCATTTCAAAAAGAAGAGACATTACTTTGAGAACACTGTCCAAATTCTGCATAGAATGAACGTCTGGTTTAAAGGTGGTGAGAAAGAAGCAATCTATGTAAAATTACAAAGTCCCTCTTTAAACAGTATCTATAGCCAGCTCACAACAATGTCCTGGCATCTTTCCCCCAGAGAGTGTCTCAATCCACTGGAAGAGTGGCCACTAACAAGTTGTTTTGCCTCTACCCAAACCAACAACGTAATGGTTTGTAGGAAAGCCAGAGGCTCTGATTAGGGCTCTCGTAGTGTGTGTAATGTGTCAATATTTATTTATCCAACACTTACGGCAACAATCATGATGCAGTTGTCAAGGAATCCAAATCCAACAAAAGGGAGTGCATTGTGTAGTAGAACTGAAAAATAAAAACATAACACACAATTCACTAACAAGAACAATATTGCACCACTTGGCGAATAATAAATAACCATTTGACGTAATTAGGTCTTGTGGTACCTTAACATAACTGCTCTCTGCTGAGACTAAAATGAATGTAGTAGAATACAGTGGTGAGCATGTTTTATGCATCAAGACATGCACACTGGTTATAAAAAATGTATATCAACTTACATAACTCATCTAAATATTAGAAGACAAAAAAATTAAAAGTTGGAAACAATGTCTACATTCCGTTCACCCAGTACAAAAGATATTAATCACATTGAGTAAAGTTTTACATGTTTTAAACCAGAGCAAACTACAGCGACAATACTGAACATTCAGTCAAATGAAAGATTTCTGCGAAAAATTTGTATTGCATTTCATTAGACCGGTATTTAATGTAATATTTGGATAGCGTATATCAAACAAATGTGAGTGGAATATTGTATTTACTTTTATATTGCATTATGTGTTGCCATCATTGTCATAAACACAAGGGCATGGGCAAGGAACAATTTCCCTTGTGGATCAATAAAGTTTGTCTAAATCTATGGTTAGGGCAACAATCCTTGCATCATACCTATTAAAAAAAGAAAAAAAAACTATCTCAATGTTGAAACACTCTCTACAAGATCTTAATCTCCTGTCTGAACACCTCAATTGAAGAACAAAAATACACACTACTGCTAGAGGTGAAATGTGTCACTGTTTTTCTTTTCAATTTGTTGATCTCTTATCAGTCTGAAATCAGAGGAAATAACTATACATATTTTGGGGATGTTCAAAATTGTTTAAAAAATAAAACTAAATTGAGTGAAATCATGGGGTGATGAACATTCTGCATGATGTACATCAGGGGTGCCCATTACGTCGATTGCCAGCTACCGGTCGATCGTAGAGGGTGTGTGGGTCGATCACCAGCCAGACATTGAAAAAGGACCTAAAAATCATCAATCTTCACTAAGACGTCCCTTTCGTCACTTGATTGACATTCACGGCAACCGAGGGTCTTGTGAGATGACACTGCCTGCTGCAAGCTCATTATTAAGTATTTAACTACAGGAAGGCGGGAAATGTTTTTTATTTTCAACACTCTCGTGCCGTATCCGCTGTCAAACTCTAGAGACCGACCGCACAGTTCCTGTCTTCACAATAAAAGCCGTGCTTCGTCCTGCTTGCGTTAAAAAATAAAGAATCTCAGAAAGCTAGCCTGCACAAGATAGCAAGCGACAGTTTGTTGGTTTTTGAAAACGAGTATAGAAGCTGGACAAATAAGATGCTAAAAACCAACCACTTTCATGTGGTATTGGACAGAAAGGAGGACTTTTTTTCTCCTTCATTCAAAAATGTGGACGTTTTCAGCACTACTGTGAATCCTGTCTGATTCCTATCAATGCAAGACGTCAGAATCAGGTAACACACCAACTTTTTTTTATTGTCTTCATGAAAGAAAGGAACCTATATGTGTTAAACATGCTTGTATTATCATCAAAAACATTTAACTTGTTAACAAAAATGTGTCTTTCATAATTAAATACACATAAATTATATATATATATGAATAAGGTAGATTCCCTCAACTTAGTCAACTAAAGAATAACTAGCCTGCAGAAAAATTGTGGGCACCCCTGATGTACATAGAGCGTTAATATGTTTAATCATTTCAACCAAACCTCAGATTTTATTTAAATAATTGTCACTTGTAATACTTTACTTACCTCGTCATACCGGCGTGTAAACAGGATCCAACAGACATTCTAACTTTGGAAGACGTCATGTCTTCAGAGACGTTCATTTGGATTTGGATTTCAAAAACCTCAACATATTAACCTCTGCAGAGTCCTTGGGACAGGTCCATCATAGCACATATGCTGTATAAAGTATCTTTACAATGTTAACACGACTTTCTTGGGGATAGCCTAATGCGTTTATCAACTCTATCATTTTTTGTCATTATATGGAACCCAAATAATAATGTTAATTGAAGGATCTGTCAACAAATCTCAAGTTTGCCACACCCTGCCTGCTGCCTTTTCTGTGTTTCATTTGTTGCACGTGCCTTAAAGAACCACTGCAGTAGACAATAGGTTGCTCTGTTGAGCGCAAAGTTCCAGAGCTTGATGAGTGAGTCGTGTTTTTTGATGATTACTGTTTATCTTTGGTTTAAAGTAAAGCAGGAAAAACTGCATTTCACTACAACATGAAAAACATGGAAGATTCTTACACTGCATCTAGTTCAGTTGAAAGGTCCACTGTAAGGAAGTAAAATAACTATGCATGATATCTCATGTAAACTCCACTAATACAAACCCCGTTTCCATATGAGTTGGGAAATTGTGTTAGATGTAAATATAAACGGAATACAATGATTTGCAAATCATTTCAAACCAATATTCAGTTGAATATGCCACAAAGACAACATATTTGATGTTCAAACTGATAAACATTTTTTTTCTTTGCAAATAATCATTAACTTTAGAATTTGATGCCAGCAACACGTGACAAAGAAGTTGGGAAAGGTGGCAATAAATACTGATAAAGTTGAGGAATGCTCATCAAACACTTATTCGGAACATCCCACAGGTGTGGAGGCTAATTCGGAGCAGGTGGGTGCCATGATTGGGTATAAAAACAGCTTCCCAAAAAATGCTCAGTCTTTCACAAGAAAGGAGGGGCGAGGTACACGCCTTTGTCCACAACTGCGTGAGCAAATAGTCAAACAGTTTAAGAACAACGTTTATCAAAGTGCAATTGCAAGAAATTTAGGGATTTCAACATCTACGGTCCATAATATCATCAAAAGGTTCAGAGAATCTGGAGAAATAACTCCACGTAAGCGGCATGGCCGGAAACCAACATTGAATGACCGTGACTTTCGATTCCCACAGACGGCACCGTATCAAAAACTGACATCAATCTCTAAAGGATATCACCACATGAGCTTAGGAACACTTTAGAAAACCACTGTCACTAAATACAGTTCGTCGCTACATCTGTACGTGCAAGTTAAAGCTCTACTATGCAAAGCGAAAGTCATTTATCAACAACATCCAGAAACGCCGCCGACTTCTCTGGGCCCAAGATCATCTAAAATGGACTGATGCAAAGTGGAAAAGTGTTCTGTGGTCTGACGAGTCCACATTTCAAATTGTTTTTGGAAATATTCGACATCGTGTCATCCGTACCAAAGGGGAAGCGAACCATCCAGACTGTTATCGACGCAAAGTTCAAAAGCCAGCATCTATGATGGTATGGGGGTGGATTAGTGCCCAAGGCATGGGTACTTACACATCTGTGAAGGCATCCATAATGCTAAAAGGTTTTGGGGTTTTGGAACAACATATGCTGCCATCTAAACGCCGTCTTTTTCATGGACGCCCCTGCTTATTTCAGCAAGACAATGCCAAGCCACATTCAGCACGTGTTACAACAGCGTGGCTTCGTAAAAAAAGAGTGCGGGTACTTTCCTGGCCCGCCTGCAGTCCAGAGCTGTCTCCCTTCGAAAATGTGTGGCGCATTATGAAGCGTAAAATACGACAGCGGAGACCCCGGACTGTTGAACGACTGAAGCTCTACATAAAACAAGAATGGGAAAGAATTCCACTTTCAAAGCTTCAACAATTAGTTTCCTCAGTTCCCAAACATTTATTAAGTGTTGTTAAAAGAAAATATGATGTAACACAGGGGTGAACATGCATGCCCTTTCCCAACTACTTTGGCACTTTTTGCAGTCATGAAAATTTAAGTTATTTATTATTTGCAAAAAACAAATACAGTTTATAAGTTTGAACATCAAATATCTTGTCTTTGTAGTGCATTCAATTGAATATGGGTTGAAAAGGATTTGCAAATCATTGTATTCTGTTTATATTTACATCTAACATAATTTCCCAACTCATATGGAAACGGGGTTTGTATAAAACAAACAAGTAAAAAAAACACTTCTTACCATATCTTAATTGTGCAGCAGTAGGTGGCGCAACCTCGATCTGCCCTGTTGACAAAGAGAAATGAACATATTACAACAATAAAAAGCAGGAAAGGTCTGGCATGCCTTGTGACTGTGCTGTTACTATTTTTGGAAACAATCTAACATAGGAGAGTGGGTAAAAGGGCATATGAAATTTATTAATGAAAGTGCACTGCTGGAGATTAACGAGAAGAGAAAATCATATTCATGCCTTTGAACAATTTAGAGTCACCAAGTAATCTAACATTTATGTTTTTGAATGTGGGAGGGAGCCAGAGTACCCGAAGAAAACCACACAGAGAAGGAAGCGAAAATGCAAACACCACACACAGATGTTTGAACAGGAGGCGTGCTAACCGTTACGCACCCTTGCTGCCCTAAATCAGACTAATTTTCAACATTTTCAAATATTGGTTTCTTTCCAATGTTGTACATCGAAATACAAAAGTGTACAAACTGTGTTTGTACTAGGGCTGGGCGATATTGGCTTTTATCAATATCACAATATTTTTATGCCATATTGCGATATACGATATACATTACGATATTTTGACTTGGCCTTGAATGAACACTTGATGCATATAATCACAGCAGTATGATGATTCTATGTGTCTACATTAAAACATTCTTCTTCATACTGGATTAATTTATGCTACTTTTAAACTTTCATGAAGAGAGGGAAATCACAACTAAGTCAATTGACCAAAACTGTATTCATTAAATACTCTTCATTCTCTCACGGGTGACTTTTTAAATGAAAGAAGAAATTAATAGTGTTGCTACCTTTTTGTAGTAACATTTCTGCTGCATACTTTGCATTGATTGATTGATACTTTTATTAGTAGATTGCACAGACAGTACGACAGTACATATTCCGTACGATTGACCACTAAATGGTAACACCCGAATAAGTTTTTCAACTTGGTTAAGTCGGGGTCCACGTTAATCAATTCATGGTACAGGTATATACTATAGGCTTCACGGTGGAAGAGGGGTTAGTGCGTCTGCCTCACAATATGAAGTTCCCGCAGTCCTGGGTTCAAATCCAGGCTCGGGATCTTTCTGTGTGGAGTTTGCATGTTCTCCCCGTGAATGCGTGGGTTCCCTCCGGGTACTCCGGCTTCCTCCCACTTCCAAAGACATGCACCTGGGGATAGGTTGATTGGCAACACTAAATTGGCCCTAGTGTGTGAATGTGAGTGTGAGTGTTGTCTATCTGTGATGAGGTGGCGACTTGTCCAGGGTGTACCCTGCCTTCTGCCCGATTGTAACTAAGATAGGCGCCAGCGCCCCTCGCGACCCCGAAAGGGAATAAGCGGTAGAAAATGGATGGATGGATGGATGTATACTATCAGCATAATGCAGTCATCACACAGGTTAATCATCAAAGTATATACATTGAACAGCATATTGCTGTTGTCTGCTGAATATCTTCCCACTTGGAGCCAAACCACCGCCAGATGATGGACCCCCTGCTCTTTATGTTGGGCATTTATCGTTCTTCCTCCATTTGTGATAAGTTTCGCACCGTCGCTGTCTTGTATTGTCACAAGCTCCGCTCCGCTTGACCTGCCTCAACTAACTTTAGCCATGCTGCTACCTCTCTGATCGGCGAGAGCTATGACGCTAGACCCGCGAGAGTATGTGACGTATGTAAGAAGGCGGCTTGTTTTCCGTATTTGTCAGAATGAGAGACGAGAAAGACTGAAAAACGCCTGTTGTGTGATGCCTGCAGCTAAAAGCAACTCGACCTGCCTCAGCTAACGTTAGCCATGCTAATGTTAGCTCTCGGCGAGAGCGTGTAACCCTACATGCGCAATAGTATGTGGCATATATAAGAAGGCAGGCTTATTTTACGTTTCTGTGAGAAGGACAAACGAGAAGGAGTGAGACACGCTAGTAATGTAATGCACGCAGCTTAAAGCAACGGTGTGAGAACATATAATCGAATATTACGATATAGTCATTTTCTATATCACACAGAGACAAAACTGCAATATATCGAATATATCGATATATCGCCCAGCCCTAGTTTGTACATTGCAAAAATTTGTGATATTTAGCAGAATAAACAGCAGTTATTTTGTATCTAACACATGTGAGTTGAATTAGCAGGTATGCTAGTCTTGCTAGCAGGACGTATACGAAACATGCATTACGTGATGCCACATTGAATCTACAATGGTGAAAAAGTGACGTACTGATTAAAAGTCACAAATGAAAGTGACATATTTAAGATGGTATTGGTGAGATAAAATAAACTGTTTGGATGGCCACCTTGTACAACATGTCCTGTAAGTTATAGTTCTTCAACAGATGCAAAAAGATGGTAGGTAGGTAGTAGAGATGCGCGGTTTGCGATCACAACCGCGGAGTCCGCGGATAAACCGCGGGTCGGGCGGGTGACATGACGAAAAAATAGATTTTAAATAGATTCGGGCGGGTAGCGGTTGAACCAATTCGGAAATATATATTGTAATAATCCCAGGAATGTAGGCTCATAAAACTTATTCGTTTGTCGTGTCTTTATTCGTTTGTCTTGTCTTTATTGCACAAGATGTAATACAACCACACAACAGCTCTCATGTCTCTCACGCTTTACCTGGGTCAACTCGAACTCTCACTTCTTGTCGAAAACGTCACTTCCCTATCTCTCCCGGAAGTCCCGCCCCCCAGCCAAAGTCATTGGCTAACACCCCGTAGCCAGCCGCTACATTATACATAGTTAAATGTTATGTTGAAGAGGTTCATTTAGCCTACTGACGTGTATTTATTAATGGTTGATTTATATAGGCTAGTAGGTAAAGTGTTGTACCTGACAACTCTTGATGGTACAATCCATATAACACGTCATAGACAACGTCACGCTAACATCACGTGACACCTCTGATGAAGGCTGCAGAAGCAAGGTAGCCCAAACTTGTCAGGTACAACACTTTACCTTACTAGCCTGTAGAAATCAACCATTTATAAATAGTTAAATGTTGTTACCCACATACGAAAAACGAGCAGCACTCTTTGAAACAGTAAGTGGGCATACTTTTATTTTGAAGTGTCTCATTTGGTCTGGATGTAAGGAAGCTACTTCTGGGTGTGGCCAACGAGGTATTTGTCATTTGTTGGTATTTTACTTGGTAAAATGTTTGATCCACATGCTGTGCATGTTATTATTTTTACGTTTGTAACGTGCTTTATTTATTACAGTTTTCACTGTGAATTTGAAGGGAAAGTAAGCCTTCAAATAAATCAGTTCAACAAAGCCATTGTGTCTGCGCTATTTGGAAAGAGTTACACTTTCTAACCTCACTAATGCCTTGCATCGTCTATATTAGATATATAACAAAGGGTGTGTGGCAGGTGGATGACGACTTTAGTGATGCGGTTGCGGATGATATAATTGCATATCCGCGCATCTCTGGTAGATAGGTTAGACAACATATACAAAGATAGTTGGAGTGGTTTTTGGAAGGTCGGACATTGTTGGTATAGGAAGGCATGAGTAGATTGATAGATGGGTGGTTGCAGGTATGGGCGAAGGATTGGTTTGTCGGTACGCATTATGATCTGTTAGTGGCTGGAGTGATAGGGAGAGATGGGTGCATAAGAAGTTGATACCAACACAAATTCTGGACAATTCAAACCAAAGACTTGAACTGAGTTGATTTTAAGACAGTGAGATATGTAAGAGAAAGCAGTTCTGTTACACAGCCAATGTTTAGGCTTCACAGCCAGTTGCGTTTATTGTAGTTGCCGCGAAAAAAAGAGAAGAAAAATGGAGGACACATCCTTTGGGGACACCAGTGCTCAGGATGGTGGGGATTTTCTAATACACCTAAACAGTCATGAAGCCAGTAAATCATTGGCTCAGGGCAACAACAACATTGAGCTACCACCTGTCAATAGATCACCATCTATTTGTTGTGAACAACTATCAAGTTATACACATTTGGAAAAATATGTGACTTTTACCTTTGATGGTGTAAGATGGAGCAATGTAGCACAGTGTAACCAGCCAATAAATTACAACAAAAACAGAAGCAAAGGAAACAGACACAGTGCACATCAAATAATTGATAACAAAAAAACACATCCTTACTCCTTTGGTATTCACTGTCTTTCGTAAAATGGCTCAATTCACGTTCTTCTCATTCTATTCCCATGCTTGCATTTACAATAGTGTAAATGCTGTCTGGAACAACTCTCTGTCAACCATTCAACAGACAATGTGTCCGGCTCAACCTTACCACTACCACACTACCATACTACTAAGGTTGCTACCACAACAGAAGTGAACCAAATGTTCAATTTGGTATGGATTGGTTGTTGTAGTAAAATGTTAAAAGTTTTGACAAAACGTGTACCAGTGTACTGCTTACTTTCAGCTGAGCTACATAGAACACAAACACGTTGATAATTCCAGTCTGTTGCTTTAAATGCCGAGAGCTATATTATTGCTTCCTCTTGCAGGTTCTGTGAAATTGGATTTGTTTCACTTTGGTTTCTGGAAACAAGAGTCTAATTTCTATATGCTGACATCTATTTTCATCTCTCAGAGGCATTTCAGAATTAGCTAGCGGAACACACCATTGGTTTTAGTCGTGTTAGTTATATAATTGCATGAAACATTCTGGAGTTTTCTGGACTTAATTCTCTTCCAGCATGTTTTGGGCTTCCATGTCTAGCTTCAAATCATGTTCTCCCTTCCTGTCAGTACATAGTGTCACATGATCTGTTTCCTGTTTCATGTTGCTGAAAGAACAATAGATGAGGGCTCTACTAAAGCAAATTTTATATTTGTCATCATGTTACATTCCCCAACACCACACACAGATTAGTCAGGCTACTGCAGAAAGGCTCCCAAGTCAATCCAGACATTAATCTAAAAGAAGACCAGAGAAGAATTGACTCAGTCTCACGTAACAAAAAGAAAACCAAACCCCCTTGAGGATTGTTCTCAACCTGCTCAACATCACCTTACCATTTATTGGCTGACATGGCTCACTAAAGGCCTGCAAGGTCCTCTGTTGTAAAGCATTGATTATGTGGTCTGTCAAATCCCGCAGAGCTGCCCTACTGCAAGAAATTGGGTTCAGCAGGAAGGAGCGAGGAAAGCCTCTAATGGCGCGTGATGAGCAGCTAACAACCACAGAGCGGCCATGGATTATTGATTTAAAGGCCTACTGAAACCCACTACTACCGACCACGCAGTCTGATAGTTTATATATCAATGATGAAATATTAACAGTGCAACACATGCCAATACGGCCTTTTTAGTTTACTAAATTGCAATTTTAAATTTCCCGGGAGTTTCTTTTTGAAAACGTCGCGGAATGATGACGCGTGTACGCGTGACGTCACGGACTGTTAGGAAATAGCGCTGCGCACACACACAGCTAAAAGTCGTTTGCTTTAACCGCATAATTACACAGTATTTTGGACATCTGTGTTGCTGAATCTTTCGCAATTTGTTCAATTAATAATGGAGAAGTCAAAGTAGAAATATGGATTTGGGAAGCTTAAACCTTTAGCCACACAAACACACGGTGATTCCTTGTTTAAAATTCCCGGAGGTGAAGCTTTCCTTTGGATCAGAGCGGTCAAGCGAACATGGATCCTGACCAAATGTCAACCAGCAGTTTTCGGTGAGAAAATTGTGGTAAAACGTTGCCTCTTACCGAAGATCAGCTGAGCTTGTGAAGTGAAGTGAATTACATTTATATAGCGCTTTTCTCTAGTGACTCAAAGCGCTCTAAATAGTGAAACCCAATATCTAAGTTACATTTAAACCAGTGTGGGTGGCACTGGGAGCAGGTGGGTAAAGTGTCTTGCCCAAGGACACAACGGCAGTGACTAGGATGGCGGAAGCGGGGATCGAACCTGGAACCCTCAAGTTGCTGGCACGGCCACTCTACCAACCGAGCTATACCGTCCTTGTATCTGCCGTCGACTTCCATCAAATACTGGCCTCAAAACACCCGTGGACACACACTTCCGACTATCAGGTATTATTTAACTCACTAAAACACTAGCAACACAATAGAAAGATAAGGGATTTCCCAGAATTATCCTAATAAATGTGTCTAAAAACATCTGAATCAGTCCCAATGCAATCGCGTCTTTTTTTTTTTTACTTGATTTTTTTTTTCTTTTTTCGAGTCCGTCGCTAGCTTTTCTAGTCCGTCGCTAGCTCTTTTTGTTGGAGGCTCCCATTAAAAACAATGTGAGGATGTGAGGAGCCCTCAACGGGTGACGTCATCGTCTGCGACTTCCGATAAAGGCAGGGCTTTTCTATTAGTGACTAAAAGTTGCGAACTTTATCGTCGATGTTCTCTCCTAAATCCTTTCAGCAAAAATATGGCAATATCGCAAAATGATCAAGTATGACACATAGAATGGACCTGCTATCCCCATTTAAATAACAAAATCTCATTTCAGTAGGCCTTTAATCTTGCATACATAAACCCATCAGATAATTTGTATCTGATCATGGCCACATTGACAAATAAAAGTTTAAAAAGGGCCTGTCAACTACGACAACCCCTGGAAGAAGCCATACCACATGCTTGTTTTTTTTAAACATTAAAACAAAAAAATTGAGCTGTCTGGCCACATTACCCAGCAAAATGTTTGGAGGAGTAAAGGTGAGGCCTTTAATCTCAGGGACACCACACCTACTGTCAAGCATGGTGGTGGTAGTATTATGCTCTGGGCCAGTTATTGGCTAAATGTTAATGGCTAAATCAGGCTAGAATTAATGTTTTAGAATGGCCTTCCCAAAGTCCTGACTTAAACGTCAGGACAATGCTGAAGAAACAAGTCGATGTCAGAAAACCAACACATTTAGCTGAACTGCACCAATTCTGTCAAGAGGAGTGATCAAAAATGTAACCAGAAGCTTGGTAGAAGCTTATGGATGGCTACTAAAAGTTCCTTATTGCAGTGAAACTTGCCAAGGGACATGTAACCAAATATATATATGTATGTTGCTGTATGTATACTTTTGACCCAGCAGATTTGGTCACATTTTCAGTAGACCCATAAAAAAATCATAAAAGAATCAAACTTCATGAATGTTTTTTGTGACCAACAAGTATGTGCTCCAACCACTCTATCGCAAAAAATAACAGTTGTAGAAATTATTGGAAACTTAAGACAGCCATAACATTATGTTCTTTACAACTGTATGTAAACTTATGATCGGGACTGGCCGTGAGTAAAAATTATGTACATCTAAAAAGGTGTATCATGAAAATATATTGTTAATAATGAAAATTGACATTTTTGACGTAATTGACAAGACAAACACATGAAAAAATAATAAACAGGCCACATCAAAAGAAACAAAAGTTGTTAGAGACAAAATCACTCTCACATGCTGCTCAACCTGACCTAATAAATGCGATAAAGAGCTGCCCACATCCCAACCACCACCTCAGAGGCTGAACACTCCGTGTTAGAAGTATACTCAGATCCTGCAATTTGGTGTTCAGTTATGCACAGTTGGGTAGTAGGATGTTGGGGGGGGGGGGGCGTTCACACATGCACAAGAGGACAGGATCAGGATCAAGAGGGGATGCCTTACTATACTACCTTGACAGGTGGGAGCTTCTTCAAATATTGGAGGAAGGGTCCCCAGTGAATGTAAAACCTATCCAACCACCTTCAAAGAGGGATTTTAATTTTCTGCGGCTGCACGAAAAATAAGATGTTGTGCAGCCACGCTTTAAAGAAGGGAGGTTGTAAAGATTTCCATGAGAGGAAAAACTTCTGCGAGCAATCAAAGAGGCAAAAGCAATAACATTGTAATGTTGTTTGTCTATCTGTGTTGGCCCTGTGATGATTGTGGCGACTTGTCCGTGGTGTACACTGCCTTCCGCCCGAGTGCAGTTGGGATAGGCTCCAGCCCCCCAAATCCCCGAAAGGGACAAGCAGTAGAAAAAGGATGGATGGATGTCCTGAGTGGTCGAGGTGGCAAGATCATTAGTAGGCCTACCAAAGCTAGCTATATTGGAGATGGATGATGTTTAGAAAGATTATCAATAATTCTCTAATTTAGATCAGGACCAAAACATATAAGTCAGAGAGTGGCCATGCCAGCAACCTGAGAGTTCTTGGTTCGATCCCCAGCTTCTACCAACCTTGTCACATCCGTTGTGTCCTTGAGCAAGACACCTCACCCTTGCTCCTGGTGGGTCGTGGTTAGCGCACTGCATGGCAGTTCCCGCCATCAGTGTGTGAATGTGGAAATAGTATCAAAGCGCTTTGAGTACCTTGAAGGTAGAAAAGTGCTATACAAGTATAACCCATTACAAGGAGATTGGGAGCATCTTCAACAAGTTTAATTAATTGTATCTGAAAAAAAAGTTTATATTTACTGTAGTGAAGTCATTGGAGCACTTTGAATTGGATGATAGACAGCCTAACGCAACTCGAAGAACAATTATTAGCCCCAAGGGCCCTTTTCCAGAAGTCTTCAGAAAAGTTAGTTTGTAGCTTGCTTTCCCAATCAGCGTCAATCTTTTTTACCGCAGACTCATTAGTTGTAAACAGGAGGTCATAAAGGAGGGAAACCTGATCTCTGGGCAAGACCCACACCCCGAGTACCAGATCAACACCACTGGGACTCGGAGCATGAGGAATCGCCAGTCAGTGTGTCTTAGCAAAATCAAGAAGCTGAAAATATCCAAAAAAGTCGATGGTTGGTCAAAACTGGCAAAACTGCCACCCAGATAGACAAAGCCATTCCTCTCCAAAGTTGTAAATCGCGGGTCAATCCGAGTTAATATGAAAAGGTGATTATTACAGATGGGCGTCGTCAAAATTGTGAACATTTTTTAAGTGTGGCCTATCACCACAGTGTTGGACGTGAAGCTACAAGGAGAGATGGGAAAGGTACCACACACCAGAGTTAGGAAAGAAGAAGAACAAGTCGACCTCTAATCGGCACCAACTGCACTGGGTGAGATTAACCAAAGTATAATTTTGTAGACATTGGTTGCCCAATAATAGCTGAAGAAATTAGGTAGCCCAAGCCCGCCCACTGACCTACTCCTCAGGAGTACAGTACTATCAGTTCTTGCACTCTTACCAGCCCAAATAAAATAACAAATAATGTTGTTAATCCATTTAAAATGGGATTTAGAAGGAAATATGGGGAGACATTGAAACAAATACAAAATATTTTGGTAGCACGTCCAATTTTTATAGTCTACCCTTTATGCCAGAGATAGTGGCAAACAATTTCACCTTTGTAGACCTGATTTGATTGCAGTAGTTAAAGCGGTGAAGTTTTTTTTCACAGAATGTATGAGTGGCATGAATGATTATAACATCAATAGGTGTTTACTCCTGTGTTAGATATTTTATATGGTATGGACGAAGGAGACATTTTAATAGCCAATTGATTAATGGAAAGACACTCAGTTTTTGAAATATTTTAATTTATATCCAAAATAATGCCAAACATGTTCAAGAGCGAGAGGATAAGTGGGATACATGCCAGGGAGTCGAACACATAAAGGAGGGGATTGTCAGCATTAAACGAGACGCAATGTAAAACCCCTCCCCTCTTGATCCCCTTGAAGCCCCCAACAGACTTTAAGGCCGCTGATCATGGTTCAATGGCGAGGGCAAAAACAGCGGAAGGGGCTGAAAGCCCTGCAATATGCCTCGAAAAAGAGTGAAGGGTCTTGAATGTTGCGTATTTGTACACACTGATGCATTGAGGGAAGAGTACAGTAGTTTAATCAAGGAAATGAAGCTGGCACTAAAACCGAACTGTTGCAAAGTGGAAAAAAAAGGTAATTCCACTCCTCCTTATCGAAAGCCTTCTCATCGAAATATATTACAGCCTTAGGTTCAGTTGAAAAGGACGGCGTGTGAATGATCCCAAGAAGCCTTCTGACATTAGAAAAAGAGTGCCTGTCCTTCATGAATCCTGCCTGATCTTCTGAGATTACAGTAGGCATAATAGCCTCCAGTCGACAGGTTAGGACCTTCGCTAAATTTATTACGTCAACAGAAAGGAGCAAAATTGGGTGCACAGCTTGCTGGGTCAGAGTCTTTTTGTGAATGAGAGATTTAGAAACTTGTATAAGTGTCGGTGGCAAGGTGCCACGATGGCATGATTGGTTAAACATTTTAAGAACAAGCGGAGCAAGCAGGTCAGAAAATAGTTTTAAAAAACTCTACCGGATACCCGCAAGGGCCCGGCGATTTACCACTACTACCTACTCAGTGGCCTAGTGGTTAGACTGTCCACCCTGAGATCGGTAGGTTGTGAGTTCAAACCCCGAAATATAACTCTCTGGTTTGCTGTTTTGTGTGTGTGTTTTACATGCAATTGTCATCTTCATTTCCCTTTAGGATTTGATCGATTATTTAGTTCGTCATTAAGGGAGTGTGCGATGCGGCATACGAACTGCATTTCCATTTTTGGTGGGCACACACTGTATTATTCTGATGTGTGTGTGTCTGTGTGTGTGTGTGTAGAAGATCAATAGAGAAAAAAACAGGGCACGAGAGACATTCATCAAGCTCTAAGCATTGCAGTATTTTTCGATGATTTATGAGACAAAACACAAGAAAATACCCTCAGAAATGTGGGCCACTGTAACAGGGACAGTCATAAGGGAACAAAGCGTGATTTTTAGGACTGCAGGAAAAATATTTCACATTCAATAGATGAATACTCAGCTAGTCAGTGCAACAAATATATCAGCAGAACACCATGAGAACATTGCTCGGTGTGACTTAAGAGGACACTAAATACACCAGCCTCATCCCCAGAAACACTAATTAGGCGGCAAAGAAAGGATGAGACACAACAACAACCCCTTGAAATATTGCCCTGACAAACAAGAAAGGGGAGCTTCATACTGGGAAGGAAATGGCAAAAAGAGCTTTTAATCTGTCCGTCTAAAATAACTCCAAAGAAAGTCTACAGTGAATTCATCTTGAGTTTGACCATAAAGAGATGCCTGTGCAGTTCCTCAGAGATGATGATGATGGATACATGGGCACATTTGATCTCGTGTACAATCCATTTCAGTGAATGCCCTACCATCTGCTCGGAATAGAATCACAATAAATTACAGTTCCTTTACAGCAAGACAACTTCTAGCAATGCTTGATGAAATATATATATATACCTATGCAATTTCCATGTAAGCAGAACATTTGCTAAACACTATCATTACAAATGCACTTAGCATAAACTATGAGAGTGAGAGGCTGACTAAAGTCCAGCACAGTTGGTTATTCATTTTTCCAGGTCCACTTCTTGTGGTCAATGTGTGTTACGTTCACATCTGCCCAAACAAGTTCACTCCACACTTGGAAGTTCTGATGTAATAAAGAGTCAAATACAACTGCACACATCTTGGGCTATAGCACTGTTACTAAACCATAAGCTCATCGCTGCGCCGCAATCATTCTAGAGGGCTACAAAAATATCTGTTTCTCAGCTGTGGTCCGTATGGGCCACAGTGGTAGTCAGTTAAAAAACAATTTTCCACCACTTGTGGCAGTAATGATAATATCAAACAAACGGAAGTCTGGAGCCAAAGTTAGACAGATGTTTCTTAAGGGCATAAATTATGACGAAAGTGGTGAGGCTGTATTTATATTTGCACCAAAATTGTATTTACAATTTATTTAAGAAACATATATATTATTATAGGTAGGATTCATTCATTTTAGCACTGCCTAATTGAATGTACATATATTTTTCATCAGTTTTAATGAATTCCTTCATTTGTAGTATATTTGATTAATATTTATTTTTGTAATTTGCCTGACCTAAGCCGTTATAAAATGATTTGTGATTAACACATGTTTTCATAGCATTTGACAATCATTTCACCTTTCCAGCAGGAAGCCAGTGATAAAAAGTATTGGAATGATCCTCCTGCTAGTTTTCTTTGGCCTAATGTGACTTCAAATCAAAATATAAAAACAATCAGAATCAGCTTGATTGGGCAAGTATGTTTAACACATAAGGAATTTGACGTGGTGGAGAGCAGATAAGATGACAAAGCAGGCAGTGCTTTAAAGCATGGCTCAGGCTAACAAATCACAAGTGAATTCCTCCCGGCAACGCCTAACTCTTCGTACAATCATTACTGTCTGCACTAATGATTGTCTGCATAATTGATTGTTTGTTGGTGACACACCAGTCAGTAATAGCATCTTGCTCAAAAAGTTTTCAAAGGGAACTGCACTTTTTTTTTAACATTTTGTCCATCATTCACAATCCCTTTGTAAGACAAGTACACGATGCATTCCCATTTGTAACATACGGCAAGTACGAGGTGGCTAACAATGGAGGTAATGAGAGTACTCTATCGCACCTCTAAAGACCTTTAAAAACAAAAACGGCCAGCAATACTCCATTTACATCTTGTGACCTGAATATTAACCAAGTATTAGCGATATTGTTGTTATAAATGCTAACGCCAAGAAACTACTTTTGCCGGTGTTTTATTAAGTTCATAGATTGTAGTTCTTGTTTAGCACATATTCATATATACATACTCATATATGTATATACAGTCATGATTAAAAGTTTATATACACTTGTAAAGGACATAATGTCATGGCTGTCTTGAGTTTCCAATAATTTCTACAACTCTTATTTTTGTGTGATAATGATTGGAGCACATACTTGTTTGTCACAAAAAAACATTCATGAAGTTTGGTTCTTTTATAAATTTATTATGGGTCTACTGAAAATGTGACCAAATCTGCTCGGTCAAAAGTATACATACAGCAACATACATTATCAGATTTGGTGATGTAGAAAAGTTACAATCAAATAATATTAGCTTCATGGCATGGCCTCTTAACTTCATGTGAGTGATTTTGATTGACGACACCTGTTGACATATCTGAGGCCATTCAAATAGGGCTCATGTGATGCAGTCATTAGACTCAGTTACAAACACGACAATGGGAAAGTCAAAGGAACTCAGCACAGATCTGAAAAAATAATTATTGACTTGACCAAGTCAGGAAAATTACTTGGAGCCATTTCAAAGCAGCTTAAGGTCCCAAGAGCAACTGTGCGGACAATTGTTTGTAAGGATAAAGTGCATGACACAGTTTTGTTACTGCCACGATCAGGAAGAAAACACAAGCTATCACCTGCTGCTGAGAGAAAATTGGTCAGGATAATCAAGAGTCAACCAAGAACTGCCAAAAAACAGGTCTGCAATGAATTGGAAGCTGCTGGAACAGAAGTGTCAGTGTCCACAGTCAAGCGTATTTTGCATCGCCGTGGACTGAGAGGATACCATGCGCAACACCTTAAGGCTCGTCTAAAGTTTGCTACTGATCACATGGACAAAGATAAGACCTTCTGGAGGAAAGTTCTGTGGTCAGATGAAACAAAAATTGAGCTGTTTGGCTACAATACCCAGCAATATGTTTGGAGGAGAAAAGGTGAGGCCATTATCCCAGGAACACCATACCTACCGCCAAACATGGTGGTGGTAGTATTATGTTTTGGGCCTGTTTTGCTGCCAACAGAAATGGTACTTTAAAGAGAGTAAATGGGACAATGAAAAAGGAGGATTACCTCCAAATTCTACAGGACAACCTAAAATCATCAGCCCAGAGGTTGGGTCTTGGGTGCAGTTGGGTGTTCCAACAGGACATTGACCCTAATTACAGGTAATAAAGTGGTAAAGGAATGACTACATCAGGCTAGAATTAAGGTTTTAAAATTACCTTCCAAAAGTTCTGACTTAAACGCCATTGAGAACATGTGGGCAATGGTGAAGAAACAAGTCCATGTCAGAAACCAACAAATTTACCTAAACTGCACCGATTTTGTCAAGAGGAGTGGTCAAAAATTCAACCAGAAGCTTGAGGACGGCTACCAAAAGCGCCTTATTGCAGTGAAAATTGCCAAGGGACATAATATTTGGTTACATATTAACATTGCTGTATGTCTACTTTTGATCCAGCAGATTTGGTCACATTTTCAGGAGACCCATAATAAATTAATAAAAGAACCAAACTTCAATGTTTTTGTGACAAACAAGTATGTGTTTCAATAACTATATTACAAAAAAAAAACAAGAGTTGTAGAAATGATTGTAAACTCAAGACAGCCATGACATTATGTCCTTCACAAGTGTATGTAAACGATATTAGGGATGTCACAGTGTGAACATTTTTCATCACGATTATTGTGACCAAAATTATCACTTTATCATTATTCATCCATCCATCCATCCATCCATCTTCTTCCGCTTATCAGAGGTCGTGTCACGGGGGCAGCAGCCTAAGCAGGGAAGCCCAGACTTCCCTTTCCCCAGCCACTTCGTCCAGCTCCTCCCGGGGGATCCCGAGGTGTTCCCAGGCCAGCCGGGAGAGATAATCTTTCCAACGTGTCCTGGGTCTTCCCCATGGCCTCCTACCAGTCAGACGTGCCCGAAACACTTCCCTAGGGAGGCGTTTGGGTGGCATCCTGACCAGAAGCCCGAACCACCTCATTTGGCTCCTCTTGATGTGGAGGAGCAGAGGCTTTACTTTGAGCTCCTCCCAGATGGCAGAGCTTCTCACCCTATCTCTAAGGGAGAGCCTCGCCACCCGGCGGAGGAAACTTATTTCGGTCGCTTGTACCCGTGATCTTGTCCTTTCGGTCATGACCAAAAGCTCATGACCATAGGTGAGGATGGGAACGTAGATCGACCGGTAAACTGAGAGCTTTGCCTTCCGACTCAGCTCTTCCTTCACCACAACGGATCGATACAGCGTCTGCATTACTGAAGACGCCGCACCGATCCGCCTGTCGATCTCACAATCCACTCTTCCCTCACTCGTGAATAAGACTCCGAGGTACTTGAACTCCTCCACTTGGGGCAATATCTTCTCCCTAACCCGGAGATGGCACTCCACCCTTTTTTGTGCAAGAACCATGGACTCGGACTTGGAGGTGCTGATTCTCATCCCAGTCGCTTCACACTCGGCTGCGAACCGCTCCAGTGAAAGCTGAAGATCTTGGCCAGATGAATCCATCAGGACCACATCATCTGCAAATAGCAGAGATCTAATCCTGCAGCCACCAAACCAGACACCCTCAACGCCCTGAGTGCTCCCTAAAAATTCTGTCCACAAAAATTATTAACAGAATCGGTGACAAAGGGCAGCCTTGGCGGAGTCCAACCCTCATTGGAAACGGGTCCGACTTACTGCCGGCAATTTGGACCAAGCTTTGACACTGATTATATAGGGAGCGGACCGTCACAATAAGACAGTCCGTTACCCCATACTCTACGAGCACACCCCACAGGACTTCCCGAGGGACACGGTCGAATGCCTTCTCCAAGTCCACAAAGCACATGTAGACTTGTTGGGCAAACTTCCATGCACCCTCAAGGACCCTGCCGAGAGTATAGAGCTGGTCCACAGTTCCACGACCAGGACGAAAAACCACACTGATCCCCCTGAATCCGAGGTTCGACTATTCGGCGTAGTCTCCTCTCCAGTACACCTGAATAGACCTTACCGGGAAGGCTGAGGAGTGTGATCCCACGATAGTTGGAACACACCCTCCGGTTCCCCTTGTTAAAGAGAGGAACCACCACCTGGCAATCCAGAGGTACCGCTCCCGATGTCCACGCAATGTTGCAAAGTCTTCTTAACCAAGACAGCCCCACAGCATCCAGAGCCTTAAGGAACTCCGGGCAGATCTCATCCACCCCCGGGGCCTTGCCACCGAGAAGCTTTTTAACTACATCGGTAACCTCACTCCCAGAAATAGGAGAGCCCACCACAGATTCCCCAGGCACTCCTTTCTCATAGGAAGACGTGCTGGTAGGATTGAGGAGGTCTTTGAAGTATTCCCTCCAGCGATTCCACAACATCCGCAGTCGAGGTCAGCAGAACACCATCCGTACCATACACGGTGTCGACACTGCACTGCTTCGCTTTCCTGAGGCGGCGGATGGTGGTCCAGAATCACTCCAAAGCTGTCCGGAAGTCGTTTTCCATGGCTTCCCCGAACTCCTCCCATGTCCGGGTTTTTACCTCCGTCACCGCTGAAGCCGCACACCGCTTGGCCTGTCAGTACCTGTTAGCTGCTTCCGGAGTCCTATGAGCCATTATTATTATTATCGCAGTAATTTAAAACATGCTCAAAGTTTTCAAAAACTACCTATAATGAAATCCTTTAACAAAGTTTTATTAAAAAACCCCCACAAACAACACATTCAAAATGTATATATGTACCTCAAGTAGAAACGTAAATGTGCACATGAAAGCAAAACAAGCATTATTAACAATATGGCAGAAACAAAATGATATTATAAAAAATAAATGCAAATAAATTGACACGTGCGGGTCGCCTTAAAGCGGTTCGTTCTCCGGGAATGCAACACTGACGGCTACGGACGAAGGCGTGAAGGTAGGATTTGATTTATTAAACATAAATCACCCAACTACCAAAATACAGGCAAAGAACAAAAAAGCGAGCGTGCCTAAAACATGTGAAGCTTTGACTTAGCATAGGCTATGGCATGGAACGAACAAAACTTACTTGGCATAAACGTGACACAAACAATGAAGCCAAGAAGAGTGATCAACAAATGAAGGCTTAAATAGTGTCTCTTGATTACAAACAGGTGTGTCCCGAACGCAAGAGACAGGTGAAAATCATAAGTAACCATGGTGATTAAACTCAGGAGGTGCACAAACAGGAACTAAAGGAGTCCAAAACAAACATAATCCAGACCACCGATCATGACATAGATGTGATAATTCACAAGATGGCACCTTACGGACATAAAACATAACTGCACCTATTGTCCAAATAGATAAAAATATTGTTCATATATGAGGTCAAGTTTTACACATAAACTGCAAGATTATGGGCAACATAATAATTACGATAATTTTGATCAATATTGAAATCACAATTATTAATCATGATTATATAATAATACATAATTATAATATATAATAATAATAATATATAATATATAATCATGATTAATCATGATTATGTTTGGTAAAACAGCGTCGGGGTGTAATTTGTAATATCTCATAAAAATGCTCCAGAATCTATATATTTAAAGAAAATATTTGTGTTTTTGTTCATTAATAGTTTAGCGTGTCAGGTTTTTTTTTTATTACATGATGCCTTTATCTCTAGTTTTACATTTACATTTTAATACTGTATTTTTTTCAGTTATGTACATTTACAAATACTAAAGTGTGTACATGTACATGCTGTATCGGTACAGATCCATTGAGTTTGAGCAGTAATCGGTCGTATGGGAATTAATTATACACCATAAAACATTGACAAAACGCTATGTCACATGAATGGTTATTAACGTATTTACTTTGTGGAATGAAAAAAAAACAAGTAAAGTAAAAAAAACATGGTGTTTACTGTTTGATATCAATGTAAAACACAAAGCAGATTGGCTAATTAAGATAAAGTCAAATAAACAAGCTTTGTTCTTCAACAACAACCATGTACAACAGTTTGGCCAACAAACAATCTTTGTGCCTCACTGACAACCCAGCCAGCGATCAATTAGATGAAATGACAAAACATTTCAGCTAGTAATGACGTTATTAGAACACTAACAAAGTTAGTAGTTAAATAAAGGACGAATGAGCATCCCAGTAAACAAACTACAGACTTTACAAACAAGTTGTGGCAACGTTCACGACACACTGTATGGTAATTCTCAGTCCCAGCAGCTGACGAAAGGACGCTAGCTGCACGTTCCAAATGAAACCGCAACATCAAATATTGTTCTCCTCTAACAGTATTGCGCTATTAATCGCATGCCAAGACTCCACAGAAGAAAAAGCAAGTTAAATTCAAGCCCTGCATCATAGCAAATAATATGATGATGTCATATTGACCAGACCCTTTGCTAGCTTCTAAAACTTGTAGATCATCCTCCTTATATTCAGGTTCAAAAATATAAGGTTCTGGATCATCATTAGTTCCAAAGTAGCCGTCGTCAGCTGTTTACTGTTTAAGCTTGGATAAGCTCCAGTCACCCCTGCCACCCTGAGAGGGACATGCGGTAGAAAATGGATGGATGGAAGTTTGTAAATAAACAATAATTTTGTGAAAAACAACGCTATTGACTCTGGTGAAAAAAACGGGCGAACATTTTGGGTCCATGGCACTATTGCATTATATTTAACCGTATAATATCGAAGTTTGAGTGTGGCAAATGTTGTGGTGCGTCTGTGAAATTAATGCGCTGCCGCATGCTTAAAATGACCAAAATATGTAAATATTTGATGTGTCTCTTACTACATTACATACATACTTACAGCATGTATCTAAATCACTGATGAATGCTTTTGGATGATTTTATAGTGTTAAGGGCGTAATAGACGCAATGACACAATTCCCATCACCTCCATTGTTCGCTGACGTTTGCTAGCCTTTATTTATGAGTTAGAATGCATGAAAAAAGAAAAACATATGTGTGCCTGTCTCACATAAGGATTGTGAATGATAGGCAAAATTCTAAAAAATGTGCAGTTTCCCTTTAACAGTGTCAGCTTGATCTGACATTTTCCTCATTGCAAGACTAATGAAGGCTTACTGTGTTCTGAAATACAAATATGTCACAAGTCATCTGGAATTCCCACATATTATATTTTTAGTCCCATCAATGATTCTTTGTGTACTGAATGGTATTTTCCATGCTGGTTCATGGAGCTGCAGTCCCAAGTCTGACCACTACACTAAATGACATGACAACATTCAGTACCTGTATGTGCAAACAAGTCAATACATACAGGTGAGCAAAGTTTTCTTAACCTTTCTTAATCATGTGTACTAGAGCTGTTATGAATAATGCAATTATTCATAATGGGCATAAGTTAAGTTATGCCCAAAGAGTGACGGTGAGGACTAATATCCATCCCAGGGTTTCCCACACATTCATTTATTTGTGGCGGCCCGCCACGAAAGAATTACGGCCGCCACAAATTTAAAAAAAAAAATGTTTTAACTTTTTTTTTTTTCGGCTTTTGACTCGCTCGGCCGCTCATAAAAGCAATGGGACTCTGTCTGTGAATGGAGCTTGTAGTTACATATCATATAAATATGTAAATATTATATAAATATGTATGTATATAAATATGTACATAAAGTGTTGTAATTATATTCCAACTCCGCGTTCTCCTTGGTCATCGCCGCCGCTGCCCCCGACAAACTTCTGCTTTTGAGAAAATAACGATGCTCAGCCCAGAGTGACACTGGCAGGGGCATACATTCTATCAATTTAATTATTTTATTATTGTAGAATGACACAGGTGATTTCCATCCATCCATCCATTTTCTACCGCTTATTCCTTTTGGGGTGGCGGGGGGCGCTGGTGCCTATCTCAGCTACAAATCGGGCAGAAGGCGGGTACACCCTGGACAAGTCGCCACCTCATCTCAGGGCCAACACAGATAGACAGACAACATTCACTCTTACATTCACACACACTAGGGCCAATTTAGTGTTGCCAATCAACCTATCACCAGGTGCATGTCTTTGGAGGTGGGAGGAAGCCGGAGTACCCGGAGGGAACCCACGCATTCACGGGGAGGACATGCAAACTCCACACAGAAAGATCCCAAGCCCGGGATTGAACCCTGACTACTCAGGACCTTCGTATTGTGAGGCAGACCTACTAACCCCTCTGCCACCGTGAAACCCACTGAGGCGATTTCATTACTTAAATTTTGTTACTTGGAGGGGCACAATAGAAAAGAGAAATGCAGTTGTATGATGCAGTTTAACTTCACCACCACTATAAAAATCATACAAAAATTATAAATGTTTGTATTACATTTGGTGAAGTGTTCACTGAATATAAATACAGGCAAAAAGTGTACATTAAACCCAAAAACTGTGAAACTCTACAAGGAGCAATGTGGCTGTATACAGTTAGGCTAATGTATTAAAGTTAAAGAATAGAAATACACATAGTATGTACATAAAATGGATTTAACGATTACCGTATTTTTCGGACTATAAGTCGCAGTTTTTTTCATAGTTTGGGCAGGGGTGCGACTTATACACAGGAGCGACTTATGTGTGAAATTATTAACACATTACCGTAAAATATCAAATAATATTATTTAGCTCATTCACGTAAGAGACTAGACGTATAAGATTTAATCGGATTTAGCAATTACGAGTGACAGATTGTTTGGTAAACGTATAGCATGTTCTATATGTTATAGTTATTTGAATGACTCTTACCATAATATGTTACGTTAACATACCAGGCACCTTCTCAGTTGGTTATTTATGAGTCATATAACATACACTTATTCAGCCTGTTCACTATTCTTTATTTATTTTAAATTGCCTTTCAAATGTCTATTCTTGGTGTTGGGTTTTATCAAATACATTTCCCCTAAAAATGTGACTTATACTCCAGTGCGACTTATATATGTGTTTTTCCTTCTTTATTATGTATTTTCGGCAGGTGCGACTTATACTCCGGAGAGACTTATACTCCGAAAAATACGGTACTTAAGAAGCCAGAACAATATTTTGTAATGTTTCTTTTGCTAACCCAATTTGAGGTGTGTGTTTCTTGTTCATCATTTGTTTATTTATGTATTTTTAGATAAAAGTTTGTTTAAAAATTTCAGAGTGCGTATATACGTACTTTTTTTTAGCACATTCAACAAT
Source organism: Nerophis ophidion (assembly GCF_033978795.1). Classification (NCBI taxonomy): domain Eukaryota; kingdom Metazoa; phylum Chordata; class Actinopteri; order Syngnathiformes; family Syngnathidae; genus Nerophis; species Nerophis ophidion. The sequence goes on along the minus strand of NC_084621.1, from coordinate 46,818,862 downwards.
ATTGTGATTATAATTATAACTGTGATAATTTTGGTCACAATAGCCATGATATGAAACTTACATATCGAAACATTATTTATACTGTACATACAGTATATATGAAAAGTGGAACCTTATGTTTGAGTTTTCTATCAGGCATACTTGTTGGCATTGAAAATTGCAACATGTTGGACGTCAGTCCGCTATGAATACGCCTGCTTGCCCGCCAAGTGCTTGTGCTGTGTCTGCAACCGGACGTGACATCGGGTGCAAACCCGGGTATCGAAAACTGGTACCGTTTGATTTTACTTGAATTGGTATTTAGTAGTACTGTAGGAATATTGTGGGTACTTATGAAAAGTACTGAATTCGGTAGCCACACCTACATAGAGACGTCAAAAAACACACTAGATCAGAAACTAATAACATCAACATGGCATGAAATTGTGTTAAATCATTCAGTAAGGTTTTCTTGTTTCTGTATCAGCACCAGAACTAACAACAAATGGTGCCCTTTCAAACTGCACCGTTGTACCTTGTTACAACATTAATCTTTGTGTGAGGATCACAATGGGCTGCCTAATGTAAAACTGTGCAGGAATAAATGAGCTGAGACACAATGGAGAGCTGGAGAGGTGAGGTATCGCTGAAAAATACCAGCACAGAGAATTAAATATCTTTAATGAAACTAAATGTTTGTTACTATTTAGAAATAGATTGCTCAAGCATAAAAAAGATGATTCTTCTTATACCCAGGTTGTAGATTAATCAACCAAAGTTTACTTATATAGCCCTTAATCCCAAATGTCTCAAAGGACTACACAAGCCACAACGACATCCTCTGCTCAGATCCCACATCAGGGCAAGAAAAAGCTCAACCCAATTGGAAATACGAGAAACCTTAGAAGGGACTGCAGATGTGGGGATGCCTCCTGGGTGACCGGTGCAATGGATGCAGAGTGGATAGGGTTAATAATGTGAGAGTCCAGTCAACAGAGGTTATCTATACAAACAGGCTGGTTTAGCGTTGTAGAGCGCTCTGCTACAAGGCACAAGTGCTTCGACATATTTTCTCTCAATTATTTGTATTTTTTCCTATGCTTAGTCATGAAGGGTTCGTATTTGTACTGAAGTGAACAATGCCAGAACAGATTTACTTTCGAGCAGCCAAAGACCCAGCTCTCTGGCAGTCTCTGGCGCACACCAAGATTCAATAGACTTAGTTCACACTTGACCAGGGCAAACAACAGAAATGTTTTTAAAGGTCGACATGATCATTTTTATTTTTGTTCAATTAGACGGTTCTTTCTTAATAAAACTTGTTGAAAATATATATTTTTAGAGTGCGTACTGTTGATTATTAAAACATATTGGCTGCTTTATCCTACACTGGAGACACATTGTTGTACACGACATGACACGATAATAATAAAAATGAACCATGAGTCAACATGGTAATACACCGAATATGACTTTGCTTTAGAACAATCTGATGAAACGGTCTGAAATAATTGAAGTAAGATCAGTGAAGGTTGAGGATAGATGTAAACATACTAGACATAACAATATAGAAATGGATTGCTATGCAGCTGTAGGGGTTCTTTGATCTGTGACCATAACAAAGTCTTGCTATATTGCTTTTTAAATGAAAACTGCAGTTTTTTTTAAGAATTTTGCCTATCATTCACAATCACGAGACATGACGACGATGGATTTTTTTTAATGCATTCTAAATATTAAATAAACGTAAATGAAAGTCTGCTCATAGCGAAGCCAATGGTAGCTCCATCATTCCGCCCATAAAATCAGATAAACAACCATTCAAAAAGCGCAAAAAATACTCAATTTACATTTTGTGATATCGTTATTTCAAGCAGTAACGCAGACAAACTTTATAGTGGCACCGTGATCAGAAGCTTTTGTGCCTATGTTTACATCATCGAGTGGTCTGCTGCTTCCTCGCTTCCCTGTTCTCTGTAAGTTTATTGTAGATAAATCATGTCCCTCACCTAAAAAATAGATGACTGAGAATATATTCCGACAAGTTGGGACACTTTGACAGCCATTTCAGGACTTGGAACTGGCAAGGACAACACGAAAAGCACTTGTTCCCCACCCCATTTTCTTTGCGAGGATTATGAGACATTTTTCATCTAAAATGGGAATATATGAACATCCAAGCAGTCGACATCCTCGTGATAGCAGACACTGCACAGTAAGTGATTTTTTATTATGTTTGTTGGCTTTTATAAAGTTCGCACTGAGCAGAAATCAGTGATGAAGACAAAAAAGCAACGTTGCGATGTGTTTTTGAAATTTATGCGCAGCATATGCTAAAAATTATCAAAATATATAAATATTAAATGTTATTATAATTGTGCCCATTACTACATTACATATACAGGACTCGAATTAAACTGCCCTCCTCACTTGGTGTACTGCCCTAAAAAATTGACCAACATCGACGGCAAGGACATGCCGTGACCGCCTTTGACATTTTACTTGTTAATGGACGAGGGATGTAACGGTAAACAGTATAATAATAATTTGCGATAAAATTCCTGACGGTTCGTAATACCATCTAATGTAGTAATTACTGAAAACCTGTCATTTATTAATGCATTTTTGGCAGTACAAATTCAGGCGTATGCGCACCAGCATCGTTTGGCTTGATAATCATGGCGGACTAACTACACGGACCTTGCTCTGGAGATTTCCCCTCGGAGTAAACAGAAATGTGCATTCATAGAAACGTTTCCAACCAAAACTGACACCTCAAAAAATGTTGAAAAAGAAAAATGTGAACATAATGAAAATTGAACTGTGAGCATAAGAGGGAATTTGATGATGCACAACGATAAAGGCTACCAAAAAAGTCAGTCCCAATGGAAGAATTGACTGTTTTAGTAGTCACTGATTCAGCTTGTCTTCAGCCTGAAGGTGAGGACGTCAGCAGACTTTGAAAAGTCAATCAGATCTTGTCAAGAAAAAAAGGATGACCTTTTGCATAAAAAAATAGCTCTAATCACAAGTGTCCTGACTTTACAGAAAAGGGGAGAGTATTTATGCCTTCCAGGATTTAATTTTCACATAAGTTTCTTGTAATTAATGAAACAATATGTACATATGTATTGTACATGTATTGTGACAATTGTAATGGTACACTTGATCAAGTACAACACTGTACCACTTAATGATCAAAAATATTGGGAAGGATGGGCACCACATTTTGTACTTTTAAAGGCATGGACTGAATTCTGTCTGTGCTTTTCTGTGTTTCAATATACACAAAACTTTAGTGGATCAGGCCCTAAGAAGGAAAATAAGCACTGAAACAGCACCCAGAGCCAAACTGCCTCAAGTTAATGCTGCAATTTTCTTTGCCAAAAAATATACCTCAAACGTATAGTAAGGCTCCACTTTTCAAAATATGTTAGCTCGATGCTAATTTACATTGGCTGTGCCATTTATATGATACTAATTAACATTCAACTTCAAGGCAAAGACTGCTTTCTGGCAAGGCGACAGACTGTCGTATATACACTACTGCTAACTAATGATTTAGAATTACAACTGCAAGCAAAGACTTGTAAATGAGACTCAGAAGTCTAATAAATCATGTTTGACAGATGAACAGCAGTTATTATTAGCTCACTGTTGAATTTTAAATAAATAAATGTATTGTATTATTACACAAATTAACATTTACTATCACATGAGCACATACAGAAGTGTCAAAGATTGGTACCATTGACTGCACGGCACCGGAAATTGGTTGTTCTGTTTTAGGACTGTACGGCAATCAGCGTTCTGTTATTTATACAAACAGAATCTACGCCGTTGGAAAATATTGCTGGAAACTGCACACGACAACACACTCAGCAAGTGAGATATGGGCATGGGGGCGCATTTGCTCACAAACAGGTAAGGAATGAATTTGCACATTAAAGCAGTTATTTTTACTATGTAGCAAAAATGTTAAGTTCAGAGGAGTGTTTTGTGTTGGGGGTCAACTTTATGCTGAGAAAGGAGGTTTGTTTATTATGTATGAGCAAGTATCCATCCATCCATCCATTTCCTACCGCTTATTCCCTTTCGTGGTCGCGGGGGGCGCTGGCGCCTATCTCAGCTACAATCGGGCGGAAGGCAGGGTACACCCTGGACAAGTCGCCACCTCATCGCAGGGCCAACACAGATAGACAGACAACATTCACACTCACATTCACACACGAGGGCCAATTTAGTGTTGCCAATCAACCTATCCCCAGGTGCATGTCTTTGGAAGTGGGAGGAAGCCGGGGTACCCGGAGGGAACCCACGCATTCACGGGGAGAACATGCAAACTCCACACAGAAAGATCCCGAGCCTGGATTTGAACCCAGGACTGCAGGACCTTCGTATTGTGAGGCAGACGCACTAACCCCACTGCCACCATGAAGACCTGAGCAAGTATCCTTACCTATAAAATTGTACTGTACTGCTGAAGTCAGAGATGTACTGTACTTAAATGTGAGCCATTCTTGTTTATATTTGTTAGCGATGACTTTTCACTGAAAGCTGATGATTTAAGTTTTTTGTTGAGCTTGCAATGCCAGGATGAAGCAGAAGCACAAAACCATCTCAGAACAATGACTCTTTGCTCTGAAAGGCAGCAGGGATACACAATCATCCTTCCCTCAGACACAATGCTGAGAGCCCCTTTGTCATTGTTGTCCTCTACTGACTCATTCAGCTGATCTTTTGATCAATGCATTATGTCTCCTCGCCTATACCAAGATTTGCAGCGTCATATTTTGGTATGCCAGTGATGCACTTAGCGACATAACTTACCATGGAACCCTTTCTTTTAATTAAAATAATGCTAAAAACATAAACAGTGGGGTAATTGAATAATGTTTAGTACTGTAACGTCAATATACCATAAATTCCGGGCAATAAGCCGCTACTTTTTTTTCTACGCTTCGAACCGTAAGGCTTATAAAAATCTGCAGCCAATTAATGGATTTTTCTTCACTAATGGCTATAATCTTTTGTGTTCAACAACTTTCATTAAACAAGCAGAAACCCTATAATGATGTGTTGTTGTTTGTGCTGTGGCGCCATCTTTTGGATGAGTTTGCTCACTGCAAGTGCTGAGGGCTGAACATTTACTTTTTGTTTTAATGCCATAAACCGGAAGTAAAACAAGTCCATAGCTTTTCAGCTCGGAAGGATTCTTCATACATCACTCCAAGCAATGTTTGTAAAAAATCAAATAAAATACTGTAACAATTCATACTTACTAAACAGTCTCATGTGTGATGTCTGTAAGAGTATTTTCATGCATACTCGTACATGCTATCATAATGTAATGAAGCTAGCGTCTTTAGCATTAGCTAGTATGCTAAGATGTCTACAAGTGTCTGTGTTACTATTATTGACACATAATGACAATCTTTTTTTCTCTCAAAGTTCTTTTGTTATTTTTTAGCTTGTCATCACAAACCATGCCCTCCAAAAGAAGCCTTCCAGTGGACGAGATTGAAGAGATCAAGAAATCTCTTGACTTCTTGGCCGAATATGTATTGAATTGAATTTAATTTAATTATATTTATATAGCGCTTTTCTCTAGTGACTCAAAGCACTTTACATAGTGAAACCCAATATCTAAGTTAGAATTTTAAACAATGTGGGTGGCACTATGAGCAGGTGGGTAAAGTGTCTTGCCCAAGGACACAACGGCAGTGACTAGGATGGCAGAAGCGGGAATCGAACCTGCAACCCTCAAATTGCTGGCACGGCCACTCTACTAACCGAGCTATGCCGCCCGTAAGAACTATCCGAACACAGCAGAGGCAGCTCCTCGACCTGCTATCTGAAATCAAGGTGCTGCGGTTCCAGAACAATGAGTAAGATCGGCGCATCTCAGATCTGGAGCAACAAGTGAACGATCTGGAACAATATTCCCGCGTGATTGATGTGGTCATCACTTGGCCGGAGATCAAGCCGATATCGTACGCACTAGCTGTTGCAGGAACAACTGACAACGAAGACACTGCCAAAGAGCTAGAGGAAGTGTCAACTGAGAAAGAGGTAAGACATGGACCTGCAGTGCATTGAGGCGTGTCACCCGCTGCCCAAAAAGGCCAATAGACCGGCCATCATAAAGAGATTTGTGAACAGGAAAAATAAAATTGTACTTACAAGGACATAAACTGAAAGGTACAAATGACCATCTAACCAAAACAAATGCTAACATCGCAAAAAATGCATGATACTTCAGAAAGCAGAGGGGTTAGTGCGTCTGCCTCATAATACGAAGGTCCTGCAGTCCTGGGTTCAAATCCAGGCTCGGGATCTTTCTGTGTGGAGTTTGCATGTCCTCCCCGTGAATGCGTGGGTTCCCTCCGGGTACTCCGGCTTCCTCCCACTTCCAAAGACATGCACCTGGGGATAGGTTGATTGGCAACACTAAAATTGGCCCTAGTGTGTGAACGTGAGTGTGAATGTTGTCTGTCTATCTGTGTTGGCCCTGCGATGAGGTGGCGACTTGTCCAGGGTGTACCCCGCCTTCCGCCCGATTGTAGCTGAGATAGGCGCCAGCGCCCCCCGCGACCCCGGAAGGGAATAAGCGGTAGAAAATGGATGGATGGATGGAATACTACAAGTGTTCTGATAATTTCTGATATTAGTGATCATCTACCAGTTTTCACAATCCATAATGGAACATACAAGAAGAGGAACATGGATGACAAACATTTATGACAAACCCCGCAACCCCGAAAGGGACAAGCGGTAGAAAGTGGACGGCTGATCTAAAAGAACAATGATGGAATAATGTGTACAGTGAAACTGATGTAAACGAAGCATATGGTCATTTTTTCAGTACCTTCATGACGCTGTATGGTAAACATTGTTGCTGCTCCTTTAATGTTGTGTGTTGGTAAAATGTTTTTATTTTATTCTTCTGGGCTGCTCTGCCAGCGGTGTAAGGGGGAAGAGGTTGAATTATGTCATGACGAGCCTGACTTTTGTAACGGTGGACAGAGATTGTTGCACGCACAAACACAGACACAAACACGTTCACATAATCACACGTACAAAAACACAAACACAATCACACACACACACACATTGACAGACAAGCACAGGATCACGGTCAATAAAGGCAGATTGTCCCGTGCAGGATTATACAGTGCACCATTGCTTCCCTACAGTTTACTACTGCGGTATCTTCTAACAGACATTTCTGCCATGTGTTATCGAGGTAATTGTAGTAACAGCTGATCACCGTGATCAAACTCAAATTAATACCGATGATCTATCAAGATCGTATAAACGCCCAGTCCTATCAAGAGGTTATTTTCCCTTCAAGCAGGGAGCCAAACATTTGTGTTTCTGTGTGTGATAGGGATGTAAAAATGTTTTATATTACAGTAATTGTGACCAAAATGATCACGGTTATTGCGGTATTGTTGAACGTGCTCAAAAAATACGTATACACAGACGCTGAAATCTTCTGACCGAATTTTTTAAAATAATTAAAATAAATAAGACACACATAGAAAACCCACTATTTTGACAGTGTTTTATCCTCTTTTATCGGTGTCAATGACTCAGCTTACATCGTTTTAAATATCTGTTTGTACTGTAGCCTATCTCAGCTGCATTCGGGCGGTAGGCGGGGTTCACCCTGGACAAGCTGCCACCTCATCGCAGGGCCAACACAGATAGACAACATTCACACTCACATTCACACACTCGGGACCATTTAGTGTTGCCAATCAACCTATCCCTAGGTGCATGTGTTTGGAGGTGTGAGAAAGAGAAACCACACAGTTACGGTGAGAAAATGCAAACTCCACACAGAAAGATCTCGAGCTCAGGATCACACCCAAGACCTTCGTATTGTGAGGCACATGCACTAATCCCTGTACCATTGTGCTGTAACAAATAAAATGGACTATTATTTATTATTTCCAGTGGGCGTTATGACATCCTACTGAGTTCAGGGGTCCTTGAACACACCGTAAAAACACCTCTGTCTCGTATTCCTCTTAATATAAACCAATCACTCTGTTCTAATATAGCACAGCTTGTAGGTTCAATGTGCACAATTGAATATCTTAGTTAAGCAGACAGCATTGTGTTTATTCATATAAATTTGGATTGAGGTATGTTGTTTGATTGGAGACAGACGTTAATCTCTCTTGTTTTCATATTAGCATTTAAGCTAGCGAGCTGGCGGTGGCGAGTCTGTGAGTTATCAAGTACGTTTTTTCAATCATTTTAATTTAAAACGGTAGACCAAACCGTCTATAGTTTTACTCATGTATCAAGCTTGCGTACGCACAAAAATCTGATGTATGCCATTTTTCACGGCAGAGTTGAGATGTAACAAAACTGACGTTGACGTGGAAATGAGCAATTCCTCACATCAACTTCATAGCTGTCGTAGGCACATTTCTACAGGCTGTGGATACTTTAGCTACACACGTCTGTTTTGGCGATGTACTGTACATCCATCTTCTTCACTTTGTTCCTGATGCCGACCAAATATTTATTTATTTATTTCAGCCTGTGGGCTGTTTTTCGTAGCAGGGGAAAGAAGCACCTCCTACTGAGCCGTCATTGGGCAATGCGTGGCCTGGGCGTTCAAAGCCACGCACACGTTTGCGGTAGATTCCAAGTAAATTGCGACGTAACAAAGAAATGTGGATTTGTACGTGCAAACACTTTAATACATCTGACTTTTTACGTGTGTACGCCATTTTCTGGAGATGATCGTACGTCCATTTTTAGTAGAAAGCCACACAACTCTCTGTACATGAGGCCCCAGGCAAGGTTGAATCATACTTCGTACCGTTAGTCAGCAGGGATAGCCTCCAGCTCCTTCCTGACACTGATGAAGACACATGACATAGAAAATGGATGGATGGACAGATGGATCAAAATCCTTCTTTACAATAATGTGTAGCTGAGGCGTCATTTTAAAAAGGGACCTATAATGGTGTTCCTCTTTGCTGACTTATAAATGTTGTTCACAATGTTGGTGGATACTTGTGTTAAAAAATGTCAAAGTGTCAAATCATTAAGGATCATGCATTTTGGCACATGCTTGCACACGGTTTTGAATTATTTTTTTTGACATCACAGTTAGGTGAACATACTTGTTTAGAATTTCAGGGTAAGGTATCTAGTTCAGGCAGGGAAAATGTTATTATGGCTACTGTTGGCAACCTTCTGTGTTATTCCTTCTCATCTAATGTCCTTCCACCTGCACTGATGCAGGGTTTCCCCTTAATGTAACTGAACGTGGCGCATCGCCACAGCAAAATACTTGCTAACGTGAAAACAAATAAAACACATATCATGTATTTTAACTTCAATAAGAAGTCAAAAGTCAGACTCACTATTTTCACTTTTATTGCCAAGCTTATGCTAAAATCCGGCCCAAATCCAAAAGGTTTTACATCCCGTGAAAAGACTTTCGCTTTGTGCTTCCTCTGACACACAACAGCACTTTCTCACTCTCCGCTAATCTGCTTTCAGACACAGAAGGTGTATTTGTGATCATGGGAAAATTAAACATGAAATCGAAACCCCACAAACAGAGAACAATACCACCAGCAGGTTATTACAGTATACATGGATATATACAGGCTATTATTTGTGCACTATTTACAAAAGATGCGCCGAAAATTTGACCACCGAAAACAGTATTGCAGAAAATAGATGTGACATAAACAAGACCCACGCGATGGTCTGCAGTGTAATCAGCATGTCTGCAATGTGGACGTCAATTTAACATATTCCAGATATACCCGCGGACAGCAATCTACAAAATGTGTAAATATTAAGAGGGAAGTGCGAACTTTTACGGAGAGAAAGTCCAACTGGAGCAGCAGTTTAATAGGGTTGTATTATGCATACTCTTATTCTGAAACAAGGTTAACTAAAATATTAAAAACATCTTAGTATGACGCAGTGCAGTTCTCCACCAATGCAAACTAAAACTGGCATTTAATTCATCCATCCATCCATTTTCAACCGCTTATCCCTTTCAGGGTCGCGGGGGATCGCTGGAGCCTATCTCAGCTGCATTCGGGCGGTATGCGATCTACACCTTGGACAAGTCGCCACCTCATCACACAGCTAACACAGATAGACAGACAACATTCACACACTAGGGCCAATTTAGTGATGCCAATCAACCTACCCCCAGGTGCATGTCTTTGGAGGTGGGAGGAAGCCGGAGTACCCGGAGGGAACCCCTACAGTCACGGGAAAAACATGCAAACTCCACACAGAAAGATCCCGAGCCCGGAGATCGAATCCAGTACTTCCGTATTGTATTCCGTTGCCCTATGCAGAGCCCAAATACACAAAAACAGGTACCTATAGGTAAGACAAGTTGGTTTTGCATAATAGATCTCTTTAATGGAGGACAATCATTTTCTACGACACCCCTTAACAATATGTTTAATAAGGTTGTATTTAGCATACTCGTATTCTGAAACAAGGTTAACTAAAATACAAACCCCGTTTCCATATGAGTTGGGAAATTGTGTTAGATGTAAATATAAACGAAATACAATGATTTGCAAATCCTTTTCAACCCATATTCAATTGAATGCACTACAAAGACAAGATATTTGATGTTCAAACTCATAAACTTTTTTTTTTTGCTAAATAAATAGAATTTCATGGCTGCAACACGTGCCAAAGTAGTTGGGAAAGGGCATGTTCACCACTGTGTTACATCACTTTTTCTTTTAACAACACTCAATAAACGTTTGGGAACTGAGGAAACTATTTGTTGAAGCTTTGAAAGTGGAATTCTTTACCATTCTTGCTTGATGTACAGCTTAAGTTGTTCAACAGTCTGGGGTCTCCGCTGTCGTATTTTACGCTTCATAATGCGCCACACATTTTCGATGGGAGACATGTCTGGACTGCAGGCGGGCCAGGAAAGTACCCGCACTCTTTTACTACGAAGCCACGCTGTTGTAACACGTGGCTTGGCATTGTCTTGCTGAAATAAGCAGCGGTGTCCATGATAACGTTGCTTGGATGACAACATATGTTTCTCCAGAACCTGTATGGACCATTCAGCAATAATGGGGCCTTCACAGATGTGTAAATTACCCATGCCTTGGGCACTAATACACCCCCATACCATCACAGATAATTGCTTTTGAACTTTGCGCCTATAACAATCCGGATGGTTAATTTCCTCTTTGTTCCGTAGGACACCACATCCACAGTTTCCGAATATAATTTGAAATGTGGACCACAGAACACCTTTCCACTTTGCATCAGTCCATCTTAGGTGAGCTCGGGTCCAGCCAAGCCGCCGGTGTTTCAGGGTGTTGTTGATAAATGGGTTTGGCTTTGCCTAGTAGAGTTTTAACTTGCACTTACAGATGTAGCGACCAACTGTAGTTACTGACAGTGGTTTTATTAAGTGGTCTTGAGCCCATGTGGTGATATCCTTTACACACTGGTGTCGGTTTTTGATGCAGTACCGCCTGAGGGATCAAAGGTCTGTAATATCATCGCTTACGTGCAGTGATTTCTCCAGATTCACTAAACCTTTTCATTATTTTACGGACCGTGGATGGTACAATCCTTAAATTCCTTGCAATAGATCCTTGAGAAATGTTGTTCTAAAACTGTTCGACAATTTGCTTACAAATTGGTGACCCTCGCCCCAACCTTGTTTGTGAATTACTTAGCATTTCATGGAAGCTGCTTTTATACCCAATCATGGCACCCACCTGTTCCCAATTAGCCTGCACACCTGTGGGATGTTCCAAATAAGTGTTTGATGAGCATTCCTTAACTTTATCAGTATTTGTTGCCACTTTTCCCAACTTCTTTGTCACGTGTTGCTGGCATCAAATTCTAAAGTTAATGATTATTTGCAACAACAAAAAAAGTTTATCAGTTTTAACATCAAATATGTTGTCTTTGTAGCATATTCAACTGAATATGGGTTGAAAATGATTTGCAAATCATTGTATTCCATTTATATTTACATCTAACACAATTTCACAACTCATATAGAAACAGGGTTTGTATTAAAAACATCTTAGTATGACGCAGTGGAGTTATCCACCAATACAAACTAAAACTGGCATTTTATTCATCCATCCATCCATCCACCCTTTTTCTACTGCTTATCCCTTTCGGGGTTGCGGGGGATCGCTGAAGCCTATCTCAGCTGCATTCGGGTGGAAGGCGGCGTACACCTTGGACAAGCCGTCACCTCATCACAGGACCAACACAGATAGACAGACAACATTCACACTCACATTCACACACTAGGGCCACTTTAGTGTTGCCAATCAACCTATCCCCAGGTGCATGTCTTTGGAGGTGGGAGGATGCTGGAGTACCAGGAGGAAACCCACACAGTCACGGGAAGAACATGCAAACACCACACAGAAAGATCCCAAGCCCGGGGATCGAACCCAGTACTTCCGTATTGTATTCCGAGCTGCCCTATGCAGAGCCCAAATACACAAAAACAGGTACCTATAGGTAAGACAAGTTGTTTTTTCATAATAAATCCCTTTAATGGAGGACAAGAATTTGCTACGACACCTCTGGTCCTCTTTAACAATAGGTTTAATAAGGTGGTATTTTGCATACTCTTATTCTGAAACAAGGCTAAATGAAATATTAAATACATCTTAGTATGACGCAGTGCAGTTATCCACCGATGCAAACTAAAACTGGCATTTTATTCATCCATCCAGCCATCCATTTACTACCGCTTTTCCCTTTTGGGGTCGCGGGGGATCGCTAGAGCCCATCTCAGCTGCATTCGGACGGTATGCGGCATACATCCTGAACAAGTCGCCACCTCATCACAGGGCCAACACAGATAGACAGACAACATTCACACACTAGGGCCAATTTAGTGTTGCCAATCAACCTCTCCCAAGGTGCATGTCTTTGGAGGTGGGAGTAAGCCGGAATACCAGGAGGGAACCCACGCAGTCACGGGGAGGACATGCAAACTCCACACAGAAAGATCCCAAGCCCGGGGATCGAACCCAGTACTTCCCTAATGTATTCCGTGCTGCCCTATGCAGAGTCAAAATACACAAATACAGGTACCTATAGGTAAGACAAGTTGGTTTTGAATAATAGATCCCTTTAATGGTGGACAATAATTATCTACCACACCGCTGGTCCTCTTTAACAATATGTTTAATAAGGTTGTATTTTGCATACTCTTATTCTGAAACAAGGTTAACTAAAATATTAAAAACATCTTAGTATGACGCAGTGCAGTTATCCGCCGATGCAAATTAAAACTGGCATTTTATTCATCCATCCATCCATTTTCTATCCCTTTCGGGGTCGCGGAGGATCACTGGAGCCAATCTCAGCTGCATTCGGGCTGGCGGCGGGTTACACCCTGGACAAGTCGCCACCTCATCACAGGGTCAACACAGATGGACAGACAACATTCACACTCACATTCACACACTAAGGCCAATTTATTGTTGCCAATCAACCTATCCCCAGGTGTATGTCTTCGGAGGTGGGAGGAAGCCGGAGTACTAGGAGGGAACCCACACAGTTACGGGAAGAACATGCAAACTCCACAGAGAAAGATCCTGAGCCCGGGGATCGAACCCAGTACTTCCGTATTGTATTCTGAGCTGCCCTATGAAGAGCCCAAATACACAAAAACAGGTGCCTTGGTAGGAAAAGTTGGTTTTGCATAATAGATCCCTTCAATAGTGGACCAGAATTTGCTACGACACCCCTTGTCCTCTATCAGTATGTTTAATAGGGTTGTATTTTGCATACTCTTATTCTGAAACAAGGTTACCCAAAATATTAAAACCATCTTAGTATGACGCAGTGCAGTTCTCCACCGATGCAAACTACAATAACTGGCTTTGTATTCATGTTTATACAATTACAGCTGCACACCCACCTTGAGCGATGGCAATGGACTCGAACTTGTGCAGCTCCCGCAGCAGGCAGGTGCGCTCCGTCGGATGGAGGCTGTAAATAAACTCCTTGGCCCCGCGGGGAGAGTTGAGGGGCTCCACGGGTTCCTTCAGCGGGTGTGTGCCCAGATGCCGGTACAGACACGGGCTGGGCAGGGAGGAGGGAGCTTGCTGGCTAAGCAGTCCGGCTCGGAGGGGCCCGCTCCCGGCTCTCATGTGGCGGACGGGCCGCAGGACTCCGCGCAGGCTGGGCAGCATCTCAGGGGGAACAGGGGCGAGTGCTAAGGGTCAGAAGGCTGGAGGGAGATGATTATTATGTCCTAAAACACTTCAAACGGTCACGTGGGTTTATGGAAGGCGTGGCTTGAACATAAATATGAATAAATATATAAGAGTGATGTTAAAAATGCTTTAAATCAACTTACCTTCAGTCGGTGCTCAGCTGTCCCGTCCAACACGGGATAAAGCGTCTAAAGAGAGCGGTTGTTTCGACGCATACGCGTCTTCTTTTCGTCCCTGGGCCTAAGGTTAGGAGCTGACGACAAAAACCACGTCAAAAGCGACCATTTTGATGGTAATATTGTGGTAAAACGACATACTGTCAGGGCGGAGGCGAGAGAGTGTAACCTTCGGGCGGACAGTACCGTGAGAGGCGGATGGGAGAGGAGCACTCGAGCCGCTGGAAGCGTTGACAGAAAGTGACCAATCAGAGAGCAGCTTTCATGCGCGCATGGTAAGTACGTCATGTAATGACGTAGGCACGTTCAGGGAGCATCGACTATTTATTAAATCACTACTTTACATTTTAGTACAGTGTTTAAATTACATCTGTTTAAGTTTAAACTTCACTATTGGACAATAACATTTAACATAACTTAGAACAAGGTTGGTTATCACTCTAATTATTAGGGATGAGAATCGAACAACAAGTCGCGATTCGATTCTTGATTGTTTATATTGAGGATCCCCATTAGCCGAGGCTCAAACGTCAGGCGAGTCTTCCAGGGGTCCTTAACACGTGCCAAAATAGTTGGGAAAGGGCATGTTCACCACTGTGTTACATCACCATTTGAGAACCACTTGTCTCGAATCTTAGCAGTCTTCTTGGACCGACCCAATTAGGAACCAGTTCCAAAAATACTGGTACGTAGTATACATCTTTACACTGCAATCTTTAGTAAAATAATAAAACACAGATCCAGTTACAAAACAGACACAAATCCAATTACAAACAAAAGAAAGGAAAAAGGAAAAGCAAAAGAAAATCCTCAAAAACTAACTAAAATAATAACAGTATAAAGATCCAGTTACAGAACATAAACAAATCCAGTCACAATAAAAGAAAGGTAAAAGGGAAAGAGAAAATAATAATAACTATAATAATAATAATACAAGATCTCAAACTGATAACAGGAAAGATTAACTCTTAAGTCTAAAAAGTGACTTTACATGTTTCTTAAATGCTTTTTTTTTACTGGGAATAGTTCTAATACTGTATTTAAATGAAGAGTATTCCATAATGCACTTGACTGCACTTAAATGTAGAATATGTGTAGAATATATTTATATTATCAATATATATATGTATAATATATGTCATATATTATTTATTATTATTGTTTATTGTGAGCGAACTGTGGTGCTGAATTCCCCCCAGGGATCT
The DNA here is from genome assembly GCF_033978795.1 of Nerophis ophidion. Lineage (NCBI taxonomy): Eukaryota > Metazoa > Chordata > Actinopteri > Syngnathiformes > Syngnathidae > Nerophis > Nerophis ophidion. Next base: position 46,803,265 of record NC_084621.1, on the reverse strand, counting down.
CTCTCTCTCTCTCTCTCTCTCTATATATATATAATATATGTCATATATTATTTCTTATTATTATTGTTTAGCCCTGCAATGAGGTGGCGACTGATCCAGGGTGTACCCCGCCTTACGCCCGATTGTAGCTGAGATAGGCGCCAGCGCCCTCTGCGACCCCAAAAGGGAATAAGCGGTAGAAAATGGATGGATTATTATTGTTTATTGTGAGCGAACTGTGGTGCTGAATTTTCCCCAGGGATCAATAAAGTACTTTCTATTCTATTCTATTCTATTCTCATGAAATGCCTCTTTATACAACAGTGCTTTTTTGAGGTGACGATTCGACTCTCGATTCAACAAGACTTGCGATTCCAACAGATTCTTCCAATATATTGTTTGGTATAAAAAAAGTAGTGACACATTTTCAAAACAGGTGGGTTACAAAAGCGCCTTTTTTTAGCGTGGAGTCATGATTTAAAAAAATAACATACATTTATGACACTTAATCTCAATTATTGGGATCAGAGCTCACCTACATGGTCCTTTAATTATTTAAATTGTAAATAATAATCTCTCCAGTTTTTCTCCTCTAGGCTTTAACACGATGTGTTTAAAACTAAAACAAAATATGAGAAGGGAAATCTATTATATGGATTGTTATTAGTTGGCCAGCTAATGGTTAGTTTTGCCAATTAGGGTTTTTGTCACATATACAGTACTCATTCATACATATCACATATAAAGACTGGCCTAAAATTGTCCTTTGCTTATTTTGTGTTAAAATGCAATAAGTTATAAATTTGTCACTGCAACTAAACTTTCAAATTTAGCTTTGCCTAATATTTTCCCCATTAAAATACCATTGAGACAACCATCCTAGCGATGGGACTGGTTGTCACAATAAATGTCTCACCTTCGAGCTTCAGTATGGTTTGATGATGAGCAATTCACACTAAAGTGTAAAGTGCGCCAACCAACCCTGCTTGGGTGTGATCACATTCCTACTTTAATGACGTCACTCGAACAAGAACATATGACTCCTAGTTGAAAAAAAAAAAAACTACAGTACGTTTTTCCAACACAGGGAAGACTTGTGAATAGGCACTTGTGTAATCTGTAATATTTGATTGTTGTTTTAATAAATGATCAAGGTATGTAATAATGCAGCTTCATAAATAAAGCTCAATAAGGCAAGTGCGGGAGTCATGAATAGCAAGGGCAACAGTGACCCCTGGTGGCTTAAATGCCTCATGTAATGACGGGCCAGAATTAAGCCTAAATGGATCTAAAAACATAATACAGAGAGGTAAAAAAATATATATATATACAGTGAAGAAAATAAGTATTTGAACACTGCTATTTTGCAAGTTCTCCCACTTAGAAATCATGGAGGGGTCTGTCCACTGTATGAGAGATAACCTAAAAACAAAAATCCAGAAATCACAATCTATTATTTTTTGTAACAATTTATTTGTGTGATGAAGCTGAAAATAAGTATTTGAACACCAATATTAATAGTTGGTGGAGTAGCCTTTCTTTGCAATTACAGAGGTCAAAGGTTTCCTATAGTTCTTCACCAGGTTTGCACAGACTGCAGGAGGAATTTTGGCCCACTCCTCCACACAGATCTTCTCTAGATCAGTCAGCTTTCTGGGCTGTCACTGAGTAACACAGACTTTCAGCTCCCTCCAACGATTTTCATTTGGATTTAGGTCTGGAGACTGGCTAGGCCACTCCAGAACCTTGATATGGTTCTCATGAAGCCACTTCTTGGTTTTCCTGGCTGTGTGCTTTGGGTCATTGTCATGTTGGAAGATCTAGCCACGACTCATCTTCAATGATCTGACTGAGGGAAGGAGGTTTTTGGCCAAAATCTCACAATACATGGCTGCGGTCATCCTCTCCTTAATAGAGTACAGTCGTCCTGTCCCATGAGCAGAAAATCACCCCCAAAGCATGATGCTACCACCTCCACGCTTCACAGTAAGGATGGTACGCATCATTCTTCTTCCTCCAAACACGCATAGTGGAATTATGAGCAAAAAGGTAAATTTTGGTCTCATCTGTCCACAAAACTTTCTCCCATGACTACTCTGGATCATCCAAATGGTCATTAGCAAATTTAATATTAAGACTGGCCTTAACATGTACTGGTTTAAGCAGGGGAACCTTCTGTGCCATGCATGATTTCAAACCATGACGTCTTAGTGTATTACCAACAGTGACCATGGAAACAGTGGTCCCGGCTCTTTTCAGGTCATTGACCAAGTCCTGCCGTGTAGTCCTGGGCTGATTCCTCACCTTTTTTAGTATCACTGAGATCCCACCAAGATATCTTGCGTCGGGCTCCATCCCGATTGAGATTGACCGTCATGTTTAGCTTCTTCCATTTTCTAATGATTGCTCCAACAGTGGACCTTTTTTCACCAAGCTGCTTGGCAATTTCTCCAGAGCCCTTTCCATCCTTGTGGAGTTGTACAATTTTGTCTCTGGTGTCTTTGGACAGCTCTTTGCTCTTAGCCATGCTGAATGTTTGGGTCCTACAGATTGAATGGGGTGGACAGGTGTCTTTATGCAGCTAACGACCTCACACAGGTGCATCTGATTCAGGATAATACAGTGGAGTGGAGGACTTTTAAAGGCGGACAAACAGGTCTTTGAGAGTCAAAATTCTAGCTGATAGACAGGTGTTCAAATACTTTTTTTTCAGCTGTATCACACGAATAAATTGTTAAAAAAAATCATAGATCGTGATTTCTGGATTTTTCTTTTTAGGTTATCTCTCATACAGTGGACATGCACCTACCGTGAACATTTCAGACCCCTCCATGATTTCTAAGTGGGAGAACTTGCAAAATAGCAGGGTGTTCAAATACTTATTTTCTTCACTGTATATGTATACACATTCACAAAACCAGTCAAGCACATTTCTTGTTTTTATTATATTGCTAAAGCTGTAAACAACCATTAAAGTATTGGAAATAAAATTGCATCTTTGCCTGTTGCACTGTGGAGGTACAGGACAACTCTACTAAAATCAACTACTTACATTGTACAGTAAAGCCTTTTTTTTAATATATATATCATTATACACACAAACAAGGAACTCCGATATAATATATAATCGATATACTGGCAATTTAAATACAAAGGTGGATAATAGGACTTTTAGACATTCAACAATATTGACAAATAAAAGGTGTTGTTTCACCTGTACAACCATTGCTTGAAATGTAACAGTATGGAGGTAAATGCATTATTCAGGGTTGGTCACATCAACAGATGTAGATGCCTTCTTGGTGTTTGAATATAATCCATCACACATCTTTGGGGGAGTAAATCAGGTTAGAGATTAAACATTGTTGGGAAACTACATGCTCTTGACCGCGCCAAATAAGTCTGTATCATCAGGACAGTAATTGCGATGAAGTATGTCCATTACACAGCCAATATTTGTGAGCAGTGACCTCAGGTCAGACACATTTTTTTATTATGACTGTGATTTACCTCCTAACCAGCTGGCTCCATACATTCTAGTTGCTATATGCAGGTGTGAAATAAGGGGCCCAAAGTAATTCATAGCACTGACGCCACAAACAAATCAATGGTAGTAAAATAGAATTCATCACACATCATCAGACTGTATGTGCATGAATAGAGCCAAATGTAATAGCTGGGAGTATACAATGAAGAGAGAAATAACTTAAATTGCTCCGACAGTTATTTACAAGTCTGATACATTGTTAGTCAGCATGGTCTCACAGTGCTTGAACTGAAATGTGCACAAACTGTTAAGTAAAGCCTCATTGTGCTCCCACAGGACGTCCTATATACAAAGGATTGTGTTGTGATTGTACACACAGGAAGTATCTACTTGTTGTCATTCTCTACAGTATCTCAAACACAAAATGTCCACACGTGACGGATGGAAAAATCTTAAATGCTACATTGCCGTTATTTACATATTACAATTAATGACTTTCATAACCTTTTCCCAATTCGCTTATAGTGTTTTTTCCCCACCGACTTTAGTAAGGTTTATGAACTACATCACTGCTGCAACAGACAGTATGGACAATAAATGCTAAAATATAAAGGGGCTGTACTGTACAAACCTTGGCGTGCAAATATTGCAGCTCATATTAAACTTGGATAGAACAAACTTAAACAAAGTGATGCCCCAAACAACATCTAGATAAAGAACATGTTTGTACAAAAAGGCTGACATTGAGATTCCTATTTTAAAAAGGGAAGATTCTGACAGAAGTGTTGAGACCCAATGTGAGAAGCAGCAACACACTTTTTGGCAACAAAAGTTTACAAATCATAGACATAACACTAAAGCAACAAATCAATTCATAGGTCAACGTGTGACTCTTTACATAGAAGCCTCCTTTATGTGATGCTTGACGATGCAGTCCCCATCCTTAACTAGGACGGCAGACTTGACGCCCCTTTAAGCTGTCAAAGGTGTCACAGTGGTGTTGCGGACGAATTAAAAGGACACAGGACGGAGGACAGCTTTGAGCACATCTGTGTGCAGCTGCTAAAATGCCCTAAAAATAAAGTCTCATTCTCTGGATTTATCCACCTCGTTTCTTGTTGTCCAATGTTCAAATAGCCTCCTCGTGTGGAACATTAACCAACATTAACCTCTGTAATTGCACAGCTATGGATTCAAATCGGCAAAACACGTCAGTTTTTTTGTCCCGAAATGTCCAATTTAACATCTTCTGAGACTGTCTTGTGGTGCAGGATGTACCAGATGTGGTTCTGCAATTGCTCTATTTGTTATATACAGTGTTTGTATTTTTTATATTTGTTTTTGTCAGGAGACATGATCTCACTGCCGAATACTTTTAGTAGGGAGGTATTCTCACAGTGGAACAAGAAACATGGCATCTAAAAGGAGGAACATTTGCTTGCTGAATACACAATAAGAAGTTAATGAATGGCACTACGCAACACGTGGTGCAGAGCGGTCATTAGTGAGGGTCCTCTTGAGCTTGACGCCCTTGCGGATGGCCGACAACATGCTGCCATCTGCGCTCTCCCCTGCCTTGGCTCCTACTGGCTCATTGTGGGGGTGCCGCTGGGCCAGCTGGTTGGGCAGCGGGACAGTGGGAGGGTTGGTGGAAGCCTGACCGCTCCAAGACGCCACAGGCAGTGTACCAGCATTCTCGGAACTCTCTGTCCCTATCTCCTCGACGCTCCTGCTCCCGTTTGCCACCCCCGACATGTCAGGGACTGTTGGAATTTTTACCGGGATGACAGGTGTGCGAATAGGAATAGGACCAGAACCAAGTGAGCCTGCGCGGCGGGAAGAGGGTTTTGAGGAGGGGGTGCGGCGGATTGTGGCAACGCCAGGTGTGATGATGACTGGACCGTTCCCCGTGGAATAGGAGCCAGAGGGGTTATGGGATCCGGAATAAAACCCATGATTTGAGTTGCCTGTGAAAAAAAAAGACAAGACAGCTGTTTTTACAATGATCAGATTTAAGAATGACAAGTTCTGCGTATGATACATTCAGAATTCATAACGCCACCCCCATACTGCTGTAAGTGGAGCCCAGAAGAAACCAAAGAGAAATGGCCAGCAGGCATTTTGAAGCAGCAATGACTTCAGTTGAATGCACCTCACTAGAGACACGTTTTGCTGTTACATGCAGCTCCTGAGTGAAAGATCAAATTATGAAAATTCTGACTGAACTATTGGTTCAAACTGGGAGAATTAATTAACCAGAGGTAAAAATACATTTGATATATAAATATTTTTAAATGACACTAAGTTTAAGTGTTTGTTTTGATTCATACTCAACAGATTAAAACAAGTACGAAAATCTTTACCCTTTTGGCCTGTTCTACTAAAGGTTTGCGTGTATTAAGGCACGTGCAAACTTGATTGCACATGCGAAGCTGATCTTTTAAACCTGTGCGCAGAGATTTGCGTCTCTTAAGTGACCAAAATATGGAGTGCAATCTATTTAGGTGTCTGTATTCATGAGTATGCAGAATATATGTTGATCCATCAGAACGCCAACAATACTGGGAGAAGAAAATGCAAATACAATTAATCAGCACAGACTGTGGAAGCTGCCAAGATCAAAACCATTCTATGGCTACTGATGTCAAACGTACGGCGTGCGGGCCGGATCAGGCCCTCGAACAGGTTTTATCCGGCCCGCGAGATGAGTTAGCCAAGTATAAAAATGAGCCAAAGTTATGGAATGAAAGAAACTGCTGTTCTAAATGTCTCCACTAGATGTCGCAATAGCAATTATTTGGATCTTTGTAGATGACCACATGATGTTCCTGCACTAGTCGAGGAAAATGAGCAAAGTACATTATCAACGTCCTGTAATTTGATTTTGATATAATTTTTTTATCTTGATAGATCAAAAATTAACACCAATGAGTGAACATTATCACATAATTTATTCAGAAAGTATAAATCACAACAAATAAAGATAGAATACTATTAACTGCAACATATAAGTATAAAAAAACAACAAAATTATGATTTGTACATTTTCAGAATGTGATTTTTCTATTTTTAAACAAAGAAAACAATCTGAAGTTGTCTTTATTTTTAAGTTATCGTGCTGGGATTTTACTAGTACGGCCCACTTGGGAGTAGATTTTTCTCCATGTGGCTCCCAATCGAAAATGAGTTTGACAACCCGTGTTTTTATTTAGTATGTATAGAAAGGATGTGCAAAATGGCAGTTGGCTGTGAGAAAGGAGGCGATTGTGCTGCAGCCCCGTTGTATGCACTGTATGCTTGTCAACATATATAGGCTGTAAAAAATAAATATCTTGCACGTTTTGTTTATTGAGCAATATATTTTTATAATTTTATAGCTGCTGGATGACTACAGGGTCTTATTGAAACAAATTTACTGAATATGTTTTGGTGTCTGCAGCCGTTTTTTAAATGTTTGTGCTTTCATTTAGGAGATAGTATTAACATATTTCCTATATAAGAAAATACATCTTGCATTATGCATTTTTCTTGCATCTGAAACATTCCAGAGCACACTCACAGTTATTACCAGCATCTTGCATGAGCGCACCTTCAGAACGTTATAAAAAGTAGGTTCTGTTGTAGATCCACTGCAGGACTGCTTCTTAAATGCCAGAAAAAACACACGTGAGTGTGCTGTAAATGATGGAGAGTGAAAATTGCGGCATACACGCAAAATCTTCATTTAAATAAGGCAGTCTGCCCCAGTTAAAAACTGTACATACAGTCTTTTAGATCACACGCATCATTCATAGATTGCACTTACTGTTTAGTGTGTTGTATTTGGATCTTAATAAATCAGACCCTATATGTTTAATAATTTTTTTAGTTTGTGACTAAAAAATGTTTGTTCCTGAAATGATCATTCAACTTGTTTTTGGTGTTGGCACTAGTTTTACACTTCTTCAAATTCAAACTGCACTTTAATGTACTGTCATTAAAAATCAGCATTTTGGGTCACTGCTTGCTAAACCGCTGGTGATAAATAAGCACAGATGTGTATAAGTAATCAAGGAATACAATTCTATTCACCAGTTAATAGTGTTGTTTAGTAACTGTTAACTTGAAAGAAAAGTAGTATAGTATTCAGTCTGCCACTGATGATTACTGCAGAATGCAACATTTGCTGACAAGCAAGCTAAAGAAAGAACTTTGGGAGGAAAAAGGTTTTGCACACAAAAAACGTACCGAAATAGAACTGAAAAACGTGGCCCAGAAACCGAGGTACGGACCGTACTGTGGGTTACCTGTACTGTTAAAGCCCGAGTGCAAACATGTCAAAGGCCATGTGTTTAAGCTCAGTGTGTACCTGTCACAGCAGGAGGATAAGGACCAGTAGCTGTAAAATTTCCTATGTGAGTGGGTGTGGAGGGATGGGATCCAGTGGGGTAGACTGTCTGTGGAGAGTAGGGAGCCTGTGTGCTTGGCAGGCCGGCGGTGGAGGCGGGCCGCTTGGTCTGAAACATACGTCGGTAGGACTGGCCGATGTCGCTGTTTCTGGGGATGGTGGATGACTTGTCAAAGTCAGACTGCTGCTGCTCAGGCTCCTGGTCCCCAGCCATTGAGAAATAGTCATAATCGGACACTGAAGGAGATAAAACAGACAGAAGTCAATATACTGGGATAACTCAAGCTTTAAAGGCACCTCTAGGCTGCTTGTGTACTGCGTGTTACCTTGTGAGGGTATTGTGTCCTCAGAGCAGCAGGGTGTATTAGTCTGAGTGCTGTATCCACTGGAACATTGGATCGAGTCCCGACTGGACCTCTGGGTGTCAAGTTCCAGGCCTTTAGATAAGGCCAGAGTCAGTTCATCGTGGGCCTCAAACTCACCAGCCTGGGGGCATAAACACAGCTTGAGCACACATTTCTGAAAGTGTCACTAGTGGAATATATCAAAGTCATTCCAAATGAGACACAGTCACCCCCTTGTTTCCGCGGTTAATTCAGAAAGGATATGACCATGATGCACTGATTTCCACAAAGTAGGGTTCTTATTATTGAGTCAAATATTTGAATACAAAGAGCATTAAAAATGTTCATGACTTTCTACCGAAAAATATATATTTTTTAAAAACATTATTATGCCCCCTGAAGTAAACCCCATATATAGTCACCTTTACACTTGTTTCAGCCAGTACAGGAGTCTTGAGTATTTTCTACTGGAGATTACTGTATTTAGTCGAACAAAAAAAGTATAGAAGATAGTGCCTCTAATGTTTATTTGAAAGCACCTTTATTTAGACTAGCTGCAAAGCATTTTCTTAACACAAAAACAGCAAGATCTTATGGTCAAGGATGATGGACTTAAGTCATATTTTGTTAATAAATATCTTTCAATTACTTTTACTAGTTTTTTAAGCTACGTCTCTGGCAAACCCGGTATGCATGTGTTTTGCCAAATGGAGTTGGGAAGCAAGCCTTCATTCTAATTTGTATAGAAGCGCGGGACAACAAGAAGTAGCAAATACACATATGTGGCAGGGCAAATTTCATCTGTCCATTTTCTACAACTTGTCCCTCTCGAGGTGCCTGGAGGGCTGGAGACTTTCATTTGTTGATAAATGTCTGTCTCAAATAAATAAATACAATCAAAACACTGCATTTACTTCCTCCTATTGCTGCAGTTGTCACGTAAACACATTGGACCACCATTCAAAGCTCTCACTGATGGAAGGAGGTTTTGGCTCAAAATCTCACGATACATGGCCCCATTCATTCTTTAACACGGATCAATCGTCCCGTCCCCTTGGCAGAAAAACAGTCCCAAAGCATGATGTTTCCACCTCCATGCTTCACAGTAGGTATGGTGTTCTTGGGATGCAACTCAGTATTCTTCTTCCTCCAAACACGACGAGTTGAGTTCATACCAAAATGGATACATGGATGATACAGCAGAGGATTGGGAGAATGTCATTTGGTCCGATGAAACCAAAATAGAACTTTTTGGTATAAACTCAACTCGTCGTGTTTGGAGGAAGAAGAATACTGAGTTGCATCCCAAGAACACCATACCTACTGTGAAGCATCGAGGTGGAAACATCATGCTTTGGGACTGTTTTTCTGCCAAGGGGACGGGACGATTGATCCGTGTTAAAGAATGAATGGGGCCATGTATCGTGAGATTTTGAGCCAAAACCTCCTTCCATCAGTGAGAGCTTTGAATGGTTGACCAAATACTTATTTTCCACCATAATTTACAAATAAATTCTTTAAAATTCCTACAATATGAACTCCTGGATTTCTTTTTCACATTTTGTCTCTCACAGTTGAAGTGTACCTAAGATGAAAATTACAGACCTCTGTCATCATTTTAAGTGGGAGAACTTGCACAATCGGTGACTGACTAAAAACTTTACAAACTGTACAAGACAAAATTAAATAAGATTGGATTTTGTTTCAGTCAACATTTACATCTTGTTTTTATTCATTGAGTAAAATGTCAGTTATTTTTTTTAACATTTTCGTCAACGTGCACTTGTTTTGATTAGTTAACGTCGTATTATTGTCAGGGGAAAAATATGTTTTTGACAATAGCTACAATAAAAATTACTTGGCACTGAATTTAACACTGATCTGTAGCCCACAGGATACTCCAAGCGTCATTGTTATCGCCGTTTCTTGGCCACTACCACATGGCCATAACGTGGCAATACTTTGTCACGTCCTGAGTAATTCCTCTAAGATTGAACTGGACTTTCAGTGCTCAAACAACAGGTATAAATAGTTGGTCAATTTTCCGTAACTACGACAAGTATGCTGTTAAAGAGCTGTGATTGGATACATATTGAACTTGTCCCACCCATCTACAAGACAAAATTAAATAAGATTGGAATTTCTTTCAGTCAACATTTACGTCTTATTTTTATTCATTGAGTAAAATGTTAGTTCATTTTTTTTTAGCTTTTAGTCAACGTGCACATTTTTTGAATAGTTAACGTCGTATTTTCATCGGGGGAAAATATGTTGTTGACAATAACTAAGATGAAAATTATTAGTCACAGAAATTAACACTGATCGGTAGCCCGGAGAGTACTCCAAGCGTCATTGCTATGGCCGTTGCTCGGCCACTAACACATGGCCATGACGTGGAAATACTTTGTCACGTCCTGAGTATGTCATGCACTGAATAATTCCTCTAAGATAGAACTGGACTTTCAGTGCTCAAACTACAGGTGTAAATTGTTGGTCAATTTTCCGTATTTACGACAATTAGCTGTGATTTTAGCATTCCGTGTTAAATTTGCGTGTGTGCTTTGTCATTCCACATCGATCACGTCAAAACTGCGTACCTGATTTCGAAGATCAAGTGTATCAAAAGAGTTCAGCTCTACTTTGACTGGACAGTTGCAGGCAGCCTTCTTAAGTGTTGTGCTTAATGTCTAATCCTACTTCCAAATGTTGTCATTCGACATTGCTCGGGTTAAAGACTCGCCAATCTGAAGATATGTTATTGATGAGGCAAGTGTTGAGGATTAAGGCCACAAAAAAGTTGTTCTCCAAAAAGTTACCTTGAAATTGTCGCGTTGAAGATAGAGTAGCTTCAAGATTAACCACCTAATGTTGTGAGCAAGCTTGGTGAATATTTTCATATAACATAATTATTTGAACGTAAGACAAATACTGCACTGCATAACACATATAACACACAAATAACACTTAATTTAGGGACAAAACATGTATAGTATGCTTTAAACAAAAGGCAAAACTTTGAAGCGTGATGTTGCGAGGGACACCTAACTTATTATACACTACATCGAGAAAAACTCAAGTGACCTTGACAGGTGCGGTCCTGCTCCTCTTGTCGACTGAAGCCATTTGGGGTGTCTGCATTTCAGCTGTAGCTGGGATTGGGGCTGAAAGGCTTTGCGGTGCACTGCTTACAGTGCCCATACCACCATTACAGTCCAATATAGCCGGCGACCCCTTGTCTTTCTTCTTGCGCAATGTGTTGACCATGGGCTGGTCATATGGTCCTGGCTTTGCCCAGTCCTGGTAAGGAACAGTCTAGTCAGTCAGTGTTCTGATACAGGATTCACATTTCACTTTAAATGATTGCCAAAATACAATAAAAGAAATAGGTAGAAAGCGGGACACGTAGACCAGACTATGGACAAGGAGTAAAACACAGTGATCTTCAAGACGAACCTTCCAACTGGGGACGCGAGAGGAAGGCATCATGAGGGAGCCCATTGGGCAGTGGTGAGGGAAGTCTGGCAGCAGAGCTGAGGCTGGACGTGACCATGGTCGTGTGGGGCAGGAGGAGGAAGTGGAGGATGGAGGGAAGAAAGGGAAGGCTGTGTCCGAACCTGAGCTCAGACTCCCACCGTTGCAGGGGGAGTTGGCTGGGCTATAGTGGTCAAAACTATTTGGCAGCTGCTTGGGTATGTTGGTGGGAGGATAACAAGGACATAACAGAAACAAACAACAGGATGAATTATTGAAATAATAAAATGGAAAAATAAGATGACAGACAATACAATAAAACAATTTTTAAAAGCACAAAAACAATGAAAGAAACTGAAGTAAAAAGTAATGGCAATGACACTAGGTTTACAGTCCTTATAAGGAATGCAACAATTATAGATGTTCAATGTACAATTACAGTCTGAGTAACAATCAAAGTTTTACAGTAAATCAGGATTATAATGCATTGATTAATTTCAAAGTTAAAAAAGTATAACATCACATTTATATTCCATAGAGATTGTGATGTGTTATTTATTAATGCTGTCTGAAATAACAGCAATCAAATAATAAATAATAGGTTTAACATTTGGATTATTAGAATAAGACTAATAAACTCAAGCGTTATTGTCATCAACTGTCATCTATGCCTATTAATTTTTAATAAACAATTTTATGCTGCGTTAGTAATAATTGAAATGTTATTCTACCAGCTCCTGATGTTATGTTAGTGTTTCACACTTGATGTATTAACTTAAAATGCCTATAGTTTATTCAACACAGGCAAGAAGAAGCAATCTGTAACATTAAATGATCAGGGAATGAAGCCTTTGACAGGAGTACATGTTGCTGTTTACACTGAACTGACTCAACGCTAAACTACTGATTGTAAGTGACGCCTCTATATTTAACTATTTACCACCTCAATTCCTCATGAAGTAACTTGCCACTATCATAATTTGACTCAGTTATTATATGTTGCCTTTACTTTGCTGCACCAGATTGGACGAATTGGACCATTTAGCCACAAATTTCTTTTTGCAAGTTTTGCAAATGGGTGAGCCATTGTCTTCAGTGAGTCCCCGGTCATTTTTAAAGCACCTGAAATTTTCCCTCACTGTAAACTTTAGCATTTTTGGAGGGCTGGAACTGTCCTGTTACCATTTTTAAGGTAATGGAGCATACTTGCGTGTCTCAATAGGTGCGTATCAGCCTGTGCATCACAGGTGTAACTTTTTTTCCGTGGAGGTTGTGCCGAAAATAATGTACCAACCAGATGTCCAAGTGACACACGGTGTAGTGGAGCCTTTGTGATTTTATAACCAAAACGTTTTCTCAATCATGGTAAATACAAAATAATAAAAAATAAAAGTGGTTAATTGTTGCATCCTTAGTCTTTACAAATAGGGGTAGTTATTTCTAATAAAACTTCCTGGATTAATGAATGAATGCATTGTTTTTTACCATTGTCTATTAATTAAATTAATTTGATGCATTTTTTTTTGTTTGCGACCAAGTAGTAAACAACATTTTTTTCTAGATCCTATTACACACAATCAATCAATCAATAACTCAATCAATCCTTAATGATCCAATAATCCATTATTATTCTCTAGCTATAGTTGTCCAATGATAGAGGACTCTTCCAAGCAGATCTTAGTTGTTGTAGTGAGTGACAACAAGTTGACGCAATGTTGAGTCAAGGTTTAGTACAATAAAGCTGGAGGTACAGCAAAGACATTCATGTGTAAGAAGGGGAAAGGCTAATGTTGGGTAAGCATGTTTCACCTCGTCAGCAGTGTGTGGCGTTGCAGCAGCAGCAGCTTCAATAGAATGAGGTTCACTGTTGGAGTCACTGTGAAGCTGCCCACACTCTGACACATCAGAGGAGCTGGAACTAGCACAAGGCTGGGACAACAGCAGCAAGCAGGACAAAAGCAGGTAGCAGAAGGACAGACACATACAGAAAAGCAAACACAGACATGTCAAAGTGATGATCAGTTTGTTAGATTGCACGGCCAACTTTTCCATAGTTTCACAGCAGTTAGTCAGAGGTACAGTCATGTGACTATGGAGAAAGTGGAGTGGGAGTCGTTACTTCATTTAAAGCAATGTCAGTGTTGTATAGCGTGGTGTTAATAGGCTTGATAAAGGTAAGGAATGGAATGAATCCAAAGTTCCTTATTAAAACATGCAAGTTTAGAGATATTTGGTTTTACTTCAGAGAATCATTATACGATCATTCTGTGCCTATTTACATAAAGGAAATACATTCATATTCCAGACGGAGTGACATTTCTGCTCTAACGCAGTGAACCCAGTTCAACAACCTCACTGTTCTCTTTCACCAAGAAAAAGACTCATTCCCACAGCAGATTAATGAAGACCTAACTTGTAAAAACAGACTAACAGATTCACAAATGTTTTGTTGCTAACATTGAGGAACCTAATAGGAGAACTTGGTTGCAGCCGTGCAAACAAAATAACCACTGCAGCGATACATATGGTTTATTCCAAAGAACACTCAGCCCACACAGAGCAAGCATCAGTATTCAGGCTCCTGTTTTGATTGAATTTACAGAATGAGAGTTGTGGATAGAGACACACTCAAAGTACTCATGGTGCACTGTGCAGCACTTAAAAATGTACATTTGGTAAAAATATTAACTCGGAATGCTTGAGCCTCTCCAAACCACAGTCTGTCACAGCGGTCTATGCTTTAAAAGCATGACCTGCTTTGCCCTGGGCTACAATGGAAACACTAATTTTCTTTACAGTCAAGCTGTAATAACCTCACCACAATCTCATAAACTTACTGCTGCTGGATAATGCTTTACTATGTACAGTTAATGTGTACACTTCCCACTCGGACTCAAAATTTGAATTTTATATAGTAAATCTCATTTACATGTTACAGACTTTACCAAGAGTGTTGATTGTTAGCATTTTTGCTCACCTTGCTCTCAGCTGGCATCGGTGAGGATGATTTGGATGAGGAGTACTGGTCATGCGATGAAGAGATGAAGCCAGAGTCGTGGGAGGAGATGCTGGAGAGGCGAGCCGAGGCCTGCTGGGACAGCGTGGAGCTGCGGTATCGGTGGCGGGGTTGATGGTGGTGGAAGAGGTGGTGTGAGGAAGAGGAGGAAGAAGAGGAGGAAGGAGAATGAGAGTGAGAGCCGCTGGATCCCCTGGAGTCACTACTGTTAACACTGTTCAGACTACTGTGACAAAGGAGGGAGGGCATGAGAGTAGGATGGAGGGCCGGTTTAAGGGGAAGCATTGACAGATGGAGCAAGGAGAAACAAGGGCACCCGAAAGAGAAGAACATAAGGATGGAATTTGCATAAAAAGTTGATTAAAAAAGAGAAATTAAGAACACAGGGAATTGGGGGAGTGAAGAGGAAAAAGGGTAAGAAATAATTAACACAGCCCACCATGTAGCAGGCAGTGACTGAACAAATTCAGTCAATTACAAACATGAGAGGCTTTGAGGCAGCAATTAAAAATGAAAACCATTATCTTAAATACTATGTATTCTATGTATTAGGGCTGGGGGATACGGAGCAAAACTCATATCCCGATATACAGTATTGTGGCTGAATCCCGATATATGATATACAGTATATCAAAATAATTTTTACGGAAAAGTAATTTAGACAAAGTAAAACCCAAATATGCGTGTCAAGTTGTTTTATTGAAACAAAAAGTACATTTCGGGAAATTTTTAGGTTTCAGGAATAGGCAAATGCATATAAAAAAGTTGAAAAGCCTTGAAAATAATATAAGAATAGTAAAGTATAATTTTCATTGAAACAAACGTTAAGCTATGCTGAAATCCTCAGCGAATAATAAAAACACAAAAGAAGAAAATATAAAATAATGTGCCTGGACATTTTAAACATCAGCAGCAACCTGGAAATATTTTACCTTTGGCAATAATGTTTTTTAGCTCCACATTTTTAGAAGACCCTTGTTCCCCTTAAAAATTGGAGCGAGGAACACCAAGCTTTAAACTGCAAGATACTGTGTGGCAGCTGACAATATTTGTCACTGCAGCTAATCACCTTTTCAGATTTATAAATGGTTGATTTATCTAGGATAGTAAGGTAAAGTTTTGTACCTGATGAAGGGTGCAGAAGCAAGGTAGCCGAAACTTGTCAGGTACAAAACTTAAAACTACTTGCTTATATAAATCAACCATTTATAAATACACACCAGTAAGCTAAATTAACCTCTTCAACACCTTTTCAGATTGTTGTGGCAGTGCTTTTTGAGCAAAGTAGTTGTGACTGGGAAGCTCATATAACCACATAATTATTTCTGGTAGCTTTTTAAATCCGTTTTTTTTATACCATTGCAACTCGGAACATATCTATTAACACAAAGTTTGCATTCTGGCAGAAATGTATTCTCCATCATGTTCAACTGAATCCATCTCTCGCGTTGTTATTTGATAGAATCATGTCAGTTGCAACTCGCCACGCTGCTATCATAAAAGCGTGTTGACCCGAGTGATGCCAAGGCTTGAGTCAAACAGAACTGATTACTGTAAACAATACTGCTGAAAATAATTTTAAAGTAAAATCCAGGGATAACAGGATCTGCAAGACGCCAGAACAGGAGGCCAAAATGCGTGATTTCCCAACAAAAACGTCACGATTGACAGGTATAATTCACACTCTCCTCGTACTGGCGTTTGTGTCAAGTGAGCTCCTCCTATCCTGCCACAATGTGAGTGGAGAAGCGGGACAACACCCAGCGCAGAAAGAATGAGTAGCGAGACTTCCACGCCAAATCATTAAAGATTGCATATGTCAGGTATGATGCTATTGTCTCAAATACATAGCTCTTTCTAAAATATACCGGTATAATTTGTAAAACTTGTATACTGCTCAGTGTGTGTATATATATGATGAGGAGGCGACTTGTCCAGGGTGTACACCGCCTTCCGCCCGATTGCAGCTGAGATAGGCACCAGCCCCCACCGTGACCCCAAAGGGGAATAAGCGGTAGAAAATGGATGGATGGATATATATATACACAGGTATATACAGTATATATATATATATAAAACCCAAAACCAGTGAAGTTGGCAAGTTGTGTAAATCGAAAATAGAAACAGAATACAACGATTTGTGAATCCTTTTCAACTTATATTCAATTAAATACACTGCAAAGACAAGATATTTAATGTTCAAACTGAGAAACCATTTTTTTTTCAAATAATCATTAACTTAGAATTTGCAGCACAGTACAAAATGTTGACACGGGGGCATTTTAACCACTGTGTTACATGGCCTTTCCTTTTAACAACACTCAGTAAACATTTGGGAACTGAGGAGACCAATTTTTCAGGTGGAATTCTTTCCCATTCTTGCTTGATCCTTCAACCTCTTTACAAAGATGTTGAAGGTTGTTCTACGAGTCAGTGGTGGCGGGCGCCTTCTTGTACGCCGTGGCTTGCTGGGGCAGCGGGCTGAGAGTGAGGGACACAAACAGACTGGACAAGCTGGTAGAGAAGGCCAGTAATGTGGTGGGAGTGGAGCAAGACTCTCTGGCGGTGGTGTCAGAGAGGAGAAGTCTAGCAAAACTTCTAGCCATTATGGACAACACCTCCCACCAACTACACTCGGACTTTGCGGAGAGAATGAGCACGTCCAGTGGAACGCTCAGACTCCCAAAATTTAACACGGAACGACACAGGAGGTCCTTCATACCGACAGCAATCAGACTGTATAAAGCATATGTTCCTTCTTGACTGCACTTAAATGTAGAATATATGTAGAATATATTTATATTACTGCGATGGGGCTACGGCTTGTCCAGGGTATAAACCGCCTTCCGCCCGATTGTAGCTGAGATAGGCACCAGCGCCCCCCGCGACTCCAAAAGGGAGTAAGCGGTATAAAATGGATGGATATATTATATACTATATGTATAATATATGTTATATATTATTTATTATTATTATTGTTTATTGTGAGCGAACTGTGGTGCTGAATTTCCCCCAGGGATCAAAACAGTACTTTCTATTCTATTCTATTGATGTACAACTTAAACAGTCCGGGGTCTCCGTTGTGGTATTTTAGGCTTTATATTGCTCACTGCTCCCCTCACATCCCAGGGGGTGATCAAGGGTGATGGGTCAAATGCAGAGAATAATTTCGCCACATCTAGTGTGTGTGTGACAATCATGGGTACTTTAACTTTTAACTTTAATATTGTGCCACACATTTTCAATGGGAGATAAGTCTGGACTACAGGCAGGCCAGTCGAGTACCTGCACTCGTTTACTATAAAGCCACACTGTTGTAACATGTGGCTTGGCATTGTTTTGCTGAAATGAGCAGAGGCGTCCATGATAACGCTGCTTGGATGGCAACATATGTTGCCCCAAAACCTGTCTGTACCTTTCAGCTTTAATGGTGCCTTCACAGATGTGTAAGTTACCCATGCCTTGGGCACTAATACACCCCCATACCATCACAGATGCTAGCTTTTGAACTTTGCGCCTATAACAATCCGGATGGTTCTTTTCCTCTTTGTTCCGGAGGACATGACATCCAGTTTCCAAAAACTATTTCAAATGTGGACTCGTCAGACCACAGAACACTTTTACACTTTGCATCAGTACATCTTAGATAGGCTCGGGCCCAGCGAAACTGGCAGTGTTTCTGGGTGTTGTTGATAAATGTCTTTCGCTTTGCATAGTAGAGTTTTACAGAGTTTTGCACTTACAGATGCAGTGACACACTGTAATTACTGACAATGGTTTTCTGAAGTGTTCCTGAGCCCATGTGGTGATATCCTTTACACACTGATATCGATTTTTGATGCAATACCGCCTGAGGTATCGAAAGTAACGGGCATTCAATGTTGGTTTTCAGCCGTACTGCTTACGTGAAGTGATTTCTCCAGATTCTTTGAACCTTTTGATGATATTACGGACCATAACTGGTGAAATCCCTAAATTTCTTGCAATAGCTGGTTGACAAATATTGTTGTTAAACAATTTGCTCAGGCATTTGTTCACAAAGTGGTGACCCTCACCCTATCCTTGTTTGTGAATGACTGATCATTTCATGGAAGCTGCTTTTATGCACAATCATGGCACCACCTTGTTCCCAATTAGCTTGTTCACCTGTGGGACTTTTCAAAAAAGTGTTTGATGAACATTCCTCAACTTTTTCGGTCTTTTTTGCCACTTGTGCCAGCTTTTTTGAAACATGTTGCAGGCATCAAATTCCAAATGAGCTAATATTTGCAAAAATAACAGTTTTCTTAACGTTAAGTATCTGGTCTTTGCATTCTATTCAATTGAATATAGGTTGAAAATGATTTGCAAATCATTGTATTCTGTTTTAGGATATACACATCATGCCAACTTTACTGGTTTTGGGTTTCGTATATATATATATATATATATATATATATATATATATATATATACATATATATATATATATACATATATATATATATATACATACATATACATACATATATATATAAATATACATACATATATATATATACATACATATATATATACATATATATATACATAAATACATATATATACACATACATACATATATATATATATATATATATACATACATATATACACATATACATATATATATACATACATACATATATATATATATATATATCTGCGCTAAAAAACAAGCAAATACAATGAGAAGGTGTTTTATTGTTTGTGTTATGGCGCCATCTTTTGGACAAGTTTAGTCACCCTACATTTACCAGTAGCCCTTTTTTTCCTCCCAATCATAGTGCTGTTCAGTCTTCTACCCGTCCGTAGCGTTTCTACTCCAATGGATTCTCTTATTCATAACTCTAAGCAACGTTTGTAATTTTTACAATATAACTAAAACTGTTTATAGTTACTAACAGTCCCATGTGTGACGTCTGTAGGAGGGTTTCCATGCATATTTGTCTGTGCTATCGTAATGTAATAATTCTAGCATCGTTAGCAATAGCTAATATGCTATCACGTTTATGAGTATCGGTGTTAGAAGTATTAACTCACAATGGCATTATTTTTGTATTGTTTCAGTTTCACAAATTCTGCTTCACTGTATGAACTTTTCAGTTTCTGAATGTACAACAACTAATTAAGCTTGTAAATCGATATTCTATATACTTGTTTTGTGAAAATCAAGCGAAGACCGTGTAATGTTAGATGACAAGACAGACTGTTGAATAAATGTAGATTGACTGGACACATTTATACGTTACAGTTTCTCAGTGAAATGTCATACTGTAAGATGCAACCCACCATTGCAGGACAAGTAAAGTTTAATCAATGTCCCAACACCAAGATAATGACATATAAAGCCCAAAAGCAATACAGCAATACAATTCCCTTAATAAGAGGGGGGACAGATACCTTTGGGCAACTCCGGTCACAGTAAATTCTGTCACTGAGTATTTTACAATAATACAATAGCATGCATCCCTTACACAGTAAAGACGGCATCTTAATAATATCACATATGCACCACTTGGGGGCACAACTGAAATACGTTTGTTTACGGTGGAGGAAATATTTGAAATCTCCATAAATAAGTGGCTAAATTTGCAGTTGATCTGTGATTCCTAACGGCTACAAAAAATCATCCGATTGTCCTATAGAAAATTATACAATTTCCCTTAGTAAATAATTTATAATTGCTATTTGTCTGTCTGCGACATCTAGTGACAAGAAACTAAATACATGCTCTGATCATATAGCATTTTTACTTTTTGTAACATTTTTGTTTGGTGGCATGCCATGAAGTATTTGTAATATGAAATATGTTTCAATAAAGGTTGGGAAACACTGTAATCGAGTGACGTGGTCTTTGTGTTTACCTGCACATGCTGGACTTCCTTGACACTGAGGTGCTGGGAGAGGAGGGAGGAGTTTGGTATGACCAAGCATAGTCTGAACCTTTCAAGTCCAAGATGACCTGGAGGGAATAAAAATATATGAGTATAATTTTTCTTCTGAGGCGAAACGTCAAAACAACATCGGATTCTAGCTGCAACCAAAGCAATGTATTGAGCAAAATATGTGAGTGGTATTAAATTGTGGATTTCTTACTTGTTCACTGGCAGGGGGGAGTTTGTGCGGGTCAGAGGTCAGACATTTGAGGTCTTCAGAGATTGACTGGAGATGGGTAACCTCTCCTAACATAGAAATCTCTTCATCCTGCACCAATCAAGAATTAAGTAGTGTCAGTCACACACATTTGAATAATTATCAATTAGCACATAAAGAACAAAGTTTGATCAAAGATTGAAAAATTAAGCAGCAATGAACGTTCTGCTTACCACCACAGGCCGCAGCATGGCTACGAAAGAGCAGAACCTTTGTCTTTCCTCAATGAGAGCCTTTCTCAGGGCCTGTTTCTCGGTTTCTTCCAAAAGAATGTATTTATCGCTGACATCCTGCATTGCGCTATCCAACTGGGGCAGGATATCACCACGACCTGCAATGTGTAACACACACACATATTAGCGATACACATGACCTCAGCTTTTAATACAAAACAAAGTGAGGTAAACTCAATGTAAAACAACTACATACATTGATATACTTTGGGCCTGATCTACTAAATGTTTGTGTGTATTAAAACAGGTGAAATCTTGATAGCACATGCAAAGCTAAACTACTGAACACATTTGCAGATGATTTTTTTCTCTTAAATGAACAAAATAATATATTCAAATATATCTATTGAGCGTGTCTGTTTTTTTGTAGTGCGATGAGGTGGCGACTTGTCCAGGGTGTACCCCGCCTTCCGCCCGATTGTAGCTGAGATAGGCTCCAGCGCCCCCCGTGACCCCGAATGGAATAAGTGGTAGAAAATGGATGAATGTTTTCTTGTACAGTAAATGCAGAATTGATGCTGATTATCAGAACGTACACAATACTGGGAGGAGAAAATGCAAATGTATTCAACAGTGTGATTTTTAAAGACTAAAACTGTCCTGCGAAAGCCATTTAGGTCTTTACATAGCATGTCTGAAATGTGCATGTAAACTGACATTTGAACAGAAATGGCTGTGAGAAAGGAGGTGATCGGTATATTTAACAATTCTATAGCTGCTGTATGACTAATTAAAACAAATGATTTAATGCTGCGTTTTGGTGTCTTTATGGCGTTAATTTTTTTTATAATGCACTTTATGAAAAAATATCTTGCAATCTGCATTTCCTTGAGTCTTAAACATTCCAGCGCATGCCCGCATTAATGCCAACGTCTCCCATGGGCAGACCTTCAGTGCGCTAAAAAATTGTGTTCTGTTTGAGATCGCCCCGGAGAACCGACTTTAAAATGCCAAGAAAAGGTAATACATAAGTTTGTAAAAAAAAAAAAAAAAAACAGGACCGCCACAGGTAAATGAGTGTCTCCATGGTGAAAGCTGCATAGTACAGGCAAAAACTTCATTTAAATAGGGCGGTCTGCACCATGTCCACCGATAGTACAAGCAATTTTACAGTTTGCACATGCTATTTTGCGCACGTTATTTGGCTCTTAGTAGATCAGGCACTAAACGTAGTGAAATGTACAGACCATGGAAAACACACAGGTGGTTTCACATTTGATTAGTTAGCATCAGTTATCAGAACCTACTTCACTTTTCCCTATCAGCCCAGCATGAGGAAACATTTTATTACTTAAGTGTCTCCTGATTATAAGTGGTAAGAATCTATGCACTTAAGGCTAATCTCTCTAGAAAATGTTAATGTAGTGATTGTCAATCCATATTTGGGCACAACTCCTTGTCGAGCCCTTCAAACACATGTTTCTTGATATAGCTCAACGAGACATAGAATACATGGACTACTAATCCATCCTTAAGTCTCAATAAAGGCAGAAAGGCTGGTGGTGGCTGTCCAAGTTAGGAACATGCAATTGCCAGCAATGTCTTTGATACATCAAGGTTAAACTCCCAGTGAACAGCACTGAAGTCTATCCGATCTGGTTTCTGGGCAAAAAAAAAACAAAAAACTGGCGCCTTTCAACCACCTCTGACCTTGTCAATGCGAGTCAGAAGTAAAGGAGGACCGACGTAATGACAAATTCACTGTATAGAACACACAATGACGGGTTTTCAACGGAATTCTCCATCATTATACTCAGTCAAAGTAAACAAAAGGATCATTGCGTATCGGATTATGTTACAAGAGTATACATTAATGAGCAGTGACAAGGAAAGTCAACAAATATACGGTACAAACCTCTAGGCTGTTTTGGGTGGATGATACATTACGTTTAAGATTGTGTTTTTACTTAAAGCAAGGAAATGGCCAATCACAACAGACTGTTTTTTGCAAGAGGCAATCATTGTTTGGCAAATCATTTGGAGCAACGTATTATTTCCTGCTCCAGCTCACCTGTGATTAATGAGGACAAGTGGTATATAAAATGAAAATTGTTTAAAATGAGTCAACACCATGCTATTGAATATATACAGTGCATATAGGTATAAAGACAGATTGTTTTAATCACAAAATCAGCAAATGTAATTTATCTATTAAAGACTAATGTCTAAAATAAACACATTTAAAAAAACAAAACTATATATAAGACATAGTACCATAGCTCCAAAAGCCTCTAAAAATGACAATACACAATACGTTTTCATGGTTCCGCTATTGTGTAACATAAACTGCAAATATTTTAGGCGGACAGGTTTCTGATTACATTGTACAAGGCTTTGGGAGAACGAGTTGTATAACGTAGCCCACGGGTGCAAAGTGATCCATTTGAGTCATTTGCTCGGTTTCGACTGAAGAACAAATCACATGTGAGCAATTTTTCCTCGTATGCTTCTGAACATGACTCTGGCTATTTAAGGTAAAGGTTATCGTCCACCAGTGGTTATTTGAATGTTAGAACCTGGTACAATAATCAACCACACTGAAACATTGATTAGAGCTTCAAAGCCCAGGCTGTCTCACGGAAAAGCAGAAATTCTATGGTGGGTCTCGGGCGTGCAGAGGTCTGGTTTTCTCTCACGACTCAAACTTAAGGCAGAATTTTTTTAAGAAAACATGAAGCGGTTTTGAAAGCACACAACTGTAAGGGCCAACATTAATATGAGAACTTTAGAAGTTAACATGATTTTTATTTTTAAAAAGCCTCCACAGTAGAGTCTTTTTCTTGACGGGTTTTAACACATCAACTATAGTTTATGTAAATATCTGCATTATTACAGTCAATAGCTAATAATACACTATATTGACTTACTAGATTGGTTTTAGCATCTTTATTGCACAAAGTGTATCAAATTGCTTCTCTTATCCTTTGATCCTTAGTAATCAATAATTGGACCACAATTATATAAAATACATTTGTAAATTTGCAAAGGACTTAAAGTTAGTATTATTTACAGATCATACAAGTGTGTTTTGTTCAGAAAAGAACACACAAAAGCTAATACAAATAATAACAGAAGAAATATGGTTTGACAAAAACAGACTATCTTTAAATCTCGGTAAAACTAAAATAAAAATAATGCTATTTGTTAACAGTAGAAGGGAAAGTCAAACACATACAAATAGACGGATTAGATATTGAAAGGGTAAAAGAAAACCCATTTTTGATGATGAAAGGAACTGGAAACCTCACGTAAAAAATACACAACATAAAGGAGCAAGAAACATGTCAATAATGAATAAAGCAAAACATGTTATGGACCAAAAATCACTTCATATCCTTTGTAGCTCAATAGTGTTACCATATCTCGGTTATTGTTTAGTAATATGGGGAAACAACTACAAATGTGGGCAACCCCCACATTTGGTCCTCTCCAAGGTTTCTCATAGTCAGCATTGTCACTGGCGTCCCACTGGATGTGAATTCTCCCTGCCCATTGGGTGTGAGTTTTCCTTGCCCTTTTGTGGGTTCTTCCGAGGATGTTGTAGTCGTAATCATTTGTGCAGTCCTTTGAGACATTTGTGATTTGGGGCTATATAAATAAACATTGATTGATTGATTTATTTATTCACTAACTGTGTTACAAAATAAATAAATTAGAATAAAGCATAGTAATGGTTATAGAGAAGATTTAAACACTTTATATATTGAATAAAAAATATTGAAATTCAACATTTTTGCTGCATTTGCAAACAGATAAATTATGTACATAGCAAACTATAACTTGTTACCAGGAATGAACAAAAATTCTTAAGAGGAAAAAACATTTGTATGCTCGTACAACCCTTAAAACCTTTAGCATATCCGTATATGGAATTAAATTATAGAATGGATTAACCAAATAAATCAAACAAAGCACCAAGATGAGTCAGTTTAGGAGACTGTTCAAACTACAAGTGTTCACAAAGTACACAGAACAATAATTATGATGAACATCTTTTTTTTTTTTTTAGATTGATTATGTATTTAACATTTGATTACTTACTATGGTACATTATTTATCAATTATTTATTTATTCACGGTTCTGTTACAGAGAACAAGGAAATGAAATAAAATTATATGAAAATGGGTAGGATTAAGGGCAGCACGGTGGACAAGGGGGTTAGTGCGTCTGCCTCAAAATACGAAGGTCCTGAGTAGTCCTGGGTTCAATCCCGGGCTCAAGATCTTTCTGTGTGGAGTTTGCATGTCCTCCCCGTGACTGCGTGGGTTCCCTCCGGGTACTCCGGCTTCCTCCCACTTTCAAAGACATGCACCTGGGGATAGGTTGATTGGCAACACTAAATTGGCCCTAGTGTGTGAATGTGAGTGTGAATGTTGTCTGTCTATCTGTGTTGGCCCTGTGATGAGGTGGCGACTTGTCCAGGGTGTACCCCGTCTTCCGCCCGATTGTAGCTGTGATAGGCACAAACTACCCCCACCAACCCAAAAGGGAATAAGCGGTAGGAAATGGATGGATGGATGGGTCGGATTAAATAAACTCAGCTTCTTCCTACTCCTTTTCGGATGTACTGTAATCAAACAACTGGAGAAATGTGATGCATTACATTGGATCACATGCATGTTCGAAGTAACTGAACTGAACTGTACTTAATTTTTCTGTACGCTAGATCAATTTTCCTTTTTTATTTGAGAATTATATTTATTGGAGAATTACCTGCCAGCAGATTGTATTTTTATGGATGTCAAAGTTAACTCGGTAATGAGTTAACGCTACAGTAAATCCGTTTAACATCACTATTTTTCTTGAAAAAGATTTGTCTAACGTAGAAGAATTAAAGATAAAAACAGTTATTGGGATTAATTTCAAGTTAGTGGACTTAAATATTTTAATCCTTTGACAGCCCTCATTTTTTTAATGGTTCATTTCAACAATCACACGGCTAAGCCGTTTTATGTTTTACATTTTGTGCCCTTATTTTACCAAAAGTCAATCGAGACGTGACCTTAGAATCGAGGTATGTACTGAACTGCTAACATTCTGCATTAATTTTTTTTTTAAATATTATTATAATTCAGTAGTTAGAAGCTAGGTGGCTGGATAGTACATAATCACTGTAAAAGGTAAACCTTCAAAAAAATCACATGCATTTGGCAGTTAACTTTCACAAACTGTTTGTTCATTTAAATTGACTCATACCTTGTCAACAGAGAATAAAATAGCTGTGTGGCCACAACAGTGAAATTCCCTCTCAGCATTAGTAAATAAATACATGTTTGTAAGACTAATTATTAAACACTTCTCTATAGAATATTGCAGCACCACTGACTAATTTGACTTTGTGTATTGTGTGTTTCCCCTTCTTTCCCAGACTTGTTTTTCCCTCACCAAAAATCCAGCTAAGGAAAAAAGAGTGGGAGTTAAACTAGAATGTGGCATGTGTATATAAATGTGATTTTACATGGACTCACACGCGATTAACCTCTCCAGTTAGCACATGACCAGTAATTGCATTAAGCTACAGTCATGGGCTGTTTGTTACAAGCCTGACCATTCTGACTCTTTTGCTTATCGTATACTATAAGTTGCGCTAACAACTAACCATGTTTTTAGGAAAACATCCATTGTTAGTTGTTTCTGAACTGATTAAAGTTTAAAAAAAAAATTGAACTTCACTCACTCTCAATTTCTTTACCTTTTTTCTAATGACGGCTAGTTTGAGTATGATGGAGGCCAGTCAGAGCAGGTTAGTAAATATGACTGACTCCCTGAAACCTTCAGAGTTCACGTTGGACACCGAGTTAATAGTGCAATGTCTTGCGATCTCGAATGACACAGACAGGTGGTAGGATGTGGGGGCGGATTACACTTGTAACGCATATATTGTCAGTATGACAGTAAATCACCAGCTACCAGAAAGAGAATATTATTGCAGTGTCAGTCCATTCATGCAAATACCAAGCAAGATAAAATTTCAGAGGTAGGTGGAGTTTAGTTCGAGTACACCTTTCCCTTTTCTTTTCCCTCAAAATCTCCTTAACAAACAGTTCAAATGCGAGTGGACCCCTGCCTGGTTGCCTGGATTTCGAACTACCTCACCGACAGGCCACAGTACGTCAGACTGAAGGACATCACGTCTGACACTGTGATCAGCAGCACCGGAGCACCGCAGGGAACGGTGCTAGCCCCTCTTCTCTTCACCCTGTACACCGCTGACTTCTGCTACAACTCAGAGATGTGTCACATCCAGAAGTACGCGGATGACACAGCCATCGTCGGGTGCATTAGGGACGGCAGAGAGGAGGAGTTTCGGAATCTGGTGAGGGACTTTGTTGTCTGGTGCCACACGAACCTCTTGCAGCTCAATCCATCAAAGACCAAGGAGCTGGTCATTGACTTTGGGAGGTCGAGTCCACGGTCACAACCTATTATGATCGAGGGAGTTGAAGTACAGACCGTGGACTCATTCAAGTACCTCGGGGTTTGGGTGGACAATAAGCTGGACTGGACTGTTAACACGGACCACCAGTACAAGAAAGGACAGAGCAGGCTGTACTTCCTCTGGAGACTGCACTCCTTCAACATCTGCAAAAAACTCCTGTGGATGTACTACCAGTCTGTGGTTGCCAGTGTTCTGTTCTACATGGTAGTGTGCTGGGGGGGCAGTACATCTAAGAAGGACAGCTCCAGACTTGAGAAACTGATCAGGCGGGCCGATTCTACAATCGGAATGAAACTGGACACACTGGTGATGGTGGCAGAGAAGAGGACTGTTGACAAACTAGTGAGCATCCTGGATGATGCCAGTCACCCTCTGCATACAGTTATCAGTAGCCAGAGGAGCCTGTTCAGTTCTGGACTGCTTCATCCCAAGTGCAGGACTAATAGACTCAAAAACTATTTCGTCCCACACGCCATTAGACTGTACAACTCCTCTCTGGGGCGGGGGGCGGGGGGTACTAGGATGACAGGGGATGCAAAACAATAACAGTGCAATACGTTTTTCATAACATGGTCACTACTGCCTACTTTGTCTTGTTATATTATTATTTTACTGTTATATTTGTATTCCCATTGTTGCTTTTTAGTTTTTATTCTTATTGTAATATTTCTCTATTTTGTTTCCATTTAAAACCCCATTATTTACTTTTTACTTTTATTTAAATTGATCTCAACTCTGTACACTGCTGCTGGAATTTTAATTTTCCTGCAGGAACTCTCCTGAAGGAATCAATAAAGTACTATCTATCTATCTATCTATCTATCTATCTATCTATCTACTTCTCAAACAGATATTACGCTTCCTCTTAAAGATTGTTTTGACCATATCATGGCTTTTTGTTTTTGCTGCCATGGTAACAGGGTTGTTTAACCTTTAGTTCAACAAGCTGCTTAACTGCACAGCCTGAAAGAGAAGGGCACAAAAAGAAAAAAAAAGGCAGAGGGCGACACATTAAAGAGGCAGTTGCTGGGTCTCAGTTACCTTGGCATACTATGAATCTAGCTATGGCAACCAAATACCTTAAATCAAAGAGGACATATCAGTAGAAGAGCTAAATGATAGCAGCTGATGATTTACTTACAGGATGAGCTACCCCTGTGTATTGGCTGACTTACCAAAATTATCAGCTGCAGTGCAGCATGAAGCGAAGGATGGCATCAGAAATACATGAAGACAAGGAGAGAAGAAAAGTGAACGGAAAAGGCGCCACCACTAAACTCTGTCCTTAGGAAGTGTCTGGGTAGTGTAACGTCAGGCAACATGAAAAATTTCAATTACAAGTCTGCTGTAGGGGTAGTAGAATTCAAAGAATGACTGGTGTAATGTTTTTAAAACCACAATCCAAACATCTCAAAACAAAGTGGAAGCAAATTTGGCATGACTGTTTTTATGGCATGTTTTTTTCCATGTACGTAGTAGGTGCATGTGTTTGGAGAACGTGGGCCAAGAGGACTGAGGAGCGTAAACCTTACTGCCCTGCGCATGCTACCAAGTAAGGCAATGTTTAGCCGGACCAGATCTTCACAAATCTTCCATCAGTCAGAACAAAGTTTTTCTGCACAATTTACTGTAATCCTTTTTTGTAAAATATGTATTCTAAAAAGGTTTCAAAGTAAAATAAACTTTCTTTTACCTTTTTTTGCTTTCTTCTGAAGTTTCATTGTGTCCGATGACTTTTTCTTGATCTCCTGTCGAGCTCTCTTATATTCTATTTCATACAAACATGATAAACAATTACAACTGCATGTATTTGTGCAGTCACATACATTGTCATATCTACCTTTGGAATGGTCCTTATCCAAAGTGTTGATGCCTTTCTTCCACTCCTCCATTTGATCTTGGAGAGGGTTGATCAGAGCCTCCAGGAAGGTCCTGTTGAAACAAAATGAACAAAAATATGTAACTGGTTTCTGATCTGAGGACCAATTGATCGATTAGGGCAGGGGTAGGGAACCTATGGCTCTCAGCTCTTTTGATGACTGCATCTGGCTCTCAGATAAATCATAGCTGACATTGCTTAACATGATAAGTAATGAATAATTCCACTGGTAATCACAGTGTTAAAAATAAAGTTCAAAATATAAAACATTCTAATACATTTCAATCCATCCATCTGTTTTCTACCTCCCCTGTTCAAGAAGTCACATTAATGGTAAGAAGCATTTTACTTATCATCGGTGAGTTCCCGAATGAAAATGTTATTAAAAAGAATAAGAGATTTGTTATGTGAAGACCTGTCACTTAATTTCTGTTTGTGCTTCTTTTTTTGTATTTACTTCCCATCAGTGCTCTTATTTTGTTTCCATTTCCTGCTTGTACCGCTGAGCGCTGTGTTTTTTTCCCCTCACCTGCTGTTGATTGGCAGCCGGTCCACGCCGGCTGCCAATCGGCATGTTTCTGTTTATGCTTGTCTTGCGCGTTCCTCGGGACTTGAAGATTGACTATTGTTTAGAACTGTACATGAAAGACTGCTTCATGCTCCTCTGTTGGTGATATTAAAAGCATTTTACCTGCTCTTTGCTCTCCTGGTTCCTGCATCTTGGGGTCGCTACTACTACTGCCATGCGAGTTTGTGACATATTATACCCTATAAATGTTGGTCTTACGTAATAATGCAGACATTTCGTTGTATTCAGTGTTAAAAAACATTATATGGCTCTCATGGAAATACATTTTAAAATATTTGGCCTAAATGGCTCTCTCAGCCAAAAATCTTCCCGACCCCTGGATTAGGGGATAGTCTTGCGGTCTGATGTAAGTCTTCCAAAACTGGTTTAATTTACGTTTAATTGCAATGACAGAGTTGGCGTTAACACACTCTGTGTCTTTTTACGCATTGAAATCAAAAAGGACGCGCAATTCCGGAAGCCCACGCGTGCCCTGTACGCAGATTTATTTTTATTTTTTTTACTGCCCGGTTTTCTTGTTATTTTTTTATCTGATCGATTATCTTTTTCAATGGTGTTTTCTTTTTGTTTATATTTGCCGGATCAAATTTCCGTCCCCGTTTATTGAGTTATTATTGGTCGTAAATTTTGATTTGGCGAAAGTTTTATCAATCACAAATAATGCCTCAGTTTGCACTCTGACAACTTTACCGCGAGGAGCTGTCAAAAGAAAGACTTAATGGTAGACACTAATGTGACTGTAAAGTCAACCTTTTTAACTTCATCCTGTGCCGTGCCTCCAGTAAACGACATGTTTTAGTCTTTGTGA
Organism: Nerophis ophidion; assembly: GCF_033978795.1. Taxonomy (NCBI): domain Eukaryota; kingdom Metazoa; phylum Chordata; class Actinopteri; order Syngnathiformes; family Syngnathidae; genus Nerophis; species Nerophis ophidion. Next base: position 46,772,458 of record NC_084621.1, on the reverse strand, counting down.
GTACATGGAATATTAATTTTTAACTCTCACAGGATCGACATTGTTCGAGGATGGAGACAGGCTAGCTGTTAGCTTCAAGTTAACCAGCACCCGACCAGACTCCTCCACCCCAAAAATATACTTTGCAGGTCAACAAACAGGGCAAATATGTGCATTTTGAAGTGTTTATGTGTGAAGAGTGTTCAAAAGTAGTCTCTTGGAGAAGTGGCTGACAAGTTAGCAAGTGTTGCTCCTATCGCTGACACCATCATTGTTTATTGAAACAGAGATGCTGATAAACGCGCATGCGTCGCCAGGCTTTGCTTTTTATCGATAGACTTATCAGATACAATTTTTTATTATCTATAGCAGGGGTGTCAAATGTGTGGCCCAAAGTCCATTTGCGGCCCGCAGCTAATATTTTAAAGGCCCACGGAACATTCTAAAAACACTATTAAAATTAACAAAAAAGATAACAAAAGTGGAATAAAAAAGCTCACGGGTGAAACGTAATTTCTAAAAAGTTGCAATATTGACTAAAAAAACTAAGCTTTTTTTTTCTCTTTTTTAAAATCAAAATCAATATTTTTATGAATTATTGACCTATCCAAGGCTCTGATTATTTCACATCAAATATTCCACTTTGAAAAATATTTTTTGTGGAAGGTTTTGCATATTTTTTATGTGCCTTAAAAAAAAAACTGTTTTCTTTGACAAAAAGGAGAAAACAAAACAACATTAAAAAAAAACATTGATTGATAAATCTGAAGTTGATGTAGACTCGAGAGATTTAAGCTTAAATTAAATAATTTATGTATGCCCTGGCACACCATTATCATCATTTCATGACCGAAGCAAGAAACCTTTTACACTTTTATACTGAAATAAATACACCTACAACCTATTAAATACAAATATAGAAAAAACTACCGGCAGCGGTAAAATTTAGATCAGGGGTCTCAAACTCAATTTACCTGGGGGCCACTGGATGCAGAAACTGGGTGAGGCTGGGCCGCAAAAAAAAATGAGTTCTTAAAAAATCCAACATGCACTTTTTAATGAATTCACCTCACGATTTTTCCGGGAGACTCCTGAATTTCAGTGCACCTTCCGACAATCTACCGGTGCAACCATTTTCTCGAATTTGTCCCAATTATCACCCGGCCGACATTATTAAGGGCTCTCGTGACTGCACTGCCTTTAACGTCCTCTACAACAGTGGTTCTCAACCATTTTTCAGTGATGTACCCCATGTGAACATTTTTTTAATTAAAGTACCCCCTAATTAGAGCAAAGCATTTTGGTTGGAAAAAGAGAGATAAATAAGTAAAATACAGCACTATGTCATCAGTTTCTGATTCATTAAATTGTATAACAGTGCAAAATATTGCTCATTTGTAGTGGTCTTTCTTGAACTTTTTGGAAAAAAAGATATATGTATTGTAGCCCGGAAGATCCAGGGTTGCATGGGATTCTGGGTATTTGTTCTGTTGAGTTTATGTTGTATTACGGTGCGGATGTTCTCCTGAAATGTGTTTGTCATTTTAGTTTGGTGTGGGTTCACAGTCTGGCACATATTTGTAACAGTGTTAAAGTTTATTTTACGGCCACTCTCAGTGTGACCTGTGTAGCTTTTGATGAAATATGTCTTACAACATCACACATGTGTGATGTTGTAAGACATCAGCCAAATGTAACAATTAAATAGGCTTGAATGCTGTCTGTACAGTAGACAGAGGGTGTTAAGATCAGTGCCATTGCGGCACCCCCTGAGTATTGTTGATTGGGTAACATTGGCAGGGATTACCAGAGAATGGATACCCTGATATTAAGAGGGCTTCCGTGAAAATTGGGAACGTTGGGAAGTATGACGCTGTCAAGTTCCGTTCATATTAAACTCGCGGGCCGCACATACATTAAATTGTCATATCAAAGTGCGGGCCGCAAAATAACGTCTCGCAGGCCGCAATTGGCTCGCGGGTCGCATGTTTGAGACCCCTGGTTTAGATCCATGAAGGAAAGAAGAAAGTAAATTGTTTATAACTAAATACATTTAGACATGCATAAAAATGTGTTTTCTTTTGTATTATTTTTTTAAAGAAGTAACGTTTATAACAACTTTTTTCCAAAACACAATATAGATTGTGAGATATAACAGGATAATGCATACATTTATCATTTGTTTTCAAAATGGTTACAAAAAAGTCGGACCCCAAATATTCACTGTGGGACCCCATTTTTATGACTTGAGGGGGTCCAAGGACCCCATTTTGAATATTCCTAGCACCAACACCGAATGATACTGCACAAGCTGAAAAGTCTTCAAATGTTGGACCTTCACTCTGCGGAACATTGGGCATTACAACCATTAGGTGTTTGCTCTCCTAGCTATCCAGTATAGTTTAGTCTGTCAATCATTAACAGACGGGAGGTCGAGCAACAGTGTTTATATGCCAGTGTGTCACAGAGGGATGTTAGAAGCGTGTGCAGTCATATCCGTCAATCATTACCCAACTGTGTCATTCTTGAGACGTACATTTAGGAGTGTTTTAGAAAGCTGCAAGTGTTCGGCAGCTGCAAGCTTAATGCATGCGACTAAAATTAGATGGCACCTCCCTCTTGCAGACATTTCTCTGTCAGTAGGTGGGTGGTGCTCCCACCCGTGTACAGGCCCTGCTATGGAGATCCAAGAGGAATCTGCTGAAATGCCATCCGAAATTAGAGCCCCTTGTCTGGGTAATGTGTGTGTGTGAAAGGGAGACAGCTATGTGTAAGGGACTATGCTTAAACATTATAGATGCCTGTCGCCAGACGAATCGTCTCTTTCCCTGTAAAGAACTGCAGGGAGCATTCCCACACACAGGGGCCGCATGACATCAACTCTTGGCGGCTATAGCTGCGTCACATGTGCAAACACTTTCATTGGACGGCCACTGCAAGAGTCGAAGAACCCCAATTGTGTTGAGTTACTTCAGACTCCATGGCGGGAGGCTTGATCGTACATGCCTTACCCAGACTATCTTACATACCAAGCAAGCAATGACCAAACCACTGCTTGGCATGCAAATAAATGTCAGTAGTGTGGTACTTGAGCAGTCAGAAAAATGGATGAGAAGTGCCACACACAATCAGTTCCTTACATGGAGAACTGTCTGAATTTAGCTTCAATGCTGCGATGTCTCAAGCACATCCTAGTCAAAGCAGATCCAATGTCTCTGGTTCCTCCTGAAAGACAAAAATAGATAACATAATTAGAAGGGGGGTACAAATGGTGATTTTAGAGAAATTTCTGACAAAGCCAGTGTTTAGTTTAAATAGAGATCAAGGGCACAGTATGTTCAGACCCTAAATCTGTTTTTTTTAAGTCAGGACTTCCACATGAATAACAAATCGGTGACATTATGCTTATAAGGCTTTAAAATTGATTGTAAAGGTATGGGTGATCTGGATTTCATAGAGAAGTGTTTTGACACATTTTGTTCCCTCTTTCTACGGTATGCCTTTGTTCTTAAAAGCTTCCGTAGCAACAACATGGCGGCAACTGACAAAAAGCAGAAGCACAATGAACTTGTTCCTGCACCTACAGTAAGCGGGAGAAATACCACTCTTCACGATGGAAACAAGACTGCCCTGCCCAACAAACTCCCGCTAAAAATCAGCTTTTTGTAGTGGAATCAGAATTCAAAGCACCAAGAATGATAACAAAGGAGCAAAAAGAAAAGCCATCACTGAAGTGATCACGTTACACATTTGCACGTAAACAAAAGATGATGGAAAATGACATTATCATGGAGGCTAGCACCTTTTGAGAGAAAAGAGGAAAATTGAGCAGAAAAGGAGGAACATTTCTATCTGTGCAAAGTGCTGCCAAACATACCCCGAAAGAAAATTTAAAAAATCCTGTTCCTGCAATTGGATGCATTTCTACACTTTATTTTACCTTTAGAATTATCCTCATCTACCAACCTTTTTTGGCTATCTTTTTGACACTTATATCTATGATGTAATGTACCACATAATTGAAAAACATTTTTTTATAAGATAATTTACTGACATTATTATCATTGAACATGTAATATAAAATTATATAACCTACATGCAAAGAAAATGATTCCCATCTGGGAACTCTATCATGTAGCCACGCCCTTTTGGGTAATACTTCCAGTGTAGTGACCTCTGTTTACAATTCACCACGTCAAAAATATAATTCTCGTGTCTAATGATAAATACTCTAAAATGACATCTGATTTGGAACTTATAGTGTTCAAACTGTAATCATCCAAATATGATTAGCAGCAAAGTGGACAGCAGTCATCTTTGTGGCTCGTAGAGCGAATGGAGGCAATAACAAGTAAGCTCGCTAGATGGTTAGCTAACAAGCAAGCTTGTTTGCGTGCTCCTGATAGTCCCCCCATCCTGCAACTCAATGCCTGCTACTGAGGCCAGCGTTCAACAAATTGTGTTTGAATCTTACTTTTATTGATATTTCCTTGAAATAAAATTACTTGCTAATATTTTTGAAAACGGTGCAGCTTTTAATGTGAATGTAGTCTCTTTCAGTTCAAACTACATTTTTTTTTGAAGGAATGGGGTTAATTTTGTTAACTTTTTGAATAAATACAAGAAAAACTTGTTTCGAAATATTTCGCACTTTGAAATTACGATTTTCTTTCAGGGAAAAAAAAAATCACAAATCAAATTTTTTGTGAAAAAAACAACAATAAACTAAGAATTTATTTTAAGGCCATATCGCCAACCTAAATTCTCATCATGTTAACCAGCCCATGTACTATAAGTGGTAAATCTTTGGTCAATAAGATTCCAGAAATACATTTCTAAATCCACCAGGACCCCAGACAAATACAAATTGATGTGCATTTGAAAATTGTGATATCAAAAATATTCTAGATTCTTTAATTATTTGTAGGGGTGCATGGTAATTATCGGACACTGACCAATTGAATAACATAAAAAACTGGCTACCTATGGGGTTAGGTTAAACAAATCAAGTGTTCGTATCCGGTCGTAAACTTCCCCTGAGCTCGCATTGTAAACAAACATGGCGTTACTGGTTACTTCTTTACTACCGGTAGTTCAGAGGAAGACATTCTGCATGTCATCCACACTAAATGCCCTGCAAACACTCCATGAGGAAGGGGGAAAAAAAAAAAAAAACTGAGTTCAACACATCAAACCAAACCTATAACGCCAGCATCACAGCGATGGTGGCATTGAAGCCTATGTATATTAGGTGGGTCAAAAAAAAAAAAAAGATTTTTCAATGAATCGCAATTCTTATTTGTAACGATTCATACTCGATTAAAAAATTAAACATATGTATACAAACCCTGTTTCTATATGAGTTGGGAAAATGTGTTGGATGTAAATATTAACGGAATAATATGATTTGCAAATAATTTTCAGCCCATATTCAGTTGAATATGCTACAAAGACAACATATCTGATGTTCAAACTGATAAACATTTTTTTTGTGTGCAAATAATCATTAACTTCAGAATTTGATGCCAGCAACATGTGACAAAGAAGTTGGGGAAGGTGGCAATAAATACTGATAAAGTTGAGGAATGCTCATCAAACACTTATTTAAAACATTCCACAGGTGTGCAGGCTAATTGGGAACAGTTGGGTGTCATGATTGGGTATAAAAACAGCTTCCCAAAAAATGCTAAGTCTTTCACAAGAAAGGATGGGACAAGGTACACCACTTTGTCCACAACTGCGTGAGCAAATAGTCAAACAGTTTAAGAACAATGTTTCTCAAAGTGCAATTGCAAGAAATTTTGGGATTTCAACATCTACGGTCCATAATATCATCAAAAGGTTCAGAGAATCTGGAGAAATAACTCCACGTAAGCGGCATGGCCGGAAACCAACATTGAAGGGCCGTGACCTTTGATCCCTCAGACGACATTGTATCAAAAACCGACATCATTCTCTAAAGGATATCACCACATGGGCTCAGGAACACTTCAGAAAACCACTGTAACTAAATACAGTTCGTCCCTACATCTATAAGTGCAAGTTAAATCTCTACTATGCAAAGCGAAAGCCATTTATCAACAACATCCAGAAACGCCGCCGGCTTCGCTGGGCCCGAGATCATCTAAGATGGACTGATGCAAAGTGGAAAAGTGTTCTGTGGTCTGACGAGTTCACATTTCAGATTGTTTTTGGAAATATTCGACATCGTGTCATCCGTACCAAAGGGGAAGCGAACCATCCAGACTTATCGACGCAAACTTCAAAAGCCAGCATCTGTGATGATATGAGGGTGCATTAGTGCCCAAGGCATGGGTAACTTACACATCTGTGAAGGCACCATTAATGCTGAAAGGTACATACATGTTTTGGAACAACATATGCTGCCATCTAAGCACCGTCTTTTTCATGGACGCGCCTGCTTATTTCAGCAAGACAATGCCAAGCCACATTCAGCACGTGTTACAACAGCGTAGCTTTGTAGAAAGAGTGCGGGTACTTTCCTGACCCGCCTGCAGTCCAGACTTGTCTCCCATCGAAAATGTGTGGCGTATTATGAAGCGTAAAATAAGACAGCGCAGACCCCGGACTGTTGAACGACTGAAGCTGTACATAAAACAAGACTGGGAAAGAATTCCACTTTCAAAGCTTCAACAATTAGTTTCCTCAGTTCCCAAACGTTTATTGAGTGTTGTTAAAAGAAAACGTGATGTAACAAAGTGGTGAACAAGCCCTTTCCCAAATACTTTGGCACGTGTTGCAGCAATGAAATTCTAAGTTAATTATTATTTGCAAAAAAAAATAAAGTTTATGAGTTTGAACATCAAATATCTTGTCTTTGTAGTGCATTCAACTGAATATGGGTTGATGGGTTGAAAAGGATTTGCAAATCATTGCATTCCGTTCATAATTACACACACACACACACATACATACGCATATACATATATATATACATATACATATACATATACATATATATATATATATATATATATATATATATATATATATATATATATATATATATATATATATAGACACATCCACACACATGAACTAGTGTCATTTTTCCTCTTAAAGAGCCAGAAGCCTTCTTTTGGAAGACCTCTGGCTAGGCTACTATACAAATACTTGATGTTGATTGACAGAACTTTTGTGTGGCTGCTCAGTATGATGTGCAAGTTTCTCTGTGGGACCCTGTCTGCATATCTTTATGTGTGTGTGACTTTGTGTCGGCATGGGGCGAAAGCAGGGGGCAATTTGCTCCTCCTGTAAGAGCTTGTGTGTTCGTGGACACATGAGAAGTGTGAAATCATCCAGCAGATAAAATCATTCTTTTGTCAGCAATGTTCAGGCCCTTGACAAAACACTCAAGCTAAATCAAACAGAGGTTGGAAACAACAAAAATAAAGCTTACTTATGAGTCTTGCCCGAACAGGTGATGATTAGAAACCTTTGATATTAGTCCAATTGAGAAGATGGTCACAGTAATTATTAAACTCAAACCACTGATTTCATATCGTTAGCCTTTGCCTTTTTATTGCATGACAAGCAAAGGGTGTGGCTATTGACTGAACTACAGACTACAATAAAGACTTCAACGCTCCTGGTTGCACTTGTTACGTGTCCCATCCCTCCTTCCCTTCCTCTGTCAGTCCATTACCTACCAACCTTTCCCCAATCCATCGCTCACTGCTTCATCCTACCATCCATCTCGCCGTCACTAAATGGAATATTATTCTTGAGGGTGGAGCTGACAGATGTTAGACTACCACAGGGAGGCCAAACGACCTCAGCAAGTGTTAGTTATGGCAAAAGCTATTCATTGTGCAGTAATTGAGCAGCTCAAGTCTGCACTGTCAGGGGAAGAGTTTAGTTTCAGTTGATAATGTATTTTTTACTACCACACCCATACATCTGGATTTGATATGAAGCATATGAAAGGACTACAGTGGGCCATATGCTATTTACAAGATGACTTAACTTCGATATGTGTGATCGAGTTTCATCTGAATGGTTAGATTTACAGTTTTGGATTTGAAAATTACTCAAGCGTACATATTTTAGGCATTTCCTGCTGACGTCAGCAGTCTACATTCGTCACAGCAAGTAGCTTGTCAATGTGGCTTCTGTAATGACTGCCAGTTACCATGGAAACAGCATCACGTACGACCGCCAGACACTTCTGGATGTGGACATATCGGGCCGTTTTGGACTGATAGACGCGTGCTTGCTAGACCTGCTAACTAGCACGGGAATACTTCGACGGCTACATCCAGCGGCCTGTGAAGCAGGGGAGTATAGTAGCAGCGGGGGCCGTCGACGGAGCAGACGCCAGCGGTGTGATCGGAAACACGGATGCCGAGCGGGGCTAAAAACAAAGCAGAAGGCTAATCCCCACAGAACACCACTTCCCTCCATCGTGAAGCCGGATTTGAATGGAAGATGCGAGACTACTGGTCTGGGTAAGGAGTCAGTTAAAGTAAATAAATAAATGGGTTGTATTTGTATAGCGCTTTTCTACCTTCAAGGTACTCAAAGCGCTTTGACACTACTTCCACATTTACCCATTCACACACACATTCACACACTGATGGAGGGAGCTGCCATGCAAGGCGCCAACCAGCACCCATCAGGAGCAAGGGTGAAGTGTCTTGCTCAGGACACAACGGACGTGACGAGGTTGGTTCTAGGTGGGATTTGAACCAGTGACCCTCGGGTTGCGCACGGCCACTCTCCCACTGCGCCACGCCGTCCCTTAGTAGACAAAGTTTTTTCTGCTTTGAGTGTTTCAGAGTTGGACATGTGTTTTACTGAGGTGGCTAACTATGATGCGTGCAGTTTATCAAAGCAACAAACAAACAATCGGAAAATTCCCGTCGTATCAATTCCTAGATATGGTCGTAATTTTCCTAAAGGAACTCTCCTGAAGGAATCAATAAAGTACTATCTAATTATACTAAATGCACTGGGCATAATAAACACAACTTTATTAATATTGCTACTACGGATAATTTGATCAAAAATTCCCTAAAACAGCCCACTACCTATAATATAGTTTTTTTAAACATAAGATCATTGTCTCCCAAAACGTTTTTAGTTAATGATATCATCAGAGACAACAATCTTAACGTCATCGGTCTCAGCGAAACCTGGCTTAAACCAAACGACTTTTTTGCGCTAAACGAGGCATGTCCTCCTAACTTTACACATGCGCATATTGCCCGTCCTCTTAAAAGGGGTGGGGGGGTCGCCCTAATATACAACGAAAACTTTAACCTTAGTCCGAACATAAATAATAAATATAAATCGTTTGAGGTGCTTACTATGAGGTCTGTCACACCGCTGCCTCTACACCTGGCTGTTATCTACCGACCCCCAGGGCCCTATTCGGACTTTATCAATGAATTCTCAGAGTTCGTTGCTGATCTAGTGACACATGCCGATAATATAATCATAATGGGGGACTTTAATATCCATATGAATAAACCATCGGACCCACCGTGCGTAGCACTCCAGACTATAATTGATAGCTGTGGTCTCACACAAATAATAAATGAACCCATGCATCGCAACGGTAATACGATAGACCTAGTGCTTGTCAGGGGTATCACCGTTTCCAAAGTTACGATACTCCCGTGTACTAAAGTATTGTCCGATCATTACCTTATAAAATTCGAGGTTCAGACGCATGTTCGGCAAACTAATAATAATAATAACTGCTATAGCAGCCGCAACATTAATACGGCCACGACGACAACTCTTGCTGACCTACTGCCCTCGGTAATGGCACCATTCCCAAAGTATGTGGGCTCTATTGATAACCTCACTAACAACTTTAACGACACCCTGCGCGAAACCATTGATAACATAGCACCGCTAAAGTTAAAAAAGGCTCCAAAAAAGCGTACCCCGTGGTTTACAGAAGAAACTAGAGCTCAGAAATTATTATGTAGAAAGCTGGAACGCAAATGGCGCACGACTAAACTTGAGGTGCACCATCAAGCATGGAGTGATGGTTTAATAACTTATAAACGCATGCTTACCTTAGCTAAAGCTAAATATTACTCAAATCTCATCCACCGTAATAAAAACGATCCTTAATTTTTGTTTAGTACGGTAGCATCGCTAACCCAACAAGGGACTCCTTCCAGTAGCTCCACCCACTCAGCTGATGAGTTTATGCAATTCTTTAGTAAGAAAATTGAAGTCATTAGAAAGGAGATTAAAGACAATGCGTCCCAGCTACAACTGGGTTCCATTAACACTGACACGATTGTAAATACGGCGGATACTGCCCTCCAAAATAGTTTCTCTTGTTTTGAGGAAATAACATTAGAGGAATTGTTACAACGTGTAAATGGAATAAAACAAACAACATGTTTACTTGACCCACTTCCTGGGAAACTGATCAAGGACCTCTTTGTATTATTAGGTCCATCAGTGCTAAATATTATAAACTTATCACTTTCCTCGGGCACTGTTCCCCTAGCATTCAAAAAAGCGGTTGTTCATCCTCTTCTTAAAAGACCTAACCTCGATCCTGACCTCATGGTAAACTACCGACCGGTGTCTCACCTTCCCTTTATTTAAAAAATCCTCGAAAGAATTGTTGCGAAGCAGTTAAATGAACACTTAGCGTCCAACAATCTATGTAAAACCTTTCAATCCGGTTTCAGGGCAAATCACTCCACGGAGACAGCCCTCGCAAAAATGACTAATGATCTATTGCTAACGATGGATTCTGATGCGTCATCTATGTTGCTGCTCCTCGATCTTAGCGCTGCTTTCGATACCGTCGATCATAATATTTTATTAGAACATATCAAAACACGAATTGGTATGTCAGACTTAGCCCTGTCTTGGTTTAACTCTTATCTTACTGATAGGATGCAGTGCGTCTCCCATAACAATGTGACGTCGGACTACGTTAAGGTAACGTGTGGAGTTCCCCAGGGTTCGGTCCTTGGCCCTGCATTCTTCAGCATCTACCTGCTGCCGCTAGGTGACATCATACGCAAATACGGTATTAGCTTTCACTGTTATGCTGATGACACCCAACTCTACATGCCCCTAAAGCTGACCAACACGCCGGATTGTAGTCAGCTGGAGGCGTGTCTTAATGAAATTAAACAATGGATGTCCGCTAACTTTTTGCAACTCAACGCCAAAAAAACAGAAATGCTGATTATCGGTCCTGCTAGACACCGACCTCTATTTAATGATACAACACTAACATTTGACAACCAAACAATTAAACAAGGCGACACGGTAAAGAATCTGGGTGTTATCTTTGACCCAACTCTCTCCTTTGAGTCACACATTAAAAGCGTTACTAAAACGGCCTTCTTTCATCTCCGTAATATCGCTAAAATTCGCTCCATTCTGTCCAGTGAAGACGCTGAGATCATTATCCATGCGTTTGTTACATCTCGCCTCGATTACTGTAATGTATTATTTTCGGGTCTCCCCATGTCTAGCATTAAAAGATTACAGTTGGTACAAAATGCGGCTGCTAGACTTTTGACAAGAACAAGAAAGTTTGATCACATTACGCCTGTACTGGCTCACCTGCACTGGCTTCCTGTGCACTTAAGATGTGACTTTAAGGTTTTACTACTTACGTATAAAATACTACACGGTCTAGCTCCATCCTATCTTGCCGATTGTATTGTACCATATGTCCCGGCAAGAAATCTGCGTTCAAAGGACTCCGGCTTATTAGTGATTCCCAAAGCCCAAAAAAAGTCTGTGGGCTATAGAGCGTTTTCATTTCGGGCTCCAGTATTCTGGAATGCCCTCCCGGTAAAAGTTTGAGATGCCACCTCAGTAGAAGCATTTAAGTCTCACCTTAAAACTCATTTGTATACTCTAGCCTTTAAATAGACTCCCTTTTTAGACCAGTTGATCTGCCGTTTCTTTTCTTTTTCTCCTATGTCCCACTCTCCCTTGTGGAGGGGGTCCGGTCCGATCCGGTGGCCATGTACTGCTCGCCTGTGTATCGGCTGGGGACATCTCTACGCTGCTGATCCGCCTCCGCTTGGGATGTTTTCCTGCTGGCTCCGCTGTGAACGGAACTCTCGCTGCTGTGTTGGATCCGCTTTGGACTGGACTCTTGCGACTGTGTTGGATCCATTATGGATTGAACTTTCACAGTATCATGTTGGACCCGCTCGATATCCATTGCTTTCCTCCTCTCCAAGGTTCTCATAGTCATCATTGTCACCGACGTCCCACTGGGTGTGAGTTTTCCTTGCCCTTATGTGGGCCTACCGAGGATGTTGTAGTGGTTTGTGCAGCCCTTTGAGACACTAGTGATTTAGGGCTATATAAGTAAACATTGATTGATTGATTGATGTGTGTATAGCTGTGCGTACTTAAGGGGGCAGGCAGTTAATATTTGGAATGCTGTTTATAGGATGATATTGGTGGGCTTTGTTTTCAGTGAAGCAACTTTGCTACTGTTTATCATTTATTTGATACAACTGTAACACAAACACCATCTGATCTGTAATATACTGGGTACTAAGAACTTGCCGCGTTGGAACCGCATCGGGGATGCATGTGGTGTCACCCCAGGATGCACGAGGACCATGACAGGCAGGAATTGCAGGAAGGAGCTTTGTTTAATATACAAAATTAAAAGAACAGTGGTACAAAGAGCGAAAGAAAAGGCGTGCCGAACGCACGAGAAGCTAATGCTAACTAGAATCTAGTCCAAGAGTTCAAATTAGCGTGCCGAGTGCACAAGAAGCTAAGGAGCTACTTAGCAAAGGTACAAAGACGTAGATAAACCAACGTGAGTGTTGCATGAAGCAAACAAAGGATCCAGAATGAACTGAGGTTGAATGCGGGCTTAAATACTATAGCAAACAATTACCACAGGTGTGCGTCAAAAAGCATAACAGGTGGAACAAATGCAAAACAATGGTAACAAGGTAATACAGGAAGTGCAAAAACTAAGAACAGGAAGAGTCCAAAACGATCGACAAAACACAAAAGGACTCAAAAACCAAAACTATATATGATCCGGGCGGCGGATCATAACAGACCTAAGTCAGCTATTTTGAGAAATATTTAATTTCTCTTTAATCCACAATATGTGGGATGGTAAGGTTTGCTCTTTATTGTCATTGCACAAGTACAACGAAATTTAATTTTCACCGCAAACTCGTTCAAGATGTGCAGTGTAAAATACATTGATAGCAGGCTGGTGGCTAAATGTGGATGTCACAATGCTGTTTGTGGATATTATAGTGGCCCTTTCACGGTAAAGACAAGAGGCTGTATACACAACACATCATCTACTCTGTCTAACACAAAGTGACCGCTGATAAAAATAGCTACAGCTACAGTTGTCGGCCACACACACACTCACACACACACACACATTAGTACAAACACACATGCACAAGTGCCTCATCACCAGACAAGACCGACCCGCTGGTATCTATGTATGTATGTATGTATGTATGTACAGTAGAGTAATTGGCTGTCAGGAGAAATAGCTGCAATGATACATGCTGTTTTGCAGGCTTGTAGGTATACCTGCACCACTAAAAGTTATCCAGTTGGAAAGAAAAATAAACACACACACACACTCAAAAGCACGATAGGCCTCATGGTTGTATGCAAGTGTGCAATGGCGCTCAACAGACAAGTAAAAATAAAATAAAACCAAGTACAAACTACGCCACAGAGGGGTTTGCGTAATTTGGCGCACGTTCTGAGAGCCCATTGCCAACGTGATCTTGTGTGGCATTCAAGTAGGAGTTACCAAGTACTCTCTGTCCATGCCTTTCAACCATCTGTATTGTTCTTAGGAATGTGACAGTGCTTTCAAGCATAACATGTATGTATGTGTCATTGTGCACTTTAAATGGAAAGCCTCTTAACATGTTATACAATATAAATGTATTAAACAAATGTTTAGAGGCAGTGTTAGGTATGTAATGGCAGCATTGAGAACTTAAATTTAAGTATTTGTGTCTACTGTAAAAAATTAACCTTCAGGCTGAGAGAATGTGACACACATTTAAAAATCAATAAAATAGGACGCTATTGTGACAACACAAATTGATTGTTAATCATTCTATTCAATGAGCCTTGGATTTTAGTTTCAATGTATTTCTTTGCCCACTGCATCATAGCATACAGTAATGCAAGCTGGACTAAGATTCATGCAAAAATATTTGATTTGACCTGTTTACTGAACACAGAGGTTGGCTTAATCCCAGCACCGTGTACAGCAGCAGATGTTTGCTGTTAACTGTGGGGTAGTGGTTACACTGATAAGAGACTGAGCCCATACAGCTGGATTTGAACATGCACGTACACTCATCCAGCTGGACTGAGGTACAGGGATCTGTTCACCAACTAATTAGAAAATAGGGAGTGGTGTGGTGGGGCAGCATGGACTAACAAGGGTCCCTACATCTTAAGGCAAGTTAAATTCAGGACTTTTAAATGCCATTTGAAATTAAAGTGGACCAATGAGAATGTTCCTTTTTTGATTTGCCGTATACCTGTTACTACGTCCTGTGTGAAACAATGCCAAATCGTTAAATAGGGCCGGGTGATATGGCTGAAAACTGTATCATGATATACCGGTAAGTGCTTTATATTATTCTATATTTTATTTAAATTGTAACCTTCCTCTGATTATAAATCCCCTAAGCTATCAAGGCAGAAAGGAAATTAAATGTCAACAAAACCACGGAAAACAAACAATCAATGTAAACAAAATTCTAAATTCACATTTAGCATTTAACAATAACCTCTTTAAGTTAAGTTGAAAAATTAAGAAAAATGTAAGAACTGCTTAAAAAAGTGTTACAAAATAGAGCAAAGTGTGAACATTTAAACAGACAAACCTGAGAATAATATTTTTTGCAGGTATGGTGCCAGTAAGTTACGGCTTTGTGACATTTACTTTGGTCCTTTATTCTGATTTACGTGCCTCGTACACATTGCCTGCATGAATGACGTGCATCTATTCATCACTGTTTTGTTGGTTCCGCTGTTGCCATTGGTACCATAAGATTAGACTGGATATGACCATTATAGAGTTGTGGTCAAAAGTTTACATTCACTTGTAAAGAACATAATGTCATGGCTGTTTGGGGTTTCCAATCATTTTTACAACTCTTATTTTTTTGTAATAGAGTTATTGCAGCACATACTTGTTGGTCACAAAAAACATTCATGATTTTGGTTATTTTATGAATTTTTTATGGGCCTACTGAAAATGTGACCAAAGCTGCTGGGTCAAAAGTTAAAAGTTAAAGTTAAAGTACCAATGATTGTCACACACACACGAGATGTGGCGAAATTATTCTCTGCATTTGACCCATCTCCCTTGATCGCCCCCTGGGAGGTGAGGGGAGCAGTGGGCAGCAGCCGTCCTGCGCCCGGGAATCATTTTTGGTGATTTAACCCCCAATTCCAACCCTTAATGCTGAGTGCCAAGCAGGAAGGTAATGGGTCCCATTTTTATAGTCTTTGGTATGACTCGGCCGGGGTTTGAACTCACCTACCGATCTCAGGGACACATTTTCAGTAGACCCATAATAAATTCATTAAAGAACCAAACTTCATGGATGTTTTTTGTGACAAACAAGTATGTGCTCCAATCACTCTATCACAAAAAAATAAGAGTTGTAAAAATTATTGGAAACTCAAGACAGCCATGACATTACATTTTTTACAAGTGTATGTAAACGTTTGACCACGTCTGTAAGTCTAAGACTAGATCTGACCAATATAAGTCTAAGAATATATTTTGACTAATCTAAGTTTATGAGCATGAAGTGATGAAGTCTACTTGGATGTCAGGCGAAGACAAACAAAACAGTCCAGTTGCGATCAGTTGAATGCCCTGAGAATACAATGATCTGTATGGATGAATGAGAACATCCAAAGAAATGTTACCACAAACGTCATTCAGTAACATTAGTTAAAAACTAAAAAAGTTACCATTTATTCAGAAATATGAGACTAATTAAAAACAACAATATCATTTTTAGAATGTATTAACATTTAAGACTTTTAAAAGATTGATTCAAGACAAATTAATGCAGGATCTGCAGTACTAACATAAGATGCTTTAAGAATGAATAGGGTCTCTTCAGGTTGGCCTCCAGAGCTAGCAATAACCCTTGTAATCACATTATTGCTAATGCGTAAAATGTTTTTGTACCGTGAGCAAACCTGAGATCAATCAGAACGGATTAGAAATGACTTGTGAGGATCCACTGAAGTATAATTGGCTGGTATTCATATATACATAGCTACTAACAACAGTAGCCGGAATGTAAAAAAAAATGCATCATCCTGCTCCTTGCATATATAGAGGGTATCTTTGTGAAAACAAACATTTTTGTGGTTACCTGACTCTACACAATCTGTGCATTCCAGTGTTGCATTTAAAACCATATTCGTCTGTGACACTACTACACTCTCCTTTTGGAGCAGTCAGTCTGTCCAGATGGAGCCACACACATACCAACTTTAAAACGAACGTATTTCCTTAACTGCTTATGTGTTAGTATGATAAACAATGATATTGCTCAAAAGAGAAAAAGGGGCATTTCTATAACTAAGGTATACAAACAATTAAAGGTGCAATGTAAACAGAGGTGTATGATGGCATATCAGTGAGGAAAATGCCTTTGGGAATAAGAACCTGTTCTATACGTTGTCCTAAATACTGGTTGGACTTATGTGTTGCTCGCTTAATACATCTGATGACAGAGAGTCAGCTTCCCTAATAGTTTTATGCTGGCATCTAACTCACTTGACAGTCATAATGTCTGGCCTTAGTGGGAACCAACACATGTACATGTACGGCTGTGGACGAGGGAACACACAAACGTATCTGCTACACGGCGACGGGTGCTGACATGCAAAAAAACTGAGCGAACACATCTCTCAACAGCTGTTGTCAAAAGACAGGAGAGGCAGAAAAAGGGGGAGAGAAGGATGAGGTTAGCAGAGGAGTTGAAAAAAAAAAGTAGTTTTGTCGCCAATTAAATGTCAGGGTAAACACTGTAGCTCATAAATCTGAAGTAATTTGGAATTTGCCATATTCATGAAAAGCTCAGTTATACCGAATTGACTTAAATGCAATCCAAACATTGGTATTAATGTGTTTTTTTAGCAGGGAACAGTATAGACGCACCACTTGATGCTGGGCAAAGTAGCAAAGAACAAACCACATCTGAGACAATCTGTGTTCTTCTGCCATATTAGTCAAGTGCTTTAACTGGCGTTCTCACAAGGCCTTGCAGAAGTTTGGGTACGATATAGAGTTGTCCCTTTTGAGGTTTTACGCATATTTTTACATTTGCAAAATAAACTGAAAACAGTTGTACTGTTGAAGTGACAATAGCATTACAGTCATTTATGAATGATGGAACACATTGATTGTGTTGTGTGTGAAGCATTACACAGAGTAATTGAAACAAAGTTAACATCTAAATCACTCATTCTAAATCCCAAAATACACTGAGTAGCCCATCTTAAATACACGTTTGGATAAGAGCTCAGAAATATAGGAGTGGCTTAGGGTATACATCCAAATGTGGTCATTCAGATAGGATACAGGTTTTTAAATTATGCACATGTATACCATATGAGTAGATTTTACAGTGTTGAAATATTTTACTGCAGTTATTCTTTGTTTTTTTTGCATTCTTGCCTCATCCAGAATTATTCAAGAATCTTCTATTAAAGGCAAATAATATATTTTTTTTCCCTAAATCAACTGCTGTTTTGAGCTGTAGGTAATACATGCGCAAACTGAGTGTGCTGATGCAAAGCTGCAGACTACTGACTACCGTGCAAGCATGGATATTTATGACACAATGTTCAGAGCGGTAAAAGAAAGAAGGCCAGAAGATTAAAAAAAATATCTGTAAACAATCTAAAGCAGTGGCCACCAACCTTTTCGAGTCCAACATCCCTAGTCTCAGCCAAAAACCGAAGCAAGAACTACCCCTGCATGAAATATATATATATATATATATATATATGTGTGTGTATGTATATACATACATACACCTATATACATACACATACTTGTGTATATATACACACGTATGTATGTATATATACACACATGTATGAATATGTATGTGTACACACATATATATATATATACACACACTTATATACACACGTGTGTGTATATATATATTTTTATTATATATGTATATATATAT
Organism: Nerophis ophidion; assembly: GCF_033978795.1. Classification (NCBI taxonomy): domain Eukaryota; kingdom Metazoa; phylum Chordata; class Actinopteri; order Syngnathiformes; family Syngnathidae; genus Nerophis; species Nerophis ophidion. The sequence goes on along the minus strand of NC_084621.1, from coordinate 46,754,255 downwards.
ACATACACACACATACATACATACATGTGTGTATATATACAAATACATATATATACATATATATGTATATATAAGCATATATATGTGTGTATATATATATATATATATATATATATATATATATATATATATATATATATATATATATATATATATATCTTCAGGGAATTTTACGGAAACAAACCTGGCATAAATTGTAATCTGTCTCTGTACTGGCTCCATTTATCGCAATTTTAAGGATTTTGTGTATTAAAGTCAAATTATTTTGAACCAAAAAGATTAAGAAGCAAGAGTGTAAGTATTTCGGCTCTGGCAGTCTGCTAAATATTTTGTTTTGATGTCTGTGTGTAAGCAGTCATAGCCATAGTAGTGATGGAACATACTAGGTGTGAGTTCCCAAAACATTATTTTCACCTGTTTTCTGCTCACTTGTCAACTATTTTTGTCCATTTTGATGACGTTCTGGTCGGTTGCATGCGACCAGGGCGTGAGAGCGTTCACACTGCATTACATACATATCCGATCTATATCCACATACGAAAGAGGCTTGGGCCGGATATGAAAAACTTGAAATTGCAATGTTTACACAGCAATTAAAACATCTGACATGGGTCACATCTGCAGTCTGCAGTGTGAATAAGGCCTAAAAGGTGGGTCTGGAGAAGAAATTATTTTGTAGCAAACAGTCGGCTAGAAAGAAGTGCAAAGTTTGTCTTTTTATAGTAATGCAAAATCACTTCTAGGGTTTCAAACATATATGATTATACTGTTGTCTATAATACTGCATATTTCTGCAACACAATAGGTACAATATAGCATTTTTAGTTGTTTATTTATCTTCATGCTGTCCTTTTTTTTTTTTTCCTATACTGGCATAGTCTGCCGCTCCCTCAAATGCCGGTGATGTCTCTTGGAATGTTTTGCTATAAAGCTAAGATGCTGCCTGACTTATTCCAGTCAGTAAGCAATTGGCTGTTTCATTGACCAGCCAAAGTCAGGACAAAAGTAAATGTTCAAAGTAAAGTATTGAATGTTGAATGGGAAAGTACACAGTGGAAAAACAACTTTTTGGTGAACTCATGCAAAGGCCATTACCACAAACTTAAAAAGAGGCTTACTTTAACATGTTGTCCCAAAGGAAGCACCTCCACCCCCCAAAAAAAACTACTTTCTTTCTTTAGCGATTAACAGAATGACAATTGCATTCCTGCTGCAAAAAACAATCAAGGCAATGGACGTGATATGAATAATTAACCTCCAATAATCTACATCACATTGGTATTAGCTATGCGGTGCTATATTCTAATCACATTTAACAAGTTCCCTGTACCATGTCCGTAAAAGTAACAAGAAGAAGCAACTATAATGGTGTAAAATGCCCCAACATAGTTAGCATCACTGTATAATGAATGGGTGAGAGAAAAAGAGACAATGACTTACAGAGTTATCGATCACCCTCGGGACTCCCTCTAATGTTTTTTCACGCTACGATGTCCTGCTTTTTGTGATCTTTTTATCTGGTCTGACACGCTTTCCAAAGACAGACAAAGGCTTAACTTGACATGCTATCATATAAATCAATTGACTAACATATATACTAGTGTCATGTAGGAAACTCTATTTAAAATAAAGTAGACCAGATTAGAAGCAATAAAGAGAATGTTCCTGCCAGTTCTACATGGTTGTCCAATGGGTCTTTCCTTCCTCAACCTTAAAACAGAGTGTGGACGATGCAGACTGGCATATACCCGGCTAATAATTAAAATCAGATAAACAGAAGAGACTAAGAAGTTTGCCTGTACAACACAACACTGCCTTGTTTGTAATAATGACCACCATATTACACCCACCACTTGTGTGCCTGAGCCTTTGCTTGTTGGGGCGTGTGTGCGCGTGTGTGTGCGTGCGTGCGTGCGTGCGTGCGTGCGTGCGTGTGTGTGTGTGTGTGTGTGTGTGTCTGTGTGTGTGTGTCTGTGGGTAGCCATCAATGTGTGAAAGCCACTGATATTGTCAAAGAGCAAGTGAGGGGACAATATCCAACCCAGCGTCACTCCATATCCATCCACCCGCCCACGCACACAGACACACACAGAAAACCTTCACAAAAGCACATTATTCATTCAGAGAGCTTCATGAAGTGTCTAGAGGAACAACAAAGAACAATTAGAACATTGAAAGCAAAGTCAATTTGCTAACTGAGCCGTTTAACACCAAAAGCTGATGCAGTATTTCATAAATCAAATGACGTCGCCACTCCCCATTTGATTAATTGGGATAATGGTTTAATCATGTAAATTTATGTAAAGATACTTCCAACCATGCATGGCAACAAATGCTTCTGAAAAGGCAAATGGAAGCCATACGGTATAGCTCGGTTGGTAAAGCGGCCGTGCCAGCAACTTGAGGGTTGCAGGTTCAATCCCCTCTTGCACCATCCTAGTCACTGCCGTTGTGTCCTTGGGCAAGACACTTTACCCACCTGCTCCCAGTGCCACCCTCACTGGTTTTAAAAATGTAACTTAGATATTGGGTTTCACAATGTAAAGCGCTTTGAGTCACTTGAGAAAAGCGCTATATAAATATAATTCACTTCACTTCACATTATTCTGAAATTATACTACCTAATATATTGCATTATTTTGTCCTATCTGATGACATGTTTCAATGAAAAGACTGATGCATTGCCTCTCCAGTATAAATGCAGCAAGTAAACAGATAAGAGCTAAATAATAACCAGACATTGCTTTATAGGTCTATTGACATTCTTAAGTATATGCCACCTTTCAGCACCAGTTGCTGTTGTTCCCTACAGCAGATGGGGCTTGTGTTACACAGTAACAGTCTGATGGCATCCCGCTAATTTTCTCTGTATATAGTTTTAACCAGGGGCGTCACCAGACATATTTCAGTGGGGCGCATGCCCCACTGTTGATCTGCAGTGCCCCAGTAAAAATTTCACCAATAAAAAAAAAAAACGCTTCAGTTTTAAGTCTACATAACATAGACAACAGCGGACATACTACTTAGTATGGTAATTGATTGCTACTGTATTCACTCCACGAAACAGTGAGCACATGGCTACTTAATATGGTAATTTATTCACGTGTGGAGAGACTTCGGTTGAGAGAGAGAGAGAGAGAGAGAGAGAGAGAGAGAGAGAGAGAGAGGGGGGGGATTCGAATCACTGCGTGAGGTAGGTAACGTTAGCCAACAACAATTTGCTAATTACAATATTTTGATTTTGATTTGACTCAAACTGTAACTCCTAGATGGATTTAAGAAAGTTATTCGCCCGCAGCAGAGAAGAAGCGAGGAATGAGAGATGTATGTGAAGTCCTAGCTAGCTAGGCAACATCATTGTCTTAAGTTGATGCTAAGTTAGCTAACGTTATTCCTTGTATCAAGACAAACATATTCATTTGCTGTACGAGCAGTCGGGGGAATTTCCAATGAACATGAAACATCATGTTGGTTATTGTCTGCTGGTTCTGCATTAATAATGATTTGGAGTCAGCATGTGTGAGTTGAGTGCTTCTCAAATGGTTTTATTTTCAGGAAGAAATTTTTTTTTCCATATCATCAAGTCGTGAGCCAAATTTTTAAATCATTCAAGTTTATTTCACAGAAAAATAGCACAGTAGACTTGTCTTGTTAATCGGTGTGACTTTGACTAAAATAATCTTGTTTTGTCACCAGAAAAATGGCTACAGCTAAAGCATCGGGTTTTGTTTCCAGAAAAAATAGTAACATTTCTGTATTTGTTTTCAGAAAGATGGGTGAAAATATCGGGGTTTGTTGCCCCATTTAGATTTTTTTTAAATATATTTCCATGTCTGTCCTGAGTACTCCTCCAACTTGTTAGTCGGTTTGCCTTTTGCTAAAATACTCACTAACAGTCACTAGAAAAAAGGCTAAAATAATCTGGTTTTGTTGCCACAATTTGATTTTTTTCTCCCTAAACTTTTTTTTTTTTCATGCACACATCTGACTGTGACTCACTGAAAATGACACACAATCCGCTTTTATGTCACGACCCACCAGTTGGGAACCACTAGTCAACTGTATAACAGTTACTGTAATATTTCCATGTCTGTCCAGAGTGATTAACCACTTTGCAAAAATGAAAAGGAGACGTTACAGTTTACTTCTCAGAAAATGATTCCCTGAACAGACACACAACAGTTGTTCATTTATTCTACTACTGTGGCTTTATTGTTTTGTGTATATTTTATAGTTTTGTGTATCTGAAATAGGATTAGCCACATTGCCATAAATGGAAGTTAAATAATATAAAAGAACCCAGAGATGTAGGGGTGCTTTATTTTTTGTTTTACTTTTGTAGATGTTAAATTTGCAGATGATTACTCCAATATATATTTCAAAAAGATTCATTGCTCTTCCTTTTTGCTTTTACCAGTAGCAGTTTAGAAGTCTGGAGTAAAAAAGTGCACAAGTAGGTCAAATGCATTAGTTAATTTCAGGTAGTTAATCAAAGATCCATACAACATCATCTGATATGATTTCATAGTTTAAAGCACTATTTATGTATTTTTTATGATAAATAAGTGCTAAAAATGTTTTTGCTTGCGCGCTTTGCACGCTCACATGAATTATTTGTGCCCCAGGTGGGCCCCAGTACAGTATTAGGTCTAGTGACGCCCCTGGTTTTAACAGTGGCAGACTGGCAGTGCTACAGTATACCACTGTCAAGTGCTCCAAGAGATCCAAAAAACCTGCAGTGAAACCTTTGACTTCAGATTTCAGGCATGTGAGCAAGGGCTGCATGATTATGGCCAAAATATTTTTCATGATTATTTTTCAACAATATTGAAATTACTAGGGATCCACCGAATAATCGGTAATCGAATATATTTGGCCGAATATGGCAAAAAAAGCCACATTCGGCCTTCGGTGGAATGAGTTAAATGCAAGGCCGAATAGTGGCGTGTGACGCAATGACGCAATTTTTTGACGCAGTGACGCGGTGAAGTTGTAACCCGGCGCCTTCGGAAAAATGTCAGCTGTGTGGAGATATTTTAAAGGGACGGCGTGGCGCAGTGGGAGAGTGGCTGTGCGCAACCCGAGGGTCCCTGGTTCAAATCCCACCTAGTACCAACCTCGTCACGTCCGTTGTGTCCTGAGCAAGACACTTCACCCTTGCTCCTGATGGGTGCTGGTTGGCGCCTTGCATGGCAGCTCCCTCCATCAGTGTGTGAATGTGTGTGTGAATGGGTAAATGTGGAAGTAGTGTCAAAGCGCTTTGAGTACCTTGAAGGTAGAAAAGCGCTATACAAGTACAACCCACTTATCATTTATTTATTTAAAGTGTCGGAAAGTGACAAAAGTATTGCAGTTTGCAACGAATGTTCAGCCAAACTGTCTCGAGGAGGTGCCTCGTGGCTGACGTCTTTGAGAGGGCGAACAAGTTTGCGACTGACAGTGCCAAAGCAAATGGAATTACAAAGAAGGTAATGGAGTTTATGGCTGTGGATGATCAACCGTTTGGTGTTGTGGAGGACATTGGCTTTCGGAGACTCATGGGGCACATTGAGCCCCGTTACACGATACCGAGCAGACAGTATTTCGCTGATTGTGTGTGTGCTGTTAACATTATTAGCCTGTTGTGTAGGCTACCTATATACGTGTATGAGGTTACAAGCACACACTTAATTGAGATTTACTTGAGCCTTCTGTTTACATTATTAGTCTATCTACTGTGGCTAAGCAGACTTTTGCCAAAAGGACAATAATTCATTTGTTGTGGGTTTATCCACTTCAATGCACTTTTTTTTTTTTTTTGGAATGCATGTTTTGTTTGAAGGCCTAATATAAATGAAAAACGTTGTGCTTTTTTTGAAAAGCAAAGGCTACTGGAATATTAAAAATATGTCAATATTCAATAAAAAATTACTTTATTTAAAAAACATGTCTAAAAATTTATTTTAGGCTATTTATGCAATATAAAAAAAATGTGAAAAACTGCATTCATTATTCGGTATTCAGTATTCGGCCTTCGGCCAAGCGTTTAAATTTTATTCGGCTTCGGCCACACATTTTCATTTCGGTGCATCCCTAGAAATTACCTGGCTTGGCAACACTAAATTGGCCCCAGTGTGTGAATGTGAGTGTGAATGTTGTCTGTCTATCTGTGTTGGCCCTGCGATGAGGTGGCGACTTGTCCAGGGTGTACACCGCCTTCCGCCCGATTGTAGCTGAGATAGGCACCAGCGCCCCCCGCGGCCCCAAACGGAATAAGCCGTAGGAAATGGATGGATATTGAAATTACAAATATAAATCCTGATTATTTACTGTTAATCAAAAAATATTTTATTGCACTTTTTATTGTAAACAAACTTGGCTTTCTTTTCAAAATGAAACTATAAAAAAAATTCATTAATATTAAAACAAAATTTACAAAAGACAAAGGACTAACAAAAAAATATGCCATTGCAGAGTGCTATCATAACATGCAAACGTGAAAAAATTTGATTACGCACGAAAGTCACATACGAAGGAATACGTTCATTGTACTGCTCATAGTATATATAGGACCTATGTCTTTTGGGCAAATAAAATGGTATTACATCCGGTATTTTGGTATGTTTTTGAGAGGTAGATGGATACGAGGTCCCTCTGTGCAAGGTTTATGTTACAGTCGTCTGTATTTTGGGCACCTCCGCTTTTGTAGCTGTTCGTAGGGGCTTTGTGCCAGTGGTGGGTGGCCCGTTCTGTTAGCAACCAGCTTTACAGCGCTGGCCAACGATGGCAGTTGAGAACAGAAGGGGAGTGTTTTAAATGCTTAACGTGTCTTCGCTACTTGATAATTTGTTTGAATGTGCACACCAACGCAGCTTTGCCATCCAACTTGTTGTGGTGTTTGTTATTGATTAATCTGCGCAAGGGCACTTCCAGGTTTTGGGAAATGAGCAAGAGTGACTAGAGAACAGCAAGGTATCGTGTTCTGGGGTTAAAAGGCGTGCCTGTTGCCACCCAGTGGGTAACTCTGCGGGACAGTAGGGCACCGATGTAATAATGTATTAAATTTCCCTAATATTTTTGGGAGCCTTATTGTAATGTTGTACTGTTGTTTGGTTTGTTTTTTATATTTAGTTTCTATTTTGGCCAGAGAATATACTTTTTTTATGTTGTATGTGTCGACAACAACATGACTAATGACTTATCAACACATCACTAACAATGAGGTGGATTATAGATAATGGTCTTTATTGCAGTGTCCTGTAACACAGTGCATATTGAATGGTGATGAGTCTACTTTGCTTACTCGTGATTTACGGGTAAGCAAAACTCTCAAAAAAGCTAATGGTGTCTCTCAAAATGCTTCAACAGTTGTGAGCATTTTCTTCGGTATGCACCACTTTTTAACAAACACAGGCGGTGTTGCACTGCAAGGCTCTGCCTCACATAACATACTTTTGTTTATCCCAAAATGTATAGCGATATCATTCAAATCGCATTAATATAATCAGTAGTTGTATGAGGAGCCCACAGGCAGAGAATGATAGACATGAGTGGTTGGCAAAAACTACAGCTTCATTATCTGTTGCAAATTTGGATATAAAGTGATTAAGTGTCAAAAAAGGCTGCAGTTTATCACGACTAAGTGAACTTAAATGTAATTGTTTAATCAATACTGTTACCTCTAAAGTTGTGTAGCATTACATTTTGCGGGTGTGAAATTAGATTACTTGTTACTAATTTGCGAGTCCCTACGCCTTGTGACTGTTGACGGCGAGACTTGTGTAGTTGCCAATCATGTACAACATTCTACACTTGCACTGTGTGCTGACTGAATCGAGTGGGGGCGAGCCCTAGCATACAGTAACCATGTGCAAGCTTTTGCGCATGCCTTTCGTAAAGTGAATTGATTTACGTAGGTCAGTGACTCACAGGTACCAAAGTAAGTTAAAAAAATCACGTTTACCATCATTAGAGTCCACTGTCTATCGGTCACCCAGTGGTGGTTGGCTGGTTGTTAGTTGTGAACGTGGCATGCTTGGTTGGAAATGCAACGGAACCTATTTTTTATATGGTAATATCACTGTCATTTCATCGAATCTGCCATAACAATGTATTATTGTGCATACCTAATGTGAGCAACCTTCGAGAAGAAAAAGAGGAAAACTTCTATCGGCACAGAGTGCTGCCACGCAAGCCCCGTAAAAACATTTTCAAAATCAAGACGACATTTCCTGCAATTGGGTATATTGTACAATATATTTTACCTTTATATTTATTCTCACCTACCAACCTCATTTGACTGTGTTTTTGACACGTACAACAGAATTTCAATTTTTTAGGAGATAATTTACTGACATTTGAAACATTTTAATGTAATTTAAAATTCTATAACATACATGCAAAGAACTCAGAATATGTTTAATATTTGACATCGCTATCCTGTAGCCACGCCCTCTTGGGTGATAAACTTCCAGTGTTGTGACCTTGGTTTACACCCGTCACGTCAAAAATATACATTCTCGCTGGCCACTGATACTGTAAATACTAGCAGTATTCGGATTGTAATCATTTACTCATGATTAGCAGAAAATTGGACAGCCGTCAGCGTTGTGGCTTGGAGAGCAAACAGTGGCGAAAGCAAGTAAGCTAGCTAGATGGTTAAATGATAAATGGGTTGTACTTGTATAGCGCTTTTCTACCTTCAAGGTACTCAAAGCGCTTTGACACTACTTCCACATTTACCCATTCACACACCAATGGAGGGAGCTGCCATGCAAGGCGCCAACCAGCACCCATCAGGAGCAAGGGTGAAGTGTCTTGCTCAGGACACAACGGACGTGACGAGGTTGGTACTAGGTGGGATTTGAACCAGGGACCCTCGGGTTGCGCACGGCCACTCTCCCACTGCGCCACGCCGTCCCTAACTAACTAGCAAGCTTTTTTCTGTGCTCATGATCGTCTCCTCATCCTGCAACTCAGTGCGATGTTTAGGCAAGAGGAACAGCAAGTACCTGCGATCGAGGCGAGCGTTCATCAAATTTAGTTTGAGCGTGAAAATTAATATTCGAAAATGCGGATTTCCCGGTTTTCGCGGACATTGAACATGCCTGAGATTTAATATTGTAATTTTTTTGATGTACCATTTAGTTCCTTGTGATGAACCAAAAAACGGTGCGGCCTCTGCTGATACACACCTGGGTTGGCAAGCATAAATGCAGACGGTCTAGGTGCCAATACAAAGAAAAGAGTTAACACTGGAGAAGGTAAGAAAATAAAGAATGTGGTTGATGAAGTAAGAAAAAAGCCACAAGGAAAATAGGAACAAACTATTTCACTGTAGTCTTTATGGAAAGCCAACGTTCCCGTCAAAGTCACATTCACCATGGCCAGATTAATGCTCCTGTTTTATTTGGGCTTTAATCAAGGTCTTGTGAGGTAGCACCGTATCTGTGCAATCTAGTGAGAGTCTGTAAAAGTCTATAGGCTGCTATAGAACAGAGGCTGGATTGTTTTTGGCAAGCTGGGCTCGAAAGGGAAATGCGGTCTTCAGTTCAACTGCTCAGTGTTGCTTATTAATAAAGGAAAATCTAAAATTAGACAACATGAACGCTTGTGAGTGTTTTTTTGTCACGGCTCACTGGTCCGACCAGGTTCATGTTTGAACAAAAACACAATGCAAACAGAGACAACACCCACAAACACCAACTGCTATCTATTGTCGCTACGGTTCTAAATTAAGTTGTTTAGCCTACTCTATGTGCCTGAAAAAAAACCTGTTTTTATTCCATCTTTGTGGATGATCAGCTATTTTCATACAGGTACAAACAGAGACACTCACATATGTGTCCCTAAACTCCAAGGCAAGGGCATGCTGATGTCCATCTGTAAATATATTATATCATAGGGCAGCTGCTTATGTTAAAAAAGAAGGCTGCAGAATCTTTCAAATTCTTTATTTTTCTTATCTAAGAAGACACAGATTTTTTAAATCATGTGACCCTATCAGGATGTTAGAGGTCATTTATAAAGTTGAACAAAAGTTTATTTTACCAACGGCATTTTAATATATGTAATGAAAACATCAACTTCAGGGTGCACATGCACACATGGCTGTGCAAGTTTGTGTCTGTCCAAGACATCGTTAATCTATGTGCGAGTCTGTGTCTTTGACCCATTAAGTGATTTAAATGCTGTTTCCAGATATTTGCAAGATTCTGATGATGGGGTCAGGTCAGACAGAGGAGAACAGGAACTTGATTCAGAGCCACAGGACTTCTACGTAGAAAACATTCTGGGCTAGATAGAGGGCAGAAAACGTACAAAAAAAGGGTAGAGAGACATTTCAAAGGGGGTATTGAGGCAGGGCTCTTTCAGCATCTGAGGCTGCTCTGTAATAAGAAGCCAAGCCATGAATTGAGTAGGGCACGGAGGAAACACCCAAACCTTTTTTTTTGTGTTTTTGGGTGAGTTGAATGGAAGTCAATCACATAGAGCACTGAAATAACGTCAAGTAATTCCAGTGAATTTGCTTCTTGATTCCACTATGTGCATTTACTGTTTATCTTTCTCCCATTAGTATTTAAGAGGTAACAATGACAACAAGATCATCGTCATTTAGATAAGCAACTTGTTTAATTAAAGCAGGAGGATTGCTGGTAGTAAGTGAATAAGTAGAAGTGAAGTCAACGACACAGAGTTGACAGTGGCAGAAGGCTATTAATACTAATCAGTGACACAAAAATGCACATAAGGCAAAAACACAAGAGTGTACGGTATAGCAAGGGTCTGCTAAAAATATATACATATGCAAGTTGATTTGCTTTCATTTATTTCGAACAAGATACAAACTCATGCTAATAGTTATACACTACAAAATGTCTGAAATTAAGTATGAAGAAGCCTAGCTTATTTGATTCTACCACTACCATTATAATTGACACAGTTGATCTCTTTCATTCAAACTGATATGAACACATGTTGACTACGGTTCAGTGTGACCCATGGCATGCATGCACTGATTAGTGTGCAGTGTTTTGGACAAATTGAATGGAGTTCATGTGGGCACACACTCATTACAAACCTCATATAGCCTTTCTAGAGTTTTGGACCCTGCTGTTTCACATTCTCATTTAATAAAGACTGAGCTATTAGTGCATGTTGACTCAACTTTCCCACGTTTGTCTTCAAGACCCTTTACTTAATGGTGTCTCTCATTAAACACAATAAGAAATTAATCTGAAAAAAAGGTTTTAATGTGAATAGTAAAATTATACATCTTCCATTAACACTAACACACAATTGTAGAAACAAATACTATAATTATGACTTATAAAACACCATTAGCTGCAATTAGCAGGGTCCAAGTGTGTTTTACTCATACAGTGAGTGGCACTGCATTGGTTTAGGTCAGGGGTCGGCAACCTTTACCACTCAAAGAGTCATTTTGACCCGTTTTGCAAAATAAAGTAAAATAATGGGAGCCACAAGACTCTAGAAATGTATAATGAAATAACACCATATACAGAGTTTTTTTTTTGCTTTGTGCTATGTATAAACCAGGGGTCTCAGACACGCGGTACGCAATTAAATATGAAGATTAGATGTTAGTGCGGCCAGTGAGTTTTATATGAATGCTCCTTATTAGCATCACGCATATAGTTCATCCTGATTTGTCCGGTAGACTCGCAGGTTACAGAGTGACTATTCCCTCGAAAGTCTGCTGGGTTGAACCCAATCAACATAAATAAGGACGTGCTACGACGCCACTGTCTTTAGTGAACTCCAAAACTTTTACGAACAGCTTGCGAGTCACGTATTGTATGTGGCTTCTGCAGACGCACACATGCGACTGCAAGGAATTCTTGTTCAACAGCCATACAGGTCACACTGAGGGTCCCAGTTTAAACAACTTTAACACTGTTACAAATATGCGCCGCACTCTGAACCCACACAGAACAAGAATGACGAATACATTTCGGTAACATCCGCAATGTAACACAACATAACAAATACCCAGAATCCCATGCAACCCTGGCTATTCCGGGCTCCATTATACACCCCGCTAGCACCAAACCAAAATGGATACATGGATGATACAGCAGAGGATTGGGAGAATGTCATGTGGTCAGATAAAACCAAAATAGAACTTTTTGGTATAAACTCAACTTGTCGTGTTTGGAGAAAGAAGAATACTGAGTTGCATCCCAAGAACACCATACCTACTGTGAAGCATGGGGGTGGAAACATCATGCTTTGGGGCTGTTTTTCTGCTAAGGGGACAGGACGACTGATCCGTGTTAAGGAAAGAATAATTGGGGCCATGATTCGTGAGATTTTGAGCCAAAACCTCCTTCCATCAGTGAGAGCTTTGACTGGTTGACCAAATACTTATTTTGCACCATAATTTACAAATAAATTCTTTAAAATTCCTACAATGTGAATTCCTGGATTTCTTTTCACATTCTGTCTCTCACAGTTGAAGTGTACCTATGATGAAAATTACAGACCTCCGTCATCATTTTAAGTGGGAGAACTTGCACAATTGATGGCTGACTAAATACTTTTTTGCCCCACTGTACATACAACCACACAAGAACGCTTCTTATACATGCAAGGCATGCCACACAGTTTAAAGCAATACAACTGCTTATACGGATGGGGTATGGGTAAAGGGTAAAAATTAAATAAGTGTTCTCTACATATATGACCAAATAATCTTCGCAATTACAATAATTTTAAAGAAGAAAAAAAAGCATTTTTACGGATGTTTGAATGCTCTAAAAAATAAGATTAAATAATGAGAATTTTCTTTTGATCTCTGCATGTTTAGCCTGTGGTATAATATGACTTCATCTGTGTGTGCAGCTGACTCATCTGGCACAGTTGATGCTTACTTGAGAGAGAGAAAGTAAGAGAGCGAGAAAGAGGTGACATTTTTTTCTGTCAACCTTGCACACAATACTTATTTAATGGTACACCGCAGAGGGATAGCAGTGGTTTATATGCAGTGTGCATACATGCATGCTCACACCCACAAAACACATTAAGTTAACTTTACTTTTATAGGCGAATGAAAACACAGGCAAACTTTCTGCCCATTCTGGTTCTTTAAATTGTGTGGTTTAGTTAGTAATAACTAACTCAACCAGTTCATTCTTACAGCTAGTTTAAGTTCAAACTCATTAAGTCATTGGATAAAAACTAAATACACTTCAGCTTTACAAGGGGTTTGTCTAACCTTCTAAATACATGCAAAAAAATATGGAATCATGCAAGAGGGAGGCTAAAACGTCCCAAAGTGGGCCTTTATTTCATGAAACAATATGTCAAACAGTTGCAGCTTAGAAATGATCGTTTCTGGTGAGGGTGTACACACCAGTAATGCACTAAAACATTTTTCACGCAACATGGAATTCCTGGAATGTCATAGATTTCACTCTACTCACGAGAGCCACTGCTTTTCAAGCAAGTAGAGCAACAGCTTCAAGGCTCAACAGCTCATTTTATAACACGAATGTCATGCAGAAACAGGTTTTTCTTTAAAACAGAAATTCTCAATAAAACATTTTTTTAGGAATTAAAAACCTTCATTGCCCCTTACCTTGCTGAGGAGATTGAAAAGATTAATTACTTGTATTTGGTTTGTAATCAGAACAAATGCAGGCCTGTCGATCACTCATAACTAAGAATACACTTTCCATCCCAAGTGCTGTGTCTAGTAAAACAATCCTGAAGATACAGGGGATTTCACACACAACTTAGTGATTACAGGACAATGAAAAAAACATTGATAACTGTAAAAACCCCCTCATATATTAAGGTTCAGAGTAGTACACAAGGGCTACTATGTTTCAGACAAAAGCAAAGTGTAACTGTAGCAGCATGCTTACTCATAAAATAAAGTATATGTAATCTCTGAAATTCAAATGTCAATGGTTAGCTCCAACTGAAATGGAATACTAATCAAGAAATGCAGCTGGGAAGAGAGCATTTATCTGAAAGCTTATGTTCATCTTAATAAAAACTCACTCTCAACTTTGGCATTCTGCTCTGTTAGATGGTTTTCATCCTTACTATTTGAACAAACGGGAGCAAGTTAGTGGCTCTCATCTGGGGTTTATTTTGGTAATCTGTATATATTGTTGCATATTAATAGTAATTTCTTCTCTTAATCAACCTCAAAACATTGACATCATTGAGTATATGTTTTTCCCCACATAACTTTAGTTACATGTGAACAATTGCATCAAATATGAACATATTACAAATACTCTGTTAAAATTCTGAATAGGACTCGTGCAGTCATACATTGTCATGAAAAGAAAAATGTGCTGCTTCAATGGTACAATTGGAAGAGTGCCGTTGTTCTTCTTTTACAACTCTTAACTATAAAAATAAGGTCTGTCTTATATCAAAGTCCGCAGAATCCATAATTCAAATAGTCTATCAGAACACCAGAGCGTCAGTTAAAAATTATGATATAAGCCACTGGCAAATGATTTTTAACCCTGCTGCCCAACATCTACAAGCCTTCCAGTTCATTCCAGCATGGATCTATCTAACTTTGGGGCCTTTCTGTTGGTGTTTCTGTTTGCTTCCCAAGTCTTCATATGGTTTGTCAATTGGTGTTCCCCTTTTCTCCACAACTAAAATTATATATGCTTAATTTCAAGTAAAAAAAATATCACGGTACTTGCGACCAAATGTAACATGGTTATCATTACTATCCTGGTATTGTTGAATGTGTTTAAAAAGTAATTAAACACACACTAAAATATTTTAGCAAAGCATTATCTAAATTAATTGATAAACTACAGATAATAATGTGTTTTGTATGCATGTTAGCATTTAAGCTAGCAAGTGATTAGCGGTGCTAGCTGCTAAACTGGGGATTTCTTAAAAATCCCCAGTATCAGTAGTCTATGAGTCTATAGAATTGCTGTCATCTATTATGGTTTTAAGATATTTTTGGGCTGCACAAGTAAATTTAAGGCCACATATCATCACAAACTGTCCACTCTTACAGAAAACTACAAAAACGACTGACCGAAAATTGTGGGCAAAAATTTTACAAATCAGATTCTACTATGAAAATCGTTAGTCAAAGAAAGTGGTACGGTAAAACACTTTCGTACCATTTTTTGTCTAAAGACAATCAAACTGTATTGCTTGGGGGAATTTGTCTGTTTTGGAACTTTCTTGTTCTATTTGATGCCAGAGAATAGAGAAAAAGTCATCATCAGTATACAATGTGACTGGAGCCTCCAGTTTACTGATGAGCAAACAGAAAATGGTGTCTGTGTCAGAAATCTGTCTGAACACCTATTTGATAAAGATATAAAAAACAAACAGGTGCTCATTAATAGCAAAGCTATAATAGCCAGATCACATAAACAGTACATATATAATGGCTGTTCCGTACTGCCTCCCTGAGGGGTCCATTAAATGCACATGACAAACTCTGTAAATTCTAACAGAGCTGTGTGCTATAGTGACAAGTTGGTATGCGGCAAGTCATACACCACAAAATTCCCAAAAGATTCTGAAATACATTTTGTGGGCTTCACTGTGGGCGTTTACCTAAAAATGTGTGCATTTTTTCTTTTATTACTCAGCTACGTGTAATTATAGTTACCAAAAAAAGAGGTCGAAAAGTTCTATCTACCGTAGACAGACTGATCAAAATTAGCAACTGGAAAATGGCCTCTGGTGTTAGGGTTATTTTTGTAATGTTTTAGACAAAAGTGGCATTGGGCACAATGGTGTAAAATTGAGGTATGTTTATTGTCTGCCCCAAACCTCTTTTTAATGTTCTTCCTTCTTTTGGGGCTGTAAAAAATTACTTGTACTACAAGCACATGATTCAATAGATGACAATGGCAGAATGAACTTAAACATCACTAATATGCATTTTGCAAGTAACCATGAGAGAAAACCCACGCTCGAGTTAGTTACTCCCCAACACCATCACACTGTCTGTCTTGCTCACTTTAGCAGGTTGGGTGATGAATGTATGTGTCTATGTCAACTCCTATTAATAGGGGGTGTACAGCTCAAGTCAATACAGGGGAGGGAGTAGTAGGGCTCTTACTCTCAAGCACAAATACTTGAAGGATTTGTCTGAGAGTCCAGATGAAGAAAAGGCAAAGAAAAGGGTGGGGTTAGTGTGCAGAGAACACAAACAAACTGCAAACAGTACAGTGATGAATTTACTGTCTATATGGTAAAGAAAACAACCAATAAGGAACTTCTCAGCATAGCGGGGTGACTACTGGACCAGTTTTCTGGTGAAAATTAATGAAGCATCTTAATGTATGTCCACTGATAAACCAGTACTGCTCAATTTAAAAACACCTTTGCTTGTGACAGTGAGGCACAGGTGATTCATAACTTCTGACAGTTACGTTGCTAGGGCACCAGCTTAATGACGCAGACAAGCAGATTTTGGGATTCCTACCTCTTGAATTGGTAGCAAGGTCAGCCACTTTCTGAAAAGCGTCCAAGAAGGCAGCCAAGGCGACCACTGTGGCCCTGAAAGAGAAAAAACTACTTAAGTTACAAAAACACAACAAATATAAATAAATGGTAGCAGAAGCAGTGCTTCCAACCCACCTCAGGTTGGATGGGATATACTGAAGAACAGTAATTAACTTCATGAACATAAACAACGCATTACTGTTACAAACAGGTGCCTCAGTGAATGCCTGAATGTGCCCTGCATTGTTGTAATTGTAAAAGTCTTAGCCAGGCACTGTTCCACTGAGGAAAGGTGTTCAAGCAAAGTTGACCAGGCTGACAGATAAACAATTAACCCTAGCTAAACAAAAAAGGAGCCCTTGGGCAGGCAAAATTCATACAGAGCCACTATTTGTTCTCTTGTTAAGTATATACAGTGCAAACAGTCTGAGGTGAAGCGACACGGGAGACCGAAGTATGTCAATCTATTCACTGCGAACAACATTGGTTTAAAATTGAAAATTTGCTGTAATATTATCAGACAACACTTGAAGGCTGCCAAAATGACTAATCCTTTGGTGTCTGGCAACATTGCCTTAGTGTCAGGCCTGCTGACTGGTTAGCACACATTAATACCATCCGACACAACACACCTCTCATCAATGAGATCAGATGTGTGGGGTAAAATCCATCAATCAAAATGTATTTATATAGCCCTTAATAATAAGTGTCTCAAAGAGCTGGACAAGCCACGACGACATCATCGGCTCAGATACTACATCAGGGCAAGAACAAAATCAGTCCAATGGGCAAATGAGAAACTTCGGAGGGGACCGCAGACGTGGGAAACCCGCCCCTGGGCGACCGGTGCAATGGATGTCGAGTGGATCTAGTTAAAAATGTGAGAAAGCCTCTTTTGTTGGTGCCCTTATGTGCACGTGCACTTTTTACTGATACCTAGTCTCAAAAGAGACAACACTAAAGCAGTCACACATGCCACACGGAGACACGCAACACATTTTCCAAGGCACTTATGAAAGTGTGATTGTTCTGAAGGGGAGTACATTCATTTTAAAGGCCTACTGAAATGAGATTTTCTTATTTAAACGAGGATAGCAGGTCCATTCTATGCGTCATACTTGATCATTTCGCAATATTGCCATATTTTTGCTGAAAGGATTTAGTAGAGAACATCGACGATAAAGTTCGCAACTTTTGGTCGCTAATAGAAAAGCCCTGCCTTTACCGGAAGTCGCAGACGATGACGTCACCCGTTGAGGGCTCCTCACATCCTCACATTGTTTTTAATGGGAGCCTCCAGCAGCAAGAGCTATTTGGACCGAGAAAACGACAATTTCCCCACTAATTTGAGCGAGGATGAAAAATTTGTGTTTGAGGATATTGATAGCGATGGACTAGAAAAAAAGAAAGAAAAAAAATCAAGTTAAAAAAAATGTGATTGCATTGGGATGGATTCAGATGTTTTTGGACACATTTACTTGGATAATTCTGGGAAATCCCTTATCTTTCTATTGTGTTGCTAGTGTTTTAGTGAGTTTAATAGTACCTGATAGTCGGAAGGGTGTGTTCACAGGTGTCTTGAGGCCAGTGTCTGATGTAAGTCGACGTAAGCTGTATGGACAGCACAACCTCAGCTGATCACCGGTAAGTGGCGACTTTTTACCACAATTTTCTCACTGAAAACTGCTGGTTGATATTTGGTCGGGATCCATGTTCGCTTGACCGCTCTGATCCATAGGAAAGCTTCACCTCCGGGAATTTTAAACAAGGAATCACCGTGTGTTTGTGTGGCTAAAGGCTAAAGCTTCCCACCTCCATCTTTCTACTTTGACTTCTTCAATATTAATTAAACAAATTGCAAAAGTTTCAGCAACACAGATGTCCAAAATACTGTGCAATTATGCGGTTAAAGCAGACGACTTTTAGCTGTGTGTGTGCGCAGCGCTAATTTTTCCTTACAGTCCGTGACGTTTTCAACAAGAAACTCCCAGGAAATTTAAAATTGCAATTTAGTAAACTAAAAAGGCCCTATTGGCATGTGTTGCAATGTTAATATTTCATCATTGATATATAAACTATCAGACTGTGTGGTCGGTAGTAGTGGGTTTCAGTAGGCCTTTAACGTTTCTAAGTACAACAATATAACCCCTTTTCCATTAAAGGGGTTATATTATGTTTTTTCTAAATTCAAAATTCTTCCTTGTGGTCTACATAACATGTAATGGTAGTAATTTAGTCAAAATGGTGCATTGATTTGGTTTTACAGACGTCTTCAAGCTGACCGTCTTTTAAGGATGCGCCGTGGTGTAGGTCTTACGTATTTAAGTGCCTCTTTGACTGTGTCTTCTCACCGCCATATTTGTTGTAGTTTAACACTTTCATAGCGAGTCTACTGACAGATTTATGTCCGAACTATACGGATGTATGTGCAAGTATGACCAACGCTGCCCCACAACAAAAGTATAGAGAAAAAGAAGCAGCTTATTCAGCGAAATACAATGGCGGACTCACACTAAGCAATGTGGGTAAAACTTTATTATATATGGCGATTTAAACTCCCATTATTTGTTTTCAATGTCTAAGCTACCTCGCTCCAACATATCTCTCTGACCTCTTTCAGCATTACTGCCCACCCCCGATCCCTAATATCAGCCGATCAGCTGCTGTTGTGTCCCTGACACAAGGCTGAAGCTTAGAGGTGACAGAGCTTTCGCCGCTGTTGCTCCCAGGTTCTGGAACGACTTACCTATGAGTGTTAGACAGGCCTCCTCTCTTCCTGTTTTTAAATCACTCTTGAAAACACACTTTTATTCCATGGCCTTTAACATTCTTTGATCTCCATCCCGCTATGGCATCCCATTATAGACCTGCTGTGAACCTGTTTCTATGTTTTATTTATTTATTTTTTATCGTGCTCTGTTTGTGTTGTGTTTGCTCGTTTTCCTTGTGTTATCTTTTAACCTGCCTATTGTACAGCACTTTGGCTATCCCAGTGGTAAATTTTAAATGTGGTTTATAAATAAAGTTGATTTGATTTGATTTGATATCTGCAGACGAATTAGGACAGAAAACGTCACAGGACAAAGCAAATTCCAAACGGCTCGTTTGGCGGAAGTAGGAATGAAGGCGAGATTATTTGATAAATATCTCTAAAATCCCTCAATGGTTTGATTTCAACATTTTGGGACATTTAGGGATCCTATATACCCCTAAGCAGACACCATCAGGTGAGAAACATTGGTTAGGCATAATAAGACCCCTTTAACACTGAAGTCTTAACAATTGCTGGGCACAAACTTGCTGGGGATGACTTGCAGTCAGAGTGAATCAATATCTCAACACAACAGATTACATTTTTTCAGGGTTCCCTGTAAAGTTTTATTTCAAAAGACATCTTTAAACATGACTCAAGAATGACTAACAGCTGCTTAAACACATTATATTTCGAAGGGGCTGCCAACAAGCGTGACATATCAAAACTGATTAATTCATACACAATCCAGTTCCATAATTTAGTTGGAGGGAAATATGATTCCAGATTTTAGCATTCCATCTATGAAGAAAGTGTTTCCTCATCACAGATAGCCTGTATAGAGTATTAAATAATTAATAGAGTGTTAGGGCAGAGGTGACTAATCCAAGATTAAAACATATATACTGACAATTTCAAATGCTACTAGTCACAACATTAACTCAGAGATGTCTATAGGCATTGGCAGACGGTTGCCAAATTTGTTCGGTTTTCCATTTAGGGATTTCATGATATGAAAATTTATCACGGTTATTGTGACCAAAATGATCACGGTTATCATTAATATGGCGGTATTTTTTAAAATGTGTTCAAACAGTATTTACTGTATACTCAAATCTTTTAACGACTGGTAAGTCTAATTAAAAACAAAAAAACATTCAAAATGATATACTTTGTAGAATAAAACATATTATAAATAAATGTTACATGTACCTGAAGTAGAAAATAAATGTGCATATGAAAGCAACATAGGCATTATTAACAAAGCAATATGGCAGAAACTGAAAAACATAAATAAATAAAAAAATACATGTAAAAATGTGAAAGATGGCCATGAGATGTAACTGCACTGTTTGTCCTCGTATACAACAAGGGTGTTGATATATGAGGTCTAGTCTTACACATATCAGAAAACACCTCTCAACCATTTGAAAGTTTGTCAATGAAATATGACAGAGCTGCAGTGATCTCTTTTGCCATTTCTGTCGAGGAAGCAAAAGCAGCTGCTTATAGAAGACATCAGGTATCGTATGCATACTTGCCAACCTTGAGATCTCAGAATTCGGAAGATAAGGGGGTGGGGTGGGGTGTTTGTTAGTGGGGGTATATATATATGTATATATATAGCTTTAATTCACTAAAATTTGAGAATTAATTTTTATATATATATAATTTATTTTATTATATATATAAATAAATTAAATAAATACTTGAATTTCAGTGAATTACAGCTATATGCATATATAGCTAATTCATAGCGCCCCTCGTCATCAGCTGCAGTGCTACAGCAGCATCACGGAGGAGAGAAGGAGACGGGGACGTCCTCACCTTCGCGTCCATCCGTCCACATCATCAATAAGTCATGTTTGCCATGCGGCGTGTGGTCTGTTCTGATCCTGCACATCACACACCACCCACCACCACCCCGGCAGCTCTCCAGCACTCCATCCTCCTTCCCGACACTCTCCCATGCTGCCCTGGCGGCGGGAATGGGCTTTTATCATGCCTGCAGCCTTTACGGGAATCACATGACCCGGCGGGGCGAGCATCGCAATGGTCGGAAGGCAGACCGGGAACCATCACACCAGAGTTTCGGGGTGGGGGAGCACAGGTCCGGTAGCTATGGATGAAGTGCTGGCTGTCCAAAGTCGGGATCCGGAGTGGACCGCTCGCCTGTGCATCGGTTGGGGACATCTCTGCTGACCTGGTTGGTCTCCTGTTGGCCCTACTATGGACTGGACTCTCACTAATATGTTAGATCCACTATGGACTGGACTTTCACAATAATATGTTAGACCCACTCGACATCCATCACATCCAGTCTCCCCTGGGGGAAGGGGGTGTCGTCACCCACATCTGCGGTCCTCTCCAAGGTTTCTCTTAGTCTTTCACATTGACGTCCCACTGGGTTGTGAGTTTTTCCTTGCCCTTTGGTGGGCTCTGAACCAAGGATGTCATTGTGGCTTGTGCAGCCCTTTGAGGCACTTGTGATTTAGCGCTATATAAATTAACATTGATTGATTGATTGATTGATTGAAAAAGTCAAGGGAGGTCACGACATGTTCTTGCCGTAAAAGCTGGTAATTTTTGTAGGGCATTACTTGACCAGGGTGTACCCCGCCTACGGCTTAATGCAGCGAAGATAGGCTCCAGCACCCCCCGCGACCCCGAAAGGAACAAGCGGTAGAAAATGGATGGATGGATGACATCACGGCCTGTGATAAGGACGGTTGCCGTGGTTACCGCCCAATATGTACATGTACCTGCACAGTGCACTTTAATTGATGTTCAGCTGATGCTCTGTTTAGCTTTTAATTTCATAACTGACAACCCCAAAAAACAGATTTGTCATTTTTCAACCTAGCGCACAAAGACAGACAGCTATGTGAGACATATATATGTTAATTTTATAACACTGGTTGCTGTATTTAGACAGGACAGTGGCCAAGACTCAAATTATTATGCACACCCAATGTAGTTACATACAATACAGAATACAACCAGTTCGTTTCTTCATATGATCATAACCATGTGCAAATTTTTAGGCACTGTATACTGGCGTTGAAAGAGTTCTTTTTTTTACATCAAATTATAGATCAGTATTTTTGTTGTCGTAATTGTCAAAATAAATAGTAGACCGATATAATAAAATGTATACATTATATTTTAATGATGGAACAGAAAACAGCTACAATGTGATTGAACACACATAATAGTTACCATATGATTTATATAGGTTATGCACTCCCAACTGCCAACAGTTCATATATACACCTTTGTATATGTAAATAATGTAACACTGTATAAAGGCAGATCTCAATAAATACTTAATGTTAAGATTTGAGCGTCAAATACATATTTATGTTCCAGTTTCATTATTTCCTGTTAAATCAATACAATTATTTTAACACAAGTGTATGCACTGCGCTTGTTCTCGTTTTACACAACACTCAGAACGAAGCTCTACTCAGCTTGTTTGCTTGATAAAATTGACTGCACGTTCAGAAATTAACAAAAAAAAAAAACAATTCTGAGGCTTTAATTAGACTTGTAATTTAAATTGATACTGAAATAAGGGGATGCACCATATTCAGATTTAATGAAATGCCTCTGGATATGCTAAGTTATGCAGTGTTGATTTATTACGTTAAACAGTAATTGTAATAACCTTAAAAAAGTGGTATCAAGACAACTCTGAAAGATGCGTTATCCTTTTTCGTTTATATAGACAACATTTACTGTAATTTTAGTTGACTAAAATGTTCAGGAATTTAATCGACAAAAAATTAGTCAATTTATACAACTCAAATATGACTCTACTAAAATACATTTGTTGTCAAAATGAACACTGCTGATGACATTGGTCATAACAGCAACAAAGACTTAAACCATTTTCCAAAACACCTGTCCTGTCCTTGAAGATGACCGACTTTATCTCACCCAGTTCACAAAAGCTTGACGAAGCCAATCTCAATTCCCCATAGATTGTGGCATAGAATAGCAAAGTGCTCTTTCTGACAATGATACATTGAGTACTGCTGCCGCCACCTATTCTTAGTGCAGCAGAGACTGGAATGTAGCTGTGGTTGATTTGGACCATAGAAAGAGGCTGAATTTAACACCGCATTTGAGAGACTAAATTCCAGCAATTATAATATAGAATACATTTTAACCATATTTTAGATCTTGGCACATGTTCTGTATTATGAAGTGTATTCATATACACAGTATAAGTCAGACCCGGGAAATTATTTAGGGGCCACATTGAGAGAAATATGTGTCTGGGGAAATGGTTGTCTTGGGTTTCCAATAATTTCTACAGGTCTTATTTTTTTTGTGATACAGTGACTGTAGCACATACTTGATTGTCACAAAAAACATTCAGGAAGTTTGGGTCTTTTATGAATTTATTATGGGTCTACCGAAAATGTGACCAAATTTGTTGCGTCAAAATTATACATACATCAATGTTAATATTTGGTTACATGTCCCTTGGCAAGTTTCACTGCAATAAAGCGCTTTTGGTAGACATCCACTAGCCAGTGCCGCTCACACTGGTGAATGAATGATTGGTGGTGGTCGGAGGGGCCGTAGGCGCAAACTGGCAGCCACGCTTCCGTCAGTCTACCCCAGGGCAGCTGTGGCTACAGATGTAGCTTACCACCACCAGGTGTGAATGAATGATGGGTGAGCTGTGAGCGCTTTGAGTATCCAACAATAGAAAAGCGCGATATAAATCTAATCCATTATTATTATTATTATTAGCTTCTGGTTGAGTTTTTGATCACTCCTCTTGACAAAATAGGTGCAGTTCAGCTAAATTTGTTGGTTTTCTGACATGGACTTGTTTCGTCAACATTGTCCACACGTTTAAGTCAGGACATTGGAAGGCCATTCTAAAACCTTTATTCCAGCCTGATTAAGCCATTCCTTTGCCACTTTTGATGTGTGTTTGGGGTCATTGTCCTGTTGGAACACCCAACTGCGCCCAAGACCCAACCTTCGGGCTGATGATTTTAGATTGTCCTGAATAATTTAGCGATAATCCTCCTTTTTCACTGTCCCATTTACTCTCTGTAAATCACCAGTTCCATTGGCAGCAAACTTTAGACTTAGCGGCCTCATGTTTTGGACACTCGGGTGAAGAGAGGGGCGGAGCTTTCTACCGATCACCACCTGGTGGTGAGTTGGCTGCGATGGTGGGGGAGGATGCCGGACAGACCTGGCAGGCCTAAACGCATTGTTAGGGTCTGCTGAGAATGTCTGGCAGAACCTCCTGTCAGAGAGAGTTTCAATTCCCGCCTCCGGAAGAACTTTTAATATGTCACAAGGGAGGTGCTAGACATTGAGTCCGAGTGGACCATGTTCCGCACCTCTATTGTCGAGGCGGCTGACTGGAGCTATGGCCGCAAGGTAGTTGGTCCCTGTGGTGGTGGTAATCCTAGAACCCGTTGGTGGACACCGGTGGTGAGGGATGCCGTCAAGCTGAAAAAGGAGTCCTATTGGGTTATTTTGGCTCATAGGACTCCGGAGGCAGCGGACAGGTACCGACAGGCCAAGCGGTGTGCGGCTTCAGCGGTCAGGGAGGAAAAAACTCGGACATGGGAGGAGTTCGGGGAAGCCATGGAAAACGACTTCCGGACGGCTTCGAAGCGATTCTGAAAGGGGAAGCAGTGCACGGTCAACACCGTGTATGGTGCGGATGGTGTTCTGCTGACCTCGACTGCGGATGTTGTGTATCGGTGGAGGGAATACTTTGAAGACCTTCTCAATCCCACCAACACGTCTTCCTTCGAGGAAGCAGTGCCTGGGGAATCTGTGGTGGGCTCTCCCATTTCTGGGGCTGAGGTTGCTGAGGTAGTTAAAAAGCTCCTCGGTGGCAAGGCCCCGGGGGTGGATGAGATCAGCCCGGAGTTCCTTATGGCTGTGGATGCTGTGGGGCTGTCTTGGTTGACAAGACTCTGCAACATCCCGTGGACATCGGGGGCGGTACCTCTGGATTGGCAGACCGGGGTGGTGGTTCCTCTCTTTAAGAAGGGTGTGTTCCAACTATCGTGGGATCACACTCCTCAGCCTTCCACGTAAGGTCTATTCAGGTGTACTGGATAGGAGGCTACGCCGGATAATCGAACCTCGGGTTCAGGAGTAACAGTGTGGTTTTTGTCCTGGTCGTGGAACTGTGGACCATCTCTATACTCTCGGCAAGGTCCTTAAGGGTGCATGGGAGTTTGCCTAAGCAGTCTACATGTGCTTTGTAGACTTGGAGAAGGCATTCGACCGTGTCCCTCGGGAAGTCCTGTGGGGAGTGCTCAGAGAGTATGGGGTATCGGACTGTCTGATTGTGGCGAGCCGTTCCCTGTACGATCAGTGCCAGAGCTTGGTCCGTATTGCCGGCAGTAAGTCGGACACGTTTCCAGTGAGGGTTGGACTCCGCCAAGGCTGCCCTTTGTCACCGACTCTGTTCATACCTTTTATGGACAGAGTTTCTAGGCGCAGTCAGGGCGTTGAGGGAATCCGAAAGGGACAATTGTTGTTAGAAAATGGATGGATGGATGGGTTACCAATTATTATTATTATTTGTTTTTAACGGGCATGACAGCGCGTCGTCATGTCATAACATTGCTGGGTTTACAAGCAGAGGAGCGTATTCGGCAGCGCACAATCACGGACTACTTACAAGCAGACAGTTTGTAGACAGAAAAGGGAGAACAGACGCATTTTGGCCTAAAAACTGACTATAAATGTGAAGCTATAACACTGGAACGCCCTCAGGAAAAGGTCCTTTAAGATATGGCTTGATAGCAACGGCTGCAGCCACCGCTGCTGCTAACTTCTCCCCTCAACTCCCAGGGGGTGATCAAGGGTGATGGGTCAAATGCAGAGAATAAATCTGCCACACCTAGTGTGTGTGTGTGTAACAATTATTGGTACTTTTACTTTTAGCAGTGAACATCCATTCACAGTGTGTTAGCTACTTCTAAATCACTAATCCTCGCCTCCATGGCGACAAATAAAGTACATTTCTTTCAAGTATCATCCCTGCAAGACAGCGAAAAGCTAAACATGCCTCACTACATACCGTAGGAGGATACAACAGCTCACTGGCGTCACCGGTAACAAAAGCTAGCATGCCTGAATGTAATCAAATGCCATGGGTGAATCTACACATATTTATCCACTTTACTGATACCAAGTATAAGAGCGTATCTAGTGGATGATTTCATCTAAATTTTTTATCGTCACAAAATCTTTTTGCCTTTTTTTTTTTTTAATTCATATTATGTTTGTAAACTCAGTAAATATATCCCTGGATAAAGGAGGACTTTGAATATGACCAATGTGTGATCCTGTAAATACTTGGTATCGGATCAATATCTAATTTTGGAGTATCACCCAAAATTAATGTTGAGTATCAAACAACAGAAGAATAAGTGAATATTACATTTGAACAGAAGTGCAGATGGAACGAATTGAAACGGAAAATAACCAGATATTAAAGGCCTACTGAAATGAGATTTTCTTATTTAAACAGGAATAGCAGGTCCATTCCATGTGTCATACTTGATCATTTTGCGATATTGCCATATTTTTGCTGAAAGGATTTAGTAGAGAACATCGACGATAAAGTTCGCAACTTTTGGTCGCTAATAAAAAAGTCTTGCCTGTACCGGAAGTAGCTAACGATGTGCGCGTGACATCACAGGTTGTAGGGCTCCTCACAGCGTTTATAATCATAGCCACTAGCAGCAAGAGCGATTCCAACCGAGAAAGCGACGATTTCCCCATTAATTTGAGCGAGGATGAAAGATTCGTGGATGAGGAAAGCTAGAGTGAAGCACTAGAAGAAAAAAAAGGCGACGGCAGTGGGAGCGATTCAGATGTTATTAGACACATTTACTAGGATAATTTTGTAAAATCCCTTATCTGTTTATTGTGTTACTAGTGTTTTAGTGAGATTATAAAGTCATACCTGAAAGTTGGAGGGCTGACATGACCGCCAATGTCTCTGAGGGAAGCCATATGGAGGAACCAAGAAAGTCACAGCCGCCTTTTTGACAGCTGCTGCAGGAGGACGCAAACTCCAAAAACTTGCTGATTGACATGTGGTAGAGAAACACGTTCGCTTGACCGCTCTGTTTCATAATAAAGCTTCACAACCAACAAAGAAACACCGGCTGTGTTTTGGGTGCTAAAGGCAGCTGCAATCCACCGCTAAACACCAACCACATTCTTCTTTATAGTCTCCATTATTAATTGAACAAATTGCAAAAGATTCAGCAACACAGATGTCCAAAATACTGTGTGATTATGCGATTAAAGCAGATGACTTTTAGCCGTGAGTGGTGCTGGGCTTAAATGTCCGCTCCAACCAATTAACGTCACAAGCACGCGTCAACAGAAGTGTCATCATTCCGCGACGTTTTCAACAGGATACCTTGGGGGAAATTTAAAATTGCAATTTAGTAAACTAAACCGGCCGTATTGGCATGTGTTGCAATGTTAAGATTTCCTCATTGATATATAAACTATCTGACTGCGTGGTCGGTAGTAGTGGGTTTCAGTAGGCCTTTCACAGTAAATGAACAAGTGGATTAATAATCCATTTTTACAGCTTGTCCTATATAATGTCGACAAAATAATAGAATGACAAATGACACAATATGTTACTGCATACGTCAGCAGACAAATTAGGAGCCTCCGTTTGCTTACTTACTACTAAAAGACAGGTTGTGTAGTATGTTCACTATTTTATTTAAGGCCAAACTTGCTCTTCGATTGCTATAAGAAACATATGTTTAATGTACCGCAAGATTTTTGGTTAAAATAAAGCCAATAACACCATTTTTTGTGGTCCCCTTTATTTAGAAAAGTATCGAAAACTACTAAAATATTCGATATACAGCATATATACAGCACTGCACATCATAACAGCGGCTACAGTTTTGATGTTAGAGGTATAAAATAATTGGCGGGTCGGATTGAAAATCCTAACGGGCCGTACTTTGCCCAGATCTGGTATAAAGCATTAACTATACTGTCTGTTGCACATCGTCCTTCTCAATATCTCATCTTAAATGGATTTAATAGTCACACTACAGCCAAACAATTTGATCTCTTGTGGTGGTCTTTTTCTGTTCCATTAATACTTCCAACTAAAATAAATTGTGTCTGTCCAAAACACAGCTGCATCAGCCATAAGCCAACAAACAGACCAAACACTAAGAAGTTAAAAGGAGTCTGTGATTAGAAAACAGCTAGCCTTTATTCCACTCTGTAGTATTTCTTTTAAGCACTCAAACCAACATGGGCAGTAGAGAAAATACCATAGTTGGCCCCCTGCCTTCCCCCAAAAATGACTGAACCGTCTGAACATTGCAATTGGTCGATTTCCGAGTTGCTTTGTAAGAGGGGTGCAGAAGGGCTAAATTACAGAGTAGTACCCTAAGGACATCATTACACACACAGACATATGCTACTACCACTGCTCGCTAGCCACTTATCTAGGCCAAAGCGGGAAGGTGGGTGTTTGTGTTCTACAATTTGTGTGTGTGTGTCCTTCCCTGTAACCCAGTCCAACAACCGATTAGAGAGCTCTATGGGTGGAGGGGACAAGGCTGCAAGCGGCCAAAACCACTATTTTGGCAAATTTGAAGTAGCTGTAAAAAAACTTAAAAGCAGACAAAAATATGTGTATGTAGTGGACAATTAGTAGGGGGTGTACTGATTGATCGATACATTGATATATACAGTATTCCTACATTTAAGGTAAGTCGATCTGTGCTCGGCAAGTTTGCTTTCCGAGATAGGTATTGATCCAAAATCGTTTTAAAAGGGATTCTATCTATTTTATCCATACTAAAAAAGGAAAACAGTGGATTCAATCAATTAATCAAAGTTTATTTATATAGCGTTTAATCAAAAATGCTTCAAAAGGGCTGCAAAAACCACAACAACATCAACAAACCACAACTGATCCCAAATCCGCGCAACAAAACACTCAACCCAATGGGAACAATGAGAAACCTTGGAAGAGACTGCAAAAGGGGGGACAAGCAAGATTGTACCATCCTAAAAAAAAAAAAATCGTCCCTGAATCGTATCGGCAGCTACAAATATTGAATCAAATCATTGTTAAAACGGATCGTTTCACCTCTAACAACTAGGTGGCGGACTCCAGCAGGACTGGCATTAATACAGCTACAGTATATTGAACAACTACTGCAGCCTTGGGGCAGAGTGTAGGCAGAGTCTAATTGGGGCAAAGTTTCAAATACCAAAACAGATTGAATATAAATAGCGCTGCACTCGAATGACTTCTTAACTGTCCAGGGAAACTAGTCAGGACATTTTAAATTTTTTTACTTTTAATCAAAACGCAGACTTAGGAATATTCCTCATAATTCAACTGTTTTTATTTATCTTTTACTAAGCTGGAACTCAATTGAAATACTGCAGATTCATTGAAACAGAATGTCCTACAACAGGATGAGCAAGAACAGAACCACTGATGCTGCCAGGTGCCTTGCTGTGACTACTTCCCGAAACAGGTGCTTGAAGATGACTTGGATGCTGTTTACTCGGCAAAACTGACTAAGAGCATGGAGGGTAGCTACTGCCTTTTATTATAAAATGTTTACTGCTATGTCACTTGACTCTTAGCCACAAAATGTGACAAATTACCACAATTTACAAAAGGTAGAAAACCTGATTCAACCATACAGCCACCCAGGTACATTGATCCAAATCAGCAGAAAGATCAGTAGTCACTCTGATCATTAGACACTGCCCCTGTACACACACCCACAGAAACACCCTACTGTCAAATAGGCAGTCATTAGCAATAAGGCCACAAATGCGCCCCTGAGCTTAATATGACAGGGTCACATATCTAACCCCTAAATTATGGGTGCACCATAACAACGTATCACCATTACTCAATGGGACACTGAGGGCCTTCTAGTATGCATTGTTAAGTCCCCGAGTCTTTGTACAGCTGTCACTCCGAGTCTGTCCAGTAACACGTGGACACTTAACATGGGAAGAGATCTGCCGTGCTCTATTAATCAAAGAATATCCCTGACTGTAGGGCATCCATAGTTACAGTACTTGCAGAACAATAAGCTTTTATCTCAGCTGTCGTAAGATGTTTGTCTGCTGACACGTGGCCACTTAAAGCCAACCAAGAGAGGTGGTGAGGGTTGACAGCCAGTGAGGAAAAGACTCGCTGGATTTGTCCAAACGCACAATGTTAAGAAGACAAATCAGATAAATCTGAATGGACATGCTCGGTAAAAAATGTTTTTAGATGTCAGGAAATACTTTACTTTTGAAAAAAATCAGGCTACATAAAAAAATATTTCATTTGAAGGAACATAAACATGAACATTGTTTGGCCAAATACTACCTTGCAATGGAAATAAGGTAATCGTCAAGCAAATATGTGGTGCAAGCCCAAAGCTCACCTCAGTTGGGACTGCAGTTTGCCAGCCTTGATAATGAAGTCCTCCCAAACAGGGTAGCTGCTCTGTGAAGGAGAAAAAGAGAGACAAACGTGAAGGACATAATCAATGCAGATTTCCCCATTCACACAGTTACATGAGTCAAGATTATGTGCAGGTGATGACTCGCTTCACCTTCACAACAATAAAAAGCTTATTGCTCATTATAATATTGAGTTCCTCAAAATTATGTTGTTTTTTCCTCCACATACAACAATTATAAAGATATTTACCATTATGTCCTGTCGGCTGCAAAATAGGCCAGTGGCTCCTTTAAGAAAAGTCCCCACACAGTCAAAGTATTATTACTATGCCATAATGAGCCTGGGTCCTAATGGGACTCCAAATTTATCCAATTCAGGTCTCGGGCTCAAAATAGTGTGATCTAAAACTACGACGGAAAACAATTGGTGTTGAGTAGCGGCTGTAGGCGAGTAAGTGGAGTGGAAGTGGGTAGTGTAGAGCAGCACTAGATGAAGTAAGGGAGGGCTTGACCAAATGTTTGCCAGTTGTGTGCTACAACTGTCAAGAGCCTGAGGAATCTCATGTTATGCTGTCAAACATTACACCCAACAAAGACTTCAACTCTTTCCTTTTAGTGATCTCTGCTTTTCTCCATTACATCGCTTTTAACCTTTCTCTGATTCAAGTAGAGCGTCATTGATAAATACAACATAACACAGTCACTGCTCTCTCTTAAACTTCCCTCATGGGTTTAATAAAACATTTATATTTAGTAACAGTGCATTTGGGGTCATGGGTAGTATATTGTTAATAATTCATAATGTTTTATTTCATACAAAGCAGTGAATAAATTGTGCTGCCAGTCAATTGGGCAACGGGGCAGTAATGATTGAGCCATGTAAAATCTGCCTAGCAACGCGATACCGTGAATTTGAGCAATACCACCACATGTTAAGTTATTTACTTAATTAAACGTTTAATTTACCTGAAGGAACTCTCCTGAAAGAATCAATAAAGTACTATCTATCTATATATATCTATCTATTTAATCACAATATTTTATGTAATTAAAGTCGGGAAATTACACAGAAAAACAAGTGATATCTGTTTGAATAATAATTGTGTGGGAATGAAAGTAATACACACAAGTGAGCAGAGGTATTGTACTTTTTTGGTTTGTGAATTGTAACCTACTCAGTTGATGGTTGATTACTTTTCTAATTCGGGACATTTTATTTATCTACACACAAATACAGTATATATACAGTGGGGCAAAAAAGTATTTAGTCAGCCACCGATTGTGCAAGTTCTCCCACTTAAAATGATGACAGAGGTCTGTAATTTTCATCATAGGTACACTTCAACTGTGAAAGACAGAATGTGACAAAAAAAATCTAGGAATTCAAATTGTAGGAATTTTAAAGAATTTATTTATAAATTATGGTGGAAAATAAGTATTTGGTCAACCATTCAAAGCTCTCACTGATGGAAGGAGGTTTTGGCTCAAAATCTCACGATACATGGTCCCATTCATTCTTTCCTTAACACGGATCAATCGTCCTGTCCCCTTAGCAGAAAAACAGCCCCAAAGCATGTTTCCACCCCCATGCTTCACAGTAGGTGTGGTGTTCTTGGGATGCAACTCAGTATTATTCTTCCTCCAAACATGACGAGTTGAGTTTATGGATAAATGGATGATACAGCAGAGGATTGGGAGAATGTCATGTGGTCAGATGAGACCAAAATAGAACTTTTTGGTATAAACTCAACTCGTCGTGTTTGAAGGAAGAAGAATACTGAGTTGATCCAAAAAACACCATACCTACTGTCTAGCATGGTGGTGGAAACATCATGCATTGGGGCTGTTTTTCTGCTAAGTGGACAGGACGATTGATCCGTGTTAAGGAAAGAATGAATGAGGCCATGTATCGTGAGATTTTGAGCCAAAACCTCCTTCCATCAGTGAGAGCTTTGAATGGTTGACCAAATACTTATTTTCCACCATAATTTATAAATAAATTCTTTAAAATTCCTACAATGTGAATTCCTAGATTTTTTTTGTCACATTCTGTCTTTCACAGTTGAAGTGTACCTATGATGAAAATTACAGACCTCTGTCATCATTTTAAGTGAGAGAACTTGCACAATCGGTGGCTGACTAAATGCTTATTTGCCCCACTGTGTGTTTATATATATATATATATATATACATATATATATATATATATATATATATATATATAAACTTCCCTCATGGGTTTAATAAAACATTTATATTTAGTAACACTGCCCTAGTGTGTGAATGTGAGTGTGAATGTTGTCTGTCTATCTGTGTTGGCCCTGCGATGAGGTGGCGACTTGTCCAGGGTGTACCCTGCCTTCCGCCCGATTGTAGCTGAGATAGCCGCCAGCGCCCCCCGTGACCCAAACAGGGAATACGCGGTAGAAAATGGATGGATGTATTTGGGGTCATGGGTACTATATTGTTAATAATTCATAATGTTATATATAATGTTTAAGATATATATATACATACACACTGTGTGTGTATGTATGTATGTATATATATATATATATATATATATATATATATATATATATATATATACACACACACACACTGTGTGTGTATATATATGGCCTTTTTTAATCTCGATATTTTTAGGCCATATAGCGATACACAATATATATCTCGATATTTTGCCTTGGCCTTAAATGAACACCTAATACATACAACCACAGCAGTATGATGATTCTATGTGTCTACATTAAAACTTTCTTCTTCATACTGCATTAATATGCTCATTTTAAACGGCAGAGAGGGAAATCACAACTAAGTCAATTGACCAAAACTGTATTTATTAAACAGTTATTATTAAGCAGTGGCACAAACGTTTATGTCATTTCTAAAACAAAAAGTGCAAGATTGTCAGAGACATTTTAAGTGTCAAATAAAAATGAGCTGCATAATAATAATAATAGGAAATCAAATAGTCTTCGTCCTTCGCTATGTGGTAGGTTACTACTGGCGTTATTAAATTCTGTTGTTAACTATGTTTTTCATACGGTGTTGATGTGGAAATGGTTTCCTCTGCATATTGTTGGTGTGGCACCGAATGGTGATGTTGACATGGGGAATAATCACTCTTCATTCTCTAGCAGGTGACTTTTCAAATGATGCTACATATTAGCAGCAATGCTACTTTTGGTAGCAACGCTATTGGCCCACACTTGACAAATTATGGTTGTTTGTTTGACATATTTCTACTTGAAGCCAAACCACCGCCAGACGATGGACCCCCTGCTGTTTTCCTTGGAAATTCATTCTTTTTTCATTCGCACCTTCTTTCTCTCGTATTACCACTCCCACGGCTCTGCTAGCATCGCAGCTAACGTTACCCATGCTGCTACCTCTCAGCTCCGTGAGGACGTATACGTATGTGACCTATGATATGACAGTATGTGACGTATGTTAGAAGGTGCGCTTGTTATCTGTGAGAAGGAGACACAAGGAGTGGGAAGAGCCTGTAATGTAATGCACGCGGCTAAAAGCAACGGAGTGAGAACATATACTCGAATATCACGACATTGTCATTTTCTATATCGCACAGAGACAAACCCGCAATATATTGTGTATATCGATATATCGCCCAGCACTAATTCCACATCTTTCATATTGAGAGCAGTTTAGATTTGGGCTTATATGGTAAAAAACTAAATTAATATTATGAGCATTGTTTTATCCAGATGCATACATTTGTCCAAATGTGGCCAAGTAGACGCATTGTGGGTTTCCTGGACGTCGTCTACATCGTTAAAAGAAAAATATAAGAGAATCCCTCTGCCATCTTCCACCTTTTTAAAAAAAATATATATAATTCACCCGCTTGAACATTCACTCTCCTTTTCTCCGACTCTCTCGTCGTCATTTTGGATGTGCGTGTCTGTTGTGATTTCCCTACCTGGTTCCATTACCCGCCCTACCTTGCCTCTGAATGGCCTGTCTAATCATGGATTTTCTTATACGTAAACCAACCAATCATCATTGATTTTTCCCGTATATTTTGTCCCCTGCCCGTGGAGTTACACTAGTCCATATTTCTCTTTCTATTCTCCCTCTCTCTTCTTTTGTAGCATACGTGAGTCCAAAAATAGCTGAGCTACGGAAATCGCTACTTGTTTAAAAAGTAGCAAAGCAACTCCCAAGTTACTGGGAAACGGCGTTAAGTAGCTTAGACTTTTAAGTTGATCATTTTTTTTATGGACAACCACAGTTTTTACCATTGCAGCCGCAAACCGGAATGGATTATTAAAAAACGTACTCATTATGGGTAAACCGTAGTTTTTGGCAGGTATGGCAAAGAGACGGATCAAGATTTTCACACGCACTCTAGGTCGGAAAAAAAAAAGAAAAACGGAAAATATTTGTTTATATTTTTACAGAGATAAAAAAGACAGATTTCTGACTATAGATGGAAAAATCACATGACTGCATGTGTTGTGTAACAGACAGGATGCATATTGAACATATTGTGAAGCTTTGTGATATCAGTTATATAATTACTGTAATATCTGTTTGAATGGAATTGTTGAATGATAAATACATCCTTCGTTTTCAACATGAAGCCTGTTTAATTTTGTATATACTTGTAGTTGCTCAGACTAGACTTAATCAATTAGGCTAACAAGAAATGAATTGGAACTCGATAACTTTGATGAAATTGATAAATTGCCATTTCTGTGTGTGCGTTTTCTGTCTGTCCCTTCCAAACAGGGTGCTGGAGGGTTCATTATGTATTTCACCCTCATTGCCCTAGCTCATTTAATCAATAGCAGAATTAAATGAACGCATTGAATCCTCCTGTCAGCCATCCACAATCTTTGTCTCGGTGGGCACTTGAATATCTTTGTTACTCAGACAGTAATGTGGTCATATAAGTTTAGATTAGGGTATGTTGTTTTTTAAAGGGAAAGATGGCAATTTCTTTTGTTTTCATGATAGCATCTAAGCTAGTAAACTGATGCTTGTCAGTCTTTGAGTTTGTCAAAGTGTAGTTATCACTGTTTTTCAATAATTTTAATTTCAAAACAGCAATACTAACCATTGGGAGTTTTACCACGGTTATCATTATTAGCGTTTGTTGTTGCATCCATAATACACAAGCCCTTTGGAAAGCTGGGGGGCCTAGTTGTTAGCATTTGGCCCTCAAAGTTAGAGGATTAAAGGCTCGAATACACGTTGGGGCACTTCTGTGAGTGGATTTTGCATGTTCTCCCAGTCATTGCGTGGGTTTTTTTCCTCACAAAAACATCCCCCAAAACATTAATTGGAGACTCTAAATCTGGAGTGTCCAAACTTTTCTCAACAAGGCCAGCATACCAATAAGTAATTTTGATATTTAAAAAAAAAAGCATTATACTGTATATATTGCAAGACAAACTTTAAGTCAGGTTTGTGTTGTAAGTCAAGAAGCGTATTAGTTATTAGTATAAATATAGGGGTGGCCGATATGGCTGAAAACTGTAAACTGTAAAATATGGTGTAAACAACAACCAAAGACTTCGACAGGAACCTTTCGTTCCAGGAAGTAAGGTTCCCAGAACTTAAAGTTCCTGAACTTTTAGTGGAATAGGGCTTATTATGCTGTAAGCCGGGCCTATTCACCTTTTGGCCCACGGGACACATCCGGCACTACAAAGCTTTTCATTTGGCCCACCGAACATCACTCGAATAGGCTTGATGAATCCATTAAAACTTGAGTTAATAATTAATGCAGTGTTCCCGCCAACCCACAGGGGCAACAGCTAGGCATACGTGTCACAGTAGAGTCCATCAATCAATCAATGTTTACTTATATAGCCCTAAATCATTAGTGTCTCAAAGGGCTGCACAAACCACTACGACATCCTCGGTAGGCCCACATAAGGGCAAGGAAAACTCACACCCAGTGGGACGTCGGTGACAATGATGACTATGAGAACCTTGGAGAGGAGGAAAGCAATGGATGTCGAGCGGGTCTAACATGATACTGTGAAAGTTAAATCCATATTGGATCCAACACAGTCGCGAGAGTCCAGTCCAAAGCGGATCCAACACAGCAGCGAGAGTCCCGTTCACAGCGGAGCCAGCAGGAAAACATCCCAAGCGGAGGCGGATCAGCAGCGCAGAGATGTCCCCAGCCGATACACAGGCGAGCAGTACATGGCCACCGGATCGGACCGGACCCCCTCCACAAGGGAGAGTGGGACATAGAAGAAAAAGAAAAGAAACGGCTGATCAACTGGTCTAAAATGGGAGTCTATTTAAAGGCTAGAGTATACAAATGAGTTTTAAGGTGAGACTTAAATGCTTCTACTGAGGTGGCATCTCAAACTTTTACCGGGAGGGCATTCCACAGTACTGGAGCCCGAAATGAAAACGCTCTATAGCCCACAGACTTTTTTTGGGCTTTGGGAATCACTAATAAGCCGGAGTCCTTTGAACGCAGATTTCTTGCCGGGACATATGGGACAATACAATCGGCAAGATAGGATAGAGCTAGACCGTGTTGTATTTTATACGGAAGTAGTAAAACCTTAAAGTCACATCTTAAGTGCACAGGAAGCCAGTGCAGGTGAGCCAGTACAGGCGTAATGTGATCAAACTTTCTTGTTCTTGTCAAAAGTCTAGCAGCCGCATTTTGTACCAACTGTAATCTTTTAATGCTAGACATAGGGAGACCCGAAAATAATACGTTACACTAATCGAGACGAGACGTAACAAACGCATGGGTAATGATCTCAGCGTCTTTAGTGGACAGAATGGAGCGAATTATAGCGATATTACGGAGATGAAAGAAGGCCGTTTTAGTAACGCTTTTAATGTGTGACTCAAAGGAGAGAGTTGGGTCAAAGATAACACCCAGATTCTTTACCGTGTCGCTTTGTTTAATTGTTTGGTTGTCAAATGTTAGAGTTGTATCATTGGTCGGTGTCTAGCAGGACCGATAATCAGCATTTCCGTTTTTTTGGCGTTGAGTTGCAAAAAGTTAGCGGACATCCATTGTTTAATTTCATTAAGACACGCCTCCAGCTGACTACAATCCAGCGTGTTGGTCAGCTTTAGGGGCATGTAGAGTTGGGTGTCATCAGCATAACAGTGAAAGCTAAAACCGTATTTGCGTATGATGTAACCTAGCGGCAGCATGTAGATGCTGAAGAGTGCAGGGCCAAGGACCGAACCCTGGGGAACTCCACACGTTACCTTAACGTAGTCCGAGGTCACATTGTTATGGGAGACGCACTGCATCCTATCAGTAAGATAAGAGTTAAACCAAGACAGGGCTATAGAGCATTTTCCGTTCGGGCTCCAGTACTCTGGAATGCCCTCCCGGTAACAGTTCGCGATGCCACCTCAGTAGAAGCATTTAAGTCTCACCTTAAAACTCATTTGTATACTCTAGCCTTTAAATAGACTCCCTTTTTAGACCAGTTGATCTGCCGTTTCTTTTCTTTTTCTTCTATGTCCCACTCTCCCGTGTGGAGGGGGTCCGGTCCGATCCGGTGGCCATGTACTGCTCGCCTGTGTATCGGCTGGGGACATCTCTGCGCTGCTGGTCCGCCTACGCTTGGGATGGTTTCCTGCTGGCTCCGCTGTGAACGGGACTCTCGCTGCTGTGTCTTGGATCCTCTTTGGACTGGACTCTCGCGACTGTGTTGGATCCATTGTGGATTGAACTTTCACAGTATCATGTTAGATCCGCTCGACATCCATTGCTTTCCTCCTCTCTAAGGTTCTCATAGTCATCATTGTCACCGACGTCCCACTGGGTGTGAGTTTTCCTTGCCCTTATGTGGGCCTACCGAGGATGTCGTGGTGGTTTGTGCAGCCCTTTGAGACACTAGTGATTTAGGGCTATATAAGCAAACATTGATTGATGATTGATTAAGTCTGACATACCAATTCGTGTTTTGATACGTTCTAATAAAATATTACGATCGACGGTATCGAAAGCAGGCAGCGGGTTGAGTAGAAGAAGACTACTCATTCAGCACTGGAAAAGGAATCAAAATAAATTGCAAAAATCTGACTTTTAACAACGACTGGAAAACAAAGTATGAATGTTCTAACCCGAGCAAATCCCAGGTTTTAAGCTCCATCACCAAACTTGGTCAACCATTTCTAGGTCGATATAGCCATTCATTCATTTTCTACCGCTTATTCCCTTTGGGATCGCGGGGGGCGCTGGTGCCTATACCAGCTACAATCGGGCAAAAGGCGGTGTACACCCTGGACAAGTCACCACCTCATCGCAGGGCCAACACAGATAGACAGACAACGTTCACACTCACATTTACACACTAGGGCCAATTTAGTGTTGCCAATCGACCTCTCCCCAGGTGCATGTTTTTGGAGGTGGGAGGAAGCCGGAGTACCCGGAGGAAACCCAGGCAGTCACAGGGAGGACATGCAAACTCCACACAGAAAGATCCCGAGCCCGGGATTGAACCCTGATTACTCAGGACCTTCGTATTGTGAGGCAGACGCACTAACCCCTCTGCCACGGTGAAGCCTTAGGTCGATATAATTTGTGCATAAAGGTATTTGTTTTGTTTTGTATTGAAATTGCAAACTTTGTGAGGTATTTTGTGTGTGTGGTTATGTTGTTTTTTTTTGTCGGAGAGTAACAATCAAATCTCGTTTAATACATGCAGTGCTAAATTTGACCAGTAGAGGGCGACAACCCTAATAGTGACACTATTAGTCACATACAATGTTTGGTGTGAAAAAGGTTGTGTAATTTCTATATGCGTAAACATTTCTGGTTTATTGTGTGTATATATTAACACTAAACCTTCTGTTTTATTTATGTAAACTACACAATAAACGTTAATCTTTTGTTATGTTTATTTTATAATTTCAGTCTTCCTTCCATCCATTTTCTACCACTTGTCCCTTTCGGGGTTGCGGGGGGTGCTGGGGCCTATCTCAGCTGCATTCGGGCGGAAGGCGGCGTACACCCTGGACAAGTCGCCAGCTCATCACAGGGCCAACACAGTCAGACAGACAACATTCACACACTAGGGCCAATTTAGTGTTGCCAATCAACCTATCCCCAGGTGCATGTCTTTGGAGGTGGGAGGAAGCCGGAGTACCCGGAGGGAACCCACGCAGTCACGGGGAGAACCTGCAAACTCCACACAGAAAGATCATGAGCCCAGGATCGAACCCTGGACCTTCGTATTGTGAGGCACATACACTAACCCCTATCATACAGACCTAAATGAATGAAAAAGTGTCAAGAAACAAAACTAAGGAAGGAAAGTATTTCAAAAGAAGTAAAATTAATCCTGAACAAAATTGAAACGTTTTTCTTCATACTGTTAACTAGCTGCACACGCTGGAAACAAGTAGCGAGGGCAGAATAATGCATTTATTGACAGTGCAGTGTGAAAGCTGATGTGTTTACTTTGCAATTAAGTAAACTTAGTTTCAAAGAGATATAACCTACGCAGGCACTTTCTGACAAAACATCCACATTTCGACGTCCTGCCATTGAGCCCTTGGGCTCTTGAAACTGCGGCCCTCTTCATTATGTAGTTAAATAACCCTGCTGAAGGCCAAATAAACTTGAGCTGTGGGCCACAAAGGGCCCCCAGGCCACACTTTGGACTTCCCTGATGTAAATTATACGTTGGTTAGGGTGAAAGCTTGTTTGTCTAATTGTCTTCTGATTGACAACCAAAGTCAGCTGGGGTGGGCTCCAACTCCCCCATGCACATCATTAGGACATGGAAGAGAAACTGGACACACTGCAGGTAGTTTAGAGGAGTGTTTTTCATCCTTTTTTGAGCCAAGGCACATTTTTTGCGTTGATAAAATCCGGAGGCACACCACCAGCAGAAATCATTAAAAAAATGAAACTCAGTTGACAGTAACAAGTCGTCGTCGCAATTGTTGGATATGACTTTAAAGCAAAATTTTAATTTTCCTGAAGGAACTCTGCTGAAGGAATCAATAAAGTACTATCTATCTATCTATCTATCTATCATAACCAAGCATGCATCACTATAGTTCTTGTCTCAAAGTAAGTTTACTGTCACCACCTGTCACATCACACTCTGACTTATTTGGGTTGTTTTTTTTGCTGTTTTGATCCACAGTAAGTCTTTGCTGTCGTCCAGCATTCTGTTTTTCTTTACTTTGCACACAGTTCAGTTTTACTTTCATTTTCCATAGCCACCCCTAAGCTTCAATGGCTTTTCACCGGGGCACTCACTTTTTGTTTATTTTTGGTTTAAGCACTAGACACCTTTTTTTACCTGCACACTGCCTCCCGCTGTTTCCGACATTGACAAGGCAGTTAGCTACCGGCTGCCTACTGATATGGAAGAGTATTAAACGAGATATAGACAACATCGACACTCAACAACAACAACAAATCATTTGCTGACTACAATAATTGGTTGGCAAAAAAATTATTTTTAACCCAAATAGGTGAAATTACATAATCTCACAGTGGTTGAAAAACACTGGTTTAGAGCAGTGTTTTTCAACCTTTTCTCAGTCAAGGCAC
Source organism: Nerophis ophidion (assembly GCF_033978795.1). Lineage (NCBI taxonomy): Eukaryota > Metazoa > Chordata > Actinopteri > Syngnathiformes > Syngnathidae > Nerophis > Nerophis ophidion. The sequence continues at coordinate 46,713,030 of NC_084621.1, read as the reverse complement.
AGTTTTTTCACTGAAAAAATCTCAAGCACACCACCAGCAAAAAAACGTAAAAAGATTAAACTCAGCAGCTGATATTGACAATAAAAAGTTGTTCTTGCAATTGTTGGATATGAATTCAAACCATAACCAACTCTATAGCTCTCGTCTCAAAGTAGGTGTACTGTAACGTCCTGACTTATTTTAAGTTTTTGGTGTTTTCCTCTATGTAATGTTTTAGTTATTGTCTTGCACTCTTATTTTTGGTGGCTTTTCCTGTTTTTTTGGTATTTTCCTGCAGCAGTTTCATGTCTTCCTTGAACGCTATTCCCTGCACCAGCTTTGTTTTCTCAATCAAGACTATTTAAGTCGTCGCTATTTTTCTTTGCGGGGACATTGTTGATTGTCATGTCATGTATGGATGTACTTTGTGGACGCCGTCTGCTCCACACGCAGTTAGTCTTTGCTGTCGTTCAGTATTCTGTTTTTGTTTACTTTGCAGCCAGTTCAGTTTTAGTTTCATGCTTAACCATTCCTAAGTTTCAATGTTTTTTTTTTGCGGTACTCGCCTTTTGTTTATTTTCAGTTCAAGCGTTGGATACATTTTTACCTGCATGCTGTCTTTTACATATTGTGATCACGACAAACATCTACAAAGCAATTAGCTACCTGCTGCCATCTAGATAGATAGATAGATAGATAGATAGATAGTACTTTATTGATTCCTTCAGGAGAGTTCCTTCAGGAAAATTAAAATTCCAGCAGCAGTGTACAGAGTTGAGATCAATTTAAAGAAAAAAGTAAAAAGTAAATAATGGGGGTTTAAAAGGAAACAAAATAGAGAAATATTACAAAAAGAATAAAAACAATGGGAATAACAATATAACAGTAAAATAAGAATATAACAAGACAAAGTAGGCAGTAGTGACCATGTTATGAAAATGTATTGCACTGTTAATGTTTTGCATCCCCTGTCATCCTAATACTCCCCGTCCCCCGTCCCAGAGAGGAGTTGTACAGTCTAAAGAGGAGTTGTACAGTCTAAATCTACTGATATAGTATAGTATTACACGGTTACGCTGACGTGTTCGAGACAATGCAGACACTCAACAACGGCACATTTGAGGATTATAAATACTGGTTTCCAAAAATTATTTTTAACCCAATTAGGGGAAATTACATAATCTTCTACGGCACACCAGACTGTATTTCAAGGCACACTAGTGTGCCGCGGCACAGTGGTTGAAAAACACTGATTTAGACACAGTGAGGACCGTAAAGTGGAGCATGGTACACCAAAAGGTGCTGGTGCAATTTTCTTTAACAAACTAACGTCTGGCCATTTGACCTCCACACATCAACCCCTTGACCCCGCAAACATTGTTCCAGCACGATTTTGACATTCTTTCCATTCCTTCTTCAAGCATAGCAGCTGAGACACCAAACAAAAGCCTGCTGGACGAAGACGTCTTAGTTTCGATGCTGCCTTGATTAACTTGTACACCTGCCTTCCTACACACAAGCGTAAACAAGTCAATATCTTCCAGAAATGTGGATTTTCAAAAACGATCAAAAGATGTTGCAGGTCAGTAATATGCAGGGAGGTCAGAGGTCAAACGTAGCTGAACTTAAGTTTATTTCGAACATGCATGCATTCAAGATATATCACAATTTCCAGTTTGTCTTTTCAACATGTTTGAAAAGGAGTAGGAAGAAGCAGTTTATTTAATCCTACCCCTTATCCTTTTTTACAAAGCAGTTGCTGAAACGTTCGATCACTTCTTGTTCTCAATTTATTCACAATATACTCCATAAAATGGTGAAGTAGGTTATATTTCATATGGTGAGATGAGTAAGATCATCTTGAAAATTAATGAATGGCTGAAATAAATTCTGAAAGTTTTTCTTTATGTTTATTTAGCTGAGGTTGGGAAGCAAAGTTTTTATTTTTTATTTTTAGCGTACATACCCAAGTAAGCTTAAGAAAGTATACTGGAAGAATAGCAACAGAAGTAATATTCATAAAGCATTTGATTTATATAATTAGATCTCACCTTCATGTCTCCGATAAGAGTTTGGAAGAGTCCTCCCAGCGCGCTGCAGTCCTTCTCGATAACAGCCTCCATTTTCAGCACCACCTCCTCAGAGTGCTTGATCCCGACTTCAGAGCTCCAGCCAAAGGGAAAAAACAACAACAAAGCGGAAAAGAACTTCACACAAAACACGAGTGTCTACTGTGACCACATAGCTAATGTTTTCTTGAAAAAAAATGGTGGGGAAAGGCGTTGGTAATCGACTCCTGTGAACACCTCACTTCAAACCAAAAGGTGTTGAAACGAGAGTGAAACGTAAAGCCCGGTGTCGCCTCCACGCTACGATCTTCATCGCCATGTCAGAAAGTTTGAAGACAATAAAAATAACGTCAGGTGTCCTGACAGTAGCGAGAGAAAATCTCACCGGCTGTTATGTCTTCTCTTCCGAACACCCACCGACTGACAAAGCGCACCAAACTTTACAAGTTACGTCAACATAGAAAGTGTTTCCGGTTAACTTGAACGCAACGAAATAAAAGCCTCCAAAAACGGATAATGTGCCATCCAGACTAGTCTTCCAAATGTAAATTTTGACTTTTAAACAAATTGTACATTCATGATAATATATGTTGACACGTATCACACACACAATTATTCGTATTGGATAAAAAGCAACACACTTAAAGTTTAGTGTTTTATTGTGAAGAGAGCCTTCTAGTTCCCGTATAAAACAACAACAGAACGTAAAGGAGATTGTTCAAACAAAAACATTGAAAAGCACGTAATTTGAGAGTAAAACATGAATAATTTCAATGTATTAACATTGAAATATAATATAATCCTAATAATATATATAGGGTATTTTATATAGATATATGAATTGATTGCACCATGAATTATTTAACGTCGACCCCGAGTTAAACAAGTTGAAAAACTTATTCGGGTGTTGCCATTTAGTGTTCAATTGTACGGAATATGTACTGTACTGTGCAATCTACTAATAAAAGTTTCAATCAATCAATCAGAGCTACAACTGCTGAATGGAACTATATAACACAGGGGTCACCAACGCGGTGCCCGTGGGCACCAGGTAGCCCGTAAGGAGCAGATGAGTCGCCTGCTGGCCTGTTCTAAAAATAGCTCAAATAGCAGCACTTACCTGTGAGCTGCCTCTATTTTTTAAATTGTATTTATTTACTAGCAAACTGGTCTCGCTTTGCTCAGCATTTTTAATTCTGAGAGACAAAACTCAAATAGAATTTGAAAATCCAACAAAATATTTTAAAGACTTGGTCTTCACTCGTTTAATAAATGTATTTATTTTTTTACTTCCCTTCTTATAACTTTCAGAAAGACAATTTTAGAGAAAAAATACAACCTTAAAAATGATTTTAGGATTTTTTAACAGATACCTTTTAAATTCCTTCCTCTTCTTTCCTGACAATTTAAATCAATGTTCTAGTAGATTTATTTTTTATTGTAAAGAATAATAAATACATTTTCATTTAATTATTCATTTTAGCTTCTGTTTTTTCAAAGAATACTTGTGAAATATTTCTTCAAACTTTTTATGATTAAAATTCAAAAAATATATTCTGGCAAATCTAGAAAATCTGTAGAATCAAATTAAAATCTTATTTTAAAATCTTTCGAATTTCTTTTAAAATTTTTGTTCTGGAAAATCTAGAAAAAATAATGATCTGTCTTTGTTAGAAATATAGCTTGGTCCAATTTGTTTTATATTCTAACAAAGTGCAGATTAGATTTTAACCTATTTAAAAGATGTCATCAAAAATATATATTTATTGTGAGAAATCATTAAGTGGATCAGTGTTTCCACAAAGATAAATATCATTAATTATTAACAATAACAGAGTTAAAGGTAAATTGAGCAAATTGGCTATTTCTGGCAATTTATTTAAGTGTGTATCAAACTGGTAGCCCTTCGCATTAATCAGTACCCAAGAAGTAGCTCTTGGTTTCAAAAAAAGTTAGTGACCCCTGATATAACAGATAAAGGGTGACATCTAACGGTTAAAGTCAAAATTACACCAAACAGTTTTTTAAAGCCCATTTATAAACGAGTTCAACGAGTTTCCATTGCAAATAAGTATTCAAAGATCAAATCGATATATTTCTTACAAATAAAGCATTAATGTTTTGCCAAAAAGCGATTGATATGTCGATTTCAGCATATTGTATTTCTTGAGGGACTTAGGAGGTAGAAAAAATATATGCATATTAAATTGTTTCAAAGCCCAGCGAATACAATGACATGGGTGAATGACAATATTAATATATGCACATATTTACAAAGCGGTCGGTATGAAATGCAGAACTAAAAACTTAAGGGCAAATGTTTACTGCGAGTCCAAAAACCGAACACTAGAGGGCGGCACAGAGCCTTGATCCAAATTGGAAGCAAATCAAGAAAACATTGACCCGCTCAGTGTAGTTAATAATTAACCTGACGTTACGCAAACATCTTAACCCCCTAAATTTTGAAAGGGAACACATGCATTCATGTAGATGACATATTTTATTAAACATTTATTTATGTACATTAAAAAGGCACCAACATGTTAACACATGCACGCCTGACAATCAATCATGCATCCTAAATGCATTTCAAATGATTAATAATTTAACAGCCTATCATAAACAGTGTCAGTGGACTATTAAAACATCAGTTTGGCAAACAAGTGTAATTAAGTGATTGTATTATTATTATTATGCGTGGAAATGTATTCAAGCATCAAAAAAGTCACCTAATTATGGTAATACTATAACAGTGTATTCTATCCCATTAAAGCATATTGTTTTTATGTGAGTACTTACTGTGTAATCCTGTATATTTATCATAAATCACACAGTAATCTTATTGGATTATTGCAAAAGTTGATGTGTTAGGGACAAGAAGTGATATAAAATTAACTACCGTATTTTTCGGACAATAAGTCGCAGTTTTTTTTCATAATTTGCCAGGGGTGCGACTTATACTCAGGAGCGACTTCTGTGTGAAATCAACACATTACCGTAAAATATCGAATAATATTATTTAGCTCATTCACATAAGAGACTAGACGTATAAGATTTCATGGGATTTAGCGATTAGGAGTGACTTGTTGTTTGGTAAGCGTATAGCATGTTCTATATGTTATAGTTATTTGAATGACTCTTAAATGGTAAATGGGTTGTACTTGTAAAGCGCTTTTCTAACTTCAAGGTACTCAAAGCGCTTTGACACTACTTCCGCATTCACCCATTCACACACTGATGGAGGGAGCTGCCATGCAAGGCGCTAACCAGCACCCATCAGGAGCAAGGGTGAAGTGTCTTTCTCAGGACACAACGAACGTGACGAGGTTGGTACTAGGTAGGGACTGAACCAGGGACCCACGGGTTGCGCACGGCCACTCTCCCAACTGTGCCACGCCGTCCCTCTTACCATAATATGTTACGTTAACATACCAGGCACCTTCTCAGTTGGTTATTTATGCGTCATATAACATACACTTATTCAGCCATTTGTTCATTCTTTATTTCTTTTAAATTGCCTTTCAAATGTCTATTCTTAGTGTTGGGTTTTATCAAATAAATTTCCACAAAAAATGCGACTTATACTCCAGTGCGACTTATATATGTGTTTTCCCTTCTTTATTATGCATTTTCGGCAGGTGCGACTTATACTCCAAAAAATACGGTATTTATCGTTCATAAAAGTTTCACGTGAAATGACTTTCGATCCCCTTTGCATCAATCCACCACTGCGTGTTCAAGGTTCTTTTCATGAAATTGTGCAACCATATTCTCGGTTATAAATGAAACGAAAGCATCGCGGCTGGTGTTTTGTGGTTTTGGAGATGGGAAAAATTCCCTTCAATGAGGATGTGACACAGAAAAAAAGGAAGCTGCAGTGTTGATGTGAATTAAAAAAAACCAAAAAAAACTGTTTCCTAAGCGTCAGTAAAATCCTTCATTGAAAGTGTGTTACAGTACACTTTCAATGACCTCAAAAAATGTTGGTCATTGCTCGTGGAAATACGGTATCAATTCTCAAAAATCTAAAAGACACACAATCTTGACACAAGTTTGTAACAATACAATACATTTTTGTGGATGAAGTGGTGGTGTTGCAGGTTAGATCCTCCACCGCTTGAAGCCCATCACCAAACTGCAGCCGTAGCACAGCGTCACCACAAACGCAAATATCTGTGACAAAAAACAGAGATATAAAATGAATAAGTTAATACATAGAGAGAGAATTATCCTTCCCTTTACTCATTTAACTTTTTTTTTTGCCTGTTTGTACCCTTCTTTCTGTATTTTGGGTGACCATTTGAAGTGCCGTGTTCCAAACAGGCCATGGCGATTTGCCAACAAGTGTGATGTAGTTTTCCACCGTGACATGTCCATATTGATGTTTTCCTTGCATCTTTGTGTGAGTCCGCCATGCTTATCTGTTGTAGTACCTGCTAAAACTTGCATCCAGTCATCCATAGTACAAGATTGGTTGTCCTTAGCCCATTGTAACCTTTTATAAGTTTTAGATGTTAATGACGGCTTTCGTTTAGCTTTTCTATTATATTATATTTATATTTAAATGCCATATCTTTCAGGCGGTTTCTTACAGTTTGGTAACAGATGGTGACTCAAGTTTTTGCCCATTTGTTTTGCTGTGCATTTTTTGTTTTCAGGATATATTGTGTTAGGTTTTCTGTCTTGACACATTGATGTTTTCCTTGGTCTACCAGTATGTTTGCCTTTTACAACCTTCTCATGTTGTTTGTACTTGGTCCAGATTTTACACACAATTTACTGTAAACTACCAACACTGATGATTCACCTTCTTAAAGAAGTTTGATAATCCTCGCCTTTGTTTCAATTGACATATCTGGTGTTGGAGCAATTATTCATGTCAATCCACCTGTTGCAGCAGCTCTCATAGATATGATCACTCTTTTTTAACTGCAGACTAATCAACAGATTTAATCTAATGCAGGTGTTAGTTTTGGAAATGAAAATTTACAGGATGATTCCATTTTTCCGTCAGCATTGAGTGATTCCATAATTTTCAATCTGCTTGATCTAAAAATGAAACTGTTACTGACTACCACAATTGATAGTCTTGATTTATCTTGGTATTTCTTAATGCCAGGAAGTTAACTATAACAATAACTATAGTTTTGTGTCATGTCTGCTTCTTTTTTCTACAATATTAAACAACTGAAAGAACATCCTTCAAGTATGGTGATTCAATCATTTCAAACAGGTGTTTTAGATAAATCTGGCCATACATAGTTCCTTAAAACTGCAAAAACAGTAGTCGAGATTAACCAACAGTTTCACTCAGCTGCATCTAAGAAGACAGTCCCCAAACCGACTCATTTTCAGAGACCGTGAGAAAAAGGCTTGGAGATGGTCTCTAAAGCAAAATGTATACAACATTTTGACCAAAGCGTTATGTGGACTACAAGGAAGTGTTTTAAATATAGATTAAAATATTTAGCATGATGTCATGAAGGAAAAACCTTCTTTTTCATAGACATTATACCGCCACAGTTCCGCTGCTAGTTAGACAAGCACACTCCATGTACAGTATACACCCAGCACTTTATGGAGAAAAGCTTTCTAAAATACAACGGGCTTCACTACACAGCTTTAAATAAAGCAATGTGCTCTGGCGACTATCTGGCAGTTGGCTACAGATGTGGGAGCTGTAATTTTGATATTTTACTTTTTCTTCAGCAAATAGGCTAGCTTGCATTATATTTCAATGCAAGCGTATTTTAGCAATGTATCTCACATAGCTATGCTAGTGTTGCTAATGTTTGTATCCTATAGTAAGACAAGATGGGACTCAGCGTTCTAACAAGATAGCTATCAGCTCTGAGCAGCTGTCCAGGCAATGTTAAGTGGAGATAAAATTTGTTAACGTACTTCATATTTCAGATCAACAGCTCCACAAGACACTGGTGAACCTTTGGCGTGAGTAATGTGGAATTACAACGTTGGACTCTCAATATTAAAGGCCTACTGAAATGAGATTTTCTTATTTAAACGGGGATAACAGGTCCATTCTATGTGTCATACTTGATCATTTTGCGATATTGCCATATTTTTGCTGAAAAGATTTAGTAGAGAACACCGACAATAAAGTTCGCAACTTTTGGTCGCTAATAAAAAGCCTTGCCTTTACCGGAAGTAGCAGACGATGTGCGCTTGACGTCACCGGTGTGAGGGCTCCTCACATTGTTTATAATGTGAGCCTCCAGCAGCAAGAGCTATACGGACCGAGAAAGCAACAATTTCCCCATTAATTTGAGGGAGGATGAAAGATTCGTGGATGAGGAAAGTTAGAGTGAAGCACAAAAAAAAAAAAAAAATACATAGAAAAAGCGACGGCTCCAGGTGGCGGCAATGGGACCGTTTCGGATCTAATTAGACACATTTACTAGGATAATTCTGGAAGATCCCTTATCTGCTTATTGTTTTAATAGTGTTTTAGTGAGATTGTAAAGTCATACCTGAAATTCAGATGGCTGCGGTGAACGCCAGTGTCTATCAGAGAAGCCAAGATCACAGCTGCCTTTTTGAGCTGCAGGAGGAAGTCGCATAATCCACTGAAGTCTCTGGTAAGAGCCGACTTAATATCACAATTTTCCCATCAAAAAACTTGCTGGTTGACGTAGAGCAGGGGTCGGCAACCCGCGGCTCTTTAGCCACTCTGATGTGGCTCAGCTGCATATGGCTAAGCTGCATAGTCACTGACCCCACACGATTGTTTCGGGGAGTTTCCGGATTTTGGTGCTTCTCCCGGAGTTAACATTCTCCGATTTTCACTCGGACTACATTATTGAGGGCGTGCCGTGATGGCTTTACTTTTAACGTCCTCTACAACATGTCATCGCCCGCCTTTACACCATGCTATCTGCGTGCCGGCCAGACGCATGCATCTCGCTGCTTCTATCGTCACACGTACGAGATTGCAAGCCATATAGTCAACAGCCATACAGGTTACACTGAAGGTTGTGATATTAACAACTTTAACACTCTTACTAATATGCGCAACACTGTGAACCCACACCAAACAAGAATGACAAACATATTTCGGGAGAACATCTTCACAGTAACACAACATAAACGCAACATAACAATTACCCAGAATCCCATGCGTCCATGACTCTTCCAGGCTATATTATACACCCCTGCGCCCCCAACCCCGCCCACTTCAACCGACGAACGGAGGAGCGGGGGGGGCGGGGATTGGTGCTAGCGGGGCTTATAATATAGCAAACGACTTTTAGCCGTAAGTGGTGCTGGGCTAATATGTCCCAAACACGCGTCATCATACGTGTCATCATTCCGCGACGTTTTCAACAAGAAATTCCGCTGGAAATTTAAAATTGTAATTTAGTAAACTAAACTAACCATATTGGCATGTGTTGCATTGTTAATATTTCATCATTGATATATAAACTTTTAGACTGTGTGGTCGGTAGTAGTGGGTTTCAGTAGGCCTTTAACAACACGATAGGGATGGAACATATGGCCTAAAATAAATTTTGCGATACATATTGATACACACTCACATATATATATATATATATACATATATATATATATACATATATATATATATATATATATATATACATATATATATATATATATATATACATATACATACATACATACATACATACATACATATATATATATATATATATATATATATATATATATATATATATATATATATATCAGTGGTTCTTAACCTGGGTTCGATCGAACCCTAGGGTTTCGGTGTGTCGCCCTCAGGGGTTTGGCGAAGCCTACGCCACCGAGGTCAAGAGATACCCAACTCATCATGTAAATAAAAACTTCTCCCTGTCGCCGTATTATGGATACCCCCAAACAATATTCCCTCTAATTTTCCATCTGATTTACAGATGTGTAATTTGTTGTGAGTTCGCACACTGTGTTGGTTTCGTTTTTTTTATGTTTCCGTAAAGAAGGGTTCAGTGAATTCGCATATGAAACTAGTGGGGTTCGGTAACCTCCAACAAGGTTAAGAACCACTGATATATATACAATAATGATATATATTGTGATATATTATTTGGTAAGTAAATTATGATAGAAACATTTTACAAAGGCTGTTACAAAAGATTAAAAAGGTTAAAAATGCTGCTACTTATAATTGTCAATATTATTGAATTATTACATTTTTGATCACAATTATAATCAGACAAAAATGAGGTCGGTATAACAAAATCAATTAAAGATGTAAATTATTTCCAACTACAGTACTGGCTCAGATTTAAATAATTTGGATTTTCTCTCTGAAGTCCTCCTTTGTCCAGGGACTTATTTACACATGTCCTGCTGTTCGGCTCGGGTGCAGACTGTGGTCGAGGAGCACAGGAGAGACGTTCCCTTCAGGGTCGATGCTTTTGTCGGGGATAACATCGTTCACTATACCCTGCAATGGGTCTGCTAAGCTCCACTTTCCGGTCAGAATTCGAGGTCGCCGATTCGTGACAATCTAGTTGCTTTTGGTGCGCAAGCTCCTCTCTCTTTGATCGCCCACTTAGTCACTGACGTCACTCAGCCAATACGATGACATTCTCGCAAACACAAATACTGTACGCTACTCTCAGAAGATAACCAGCTCCCCTGCTGTGCACATGTACATACATAACATGTAGATAAATAACATGTAGGTACGTAGATGCGCAATACACATGCTCTGATACACAAGGGACAAAAAGTTAAAAAAATAGTATACCATGTGACCTTTAAGGAGCACCAGCTGCACATAACCAAACAGACATCGAGAAAGATATTGCAAAAAGTAACTTACCGTGGCTACTACATTAATGCTGTACTGGTTACCAGTGAGCACCGTGAATACATTTCCCTTAGGGTAGTGTATACACATCACAGCTGTGGTGCTGTTTGGCAGCGGTGTGATGATGGCTCCCCCGTTGGCTGCTGTCACCGCCGCTTCCAGCACGAAGGCGGAAAAGTAGAAAAGCAGCGCTATGAAATGGTAGAAGACATCCTGTGAATGAGAAAAAAAGATGCGTTGGGAACCAGAATGGCACTTAGGAGAATAAAGGGGAGGGAAAGAGGGAGACTAGCCTAACCTTTATTTGTTTATTTATTCTGTTTGTGTATTAATTTCCTTGCAGGATAGTTCCTGTTTCATCATGAACTATGTAGACCTTACTTGTTATTGACAAATAGTTAATTTTTTTTGTTGCCACTTCCACTAAAAATCAAATACAGTCTGTACGTTCTCTATGAGCCTGACTAAAACTCAATTGTTTCTTTGTTGGCACATCTCTCCAAAGTCTAATTTGTCAGTTGCCGTGCTACTGGTTCATTATGCACTCAAACCTGGAAGAAGTACCCTTGTCTTTTTCCTCTGAGACCATTTTCTTTCTGGGGTGCAGGCAAAACCTCACAGTGACTCATAAAAATAAAAATAAAAATAAAACATGTTTACAAAAAAAAGAAAGCATCTACAATAAACAATAGATAATAATAGCCATGTAACTAAATAAGTATTTTTGAAAATAAAGCTCAAAGTGCACAACAATTAAAACCGTGATTCCCAATCACTGTGCCGTGATGAGAGATGATCATGTGGCCAGCAGGAAATAACCCGATTTCACTTAATTGATCCAACATTTGTTTATATACATCATAATACAAACTACTGTATTTAAAATTTTACTGAATATGTATCTATCTGGGCTTCACGGTGGCAGAGGGGTTAGTGCGTCTGCCTCAAAATACGAAGGTCTTGAGTAGTCTTGGGTTCAATCCCGGGCTCGGGATCTTTCTGTGTGGAGTTTGCGTGTCCTCCCCGTGAATGCGTGGGTTCCCTACGGGTACTCCGGCTTCCTCCCACCTCCAAAGACATGCACCTGGGGATAGGTTGATTGGCAACACTGAATTGGCCCTAGTGTGTGAATGTGAGTGTGAATGTTGTCTGTCTATCTGTGTTGGCCCAGCGATGAGGTGGCGACTTGTCCAGGGTGTACACCGCCTTTTGCCCGATTGTAGCTGAGATAGGCACCAGCGCCCCCTGCCGCCCCAAAGGGAATAAGCGGTAGAAAATGGATGCATGGATGTATATATCTATGCAACAACACATAGTGAAAGGTAGAAGAATTCAATACTCTTCCACGAGATAGCAGAAGGAACATAGTTAAGTTGTGTATCTCCCCCGTTTCCATTATTACAACAGAAAAAAGTAAAAATTGTGTATAAATTAGGACCACCACAAACAAGTTTGCCTTTATCTGTTGGCCCTCACTTATAAAGGACATTATAATATTGTTACAACTCAATCACATGGTGGCGGTACGGGTCATAACTTGGCTTCTCTCTTGGCACCTTTTTAATTTTTTTAAAATTTTGCATATCATTCAGTCTTTATTTGAGACAAGCAAATAAATGTTTTTCTATTATTCTGCATTCTAATTTAAAAAAAAAAACAAAAAAAAAACAGCTAACGATGGCGGTAATGAGACTCACTCAAATCCGCTTATGAAGCACCCTACAAAAAACCTAAAAACCACCAACAATATTTTATATATACTGGTTGTTAGAATAAATGTAAGGTAATTACAGGCACATTCATATTACAGTCAAAAAACATTTTGGTCATTTTAAGCATACAGTGGCGCATAGAATTTACAGACACATCCAAACGTTTGCCGTCAATTTCAACAACAACACTTCTACTCAGGGCAAACATCATTTATAAGAGACAACGAGTACTACTTTGGGACGAATGGCAATCCAGAACCTTATATTTTTGAGCCTGATTATAAGGTTGAGTCAAGTTTTAGAAGCTGAGTGATAAACAGTTTCAGCCAGTACATAACACTATTGCTAAGTGCTAAACGAGAAACACAATCTACGAACATAATAAAACAATAATAACTTACTGTACTATGTCTACTCTCACTGTTATGCTGACGGATGGGATGTCTATATATTTTTGTTTGGATGAAGAATTACATTTAATCCTTACGTAGGTAAGATAAAGAAAATGAGGGCAGAAACGAGTGTCATTCTCAAGATCTGTGAGTTAAATGTCAAAGTTGACCAATTTTTTGGTTCATGACCACAACCTTCTATTATACAAGTGAGAGGCATGATTTTTAATCTAAAATCAACTTTCACCAACTCAGAGGGGATGCAGCAGCTCATTGGCTCAGTATGTCATGATAGCTAAACAAGCAAGTTACCACTCTGTAACTCTGTAATCACAGCGTTGCTAAAAGTAGTTCCTCAGACTTAGCGCTTATAATAACAATATTACTAGAACAGTACTTGATTAATATTTAAGTCCCGACATGTACATGGAGTATTGTTGTCAGTTTTTGGATGTTTTTTTAGAGGGCTTTGTGGATGAAATCGAGCAGAGATTCTCAAACTGTGTTGAGTGCACTAGTGGTACGCCAAATACTAACTTGATTAAATTATAGTGTTTTATTTTCCTATATTTAAACACAGCGCTACTGTGTGTAATATTACAGTGGTCAAATATAGGGCTGGGCGATATGGCCTTTTATTAATGTCTTGATATTTTTAGGCCATGTCGCGATATACGATTTATATCTCGATATTTTTCCTTAGCCTTGAATGAACACTTGATGCATATAATCACAGCACTATGATGATTCTATGTGTCTACATTAAAACATTCTTCTTCATACTGCATTAATATATGCTACTTTCATGCAGAGAAGGAAATCACAACGAAGTCAATTGACCAAAACTGTATTTATTAAACTCTTCATTCTCTCGCGGGTGACTTTTTTTTAAATGAAAGAACAAATTGGTAGTACTGCTAGCTTTTGTAGTTACACTTCTGCTGCATACTTTGCATATTGCTGTTGTCTGCTGAATATCTTCCCGCATGAAGCTAAACCACCTCCAGATGATGGACCCCCTGCGGTTTTTTGGGGGCATAATTGTTCTTCCTTCATTTGTGATCAGTTTCGCACCTTCTCTCTCTTGTAATGTCACTCACTCGCTACACTCCGCTCTGCTTGCGCCACCAGCCTCAGCTAACATTAGCCATGTTGCTACCTCTCTGCTCGACGAGAGCTTATGACGCTACACACGCGAGAGTATGTGACGTGTGTTAGAAGGCGGGCTTGTTTTACTTAACTGTGAGAAGGAGAGACGAGAAGGAGTGAGAAGTGAAGTGAAGTGAATTATATTTATATAGCGCTTTTCTCAAGTGACTCAAAGCGCTTTACATAGTGACACCCAATATCTAAGTTACATTTAAACCAGTGTGGGTGGCACTGGGAGCAGGTGGGTAAAGTGTCTTGCCCAAGGACACAACGGCAGTAACTAGGATGGCACAAGCGGGAATCGAACCTGCAACCCTCAAGTTGTTGGCACGGCCACTCTACCAACCGAGCTATGCCGCCCCATAACGCCTGTTGTGTAATGCCCGCAGCTAAAAGCAACTGCGTGAGAAGGTATACTCGAATATCACGATGTAGTCATTTTCTATATCGCACAGAGACAAACCCGCGATATATCGTTTATATCGATATATCACCCAGCCCTGGTCTACATTAAAACATTCTTGTTCATACTGCATTATCATATACACATTTTAAACTTTCATGCAGAGGGGGATATCACAACTTTGTCAATTTACCAAAACTGTATTTATTAAAAAGTAATTATGTAATTTCCAAAACTGAAAGTGCAAGAATGTCAGAGACATTTTAAAACAAGATATTAGTGCACTTTTGTGCATGATGTCACTAAGATGACATATCAAAACAAAACAAAATTAAAGTGCACTTTTCGTACAGAACACCACTACAATAGTAGAAGACAAATAAAGTGCACTTTTGTGCCAGATGTCACTCACACAAGATATTTCAATAACTGTCAAAAGAAAAATAACTGCATAATAGGAAATCAAATAGTTTTTGTCCATTGCTATGTAGTAGGTTACTGCGGACGTTATCTGTCTGTTGTTGACTATTTTTTTCATACGGTGTTGATCTAGAAATGGAGGACGCCAGGCTCAATTGGGTCAGTACATTTTGTTTGTGTGGCACCGGCCATAGATGTTGACATGCAGAGTTTCAAGCGCTCTTCATTCTCTAGCGGGTGACTTTTCAAATGATGCTACAAATTGGTAGTGCTGCTACTTTTTTTAGCATCGCTTTTGCCACATACTTCACATATTACGGTTGTCTGTTCAACATCATTCCGCTTGAAGCCAAACCACCGCCAGACGATAGACCCCGCGCTGTTTTTTTTGGGAATTAATTCTTTTTTCATTTGTTACCAGATTTGCACCTTCTTTCTCTCGTATTACCACTCCCACCGCTCCGCTTGCACCACAGCTAACTTTACCCAGGCCGCTATCTTTTTGCTCCGCGAGAGCGTATGACGTTGCATGTGCGACAGTATGTGACGTTTGTAAGAAGGTGCGCTTGTTTTATCTCTTTGTGTGAAGGAGACAAGAAAGAGTGAGAAACATCTGTAGTGTAATGCCCGCAGCTATAAGCAACTGCGTATGAATGTATACTCAAATACTCATGATATAGTCATTTTCTATATTGCACAGAGACAAACCCGCAATATATCGAGTACATTCGATATATCGTCCAGCCCTAGTCAAATATATTTAATATATTTGTTAAATAAAAGTTCTGCATTGGTATTAATAAGTACTTGGGCCTGCTACGCTACTGTATTTTAATGTCGGTCACTATGATGGTTCTTGGAGAGCCAATATTTTCAGGAGCAAAGCTGAGTTTGGTTTACGGCTGGGCGATATATCGACATACGCGATATATCGCGGGTTTGTCTCTGTGTGATATAGAAAATGACTATAGAGTGATATTTGAGTATATCCATAAGGAATCGGTTCGATAAGAGGATTTCATAATGGCATCGACATCGATAATTTCTTAACGAACATCATCGCTACTCACGGTACCTTTTCACAAACATGCTAATTAAACTGCCACTCCCTCTAGAACAGGGGTCTCAAACTCAATTTACCTGGGGGCCACTGGATGCAGAAACTGGGTGAGGCTGGGCAGCAAGAAAAGATTTCTCAAAAAATCTAACATGCACTTTTTAATAAATTCACCTTCTATGAATGGCTTTCCCGCCTTAGTATTGCTAGGGCAGGAAAGCCAACCCTCACGATTTTTCAGGGACAATTTCAGTGCACCTCCCGACAATCTACCGGTACAACCATTTTCCCGAATTTGTCCCAATTTTCACCCGGCCAACATTATTAAGAGCTGCCGTGACTGCACTGCCTTTAACGTCCTCTACAACAGTGGTTCTCAACCTTTTTTCAGTGATGTACCCTCTGTGAACATTTTTTTAATTGAAGTACCCCCTAATCAGAGCAAAGCATTTTGGTTGGGAAAAAAAAGAGATAAAAAAGTAAAATACAGGAATACCTGTATGTCATCAGTTTCTGATTTATTTAATTGTATAACAGTGCAAAATATTGCTCATTTGTAGTGGTCTTTCTTGAACTATTTGGAAAAAAAGATATAAAAATAACTACAAACCCCGTTTCCATATGAGTTGGGAAATTTTGTTAGATGTAAAAATAAACGGAATACTATGATTTGCAAAACATTTTCAACCCATATTCAGTTGAATATGCTACAAAGACAACATATTTGATGTTCAAACTGATAAACATTTTTTTTTTTGCAAATAATCATTAACTTTAGAATTCGATGCCAGCAACACGTGACAAAGAAGTTGGGAAAGGTGGCAATAAATACTGATAAAGTTCAGAAATGCTCATCAAACACTTATTTGGAACATACCACAGGTGTGAAGGCTAATTGAAAACAGGTTGGTGCCATGATTGGGTATAAAAACAGCTTCCATGAAATGCTAAGTAATTCACAAACAAGGATGGGGCGAGAGTCACCAATTTGCTAGCAAATTGTCGAACAATTTTAGAACAACATTTCTCAACGAGCTATTGCAAGGAATTTAGGCATCAAAAACCACATTAGTGGGTAAAGGATATCACCATATGGGCTCAGGAACACTTCATAAAACCACAGTCAGTAACTGCAGTTGGTTGCTACATCTGTAAGTGCAAGTTAAAACTCTGTTATGCAAAGCAAAACCCCTTTATCAACAACACCAAGGAACGCCGCTGGCTTTGCTGGGCCTGAGCTCACCTAAGATGGACTGATACAAAGTGGAAAAGTGTTCTGTGGTCTGACGAGTCCACATTTCAAATTATATTTGGAAACTGTGGACGTGGTGTCCTCCGGAACAAAGAGGAAAATAACCATCCAAATTGTTATAGGCGCAAAGTTCAAAAGCCAGCATCTGTGATGGTATGGGGGTGTATTAGTGCCCAAGGCATGGGTAACATACACATCTGTGAAGGCACCATTAATGCTGAATGATCCATATGGGTTTTGGAGCAACATATGTTGTCATCTAAGCAACGTTTTCATGGACGCCCCTGCTTATTTCAGCAAGACAATGCCCAGCCACGTGTTACAACAGCTTAGTTTCGTAGTAAAAGAGAGCGGGTACTTTCCTGGCCCCCCTGCAGTCCAGACCTGTCTCCCATCGAAAATGTGTGGCGCATAATAAAGTGTAAATTACGACAGCGGAGTCCCCAGACTGTTGAACGACTGAAGCTCTACATAAAACAACAATTGGAAATAATTCCACTTTCAAAGCTTCAACAATTAGTTTCCTCAGTTCCCAAACGTTTATTGGGTGTTGTTAAAAGAAAAGGTGATGTAACACAGTGGTCAACATGCCCTTTCCCAACTACTTTGGCACGTGTTGCAGCCATGAAATTCTAAGTTAATTATTATTTGCAAAAAAAATAAATAAAGTTTATGAGTTTAAACATCAAATATGTTGTCTTTGTAGTGCATTCAACTGAATATGGGTTGAAAAGGATTTGCAAATCATTGTATTCCGTTTATATTTACATCTAACACAATTTCCCAACTCATATGGAAACGGGGTTTGTAAAAAATTTGTTGAAAAATAAACAAGTACCGTATTTCCTTGAATTGCCGACGGGGTGCTAATTAATTTAAAATGTATTCTCTACTCCTGTGCTTACCAAGGGCTTTCCCATAAAAGTAAGCATGCGCTAATTATTTTAAGACCTCTTCTCACTCTTTCACTTACCAAAGGCATGCAGTAAAAAATTGAATGCGACGTAAGCTTGGACCTTAAAACCTATTGAATAGCTCTTAATCTTCTTCCCTTTATGCGATTTCAAATTACCGGTATTGAAATCAGCCTCCTCCATTTTGAAAATGATGACAGGGTAAGCGTCACTCGTGACGTCACGAGTTTGACCAGGCGGTAATAACATGCGCTAATTATTTTGCGAAGCGAGTTTGACCCGGTAGTAATTCAAGGCAGGCGCTCACTTAACCCTTGGCATACCTTCACATAGCGTACAATCTATAAGAGAACTAGTGTTCTACAACTCGTCATTGCTCACATACCACAACTAAAGTGACAACTTTAAATCATGTTGTGCGAGACTTGTGCAGAACAACATCAGTGGCTGCAAAACATACTTACTCAACAGCCATACAGGTTACACTGAGGGTGGCCGTATAAACTACTTTAGCACTGTTAAAAATATGCGCCACACTTTGAACCCACACCAAACAAGAAGGACAAACACATTTTGGGAGAACATCCGCACCCTAACACAACTTAAACACAAGAGAACAAATACCCAGAACACCTTGCAGCCTAAACTCTCCCGGGCTACAATATACACAACCTCAACCGGCGCAAGTAGGGAGGGTGGGGGCGTGGCGGGTTGGTGGTAGCGTGGGTGTGTGTATTGTAGCCCGGAAGAGTCAATGCTGCATGGGATTCTGGGTATTTGTTCTGTTGAGTTTATGTTGTATTACGGTGCGGATGTTCTCCCGAAATGTGTTTGTCATTCTATTTTGGTGTGGGTTCCCAGTCTGGCACATATTTGTAACAGTGTTAAAGTTTTTTTTACGGCCACACTCAGTGTTACCTGCATGGCTGTTGACCAAATATGTCTTGCAACCTCACACATATATACAGCTCAGCCAAATAGGCTTACACGCTGTCTGTACAGGATTCAGAGGGCGTTAAGAACAGTGCCATTGCGGCACCCCTGAATATTGTTGATTGGGTAAAAATTGTCAGGGATTACCAGGGGATATCCTGATATTAAGGGGACTCCTGTGAAAATTGGGAACATTGGGAAGTACGACGCTGTCAAGTTCCGTTCATATTAAACTCGCAGGCCGCACATACATTAAATTGTCATATCAAAGTGCGGGCCGCAAAATAACGTCTCGCGGGCCGCAACTGGCTCGCGGGCCTAATGTTTGAGACCCCTGCTCTAGAATCACTAAGTGGCGGCTCAGTCTTATTTGTGACATTGAACGAAACCGACAAAAAGATTCAACAGAAGAAAGTTCATTTGTAGTCCTACACACATTTGTTTTGCTTTTCATGTTTTTACTCCCTTCTTGTCTCCCACAACAATATTTCTTTATTTCATTCTTCTAAAGCGTCCATTACAATTACAGGCAAGTGCATCAGAGCCAATTATTCCTATTAAAAAATACTAGACCTCGGCTTGAAGACATTTGTTTTTTTAATTTTCCTGAACTTTTAAATTTTTTATTGAAGGCTCCTGTGAAGCTTTATGTCCTACTCTTAAATATATTTTATTTTACAATTTATTTCCTGCATAAACACTTCCTTGAGGTCTACAATAACATGTAATGGTGTTTTTTTTAATCAAAATCCGGCCTAAATTATTTTTTATGGACCATCTTCAAGCCGTATCCAACCGTCTCTTCAGGAAGTGCCATTTTGTGAGCGGTTTTATGGACATACCTCCACTTAGACAGCGTTTTCTCCCCGTCAGCCATGTTGTAGATTTTAGCGCTTCCATATCGAGTGTACTGGCAGGTATAAGTTAGAACTCTACACTACTTTGTATTAGAAATGGCAACAGCGGAGGATGCATGTACATGGACAAACCAGTCTGACCTACAACAAAATAGAAAAAAAGAAGAAGCTTATTGATTATAGCATTGGACTACAATGGCAGACTCGCGCAAAACTCTTCGGGTAAAACTTTATCATATATAGAGATATGCGCTGACGTCACCAATTGAAAAAAAAATTCACAAATTGGGCAAATTCCAAACTGCTCGTTTGGAAGAAGTATGAGAGAAGGCAAGATTGATTTATAAAGATCACTGGCATGCTTTCATGGTTTGATTTCAAATTTTCGGAACTTATGTAGATCCCAAATACACAAAAACAGGTAGCAATATGTATTAAGAATTGGTTTTGAATAACACGTCTACTTTAGGATCCACATCCTAAACAAACTTTTTGAGGTTCTTCCTTTTTAGTGTAATGGTCATCTGCCAATTAACTCTAAAGAATACATCTCAACGTCTTTCTAAACATAGCTGGTTTCCAGTGCCAATACGTGAACCGTGAAGGTTATTACTTCTAATCTTGCTTAGTGACCCAGGATTAAGTCCAATCATACCACACATCATAACAAGGTACACAACACCAACAGAGCAAAAAGTAGACCAGGCATTTTTAAAAGTGGGAAGTACTATAAAGGCGCCAAAAAGAGAGAGACGAGTTTGTGTTGTCATTTCAGTGAGGCCTTTGTTGTGTTCTGGCATGAGCTCATCATCCATGTCACTCATTGTTAGGATGAAAACAAACAGCAGTACAAGTTGGGCGACTCAGAGGAACAAAGCTTGCAGCCTGGCGCAAATATTGGAGCCCAAATGTCAACGGACATACACAGCACAGTGTTACTATCAAATAGGGCTATAAGGATATTGATCTTATTTGTTATGTTACAGTAAATATACAGGTGCATAACAGAGTATGTCATTATAAAAACATAATTTGATGTCTGTGTTAGTAGAAAGCAAACTATCATTGAAAAGGAAGTTGTGTCCAGTTTTTGTAAATACTAGGAGTGTAACGGTACGTGTATTTGTATTGAACCGTTTCGGTACGGGATTTTTGGTTGGGTTCGGAGGTGTACCGAACGACACGGAAATATTAAGTAGCGCACTGCACGTTTTGTAAACAATGCACACCGAGGCACCATGAATTGATTTACGTGGACTCAGACTTGAACAAGTTGAAAAACTTATTCGGGTGTTACCATTTAGTGGTCAATTGTACGGAATATGCACTGAACTGTGCAATCTACTAATAAAAGTTTCAATCAATCAAAAAAAACAACAACACATGGCATGGTAGCATCGGGCTATGATAGACTGACCATACCTCCTCTTTTCACGGGATATGTCCTCTTTGCGGAGCTGTCCAGGTGGAGTTTCTTAAATGTCTCGAATGTCCGGCATTTTAAATTAAGGTTGTGTGTATTTTCAATGTACGTTCAAGGGTTAAGAAGGGGTTAAAAAAAAAAAAGTGCTGCACGCAGCAGCATTTGTGAGGGAAGGGTGGAGACAGGGAGAGCGAGAGAGTTATGATAAATGTGCATGCATCGCCAGGCTATGCTCTTTACCCATAGATTTATCAGAATTTATTTTTTATTATCTATAGCAGGGGTGTCAAAAGTGTGCCCCGGAGGCCATTTGCGGCCCACAGCTAATGTTTTAAAGGCCCACGGCACATTCTAAAAATACTATTAATCCATCCATCCATCCATTTACTACCGCTTATTCCCTTTTGGGGTCGCTGGCGCCTATCTCAGCTACAATCGGGCGGAAGGCGGGTACAACCTGGAAGAGTCGCCACTTCATGGCAGGGCCAATAAACAAAAACATAAACAAAAGTGAAATAAAAAAGCTTAAAGGATAAATGTAGTTTAGAAAAAGTTGCAACGTTGACTAATAAAATCAATCATCAATCAATCAATGTTTACTTATATAGCCCTAAATCACTAGTGTCTCAAAGGGCTGCACAAACCACTACGACATCCTCGGTAGGCCCACATAAGGGCAAGGAAAACTCACACCCAGTGGGACACCGGTGACGATAATGACCCAGTGGGACGTCGGTGACAATGATGACTATGAGAACATGATACTGTGATACTGATGATACTGATGACTATGAGAACATATGAGAACATGATACTGTGAAAGATCAATCCATAATGGATCCAACACAGTCGCGAGAGAACAGTCCAAAGCGGATCCAACACAGCAGCAAGAGTCCCGTTCACAGCGGAGCCAGCAGGAAACCATCCCAAGCGGAGGCGGATCAGCAGCGCAGAGATGTCCCCAGCCGATACACAGGCGAGCAGTACATGGCCACCGGATCGGACCGGACTCCCTCCACAAAGGAGAGTGGGACATAGAAGAAAAAGAAAAGAAACGGCAGATCAACTGGTCTAAAAAGGGAGTCTATTTAAAGGCTAGAGTATACAAATTAGTTTTAAGGTGAGACTTGAATGCTTCTACTGAGGTGGCATCTCGAACTGTTACCGGGAGGGCATTCCAGAGTACTGGAGCCCGAAATGAAAAAGCTCTACAGCCTGCAGACTTTTTTTGGGCTTTGGGGATCACTAATAAGCCGGAGTCCTTTGAACGCAGATTTCTTGCCGGGACATATGGTACAATACAATCGGCAAGATAGGATGGAGCTAGACCGTGTAGTATTTTATACGTAAGTAGTAAAACCTTAAAGTCACATCTTAAGTGCACAGGAAGCCAGTGCAGGTGAGCCAGTACAGGCGTAATGTGATCAAACTTTCTTGTTCTTGTCAAAAGTCTAGCAGCCGCATTTTGTACCAACTGTAATCTTTTAATGCTAGATATGGGGAGACCCGAAAATAATACGTTACAGTAGTCGAGGCGAGACGTAACAAACGCATGGATAATGATCTCAGCGTCTTTAGTGGACAGAATGGAGCGAATTTTAGCGATATTGCGGAGATGAAAGAAGGCCGTTTTAGTAACGCTTTTAATGTGTGCCTCAAAGGAGAGAGTTGGGTCGAAGATAATACCCAGATTCTTTACCGTGTCGCCTTGTTTAATTGTTTGGTTGTCAAATGTTAGAGTTGTATTATTAAATAGAGTTCGGTGTCTAGCAGGACCGATAATCAGCATTTCCGCTTTTTTGGCGTTGAGTTGCAAAAAGTTAGCGGACATCCATTGTTTAATTTCATTAAGACACGCCTCCAGCTGACTACAATCCGGCATGTCGGTCAGCTTTAGGGGCATGTAGAGTTGGGTGTCATCAGCATAACAGTGAAAGCTAACACCGTATTTGCGTATGATGTCACCTAGCGGCAGCATGTAGATGCTGAAGAGTGCAGGGCCAAGGACCGAACCCTGGGGAACTCCACACGTTACCTTAACGTAGTCCGAGGTCACATTGTTATGGGAGACACACTGCATCCTATCAGTAAGATAAGAGTTAAACCAAGACAGGGCTAAGTCTGACATACCAATTCGTGTTTTGATACGTTCTAATAAAATATTATGATCGACAGTATCGAAAGCAGCGCTAAGATCGAGGAGCAGCAACATAGATGACGCATCAGAATCCATCGTTAGCAATAGATCATTAGTCATTTTTGCGAGGGCTGTCTCCGTGGAGTGATTTGCCCTGAAACCGGATTGAAAGGTTTCACATAGATTGTTAGACGCTAAGTGTTCATTTAACTGCTCCGCAACAATTTTTTCGAGGATTTTTGAAATAAAGGGAAGGTGAGACACCGGTCGGTAGTTTACCATGAGGTCAGGATCGAGGTTAGGTCTTTTAAGAAGAGGATGAATAACCGCTTTTTTGAATGCTAGGGGAACAGTGCCCGAGGAAAGTGATAAGTTTATAATACTTAGCACTGATGGACCTAATAATACAAAGAGCTCCTTGATCAGTTTCCCAGGAAGAGGGTCAAGTAAACATGTTGTTTGTTTTATTCCATTTACACGTTGTAACAATTCCTCTAAAACAAAGCTTTTTTTTTTTTCTTTCAAACTGTCATCGCTTAAAACATAATATTGAATCAGATTCAATGTTATTATGAATTATTGACCTATCCAAGTTTCCGATTACTTAACATCAAATATTCCACTAAGAAAAATATTTTTGGGGGAAGATTTATCAAATTTGTTAAATAAATAATCATAAACATTTATATTTTGTTGTTTTCTTACTGTACCGAAAATTAACCGAACCGTGACCTCTGAACCGAAGTACGTACCGAACCATACCGAACCAAAATTTTTGTGTACCGTTACACCCCCAGTAAATACAATTATTAATACAATACTACCTCAACATACAAGTCATTTAAGATACGGGCTGTTTCTTGACTTTTTCTTATGCTTTTGGTTGAAGCAATATTTGTAACCAGGTTTGTGCCGTTCCAGCAGTTAAGAGTTAAACACAAGTTTTGATTAGACAGTTGATGTGCACAGTTGGGCAGGGATAGACTCCCTGCCCTCCAACCATCAGAACTAAGAACATGAGTGCGAAGGAGGAGATGCGGACGACCAAATCAGAGAGAAACCATTAAAAAAATATTATGTTTATCTTTACATCGCTGCTAGGGATGTAACGATAAACGCTTTTATTGATTACTGTGATAATTGAAAAAATGTGATTGATAACTCAATATCCAGCTTAAATGCTAACTTGTGATCGATCTATCCTCAGAAGAATACAGGAAGTGAACTTGCATCATGTCACATAAACCAGAAATGTACATCGTTATTTTAAAAATTAAAACAGAAGAACCTAAACACATTTAAACCCTCAAATAAAAACAATATAGCTTTGGAGAAGCCAGAACAATACATAATGTTTCTTCTGCCAAAAAATATAATGTGTGTTTACTTCCTTCTTTCTGTCATAAAACGTGTGTGGGTAAATACTTTCTGACCATATTTAACAATACCATTAACGTCTTGGGTCACAGTAAAAGTAGTTTAAAAATGTTTATATTCTTACATCATTAGTCAACACCTATGCACCAAAATCCAGGCCAATTTAATCAGCTTTTACTGTTTCGGGAACTGGCTCATACTGGTATATTGTTAGTTCCTTTATGCACCGGAATGAAAATGACATTTGTTAAGAAACTTGTCAACCTTCATTCCGATCACAGACTATTAAGATGATATCTTAAATACAAGGCAAGAAGTTATGATAAAGAACACAATCCTGTCACTGGATGTGCTATTATCAACAGTATTGTAGAGCTGAAACGATTTCTCCAGTAATTCGATGACAAAATATATTAAAGGAATTTTTGCTGCCTCGAGGCGTTGTTAAAAATTTTTTACAGCATTTTTCCCCTTTCAGTTTTCTTTCGTTTTGCACGGACTGTTTAGGTATTGCACAGCGTGTTTACATCACAGATCATACGCCCCCTGCACTGCACAACACCGGTCTTTTGAATACGCTTGAGTTTAGAAAACCTTTACGCCGATATAACTTGCAATGGCAGAAACCGCAGAAAGCAGTGGACAAGAGCCATAGACAAATGAAGGAATTAAGAAGCGACAAAAGTTGTCCAAGGTGTGGGAACACTTCACACTAAAATCGAAGAAAAACGCAGTACTGTGCAAACATTTCTAAGTGTGGCTCGCATACCATAATAGCACAAGTTTGATGCTGTAGCACCTACAGAGAAAGCATCTGTTTAAAGGACATCCGAAGGTGAGGTAAATCATCTGTTATCAAATGTAAACGTAAAAGTTGTGTTAGTAAAATAAATGTTATTCATTATGATAACCAGGATGTGTTCTCTCACTCCCATAATGTCATCAAATGACGCCAAAAGGTGTTGAAACCTAACAACGCTATCCGAACTTCTTGTTCAACTAGCCTTTCATTAGTAACCACGCGAAAGTAGTCGCGCAAAGTTATTCGGGTTATTCAAGTCATGCAACCACCTTCTACTTGGATAGCTTGCACTTCCACCCACTATAGTCTCTATAGCATAGGCGCCGATCTACATTGCTGCCAGTGGGTGCTCGGACGGGCGTTTGAAGCTCCTTTTCTGAGCATGCGCGGTTTTTGCTTGGTGGTGACTCACCACTGGTTGCACATTTCAAATGCAGTATTTTAGGGCACTATCCACTTGTTATGTTTAATATAATGAAAACTGTTCTCATTGTTTTATTTTTGATACTAAGATTATAGTTTTATTTTAACTTCCTCAGGGAATATTAATTTTGAACTAATTTTATATAGATGTGTTTTCATCTCAAGCATGTGATGATGGCAAAATGAACATTGATTCTTAAAATTTAAATCTGTTATCATTATTATTAAGTGGTTCGTCTTTTTATATTGTTTATTGTTGGCATGTTGAAAACGGCTCAGCGAATTTGCGTGGAGAAACCACCATTTAAACGGCACCGTATAATAATCATCAAAAACGCACGAGAGACAAGAACTTTGTTTATGCGGTCACACCACACAGCACATAGGGCTGTGAGGGCATCTGTTTTTATTAGCACACACAAATTAGCACAATCAACCATGGACACATTTCAGCTATGCGTGTCACCCTTCAGTAATGAAAACAGGTGTTTAGGAAATAAAAGACAATTAGGCCAAACTCAATAGTTGAAGGCACATCTTAACATGTATAATTAAACCTTAATTAAGCAAAAATATTGCTCCGGTCCGGTCCGGTTGCACCAAATAATAAAATAAATCCATTTGATAAAGTCAAAATACAAATAAGGAAACAAGAGACGTATGTCACACTCTTTTGTAAAGTAAATGTGTACAGCCAATATGGGCATCTACATCAACAATATGATTTCCCTGAGAAGCTGGACAGGACAAAAAAAACATCTAAAAAAATATGATTTATTCGATTAATCGATCAGGATATTCAATAGAATACTCAGTTACTAAAATATTCGATAGCTGCAGCTCTGTAGTATAGTAATGTTAAGGGCTTAGAGTCATTTTCAGTTATGCAATTAAAAGGGGAATTGCACGTTTTTGGAATTTTGCCTATTGGTCACAATCATTATGAAATACATACATTCATTTATTGCTTTATTTTGTGACCGCCACAAATACGTTTGGACAGCTACACATAGATTCTTTGGCTCACTTTCCATTTTCTCCGGTTCCGGGTCACCGTGAGTGACTGCTCGCTGTTGCTAAAAACTAGCTAGCTGCTAAGCTAACGAAGCTAGCACACGGAGAAAGGAAGCGCCAAACTGAAGGAAGTTACTCACCTTCACCACTTCTCCGAAGACAACTGGCACTCCATTCGGGGACAGAAAGTTCTGTGAGTATGGCTTCCTGCACTTCGTGCACCTTAATCATGGATAGGTTGGCTCTGCTAGAGAGCCGTGTCCGCCAGTTAGAGCACTGTAATTTCGTAACGTTAGATATTGCGGACACATCTGCTAGCGTTAGCTGTAGCGAGCTAACTAGCCCAACTTGTAGCAGTCCTAAGCGGCCTACAAGCAACGGTGTACCGGTTGAGACGCATAACAGATTTAGCCCTTTAGCTAGCCCTACACCCCAGTCCACCGAGCACCACATTTTAGTCATAGGGGACTCCATCACCCGAAACATAAAGCTTAGCAAGCCAGCCACAATTAGGTATATTACCGGGGCCAGGGCACCTGACACTGAAGCTAATCTTAGGGAGCTAACTCGCAAAAGGCCTAGTAAACACGTACAACAGGCTAACCGCAACATTAGTTATGCGAACATAGTTATACACGTTGGCTCCAATGACACTAGGATGAGACAGTCGGAGATTACAAAGAGAAACATAGCCAGGACTTGTGATCTCACTAGAAAGATGTCCAGGCATCGAGTAATCGTCTCTGGCCCCCTGCCTGCGAGTGGCAATGATGAGAACATATAGCAGATTAGTCTCGCTTATAATAAGTGGCTGGCTAGCTTCTGTAGACAACAGGGACTAACGTATATTGATAATTGGCCCTCCTTCTGGGGCATACCTGGCTTGCTAATGAGAGACGGCCTACACCCTAACCGGGAAGGCGCTATCATCTTGAGGAGGAACATAGATTTCTCGTTGAGTCACAACTTACTAACTGCACTAGAGCAAGCCCGGTCACAGGCAATTACAGAGCCTGCTAGTCTGGGTGAAGAGTCAGTTAAGTTAGAACTAGCCAGCGCCAGGCTGGATAATCCCTGCACACATAGCAAATTTCTTAGAATAATACACAAGGTGGCGACTTGTCCAGGGTGTACCCTGCCTTCCGCCCGATTGTAGCTGAGATAGGCGCCAGCGCCCCCCGCCACCCCGAAAGGGAATGAGCGGTAGGAAATGGATGGATGGATGGAATACACAACTCACATAATGTTTTTTCTGCTATGACTGTGCCAGAGTTGGACATGCGTTCTACTGAGGTGGCAAATTATGATGCGTTCAGTTTATCGCAGCACCAAGCAAACTCTGAAAATACCCGTCATATCTATTCCTAGATAGAGTCGTAATTATTTTAAGTGCACTACGAATAATAAACGCAACATTATTAATATTGATACTACGGATAATTTGATCAAAACTCCTTAAAACAGCCCACTACCTATAATATGAGCTTCTTATACATAAGATCATTGTCTCCCAAAACGTTATTAGTTAATGAGGTCATTAGTTAATGAGGTCATTAGAGACAACAATCTTAACGTCATCGGTCTCAGCGAAACCTGGCTTAAACCAGACGACTTTTTTGCGCTAAATGAGACTTATTCTCCTAACGATACGAATGCGCATATTGCCCGTCCCCTTAAAAGGGGTGAAGGGGTCGTACTAATATACAACAAAAACTTTAACCTTAGCCCTAACCAAAATAATGAATATAAATCATTTGAGGTGCTCACAATTAGGTCTGTCACACCGCTGCCTCTATACCTGGCTGTTATCTACCGCCCTCCAGGGCCCTATTCGGACCTTATCAGTGAATTCTCAGAGTTTGTTGCTGATTTAGTGACGCACGCCGATAATATAATTATGAGGGACTTTAATATCCATATGAATACCCCATCGGACCCACCGTGCGTGGCGCTCCAGACTATAATTGATAACTGTGGTCTTACACAAATAATAAATAAACCCACGCATTGCAACGGTAATACGATAGACCTAGTGCTTGTCAGGGGTATCACCGTTTCCAAAGTTATGATACTCCCGTATACTAAAGTAATGTCCGATCATTACCTTATAAAATTCAAAGTTCAGAATCATGTTCAGCAAGCTAATAATAATAATAACTGCTGTAGCAGCCGCAACATTAATGCTGCCACAACGACGACTCTTGCTGGCCTACTGCCCTCGGTAATGGCACCATTCCCAAAGTATGTGGGCTCTATTGATAACCTCAATAACAATTTTAACTACGCCCTGCGCGAAACCATTGATAGTATAGCACCGCTGAAGTTAAAAAAAGGCTCCAAAAAGGCGTACCCCGCGGTTTACAGAAGAAACTAGAGCTCAGAAATGATCATGTAGAATGCTGGAACGCAAATGGCGTACGACTAAACTCGAGGTGCACCATCAAGCATTGAGTGATAGTTTAATAACTTATAAACACATGCTTACCTTAGCTAAAGCTAAATATTACTCAAATCTCATCAGCCTTAATAAAACGATCCTAAATTTTTGTTTAGTACAGTACCATCGCTAACCCAACAAGGGACTCCTTCCAGTAGCTCCACCCACTCGGCAGATGACTTTCTGAATTTCTTTAATAAGAAAATTGAACTCATTAGAAAGGAGATTAAAGACAATGCGTCCCAGCTACAACTGGGTTCTATTAACAATGATACGACTGTATATACGGCGGATACTGCCCTCCAAAATAGCTTCTCTCGTTTTGATGAAATAACATTAGAAAAATTGTTACAACGTGTAAATGGAATAAAACAAACAACATACTTACTTGACTTACTTCCTGGGAAACTTATCAATGGGCTCTTTGTATTATTAGATCCATCAGTGGTAAATATTATAAACTTATCACTTTCCTCTGGCACTGTTCCACTAGCATTCAAAAAAGTGGTTATTCATCCTCTCCTTAAAAGACCTAACCTCCATCCTGACCTCATGGTAAGCTACCGACCGGAGTCTCACCCTCACTTTATTTCGAAAATCCTCGAAAAAATTTGTTGCAGAGCAGTTAAATGAACTCTAAGCATCTAACAATCTATGTGAAACCTTTCAATCCGGCTTCAGGGCAAATCACTCTACGGAGACAGCCCTCGCAAAAATGACTAATGATCTATCGCTAACGATGGATTCTGATGCGTCATATATGCAGTGCGTCTCCCATAACAATGTGATCTCGGACTATGTTAAGGTAACGTGTGGAGTTCCCCAGGGTTTGGTCCTTGGCCCTGCACTCTTCAGCATTTACATGTTGGCGCTAGGTGACACCATACGCAACTACGGTGTTAGCTTTCACTGTTATGCTGATGACACCCAACTCTACATGCCCCTAAAGCTGACCAACATGCCGGATTGTAGTCAGCTGGAGGCGTATCTTAATGAAATTAAACAATTGATGTCCGCCAACTTTTTGCAACTCAACGCCAAAAAAACGGAAATGCTGATTATTGATCCTGCTAGACACCAACCTCTATTTAATATTACAACTTTAACATTTGACAACCAAACAATTAAACAAAGCGACTCGCTAAAGAATCTGGGTATTATCTTCGACCCAACTCTTTCGTTTGAGTCACACATTAAAAGCGTTACTAAAACGGCCTTCTTTCATCTCCGTTATATCGCTAAAATTTGCTCCATATTGTCCACTAACGACGCTGAGATCATTATCCATGCGTTTGTTACGTCTCGATTACTGTAACGTATTATTTTCGGGTCTCCCCAATTCTAGCATTAAACGATTACAGTTAGTACAAAATGCGGCTGCTAGACTTTTGACAAGAACAAGAAAGTTTGATCATATTACGCCTATACTGGCTCACCTGCACTGGCTTCCTGCGCACTTAAGATGTGACTTTGAGCTTTTACTACTTACGTATAAAATACTACACAGTCCAGCTCCAGCCATCTTGCCGATTGTATTGTACCATATGTCCCGGCAAGAAATCTGCGTTCAAAGGACTCCGGCTTAATATGCGGTCCTCTCCAAGGTTTCTCATAGTCATCATTGTCGACGTCCCACTGGGGTGAGTTTTTCCTTGCCCTTATGTGGGCCCTACTGAGGATGTCGTTGTGGTTTGTGCAGCCCTTTGAGGCACTTGTGATTTAGGCCTATATAAATAAACATTGATTAATTGATTTATTGATTTGGCACTACTACTGGTCTGACTTTGCTCTTAAACACATTATAAAAGGACAGTCTGTGAATGTAGCTTGTCGTAACAAATCCATGTCGACATCATAACTGATATATTCATATATTTAACAATTATTCAGACCATTTTTAGATTGTCTTTTTCAAAAAAGCAAGTAAAGCTCCTTTTATAGAGCAGCAGATGTGACATGAAAAAATTACAAAAATAAAGTGAATTTGTGTTTATAAACACATTTTGCTTTTCATGTTGCTCACTTTTTATCTTCCACAGGTCCCTAAAAATGACATGCGAATTAGACGATGACATAATGTAGCCTCCTTTAACTCACCACCACAGATAGATTGCAGTCCTGTAGGAAACACTGTTCTTTGAGAATTTATCAAATGTGCTCCATTTTGAGAGATACTGGATCTGAGAGAATAATATACTACTTACCAAAAAATTCCAATTAGTATTGATGCGGTCTGCCAGGCCGGTGATGAGTAAGGTGAGGTAGGCGGAGGAGAGGAAAAAGGCAATGACAGACACACACATGACCCAGCCTTGCAGCAGAGGAACGGGAACATTGGAGGAAGCCACCAGGATCCATACTAAACCACCAAATAACTGCAAACACAAGCATCAAACACATCAGCATCATAAATATTAGCATTAAACATTAAGGTATTAATCAATCAAAATATAATAATTAACACAAACAATTGTGTTTTTAATGGCAATAAAACACATAATGACAACATTTCCACATACCGTATTTTTCGGACTATAATTTACAGTTTTTTTCATAGTTTGGCCGGGGGTGCGACTTATACTCAGGAGCGACTTATGTGTGAAATTTTCAACATATTACCGTAAAATATCAAATAATATTATTTAGCTCATTCACGTAAGAGACTAGACGTATAAGACTTCATCGGATTTAGTGATTAGGAGTGACAGATTGTTTGGTAAACTTATAGCATTTTCTATATGTTATAGTTGTTTGAATGACTCTTACCATAATATGTTACGTCAACATACCAGGCACCTTCTCAGTTGGTTATCTGTGCCTCATGTAACGTACACTTATTCATCCTGTTGTTCACTATTCTTTATTTATTTTAAATTGCCTTTCAAATGTCTATTCTTGGTTTTGGGTTTTAGCAAATAAATTTCCCCCAAAAATGCGACTTATACTCCAGTGCGACTTATACTTGTATATGTTTTTTTCCTTCTTTATTATGCATTTTTGGCAGGTGCGATTTATACTTCGGAGCGATTTATACTCCGAAAAATAAGGTATATAAGATTGATACCTTGGTACATGCATGTGGTAATAATTCACTCCACATTAGGCACAGTATGCATAAAGTGTTACAGAGGATCCCAAACATGTGGAGAACATGTAATTTCTATGTTTTCAATTTCTGTCCAGTCCATCCTAAAGCAGCTTGATCAGACTGGAGATGTTTTTGAGCTATGAGCTTTTTATTTGTGTTTGTTTGTGTATTAAGTGCTAGAAATCTTCTTCAGCCGACACTGAGGAAGATGAATACAATTAATTAATTGAAAAAATAAATAAATACTGTCCGTACCCAAGGTAATATTTTATTATTCCTTTGTGTTAATAGACTTGAATTACCTCGTAATGTGTGTGTCCCGCTAAAAAAACTTTTGGAACATCACACATATATTTGATGCTCCCTGTCCGTAATTTTTCATAATAGGGCTGGGCGATATATCGATCCACTTGATATATCGCGGGTTTGTCTCTGTGCGATATAGAAAATGATTATATCGTGATATTCAAGTATACGTTCTCACGCAGTTGCTTTTAGCTGCGGGCACTAAAATGCATGCGTTTCTTACTCTTTCTTGTCTCTCCTTCTCACAGACACTTAAAACAAGCGCACTTTCTTACATTCGTCACGCATGCAACGTCACAGGCCCTCCCCGAGCAGAGAGGTAGCGGCATGGGTAACGTTAGCTGTGATGCTAACGGTGTGTTGCGAGTGTAATACGAAAGAGAGAAGGTGCGAATCTGGTAACAAATGGAGGAAAAATTAATTCCCTACAAAAACAGCACGGGGTTCATCATCTGGCAGTGGATTGGCTTTAAGCGGGAACATGTTGGAACATTTATACGGCAGAAGCGTTGCTACAAAAAGTAGCACCACTGCTAATTTGTAGCATCATTTGAAAAGTCACCAGCTAGAGCGTGGGGGTGGCAACCTTTACCACCCGAAGAGCCATTTTGACCCGTTTCACAAAATAAAGAAAACAATGGGTGCCACAAAACTCTTTTGAAATTTAAAAAGAAATAACACTGCATACGGAGTTTTTTTTTTTTTTTTGCTTTGTGCTATGTATTAACCAGGGGTGTCAGACATGCGGCCCGCACCTTAATATGAAAATTTAATGTTAGTGCGGCCCGCAAGATTTAAAGTAATGTCGTTGGACAGCATCACACTTGCCAACCCTCCCAAACTTTCCGGGAGACTCCTGGAATCCAGAGCAAATATTCAACATTAATACGGGCGTTCCATGAATGCGCTGCCTTTTGTGGGGCCGTATAGCTCGGTTGGTAGAGCGACCGTGCCAGCAACTTGAGGAGTTGCAGGTTCGATCCCCACTTCCGCCAGCCATCCTAGTCACTGCCGTTGTGTCCTTGGGCAAGACACTTCACCCACCTGCTCTCAGTGCCACCCACACTGGTTTAAATGTAACTTAGATATTGGGTTTCACTATGTAAAGCGCTTTGAGTCACTAGAGAAAAAGCGCTATATAAATATAATTCACTTTACTCTACAACATGTACAAATGTCTAGCACAGCCCAGCCACGAATTGTATGTGGTTTCCTTGAACACACTCAGACGACTGCAAGGCATACTTGTTCAACAGCCATACAGGTTACACTGAGAGTTGTGATATAATAAACTTTAACACTCTTACTAATATGCGCCTGTATAGCTGTTGACTGGGCTACATTATACATTCCCGCTGGCACCAAATCCCCCACACACCCGTCCGTGCGTCGGTTGAGGTGGGCGGGATTGTGGGGTTGGGCGGGGTTTGGTGCAAGCGGGGTTGTATGATGTAGCCCGGAAAAGTTACGGATGCATGGGATTCCGGGTATTTGTTCTGTTGTGTTTATGTTGTGTTACAATGCGGATGTTCTCCCGAAATGTGATTGATATTCTTGTTTGGTGTGGGTTCACCGTGTGGCGCATATTAGTAAGAGTGTTAAAGTTGTTTATATCACAACTCCCAGTGTAACCTGTAGAGCTATTGACCAAGTATGTCTTGCAGTCACTTTTGTTTATCAACAGTGGCTGCATACTACATGTGACCAGCTGGCGTGCAGATAGCAGTGTGTAAAAGCAGGCGCAACAACGAGTTTTAGAGGGTTGTAAAGGCATTTCCATCAGGGCACGCCCTCAATATTATCGACTAGGTGAAAATCGGAGAATGCTGGGAGAAGCATTAAACTCCAGAAATCCATCCATCCATCTATTTTCTACCGCTTATTCCCTTTCGGGGTCGCGGGGGGCGCTGGCGCCTATCTCAGCTACAATCGGGCGGAAGGCAGGGTACACCCTGGACAAGTCGCCACCTCATCGCAGGGCCAACACAGATAGACAGACAACATTCACACTCACATTCACACACTTGGGCCAATTTAGTGTTGCCAATCAACCTATCCCCAGGTGCATGTCTTTGGAGGTGGGAGGAAGCCGGAGTACCCGGAGGGAACCCACGCATTCACGGGGAGAACATGCAATCTCGGGATAATCGGGGTTGTCGGCAATTATGCAGCTGAGCCACATTAGAGTCATCGAAGGGCCGCGGGTTGCCAACCCCTGTGCTAGAGAATGAAGAGTGCTTTAAACTGCATATCAACATCTCCGTTCGGTGCCACACCTACAAAATGCCGTAGCAACAATTTCCACATCAACACCGTAGGACGGTGGTTCTCAACCTTTTTTCAGCGATGTACCCCCTGTGAAAATTTTTTTAATTCAAGAAGCCTTTTTGGTTGAAAAAAAGTGATAAAGAAGTAAAATACAGCCCTATTTTATCAGTTTCTGATTTATTAAATTGTTTAACAGTGCAAAATATCGCTAATTAGTAGTGGTCTTTGTTGAACTATTTGGAAAAAAAGTTATAAAAATAACTAAAAACTTGCTGACAAATAAACAAGTGATTCAATTATAAATAAAGATGTCTACACATAGAAGTAATCATCAGCTTAAAGTGCCCTCTTTGGGGATTGTAATCGAAATGCATCTGGATTCATGAACTTCATTCTAAACATATCTTCACAAAAAAAGGAAATCTTTAACATCAATATTTATGGATTATGTCCACAAAAAATCGAGCTGTCAACACTGAAATTGCATTGTTGTATTTCTTTTCCCAGTTTATGAACTTAAATTCATATTTTGTTGAAGTATCATTCAATAAATATATTTTTAAAGGATTTTTGAATTGTTGCTATTTTTACAACATTTAAAGAAAATCTCACGTACCCCTTGGCATACCTTAAAGTACCCCCAGGGGTACTCGTACCCCCATTTGAGAACCACTGCCGTAGGACATATACTATTTGATATGCAGCCCATTTTTATGTGACACTTATTGAAATATCTTGTGTGACATCATGCACAAAACTGCACTTTATTTGTTTTTAACTATTGTAGTAGCGTTCTGTACAAGAAGTGCACTTTAGTTTAGTGTGGTTTTGGTATGTCATCTTAGTGACATCATGCACAAACAGTGTTTCCCACAGGTCAGGCATCTATTTGTGGTGGTGTGTAAAATTAAATGCTATTTCACATTATTTGACCAGTAGCAGTTACACCCATCTGAACAGGTCAGCCACCTGTTTAAAGCCAGATCACAGTTGAAATCTTGAAACTGATATGTGATTTGACCACAATGTAAAAGACTGAAAACATTTCCGGGGGGTCCAGGTGCCCTGGTGGGGGGACAAGGGAGGCAACGCCCCCCGAAGCTCCAGGTTTTTCACCAATTTAACATGCTAAAATTAACAAAGACAGCACCATTTTGAAGAAAATATTTTAGTATTTAAAGTAATGAAAACATCATTAATAGAACATACACACCCCAATTATCCTAATGAATCATTGTATATGGTTCAGTCCCAACAGTATTTAGTCACTAATATTTACATCTTGTGTTCATTTCACATCCACAGGTGTCACAATGATCAGTGTTATTATCTACAGTTTATTTACAGTATTACCACATTACTTCAGTTCACTTCTTTTAAAAAGACAGAAATGTAGAAGTCAATATTGCCTCAAATATTTGAAAGTGACAGGGAAGTTAACATCAATGCGCATAAAAACGGAAACGGAAGTGGAACTTTCAAAGTAAACGGTTTCAAAAGCAAGAGTCTTCACTAAAGATTAAACAATAAAAATTATAAAAATAGACCGTGATTGATAACACAGAACAATTCCCATTATATATCAATAAAAGTTGTCTAAGTCTAAACTGACGGACCGGAGAAGCTCGCCAACATTAGCTAGCTTAAATGCTAACACTAAAACAATACATTAACGTCTTTCTCCGATAAATAACGACATACCCGAATATGAGCGAGTATAACCACATAACTGTGTCAGCAATTAAGACATTAAACTGCGCACATTAAAGCCACATGACGCAGTAGGCCTGTGAGCTCAAGACAGAGTGATCGATCGATCGATACTGAAGCAACGACAACCTGGATGACCCACGTGTGTTTATTGACAACAGGGTTATAACCTGCACACGTTAGCTCGTCGGTATGGTAACAGGTGACTGTTACTGCGTGCGTCTGCCCGTCCCAAAAATAAAAATTAAGAAAATCCGAGTCTGTGCTGCACACTGCAGAGGTTCGGACCACTTTTGAACTTGTTT
The DNA here is from genome assembly GCF_033978795.1 of Nerophis ophidion. Taxonomy (NCBI): domain Eukaryota; kingdom Metazoa; phylum Chordata; class Actinopteri; order Syngnathiformes; family Syngnathidae; genus Nerophis; species Nerophis ophidion. Next base: position 46,675,788 of record NC_084621.1, on the reverse strand, counting down.
GCCAAGACGTCTTACCCTCGTATTTTGATCCGGTCGGTCAGTTATTCCTTTACTTCGTCGTTGTCTTCTTCTTCTTCTGACCCACCAGGTAAATTAAGTGCAATTGGCGGAGTTACAATGCATAGTAGGCTACCGCCACCTACTGCACCGGAGTTGTAACTACAAGCTCCATTCACAGAAAGAGTCCCATTGCTTTTATGAGCGGTCAAAGTCAAAAGCCGAAAAATCTATTTGTGGCGGCCGTAATTCTTTCGTGGCGGGCCGCATCATATAAATGAATGTGTGGGGAAACCCTGACAAAAGTGCACAAATAAGCTTGTTTTAAAAAGTCTGGGACAATCTTGCAATTTCTGTTTTGAAATGACATGAATATTTGTGTCATTGCTTAATAACTGTTTAATAAATACATTTTTGGTCAAATAACTTAGTTGTGATTTCCCTCTCTGCATGAAAGTTTAAAATGAGCATATATTAATGATGTATGAAGAAGAATGTTTTAATGTAGACACATAGAATCATCATACTGCTGTGATTACATGCATCAAGTTTGTCCATTTAAGGCAAAGGCAAAATATCGAGATAAATCCTCGAAAAAATTGTTGCGGAGCAGTTAAATGAACACTTAGCGTCTAACAATCTATGTGAAACCTTTCAATCCGGTTTCAGGGCAAATCACTCCACGGAGACAGCCCTCGCAAAAATGACTAATGATCTATTGCTAACAATGGATTCTGATGCGTCATCTATGTTGCTGCTCCTCGATCTTAGCGCTGCTTTCGATACCGTCGATCATAATATTTTATTAGAACGTATCAAAACACGAATTGGTATGTCAGACTTAGCCCTGTCTTGGTTTAACTCTTATCTTACTGATAGGATGCAGTGTGTCTCCCATAACAATGTGACCTCGGACTACGTTAAGGTAACGTGTGGAGTTCCCCAGGGTTCGGTCCTTGGCCCTGCACTCTTCAGCATCTATATGCTGCCGCTAGGTGACATCATACGCAAATACGGTGTTAGCTTTCACTGTTATGCTGATGACACCCAACTCTACATGCCCCTAAAGCTGACCAACACGCCGGATTGTAGTCAGCTGGAGGCGTGTCTTAATGAAATTAAACAATGGATGTCCGCTAACTTTTTGCAACTCAACGCCAAAAAAACGGAAATGCTGATTATCGGTCCTGCTAGACACCGAACTCTATTTAATAATACAACTCTAACATTTGACAACCAAACAATTAAACAAGGCGACACGGTAAAGAATCTGGGTATTATCTTTGACCCAACTCTCTCCTTTGAGGCACACATTAAAAGCGTTACTAAAACGGCCTTCTTTCATCTCCGTAATATCGTAAGTGTAAGGTCTTCAGCGGAGACCAAGAGTTAGCCATGCTAGCTAGCTAAACTTCCCCTCAGATTCCCCATGCACCTTTAAATTTTTTTATTTTGGATCTCAGTACATTTATCTAACTGTGAAGCAAAACGTGTGAACTTACTATTTCTAAGAGGACAAGCGCTCCAGAGTAAGTCCTCAACACGTCCAGTCCCAGTGGCAGCGAAAGGGTGGGCGCCGGGAAGGAGGTGGCAGCGGGATTCGTAGCGGGATTCGTAGCCGGATCCGACATCTCTCCTTCCGCCTCTCACTCGCTCTCTCTCGCCGCTGTTTACTCGTCCTCCCTCCTGGCTCTGACCCGTTGTAAAGCCGCTGGAACAAAGGACAAGAGTTGTGGGGGGTAAATTCCTCAGGAGTCAAGTATCCCCTATTGAACAGGTTGGACAGGTGCACTCCGGGCCGCTCCCAGACGGCAACAATGGTGCTGCGTTCAAAGACATCACGGAAACATTAGTGTCCAATTGGACTGTCATGAAAGAATGCTGCTACTATGCAGGGCCTGCAGAGGCTAAAGTGGGACTCTCAGCACGATTTTATTTGGAACCCCCCCAACCCCCATCCATCCATTTTCTACCGTTTGACCCTTTTAGGATCGCGGGGGGTCGCTGGAGCCTATCTTAGCTGCATTCGGGCAGAAGGCAGCGTACACCCTGGACAAGTCGCAATCTCATCGCAGCCCCCCCAGCCTGATATTCCTTCCATTTTCTACCGCTTATTCCCTTTGGGGTCACGGGGGGCGCTGGTGCCTATCTCAGCTACAATCGGGTGGAAGGCGGTGTACACCCTGGACAAGTCGCTACCTCATCGCAGGGCCAACACAGATAGACAACATTCACACTCACATTCACACACTAGGGCCAATTTAGTGTTGCCAATCAACCTATCTCCAGGTGCATGTTTTTGGAGGTGGGAGGAAGCCGGAGTACCCGGAGGGAACCCACGCATTCACGGGGAGGACATGCAAACTCCACACAGAAAGATCCCGAGCCCGGGATTGAACCCTGACTACTCAGTACCTTTGTATTGTGAGGCAGACGCACTAACCCCTCTTCCACCGTGAAGCCCAGCCCTATACTATTTTTTTTAAATGTATTCATTCATATCTAACTTGAATTTAATTTGATGCATATTTTGTGCTAAATCAAATAAACGGGAAATACATTTTTCAGTATGTTTTTGGTGCAAATTAACAAATTAATATCTTTAAAACATATACAGTGGAACCTCATTTAAATAACTTAAATGGTTCTTCAACAGGGTTCATAAATCGAAAACTCTGCATGGTGAAGCAGACTTCTCCATAAAAAAACAATGTATATATGAATAATGGTTCCAGCCTAAACAAAAGTCCATAGTTAAGGTTTGTACACTTAGAACACAATTTAAAGTGCCATACAGTAACATAACAGAGGGTGAAGTATCAACATAATATTTAATCCATCCCATCCATTTTCTACTGCTTGTCCCTTTTAGGGGCACCCTGGACAAATCGCCACCTCATCACAGGGCTAACACAGACAGACGACATTCACACTCACATTCAGACACGGGGGTAAATTTAGTTTTGCCAATCAACCTATCCCCAGGTGCATGTCTTTGGAGGTGGGAGGAAGCCCGAGTAACCAGAGGGAATACACGCAGTCATGGGGAGAACATGCAAACTCCATACAGAAAGACCCCGAGCCAAGGGATCGAACCCAGGACCTCGTATTGTGAGGCACACGCACTAACCTCTGCCCATATTATTTAATAACAAGCCAAAACAATACAGTAGTGACAAGCTGCTCTCCCTGTATGCGCTCCGCTGCCAACACATGTACACACACAGAAGTCACTTTAGTGCCCTTACCACAAAAATCCTTAACTTTAACAATCATATTGCTACAATAATAAACATTTCAAAAAACAAAATCCACCTACATTAACAATGGCAAAAGAGCAGGGGATGTGTATATATATATATCTATATATATATATATATATATATAGATATATATATATACATATATATATATATATGTATATATATATATATATATGTATCTATATGTATATATATATATATATATATATATACATATATATATACAAATATATGTACATGTATATATATATGTTTATATATATATATACATATGTATATATGTATATATATACATGTATATACATATGTGTATACATGTATATATATATTTATATATATATATATATATATATATATATACATATGTAAATATGTGAAGTGAAGTGATTTATATTTATATAGCGCTTTTTCATATATATATATATATATATATATATATATATATACATATGTAAATATGTGAAGTGAAGTGATTTATATTTATATAGCGCTTTTTCATATATATATATATATATATATATATATATATATATATATATATATATATATATATATATATATATATATATATATATATGAAATTTATATAAATTTGCGAATACAGGAGAGGGTTGTCCAAAGAGCCATTTGTGGGTCCCAGCTTGCTTCAAATCTAGAAACACAAACAAAAAAGGCAAAAATAGCAAAAAGAAGGAAAAAAAAAAGCAAACATCCATAAAAATATTGAGAAAATACCAATGAAAATGCTTAAAATTATAATTAAAAACACGTTGTGACCTATAACAAAGCTGAGAGCAGACTGCTTTTTCTTAGGATATGTAAATCTGATTTTTTTTTTTTTTGTCTCTGATGTTATGGCATTATGGAAACAATAATTGGACAGACTATTTTATTAGGGAAACGTACCAAACAATGTTTTGATCATTTGGTCATATCAGCAGACTGCATACAGTATAAAGTTATATTGATTCATAGCACACAACTTACAGCATTTAAGTCAATTATACATATAGCTACTGTTTGAAATACATACAAATTCATGATTTCAGTCTGTACAAAAAAAAGCAACGTATTAAATCGCTGCCCCTACATCCGTTAATCTTTCAGTACGCCACCCTCTGTGGAAAACATTTAGTGCTAGTATTTCAACAATTAACTGAATATAGAACGTCACTAGATTTTTTTTGTAGTTTATTAACAGTGTCAAAAGACAAAAGTTTCTCTAAAATTTTGACTGGTACTGTATGTCTGCCACTTCATCATAGAAACACATGAAATTGTGGTAAAAAAGCGACTGAGACGTAGTTAAAACAATCACCAATTGGTTATATAGGAGGGAAATGAAGGTTAAGAGTGAAATTTATCGATTACTTATAAGTGACTAAGGATACATATAACTAAGGGGACAATGGTGTGGCTACTGGTTGACTTGGACTTTGAAGGAGTTGAATAAGTAAATATATAATCATAAGTTAAGAGTTAAGACTTCGGCATTGACTGTCTTTGTTGTATTTTTTTGAAAAAACACATCAAGACTGAAACTTAAAGGTTAGGAAAGTTACTTTGCTGTTGTATTGAAAAGAGCACTTAAAACAGAAAAAACATGCCTCTGTTAATGTTTAGCTAGGATTTGGAATTTAAAAACCAATATTGACATAACCTCTTGAAAGCATTCTGACCTCAGTTGAGTTGAGGAAGAGAGGAGATGTTACAATGAACGACAGGACGGTGCCTCTCATCCCACGCTAGCAATGTTTTTTACGGCAGGACTGCTAGGCTGGCAAACCTTTATTACTTTTACCAGCAATCAGATACACTATGATGGAAATAGCAGGCAAAGTGGTGAAAAATCAGGAAGTCCCAGTGAGTCCTTTGCATGGACAAAACCTCAACACAGAAACAAAGGACATACTGTATAACACAAATGTCCATTGAATACTGTAACAACATTATTGGGATACTGTTGATATTAAGATTTTTAGGAATATTACATGCATTCAGAGTCTTTTTTTTTTGTCTTCTCTGAGCTGCCCTCTTATCGTGGTAGAGGAGTTTGCATGTCCCAATGATCCTAGGAGCTATGTTGCCCTGGGGATTTATGCCCCCTGGTAGGGTCTCCCAAGACAAACTGGTCCTAGGTTGGAGATCTGACAAGGAGCAACTCGAATAACTTTTATGAAGAATAAAGATTAAGGACTTGGATTTCCCTCGCCTGGAGCCAGGCCCGGATGTGGGGGACGATGGCGATTGCCTGCTGACCCGGCCGGGCACAGTCCGAAGAGGCAACGTGGGTCCCCCCTTCCATGGGCTCACTACCCATAGCAGGGGCCATAGAGGTCGGGTGCAATGTGAGCTGGGCGGCAGCTGAAGGCAAGGCACTTGGCGGTCCGATCCTCGGCTACATAAGCTAGCTCTTGGGATGTGGAACATCACCTAGCTGGGGGGAAGGAGCCTGAGCTAGTGCGAGAGTTGGAGAAGTTCCGGCTGGATATAGTTGGACCCACTACGACGCACAGCAAGGGCTCTGGAACCAGTTCTCTCGAGTGGGGCTGGACTCTCTTCCATTCTGGCGTTTTAGCAGTGAGAGGCGACGGGGTAGGGTGGAAATTCTTGTTGCCCCCCCGGCTCAAAGCCTGCACATTGGTGTTCAACCCAATGGATGAGTGAGTAGCTTCCCTCCGCCTTCGGGTGGTGGGACGGGTCCTGACTGTTATTTGCGCTTACCTGCCAAACGGCAGCTCCGAGTACCCACCCTTTTTGGATTCACTCGAGGGAGTACTGGAGAATGCTCCCCCTGGTCATTCCCTTGTTCTACTGGGGGACTTCAACACTCTTATTGGCAATGACAGTGAAACCTGGAGAGGCATGATTGGGAAGAATGGTCGCCCGGATCTAAACGGAGTGGTGTTTTGTTATTGGACTTTTGTGTTCGTCACGGATTGTCCATAACAAACACCATTTTCAAACATGAGGGTGTCCATATGTGCACTTGGCACCAGGACACCCTAGGCCGCAGTTCCATGATCAACTTAGTAGTGGTGTCATCGAATTTGCGGTCTCATGTTTTGGACACTCTGGTGAAGAGAGGGGCGGAGCTTTCTATCAATTACCACCTGGTGGTGAGTTGGCTGCAATGGTGGGGGAGGATGCCGAACAGACCTGGCAGGCCCAAACGCATTGTGAGGGTCTGCTGGGAACGCCAAGCAGAGTCTCCTGTCAGAGAGAGTTTCAATTCCCGCTTCTGGAAGAAATTTGGACATGTCACGAGGGAGACGCTGGACATTTAATCCGAGTGGACGATGTCCGTATCTCTATTGTCGAGCCGGCCGATTGGAGCTGTGGCTGCAAGGTGGTTGGTGCCTGTCGTGGCGGTAATCCTAGAACCTCGAGGGATGCCGTTAAGCTGAATAAAGAGTCCCATCGGGTTATTTTGGCTCATAGGACTTCGGAGGCAGCAGACAGGTACCGACAGGCCAAGCGGTGTGCGGCTTCAACGATCGCAGTGGCAAAAACTCGGACATGGGAGGAGTTCTGGGAAGCCATGAAAAACGACTTCCAGGCGGCTTCGAAGCAATTCTGGACCACCATCCGCCGCCTCCAAAAGGGGAAGCAGTGCACTGTCAACACCGTGTATGATGGGGATGATGTTATGCTAACCTCGACTGCGGATGTTGTGGATCGATGGAGAGGATACTTTGAAGACCTCCTCAATCCTACCAACACATCTTCCTATGAAGAAGCAATGCCTGGGGAATCTGTGGTGGGCTCTCCTATTTCTGGGGCTGAGGTTGCCGAGGTAGTTATAAGCTCCTTGGTGGCAAGGCCCCGGGGGCTCATCCGCCCGAAGTCCTTAAGGCTCCAGATACTGGGGGGCTGTCTTGGTTGACGAGAATCTGCAACATCGCGTGGAAATCGGGGTCGGTACCTATGGATTGACAGACCGGGGTGGTGGTTCCTCTCTTTAAGAAGGGGAACCGGAGGGTGTGTTCCAACTATCGTGGGATAACACTCCTCAGACTTCCTGGTAAGGTCTATTTAGGTGTACTGGAGAGGAGGCTACACCGGGTAGTTGAACCTCGAATTCAGGAGGAACGTGTGGTTTTCTTCCAGGTTGTGGAACTGGGGACCAGCTCTGTACTCTTGGAAGGGTCCTTGCGGGTGCATGGGAGTTTGCCCAACCAGTCTACATGTGCTTTGTGGACTTGGAGAAGGCATTCGACCGTGTACCCCTGTGGGGAGTGCTCAGAGAGTATGGGGCAGTGGCGTGTAGTCAGGGGAGGCAGGTGAGGCGGGGCCTCACGTGCCATTATGGAAAGAAAAAAAATGTAAAAAGAAAAAAAATATATTAATTGTTGTATGTGTCCTGTGATTATACTATAAAGTTATTTGCCATTTAACTTCACCAGTTTTAGATTATTTTTATTCAAAATCGCTGAATTTTCACATTTGCCGTTCATATACTGAGAAGAGACTTGCGGTGAGTCACAGCCAGTGAGCCTCCCCGTGGATTGTGCAATGACTCTGCTAACTGCTGGCTGCTGTGCAGTGAGACCGTATTGCTATATGAATTATATTATACATTTCCATAGTTTAGTTAGCTGAGGTATATAATGTACAGTGTATTTTGTCAGCAACTGTATGTGTGTAACGTGTTTCTTGTGCTGGGCAATCATAAAACGCTTAGGAAAACGCACTGTGTGAGGCTCGCCTCCTGGTGGTAGAGAGCGCTAGTGATCCCAGGGATCATTCTTGCGACCAGGCTAGGCCTGGGGATATCTGAAGCCGGTATGTTTTAAAGTTGTCGTTTGCCTGCATATCGTAAAAACAACCGTCCAACATTTTACAACTAATTATAAACATATAGGTGCCAACCATCAGGGCCGAGTTGCGACGAAAGAGTGTGTTGATCTCCACCTCCTCAACCCCTGAACTCCACCTGCTCTGGTCGGGTGGTAGGCGGCTTATAGCCGAACCCCTTGCCTCGCACTTCAATGCTCTGCGGCTTTTTGCACTACCTCATACACAACCTGCCCATAAACTGAACTTTCACTACAGACTGCCATATCCACAACGCCAACCCGTGTGGCTGTATGATCTGCGAATGCATATTTGGACTGCGATCAGTCTCATATGACTCCTATAAACTTGAAGAACTTTTGATATTACTTTTTATGAAATACCTGCACTAAACCAACATTGTTTGTTGAGATTCCTTTCTGTTTTTTTCTTTTGTTTTGAATGGCCATTCCTATTAATGTCTGTCCCAGGGGCGTCACTAGACCTAATACTGTACTGGGGCACACCCGGGGCACAAATAATTCATGTGAGCATGCAAAGTGCGCAAGCAAAAACATTTTTAGCACTCATTTATCATAAAAAATACATAAATAGTGCTTTAAACCATGAAATCATATCTGATTATGTTGTATGGATCTTTGAGTAACCACCTGAAATTAACTAATGCATTTGACCTACTTGTGCACTTTTTTATTCCAGACTTCTAAACTGCTACTGGTAAAAGCAAAAAGGAAGAGCAATGAATCTTTTTGAAATATATATTGCAGTAATCATCTGCAAATTTAACATCTACAAAAGTAAAACAAAAAATAAAGCACCCCTACATGTCTGGGTTCTTTTATATTATTTAATTTCCATTTATGGCAATGTAGCTAATCCTATTTCAGATGCACAAAACTATAAAATGTACACAAAACAATAAAGCCACAGTAGTAGAATAAATGAACAACTGTTGTGTGTCTGTTCAGGGAATCATTTTCTGAGAAGTAAACTGTAACGTCTCGTTTTCATTTTTGCAAAGTGGTCAATCACTCTGGACAAACATATGAAAATTACAGTAACTGTTATACAGTTGACCAGTGGTTCCCAACTGGTGAGTCGTGACATAAAAGTGGATTGTGTGTCATTTTCAGTGAGTCGCAGTCAGATGTGTGTATGAAAAAAAAAAAAGTTTAGGGAGAAAAAAATCAAATTGTGGCAACAAAACCAGATATTTTTAGTCATTTTTCTAGTGACTATTAGGGAGTATTTTAGCAAAAGGCAAACCGACTAACAAGTTGGAGGAGGACTCAGGACAGACATGGAAATATATTTTTTAAAAATCTAAATGGGGCAACAAAACCTGATATTTTCAGCCATCTTTCTGAAAACAAATACAGAAATGTTACTATTTTTTTCTGGAAACAAAACCAGATGCTTTAGCTATAGCCATTTTTCTGGTGACAAAACAAGATTATTTTAGTCAAAGTCCCACCGATTAACAAGACAAGTCTACTGTGCTATTTTTCTGTGAAATAAACATGAATGATTTAAAGATTTGACTCACGACTTGATGATATGGAAAAATGCTTTTCTTCCTGAAGATAAACCATTTGAGAAGCACTCAACTCACTCATCATTGATGCAGTACCAGCAGACAATAACCAACATTACCCAGTGGGCACAGAGACGTTTAATTAACGTTGAAACAACGTTACTTTCCCGTGTTGAAACAACGTTCGATTTGGGTTGAAAATGAAAGTTGGATCAACGTTTAAATACCGACATTGAATCAACGTTAATGTTTCAATGTTGATTCAACTTTCAGTTTCTACCTAACAGAGACGTTTAATCAACGTTGAAACAACGTTGCTTTCCCGTGTTGAAATAACGTTGGATTTGGGTTGAAAATGAAAGTTGGATCAACGTTTAAATACCGACGTAGAATCTACGTCAATGTTTCAATGTTGATTCAACTTTCAGTTTCTACCTAACAGAGACGTTTAATCAACGTTGAAACAATGTTACTTTCCCGTGTTGAAATAACGTTGGATTTGGGTTGAAAATGAAAGTTGGATCAACGTTTAAATACCGACGTAGAATCTACGTCAATGTTTCAACGTTGATTCAACTTTCAGTTTCAACCTAAGATCAACCAACCAATTATCAACGTAATATCAACCAATATATAAATGTAATTAAAGACAACAAAACATAGTGCATATATAGCTCCAGGCTGAATCCTGTTAATGCAAAATTAAAATTAGGTAGAAAGAAAATGGAGAATGTCATTCGATATAATTATTTATTTAGCCTGTGATCCCCATCCTATTCCTCCCTTCCGTCCAGGGGCATATTCCAGTTTATTTTTTATGGCATAATGGACCATCGTTTCGGTCCCCTTCTGGGTATCCAAGACACTAGCTGTAAACAGGCAAAAAGAATACAAATTAATTAAGGGTGCATGTGATTTACCCCAATCAAGTTAATGTAATTATTAAACACACGCACAAACTCACCTGTGACTACATCGAGCAGCTTCGTCTCGGCAAAGCTATTTTTTCCCCCCTCTCCCCTTCATGTTCAGATTGGACATTATTTCATTTGTCATGAGCCTGAAATTGAACACGCAAGTCATACATGCAGGCCAAAAAGTACGGAATTTTGCTTTATTATAATTCCCGATCTAGCACTCATAGATTAGAATTTGGGTCTTACGTCGCCTATTTTTAATATATATAAAAAGAAAGAGGAAAATACCTGTCCATGATGGTGCTTAAACAGCTCTTTAAGTTATATTCACCAATCTTTGAGAGCCTGGCTGTCTGCAAATATACAAGAGAATGGGTTTAGCATACACTGGGGGAAGAAGCTGGCAAACACATACATATACATTCAAGTATAGGGCCTGTTTTATTTACACGTGTTTTATCTACACGATTTCATAACCTGAAATTTCTATCTAAATACAATAATATTTCCGATGTAAAAACAGCTACACAATTATAATGTTATAATTACTTACCAGCAAATCTTTCTTGCTTGGTTGAGTTTTTATCGACTCTTCAAGGTCGAGTAGTTCCTCCACTGTCTCCAATTTCTGCACATGGAAGGACAGTTTTATCAAAAAATTATCCTTTTTGGTTTTATATGTATCATAGCAAGTGTACTGTGTTGTTCCATATATGCATAAACTGAAATCATTGGTACATTGCCTTGCATTAACGTTCTGCTTTTCAATTACCGGTAATGGTACATGTACGTAGACTTAGGGGCGGACCAGATGAAACGTGGGGGAGGGTATGTTTTTTTTGGGAAAAAAAGAGATTGTTTAGCAAAAACTGAAAAATAAATAGTTTGTTCTCCTGACGTATATATATATAAAAAAAGTTTGCTCCGGTAAGCTCTACAAAAAAAAAAAGCTGGTTGCCTTCTTGTGCCAAGAGAAAAAACTTTGTACCCCCCAAAAATTTCTGCGCTCTGTGCAGTCTTTTATTGTCAATCATAAAATATCTTTCAACAAAATCTGTCTGGATATTTTATTTTCATATATTTTATTATACATGTTGGCCAACAGGTCAACAGTGAAACCATTTGGAAGTTTCAATACTTGACAAAAGCTCTTGTAATAGCAGTACTGGCCTTATCAGTAAAATAAAAAAACAAGTAAAGACCATAGCATTTAATATTACATGGATCCTTTTATGGGCGACCCGTGGACTTGCCTTTTGAGACAAAGCCTTGCTAACAAGTCAAACTAATTAAAAAGTACCTGTACTTAAAATAAACTGGCAACATTTTAAATAAACATTAAAATGAGCCAGAAAAACCTAACTGCCATCCAGACGGGTGTTTTGAAGATCAAAATCAAGAGGAAGTAAATCAATACAGTGACTGGCACGGCTGTAAAGGGTACAGAACAAAAAAAAAATTGTTTGTTTTGTGTTAGCCTGGAAAAACATTTGTTTGCTTTTGGGCAGGTGGGGGAAAAAATTGTTGTCTGCTTGGGGAGAAAAAAAATGTTTGCTCAGGTCCAGTTTATACAGTCAAAATAAACGTTTTCCTGCAACCCTCTTGTGAAAGGGCCGAAATTATATCGATATAAATAACCAGTATTATCTCAAGGTACAAACCTGAATCTTTATGGACGTCGATGGTTTTCTTTGCAGTGAAATAGTTCGATTTCCAATTCAAATCTTCGCTCTTAGTCTTGCTTGCTGTACTGGAAAGGAAATACTTCAGCACGCATGCGCACAAGCTTGGCTTTTAGTTCACGCTGCCATCAAGCAGCGGTTTCGTTGAAAACGGGCGCAAATGGCCGATGCGCGCAGAATGTTTGGCAAGTTGAATTGTACATGTTGAAACGACGTTGAAAAGACGATGTCCCCCAATGATGAAAACAAACCAGATTTGCAACATATGGTGTGGTGGGGTCAGTTGGTTGTGATTTGGTTGGGATATGGTTGAGTGACGTCGCGACATAATTTCAACCTCACCTCGACGTTGAACTAAGGACGGGTGCCCACTAGGTATGTTTCATGTTCATTGGAAATTCCCCCGACAGCTCGTACAGCAAATGAATATGTTTGTCTTGATACAAGGAATAACGTTAACTAACTGAGCATCAACTTAAGACAATGATGTTGCCTAGCTAGCTAGGACTTCACTTACATCTCTCATTCCTTGTTTCTTCTCTTCTGCGGGCGAATAACTTTCTTAAATCCATCTAGGAGTTACAGTTTGAGTCAAATCAAAATCAAAATAATGTAATTAACAAATTGTTGTTGGCTAACGTTACCTACCTCACGCAGTGATTCTCATCCTCTCTCTCTCTCTCTCTCTCTCTCTCTCTCTCTCTCTCTCTCTCTCTCCCTCAACGATCCACACGTGAATAAATTACCATATTAACTAGCCATGTGCTGATTGTTTCGTTGAGTGAATACAGTAGCAATCAATTACCATACTAACTGGTATGTGCGCTGTTGTCTATGTTATGTAGACTTAAAATTCTGAAGGGTTTTTTTTTTATTGGTGAAATTTTTACTGGGGCACTGCAGATCAACAGTGGGGCACGTGCCCCAGGAAATCTGTCTGGCGACGCCCCTGGTCTGTCCACTAGTTGTTGCACTGTACATGTTTGAATAACACCACTATCGTTTAAAGTATTTAATTGTGTCTGTCCTACTCTCTCCGAGTCGTAATCTAGACTTCTGATTATTGAGAACTTCTTCTATACTAGCTAAAGTACCTGCTACATTAAGTTAAAGTACCAATTATCGTCACACACACACTAGGTGTGGTGAAATTTGTCCTCTGCATTCGACCCATCCCCTTGTTCACCCCCTGGGAGGTGAGGGGAGCAGTGAGCAGCAGCGGCCGGGAATCAATTTTGGTGATTTAACCCCCGATTCCAACCCTTGATGCTGAGTGCCAAGTAGGGAAGAATGCTGGTATGAGCTTTTAAACACAACCCGTTAACTGCTGCCAATTAAATGGTGAATAAGATACTCTATAGGGTTCACATGTTTATAAATCTGACTGTGATGAAGTCAGTGCCTCACCAGCCATGAACCTCACCGCACGTCACTGGTATGGGGTATCGGACTGTCTGATTGTGGTGGTCCGCTCCCTGTATGATCAGTGTCAGAGCTTGGTCAGTATTGCCGGAAGTAATTCGGACACGTTTCCAGTGAGGGTTGGACTCCGCGAAGGCTGCCCTTTGTCACCGATTCTGTTAATAACTTTTGTGGACAGAATTTTTAGGCGCAGTCAGGAAGTTGAGGGTATCTGGTTTAGTGGCTGCAGGATTAGGTCTCTACTTTTTGCAGATGATGTGGTTCTGATGGCTTCATCTGGCCAAAATCTTCAGCTCTCATTGGATTGGTTCACAGTCGATTGTGAAGTGACTGGGATGGGAATCAGCACCGCCAAGTCCGAGTACATGGTTCTCGCCCAGAAAAGGTTGGAGTGCCATCTCCGGGTTGGAGAGGAGATCTCGCCCCAAGTGGAGGAGTTCAAGTAACTCAGAGTCTTCTTCACGACTGAGGGAAGAGTGGATCGTGAGATCGACAGGCAGATCGGTGCAGCATCTTCAGTAATGCGCACATTGTGGTGAAAAAGGAGCTGAGCTGGTCGATCAATGTTTCCATCCTCACCCATGGTTCATGAGCTTTGGGTTATGACCAAAAGGACAAGATCACGGGTACAAGCGGCCGAAATGAGTTTCCGCCGCCGGGTGGCGGTGATCTCCCTTAGAGATAGGTTGAGAAGCTCTGTCATCAGGGAGGAGCTTAAAGTAAAGCCGCTGCTCCTCCAAATCGAGAGGAGCCAGATGAGGTGGTTCAGGCATCTGGTCAGGATGCCACCCAAACGTCTCCCTAGGGAGGTGTTTCTGGCACGTCCGACCGGTAGGAGGCCACGGGGAAGACCCAGGACACGTTGGGAAGACTATTTCTCCCGGCTGGCCTGGGAACGCCTCCGGATCCCCTCGGGAGGAGCTGGACGAAGTGGCTGGGGAGAGGGAAGTCTGGGCTTCCCTGCATAGGCTGCTGCCCCCGCGACCCGACCTCGGATAAGCGGAAGAAGATGGATGGATGGATGGATGGGTGGAGTCTTTATAAGCCCTTCACATAGTTTTTACAAACGCTTTGGTGTCTCACTGTCTCACGGATTACTTTAATTTCTGCGTGGACGTGACCTGCCCTGCTAAGAATGTTCGGTGTTACCCTAATAACAAACCCTGGGTAACACAAGAGATTAAAGCTGTCCTCAACAAGAAGAAAGCTGCCTTCAGGAGTGGAGACAGGGAGGCAATGAGAGCGGCACAGCAGGAGGTGAAATGACACGTGAGGGAGGCTAAGGACAAAGAAGAAGCTGGAGCAGAAGCTGCAGCAGAACCACATGAAAGAGGTCTGGGAAGGTGTGAAAACCATCACAGGCCACAAGACAAAGACCAGAGCTGTTGGGGGGACAATAGAGAGGGCCAATGAGATGAATAACTTCTTTAACTGGTTCAACCAGCCCGTGTCCTCTCCACCCCCACTCCCCATCGCAGCCACCCCCTCTTCTTCTCCCCTCAACGCACCTCCCCCCCCAGCCATGGCAGCACCCCCCTCCACCACCTTTATGCAGGGAATAGTCATCTCTGCGGACCAGGTCAGAGGTCAATTGAGGAAGCTACAGCCTCGGAAAGCAGCAGGCCCAGACAAGGTGTGTGCCCGACTCCTGAAGACCTGTGTTGCAGAACTGGGTGAACCACTCCAGTGAATCTTCAACTTCAGCCTGCAGCTGGGGAGAGTACCCACCCTCTGGAAGACGTCGCATTCTCACTTCTTATTCTACATCAATTTATATACTTATTTATTATTTATTTATAAATATTAAGGCCATTAAGAACATATTTTTATTTGCAAAGCTGACCTAGCAAAGAGGCAGCGTTTACATGAAAGAGATGCTGAGGTGTGATAATTATCTGTTCATCGTTTCTCATTTACCAACAAAAACGTGCACTATAAATCACGTTCAAGAGTTCACAAATACTCTTAATGTGCGAGGGTAAATATCCATCCATCCATTTTCTACCGCTTATTCCCTTTTGGGGTCGCGGGGGGCGCTGGCACCTATCTCAGCTACAATCGGGCAGAAGGCGGGGTACACCCTGGACAAGTCGCCACCTCATGTTGGACCATAAATGGATGTTTACGATAGATAAGCATAAAACATACATGGAGAATGTCTGCATCTTGTGGACAACAGAGCAGACAGAAGAGAATAAGGAAGGAAGACTTTGGTGGTGTTTGTTTTTATAACTTAAAAAAATACATTGCTATTACTAACTAAAATGAAATAAGACAGGATTGTAATTTGACAATGAGCTCGATGCTTTTACTGCCATCGAGAGTCAACTTTTACTGTAAGTCGGTGTGGTATAAAAGATGTAAAACATCCTATTTTTGTTGCAATCATGTGCTTTATGAGGTGGAGGTTACACAGAACACTTGAAATACCGAGGGCATCCATCCATCCATCCATCCATCCATCCATCCATCCATCCATCCATTTCCTACCGCTTGGCTGTTTCGGGGTTGCGCGGGGTGCTGGAGCCTATCTCAGCTGCATTTTGGCAGAAGGCGGGATACATTGTGGACAAGTCGCCACCTCATCACAGGGCCAACACAGATAGACAACATTCACACTCACATTCACACACTGGGGCCAATTTAGTGTTGCCAATTAACCTTTCCCCAGGTGCATGTTTAATTCATAAAATCACCATTTGAATTAATGTCATTGAATAGTTGAAGCCTCAAAACATTTGTCAAAACGTTCTGAAAAAGCTGAAAACAATCATTTATTTTGTGTGGAAGGAAAAACATTAGATATAGCTCGAAGTTCCGCTGCAAAAGAAATGAAGGTGAAGATGCCTGATGGATATACAGTAGATACAAAATGATGGCGTCTTCTGTATAATCAAACACGAGGAGCAGACTCACAAAGTCAATGTTAATCTTCACAAACCCAGGACAATTTTTCGCGACAAGGCATATCGTTCCATCCTCCTCCTGCACGATAAATCTCAACACAGTCTTCATGTCCGTTCTTGTCATTGGGCTCCCCTTTCTGCCAGAATCCTTCAAAGTCCAGTTCCTGCCCGTTCACCCACTTAAACTTGCCCTCTCTATCTATGTCAGACAGCCCGATCCAGATGCGGTCGTTATTAGTGGTGACAAAATCCTGCTCTTCTTTTGTGGTGATGATGGCCAGGTCTCCTCCTCGGTCCTGACAGTCTCTCCGACTTGTTTGCCACGACCTAGAGTCAGCAATCTTGGAGATGTAGTAGCATTTCTCCTGGAATTTGATCCAGTCAGCTGGACAAAGTTTTTCTATAGGGAGCAGGGTCACATTGTTATTTGTTATTCAATATATAGACGAGTAAGAAGAAGTACGCTTGCAAGTTCCAAAATGATTGGAAAAATAATTACGTACTTCTTCTTACTCGTCGTCACCATATCTTTTGTTCGTTCTTCTGCTTCGTCTCTATTATTTTTTGGGACATTACTACTTGCTGTAGTTTTGAAGCAATGCATGATGGGAATCTGGATGTTGTGTGTCAGTGTATTAACGTACCGACTGGATCAAACACAGGCTGAGAAATAGCTCCGTGTCTACCTACTTTATGAGTTATAGATAAACCTATGGATAACGGAGACATATATAATAGTCTCCTTTTCAGGTGAGAGAGGACGCTAAAGGCAGTGCCTTTAAGGCACGTCCCCAATAATGTTGTACGGGTGGACATCGGGAGAATGGTTGCCCTGGGAGACTCTAATTGCTTGGTATCTTCTTATTTAAAAAATACAGTTAGTAGGTACGTGTCTCTGGTATTTCTGAACTACTAGAATGAGTTGGATCAATGTTAATGTGTATTTAGAGGTATTTACATTTGTGAAAAAAATGCATGGGGAATATAGTTTATTTTTGTAGAAGTCGAATCAATTAGTTACAGTTTCTCGTTTCTTTACAAAAAAAAAAAAACAGTGCCAAGTGACGAGGGATGTCAGCAAAAGCTCCCTCAGAGCAGCTTTTTACCCCAGCTGTGTTTGTTAGTTTAGCAGCGGTAGTTTTTGCAGCTCTGTTGAATCTTTTCACTGGATTGTGTTAGCACTAGTTAGAGATTGACTAAGCTTCCATGGCTGTAGTCTCCTTGTCCACAAACGGGGTACTATTGCAAGCTTGTCGCTTCAATCATTGATTCCCTCTTAGTAGGGGTAGTAGTACAAGTGTGTGTAATTAACCCACACATTATTTGCTGTGTGATGGTGCCTCCTCCTATAGTTAATATCAAGTTAATTTTAGTGTGGTGTTTGTTGTTGCTTTCATTAGTAAAAAAAATACTTCCTGCATTGACCTTGCTGGGCTTCTGACGCTGTCTTGTTGACATCCAACTACATCAAAAGTAATGCGCCGCATTACATCAAACGTGTCGCAAAACTAAGGCTATGTCTACACTAAGTGGTTTAAACCCTTAAACAAACAATTATTTAGCCTAAGCCCCGTTTCAGCCACACTAAACCATCGTTTAAGATTCCCCTCCTTGGATATTATATTTTTTACATGGGTAAGTGCGCCGTTTATTTCTTGATTCTCCGGCTCTTAGCTTTGTATGGACTCATTGATCGTTGGAGAGGAAGTGAAGTCAGAAAGACTGTGCCCCACACAGGAAGTAATGTCAAAAAGAACTCGCCACAGCCAGCCTCATAACAACCGGAGCTAACCACTGGAAAGATGGAGACGAGTCATCCAGACATGCCCGTGTGTCTCATGCTTCTAAATGAACAGACGCTTGTAAAAATCACACATGAATACCTTAAGAGAAGAAAACGCGCGATTGCAGCTATTTCGGATACAACACATCTCAGACGGCAAGAGAACTTTCAAATGTGCGGTTGAGCTGTGATTCTATTTACCGAAAAACTTTGTCCACTAGTCAAAGGAGAGTCAACGAGAATGCGTGTGCTTTGTATTACCTGGCTGTCGAGAGAAGACTACGGAATACATCGAAAGCATTTGGAATGGCGAAGCCGACTGTATCAGTTATTGACTGCCATGTATGTCGCGGACTCAACATCTAGGTTCAGAGTATATAAAGTCACCAAAAACGAATGGACAATGAAGGTGAAGTGTCCTGACCAGATATCTAGATCCCTAGATTGATTGATGTAAAATGTTCTTTATCACATTGTTTACTTTCACGTGTCCAATAAAGATTTGATCAATTTATGATGGCTCAGGTGTGATTCACTACAATAGGGCCCCACAGCACACTGGATTCCAGTTAATTTAAATACCTCAACACTGGATATTGTTCAGATAAGTTGAATTTAAGAACTTGCACAGAAAGCAACACTGGAGATGCCTATGACGTGCGCATTCTCCACGCAGTGGTAGGGGGTCTTAAACGGCCATTGTGTGTGTGTGGACAAGGATAAGGTTAGGTGGGATTTACCCTGGATAACATTAGCTGGCTGAGTGTAGAAGCGGCATAATTAAAATTATTGAAAGTAAAAGTATAGGCGTTAGTAACACCGTTTCCCTAACACTGCTCTACACCCATCATGCTGGTTAACAAACAATAAAGAAAGGATATTAAAAACCTTCAATTTTTTTGTATGAGGCCCTCTGTGGAAGAAAAAAGTTTGAACATGCCTAATTTATACCAAAAGGCCCCCAAGGCATCTTTTAGTTAGTCAAGCCAATGCCTTACTTGAATAAACAAATGCAAAGTGGTGTTGATAGAACTTGAAAAATACTTACCATCAGGAGCAAGGAATGTTTCAAAAATACAGATCAAGCTTTACCTGGGAATCGAAGATGCGCTATTTTGCCAGTAAATTTGGCAAATAATACATAGTGAATGATCTTTGCTGAACAATTCCCTTTGAGATCAAATACGGTTCAACCTTCTTATTATATTACAGGTCTGAACTTTTTGTTTCTGTGCAGGCCTCACCTGCTCTGTTATTATTCAACTGTTTAGCCTCCTCCTTCAAGCCATCGCGACTTTCTGCCACAGTGTCGAATCGACTCTGCAGGAACTGCAACGCTTGGGTCAGGTTGCTGGACACCAGCCTCAGATGGTCTCGCTCGTCTCTCAGGGAGTCGCGCTCTTTCGTGGCGATGTCTCGCTCGTTCTGGAGGGTATTTTTCTCATTTCGCAGGGTGTCTCGTTCGTTTTGGAGGGTGTCTCGCTCCTTTTGGAGAGTGGCGCGTTCGCTTTGGACGACGTCTTTCTCATTTTGGAGGGTGTTTCGCTCATTTTGGAGAGTGCCTCTCTCATTTTGGAGAGTGCCTCTCTCATTTTGGAGGGATACTTTCTCTACCTCGAGAGTGTCTCGCTCCTTTTTGAGGGTTTCTTTGTCATTTTGGAGGGTCTCTCTGTCATTTTGGAGGGATTCTTTCTCACTCTTAAGAGCGTCTCGCTCACTTTTAAGGGTTTCTCGCTCGTTTCGCTGGGTTTCTTGTGCTCTCTGTAAGATGTCGCGCTGCTTCCCGATGGCTTCCCGCTCATTTTGAAGGGTGTCTCGCTCAGTCCTGAAGGTGTCTCGCTGATGTTTGAGGGTGTCACTTTCACTCTGGAGGGTGCTTCGCTCTCTTTGGAGAATGTCTCGCTCATTTCGTAGGGTGTCCCGCTCCCCTGTGACATTGTCTTTCTCCTTAGTCAGAGAACAGAGATTGTTCTCTAACAGGTTGTTTCTTTCGAGCAGGGCGCTGTATTTGCCTTGTAGGTGGAAGCATTTTGAAGTCAGGTTGTCAGATTTGACGACACTAATGGGCAGTTCGGTGTCTTTAAGATGTGTTGGCCTGATATCTGTAAAAAAAAAAAAAGGGCAAACTTATATAGCGCTTTTTCTGTAGTGACTCAAAGCGCTTTAAATTGAGAAACCTGTTATCTAAATTTAAGCAACATTTACACTAGTGTTGAGGGCACTAGGATCAAGGTTTTGGGTGTCTTGCCCAAGGACACAACGTCAGTGACTAGGATTGTAGAAGCTGGAGTCGAACCAGGAACCCTCAAGTTTCTGAGCCACGCCGTTCCAAAACTTTGATTCTAATTAATTAAATACATGTTTTTTATAATATTTTTTGTGAATCAGTCATCTGTTATGGCATCTCCACATGGTTTGGTTTGTCAAACTTAAAACCCAACTTCAAAATCTTATCAAGAGGGCTGGTAAAAATAATTGGCATGGAGCCCCCTTGTTCCCTTCAAGAAATATTCAACAAGACTGTGAGGAAACAGGGTCTTAAAATCCCCCGTGACCCACACCATATATTTCATAGTGAAATTGTGTTGATGCCAAATGGTAAATGTACAGAACAGCAACATAAAAAATCAACAGGTATAGATTTTCCTTTGTCCCACTGGCAATCAAAGCACTTAACAAAAGAAACCTACAGTAATAACCAAGTGCAATAATAAGGTGTGCAATATTGGGGTAGTGCAATACGGGGGGATTGTTTGTGTGATCTCATAACTAACTGATAAACCTGTGCACTGTTCACTGTTGTCACTGTATTGTAAGATGAACTGTATGTATGTATGTATGTATGTATGTACTGTATGTATGTATGTGTATGTATGTATGTATGTATGTATGTATGTAAAACGCTGTGTCTTGATGCCCAAGACAAATTTCTCCTCTGAGACAATAAAGCTAATAATAATAATAATGATAATAATAATGATTATTATTATTATTATTATTATAATATAAATCTTGTCATTGTTAACATCCATTTTCTACCACTTGTCCCATTCAGGGTAGTGGGGGGTTGCTGGAGCGTATCTCAGCTGCACTCTGGCGGAAGGTGGAGTACACCCTGGACAAGTCGCCATCTCATCGCAGGGCCAACATAACATGTAGTGATCTATTTTAGCAGTGCATGCAAACGTTTTTGCCAGCCGCACACTCACATTAGCATTGTTGTTTGGATTTGCAGTCATGTCAAAGCATGTACTCACGTTGGGCCAACATAGCTATGATGATCACCAGCAGAAGAAGATAGATCAGCCCCAAAAACAGAGCTATAACTCGAATCCACCACACTGTGACACAAAAACAATAGCCATTAGCAATGTCAATGTGTTGTAAGTTTTAAATATGTCATCAGCATCCTTACTTGATCGTCTTTTTCCACATTCCGATTTATAATCAGAGTCCATCACGTCCCAACCATCTGCTTTCATCGCCTCTGACTTGCTGTTAAATGTCACTGACATGTGTGCAAAATGTAACCACACTTTAGTCACCCACCTGTTTGTCTCCACACTACAAGTTTTACAAGTTTTGCGTCAAAAGCGGCCTTATGAAGGTTTGGGCATCTGCTGAATCAGGGAAAAAAAGCAGTGGCCACGCCTTTTGGATGGATATAAATTTAAAGGAGAAGTCTGAAAAAGTTGTTATGATGTGTGATAGGTGTTTAATTTTAAGCCAGCCTTAATATAAACTGTACATTGTACTTTTGTGTAAAACAAATAGGACTCCACTTTACATGGACATTCAAAGATGGCATTTGGCTTGACTTTATTCTCTGTGGCAGAGCCATCCTTCAAAAATGGCAACATTACAGAAGAGTCAGCAAAACTCTAAACTTCCTGAATGCAATAATAGGAAGTCACCAAGCATAAGAGTGCAAAATTTAAAATGTTGATTCCTTCCTATTCAACACATCAAGTAAATATCAATCTTTGGCTTGTTTGTGTGTGACATTTTATCGGAGATCTTGGCTTCACTGATGACACATTAGTTAAGTTTTAGATATTTTACCATTCTAACATCCACAGTAAAAGGAAAACACTTTTAAATGTGTGGTGAGGGAAAGTATGGAGGGTCAAATGAGACAAAAATAAATACATAAATACATCAGGGACAAGTGGTAGAAAATGGATGGATGGATCATTATATAATCACTTAAAGGAGCTATATGTAATAATTTCATGTCAAGCCATCATTAAATTGCCCTGATATGTCAAAAGGCATTACTAAATAATGTTCTTTTCGAACACCTTTATAACTGATAACAGAAGTTCAGCTGGGATATACTCATTTAAAAATTTGATTTACAGCCCCAAAATGTTGTTATTGTTTCCATTTCGCTGCGATGAGTTGGCGACTTCTCCAGGGTGTACACCACCTTCCGCCCGATTGTAGCTGAGATAGGCGCCAGCGCCCCCCGCGACCCCAAAAGGGAGTAAGCGGTAGAAAATGGATGGATTGATGTTTCCATTTCGATGTCTCGCCCTGTACTGTTTGACCAATTAGAAAGTCCGTGAGTGTGTCACATCCAGGTTGCCAGTTACGCACCGCCTTCTTCATCTTGCTTGTGCCACTGGTAAAGCTACTAAACATGTCAGACCTTAGTAAATCTAAAAGGCCTCGTTACGATTTTTTACTTATTCATGACGAAGCCAGGAACAAAACGAGGATTTGTGTCATGGATGCTTTTGAAATATGGAGACGATTGAAGGCGGAGAAGATTTTTTCATGTAACACCAAACTTGCTAATTTCCTCTTTGATAGGTAAGTCAGGCATTTACGTCTTCTTGTGATGAGGTGGCGACTTGTCCATAGTGTACACCGTCTTCCGCCCTAATGCAAGCTGAGATAGGCTCCAGTGACCCCCCCGCGACCCCAAAAGGGACAATCGTTAGAAAATGGATGGATGGATGGAAAAGGAAATTGATATTTCGTATATAAACTATAATTTCCAATACAGTCTATGATCGTGTCTAACAAAGCTAGTATGTTTCTTTAAGGAATGTGTGATGGTGCTTGACTCCGAGTGTAATGCTTAGCATGCTAGCAATGACACATCAACATATAAGCTAACGGGGAAAATATATGCCTGTGAGCCTGTATGTCGATGAGTATTCGAACTGACAGGGCAAAATATATTTTCAACAAATAAAACCTATGTGGATATGGGTAATGTTAGTGCCTATTTTGTTCTCAATATGCTGATACGCAGAGGAAATGGGTTGCAGCTTTAGCACGGCTGTCATCATGGCAGTATGAAACGTATGAAATTACATGATAAAATAATTCCTCATTTGTGTAGCCTATAGGCATATCTTGGTAAAATTTCTCATCTTAGTTTTGGGCGTACATTAGGCTGCTAAGCATGCCCTACTTATTTTCATCATTGCTAGCATTGGTTGTAGTTCATTTTAGTCTTTGTTTTCTGACGGTACTGGCAATAACCATATGATTGCCATTTGTTGTGATATTGTACGCTGAGATGACGCACTTTTTCCTAAAAATAGTCTAATTTCTGTGTAAAATGTGTTGGTTAGAGGTTTGATACTGAAAAAGTGGCTTGTCTATTGAGCTATTATGGTCCCAGCACCTCAACCCCTCGTAAGAGGTAGTGGACATTTGAGGTTCCTTTGAGTCGCCCAGTTGATCGAGCTGAATTTAGTAGCGTATCTGGCAACCTCAGTCAGCGCGAGAAGGGAAAGACTACAGAATTTTGACTGTGAATGCAGTACCATTTCTGGCCACTATATTACATATGTTAAAGTTAAAGTTAAAGACCTACTGAAATGAGATTTTCTTATTTAAATGGGGATAGCAGGTCCATTTTATGTGTCATACTTGATCATTTCGTGATATTGCCATATTTTTGCTGAAAGGAT
This sequence comes from Nerophis ophidion, assembly GCF_033978795.1. NCBI lineage: Eukaryota > Metazoa > Chordata > Actinopteri > Syngnathiformes > Syngnathidae > Nerophis > Nerophis ophidion. The sequence continues at coordinate 46,651,557 of NC_084621.1, read as the reverse complement.
TTAGTAGAGAACATCCACGATAAAGTTTGCAACTTTCGGAGCTAACAGAAAAGCCCTGCCTTTACCGGAAGTCGCAGACGATGACGTCACCTGTTGATGGCTCCTCACATCTTCACATTGTTTTTAATGGGAGCCTCCAACAAAAACAGCTATTCGGACCGAGAAAACCACAATTTCCATTTACTAGGATAATTCTGGGAAATCACTTATCTTTCTATTGTGTTGCTAGTGTTTTAGTGAGTTTAACAGTACCTGATAGTCGGAGGGGTGTGTCCACGGGCGGGTGTGTTGACGCGCAGCATCTCAGGGAAGTCGACGGCAGCTTTATGGGTGGCACAAGCTCAGCTGATCTCCGGTAAGAAGCGTCTTTTTACCACATATATCTCAACGAAAACTGCTGGTTGACATTCGGTTGGGATCCATGTTCGCTGTGATCCATAGTAAAGTTTCACCTCTGTGAATTTTAAACAAGGAATCACCGTGTGTTTGTGTGGCTAAAGGCTAAAGCTTCCCAAATCCATCTTTCTACTTTGACTTCTCCAATTTTAATTGAACTAATTGCAAAGGATTCAGCAACACAGATGTCCAAAATACTGTGTAATTATGCTGTTAAATCAGACGACTTTTAGCTGTGTGCGTGCGGCGGTATAGCTCGGTTGGTAGAGCGGCCGTGCCAGCAACTTGAGGGTTGCAGGTTCGATCCCCGCTTACACCATCCTAGTCACTGCTGTCGTGTCCTTGGGCAAGACACTTTACCCACCTGCTTCCAGTGCCATCCACACTGGTTTATATGTAACTTAGATATTGGGTTTCAGTTTGTAAAGCGCTTTGAGTCACTAGAGAAAAAGCGCTATATAAATACAATTCACTTCACTTCACTTTATATTCATAACAGCCATTGATGTCACGCGTACACGTCATCATTACGCAACGTTTTCAAGAAAAAACTCCCGTGAAATTTAAAATTGCAATTTAGTAAACTAAAAAGGCCGTAATGGTATGTGTTTCAATGTTAATATTTCCCCGCGACCCCACCTCGGATAAGCGGAAGAAGATGGATGGATGGATGGATGGATATATAAACTATCAGACTGCGTGGTGGGTAGTAGTGGGTTTCAGTAGGCTTTTAAATAGCATAGAATAGAATAGAATAGAATAGAATGATAAATGGGTTGTACTTGTATAGCGCTTTTCTACCTTCAAGGTACTCAAAGCGCTTTGACACTACTTCCACATTTACCCATTCACACACACATTCACACACTGATGGAGGGAGCTGCCATGCAAGGCGCCAACCAGCAACCATCAGGAGCAAGGGTGAAGTGTCTTGCTCAGGACACAACGGACGTGACGAGGTTGGTACTAGGTGGGGATTTGAACCAGGGACCCTCGGGTTGCGCACGGCCACTCTCCCACTGCGCCCTGGGGAAATTCAGCACCACAGTTCACTCACAATAAATACTAATACATAATATATAACATATATGTTATATATATGATATATGAATAATATAAATATATTCTACATATATTCTACATTTAAGTGCAGTCAAGAAGGAACATATGCATTATACAGTCTGATGGCTGTCGGTATGAAGGACCTCCTGTGTCATTCCGTGTTGCATTTTGAGAGTCTGAGCCTTCCACTGAACGTGCTCATTCTCTCCGCAAGGTCCGAGTGTAGTGGGTGGAGGTGTTGTCCATAATGGCTAGGAGTTTTGCTAGACTTCTCCTCTCTGACATCACCGCCAGAGAGTCTAGCTCCACTCCCACCACGTTACTGGCCTTCTCTACCAGCTTTTCCAGTCTGTTTGTGTCCCTCACTCTCAGCCCGCTGCCCCAGCAAGCCACGGCGTACAAGAAGGCGCCCGCCACCACCGACTCGTAGAACATCTTCAACATCTTTGTACAGGCGTAGAAGGATCCTAGCTTCCTGAGGAAGTAGAAGCGGCTCTGTCCCTTCTTGTAGAGGGCCTCAGCGGGTTTTGACCCATTCAGCTTGTTGTCGATGTGTACTCCCAGGTATTTATAATCCTCAACCATGTCCACATCGACCCCCCTGATGGAAACAGGGGTCGCCGAAGTACTCTTCCTCCTTTCCAGGTCCACAACCAGCTCCTTGGTCTTCGTCACATTGAGCTGGAGGTGGTTCTTTCCACACCATGTGACAAAGTCCTCCACCAATGCCCTGTATTCCTCATCATCACCCTCCTCAATTACCCCACTATCGCAGAGTCAGAGGAGCTTGTCAGAGCCACTTTGTCAAACCTGTTAAAGAACTGGTTTAGCTCATTGGCTCTCTCTTTGTCTCCGTCCACCCCGCGACCCCCCGATGGTTTGAGGCCGGTGATGGTCTGCATACCTCTCCAGACCGCCTTTATGTTGTTATCCTTCAGCTTCCCTTCCAGCTTCCTCCTGTAGTTCTCCTTGGCCTCCCTGAGTTTGGTCTTCAGCAGCACCTGAACTCTTTTCACCTCCTCCCTGTTACCAGCATTGAATGCCCTCTTCTTCTCATTCAGTATGGTTTTGATGTCTTTGGTCACCCACGGCTTGTTGTTTGGGTAGCAGGTGACCGTCTTTGATGGGACATTTGAGTCAACATAGAAGTTGATATAGCCTGTGATGCACTCTGTGAGCCCGTCAATTTTCTCTCCATGCAGCTCCATGAGCACCTGTCAGTCAGTTACCTCAAAACAGCCCTGTAGTGTCTCTTGGACCCCTTCTGACCACCTTCTCACAGTTTTTTTGGTCACAGGCAGTCTTTTGACCAGAGCCACATAACATGGGTTGAAGTAAACAAGGTTGTGGTCTGACCGGCCCAGCTCTGGGAGTGCTATGGAGCTATACACATCCTTGATGTTTGCGTAAAGCAGGTCCAGGATCTTATTTCCTCTGGTGTGGCAGCTGACATACTGAGTGAAGTTGGGTAGTGATTTGTCCATAGTGACATGGTTAAAATCCCCCGAGATGAGGATGAGAGCTTCCGGGTGCTGGGTTTGTAGTCTGGCTATCGAGCTGTGGATGACGTCACTGGCGGCTGCAGCGTTAGCAGAGGGGGGGATGTATACTGCCATCATGATAACATGCGGAATCTCCCAGGGCAAATAATATGTTCTGAGTCCTACAGCTAACATCTCTATATTCGGGACACAGTGGCGTTCTTTTATTGTACTATGACCGGGATGACAATATTTATTATTAATAAACAAAGCAGCCCTCCTCCTTTCCGCTTGCCGTTGGTTCGGTCCCGGTCAGCGCGCACCATTTCGAACCCGTTAATAGAGACGTTACTATCTGGAACATCGTCGTGCAGCCACGTCTCAGTAAAACCCATTGGGCTACACTCACGATATTCTTTCTGACTACCAGCAAGTACCGACAACTCATCAATTTTGTTTCCCAGAGAGCGCACATTACCCATGACGACGGAAGGAATATATGGTTTATACCTACTTTTCCCTGGTGTAGATGATAGAGCCTCTCCACTGTTGTTGCCCGTTTGAGCTCTTCAGCAGAGTCCCCGCCGTCAGTAAGACGAACAAAACAGTTCTAAACTGCATGTTTAGAAGGGCAAAACTTGATGGAAAGTAAATGTAGAGGAAATTAAAAAATGTATAAAAATACAAAACGAACAAAGAACAAATACAAGAGACTTGGACGGAGCGAACTGCAGCAGCGGCAGTGTAGATCGACGCATGCGCACTAAAAATCAAACATTAAAGTACCAATGATTGTCACACACATTAGGTGTGGTGAAATTTGTCCTCTGCATTTGACCCATCCCCTTGATCACCCCCGGGAATCATTTATGGTGATTTAACCCCCAATTCCAACCCTTGATGCTGAATGCCAAACAGGGAGGCAATGGGTCCCATTTTTATAGTCTTTGGTATGACTAGGCCGCGATTTGAACTCACAACCTACCGATCTCAGGGTGGACACTCTAAACACTAGGTATGGCACATTTAAATGGTTTATTAATTAGCTATAATTGGAGTTAAATATGTCAATGTGTTATTAAAAGTGTCACTATTATTAGAGGTGTCCGATTATATCAAATTGCTGATATTATCAGCTGATAAATGCTTTAAAATGTAATATCGGAAATTATCGGTATCGGTTTCAGTTTCGAAAAGTAAAATTGATGTCTTTTTAAAACGCCGCTGTGTACACGGACGTAGGTAGAAGTACAGAGTGCCAATAAACTTTAAAGGCACTGCCTTTGCGTGCCAGCCCAGTCACATAATATTTACAGCTTTTCACACACACAAGTGAATGCAAGACATACTTGGTCAACAGCCATACAGGTCACACTGAAGGTGGCCGTATAAACAACTTTAACAGTGTTACAAATATGCGTCACACTGTGAACCCACACCAAACAAGAATGACAAACACATTTCGGGAGAACATCCGCTCCGCAACACAACATAAACACAACAGAACATAGACCCAGAATCCCTTGCAGCAATAACTCTTCTGGGACGCTACAATATACACCCCCCGCCCCCACGTCAACCCCCCTGCCCCCAACCCCACCCACCTCACCCTCCTCATGCTCTCTCAGGGAGAACATGTCCCACATTCCAAGCTGCTGTTTTGAGGCATGTTAAAAAAAAAAAATGCACTTTGTGACTTCAATAATAAATATGGCTGTGCCATGTTGGCATTTTTTTCCATAACTTGAGTTGATTTATTTGGGAAAACCTTGTTACATTGTTTAATGCATCCAGCAGGGCATCACAACAAAATTAGGCATAATAATGTGTTAATTCCACGACTGTGTGTATCGGTATCTGTTGATATCGATATCGGTAATTAAGAGTTGAACAATATCGGATATCGGCAAAAAAGCCATTATCGGACATCTCTAACTATTATATATGTAACGTATGATGTTAGGATCTGCCAACTGACTTTGATGGCTGAGTTAAAATGAAAAAGAAAAAAAAAACGCTGACATTGGACAACATTTTCCAAATAAATACATCTTTAAATAATTAGTGAACATTTTCATTAATTATTCAAATTATTTAGTACATCATGAAATTATAAAATTATGAAATCATGAAGGAATAAAATCAATGATGGAATCAATGATAATGTAATTTCACATTAAATACATGATGACACATTCAACAACACATTTCTGTATTTAATTTCAATTATAATCAATTAACAACACATAAAAGTAAGCATTCAAAGATGTATTTACTTATTTAATTTTGTCCCATTTGCCCCCCATAGGAACATAGTACATGCAGTGGTTTAAAAAATGGATATATCATTTATTTATTTGTACTTGCATGAAGATCTGAGTAATGACTCAAGATGATGAGTTGGTAGCCCCTCTAGCCCTTCCTCTTCTCCTGCTTTTTGGAAACTGACAGATGAAAAACATAGCGGTGTCACAATCCACACGTCCCCATGTCCCGGTGCTGAGCAGCTCCACACAGGTTGAGTTGGCACTGGAAGGACTGAGCTCCTCGTCTAGACTCCAAGCTGTAAACTCCCGTGGTAGACTGGAAAGAACATCCTGGGAACTGTTTGTTTTAACCTGATGGCAACAAACGGGAGAAATGTATTGACAGGATGACAGGACATACTGGCAACACTTTTGCGTCGAATGGCTTCAGATGTGCTGGTATTCATTTTGTAACATTTAAAAAAGGCACTTAAGGAGTTAAATGATACAAATCAATGCAGCATGTCACTACCGGTGTTCTGGCAAGACATGCTCCCCAGTGGAATTAATGCACCCTTCAATCCGTATGAATCCAAGAAATGGAGAAATGTGTGGTCGGTAGTAGTGGGTTTCAGTAGGCCTTTAAGTGTTTTACGTGCATGCAGATGTTTTAAGTTGGATTTTCCGCTTAGGTTATATTTACCCTCTGCTGTTGAGAAGAATTGTTGAACATTCTTGGGTAGCAGATTATAGTTTGCTTTTTATACAATTTTGGTTGTGTGCGGCTGCACAAATCTTTGAGTTTAAGAAATTTAGATTCCAAAAATTAAGGATTTGGATGTTCTCTATATCCAACACTGTTTTATTCTAACTGCCATCTTTTCTAACACGATTAGTGTGTGTCCTGCCCATATTTCTGCACAATAACTCAAATATGATAACACTAGTGAGCAGTAGAGGATATATAGAGTTATTTTTTTGGTATAGAAAGTATTTTGCTTTTTCATTTTGAAATAGGCAGTATGGTGGAACAGGATTTAGTGCATGTGCCTCACGATATGAAGGTCCTGAGTAGTCCTGGGTTCGATCCTGCGCTCGGGATAATTCTGTGTGGAGTTTGCATGTTCTACTCGTGACTGCGTGGGTTCCCTCCGGGTACTCCGGCTTCCTCCCAGCTCCAAAGACATGCATCTGGGGATAGGTTGATTGGCAACACATCAGTGTGTGAATGTGTGTGTGAATGGGTAAATGTGGAAGTAGTGTCAAAGCGCTTTGAGTACCTTGAAGGTAGAAAAGCGCTATACAAGTACAACCCATTTATTTATTTAACACTAAATTGGCCCTAGTGTGTGAATGTGAGTGTGAATGTTGTCTGTCTATCTGTGTTGGCCCTGCGATGAAGTAGCGACTTGTCCAGGGTGTACGCCGCCTTCCGCACGAATGCAGCTGAGATAGGCTCCAGCACGCCGCGCGCCCCAAAATGACAAGCGGTAGAAAATGGATGGATGGCATTTTGAAGTATTTTTCGCCAATTTATGTTGTGTGATTTTTATATGCGATTTGCAGTTAATTTTATCATCCTATATTGCCCTGAAAAATGTGGTTCATGTTACTCTGTCAATGTTTCCTCCTTCTATTTGTATTTGTGTTTTACTTTCTTTTCTGCTGTTACAAAGTAGCAGGATTTTAGTTTTATTGAGATTTAGGGATAGTCTTACCTCTACTTAAGAGTGTTTTGAGATATGAGCTGTCTCTCGGCTTGTTATGCTTTTAGTTACAAGCAAAAATTGGAGTTACAAGCACCTCTACATTAGTTGGCTTCGCAAACACAGTGAAGCCCGTAAGATCCTACCAAACATCTGGTCTTACTCACTGGCATTAACTTATAGTTAGACATGTACATGAATTTGATTTCCAAGCATAGGAAGGAAGAAAGTTAGTATGAAGGACAGTGCTAAGAAGAGGAAGTGGAAAATGTTCACTGAGTTAAAAAAAATAAATCCTTAAAAACTTTACAGAGCAAGTCACCAACTTGGCAAGGCAGTTTGAGAGTATCACTGCCAGTTTGTCCCATCCAAAGATGTTAAAATAATATCCAAATGGCAGACATTCATCCATGAAAATATAGAAAAGCTGATGATGGTGTTTTTGCCGAAAAGGAATTATTGCAGAAGTCCACTCTCCAAGGATAAATGCTGTACAATAGTCCTGGGGATCTTTCTGTGTGGAGTTTGCATGTTCTCCCTGTGACTGCGTGGGTTCCCTTCGGGTACTCCGGCTTCCTCCCACTTCCAAAGACATGCACCTGGGGATAGGTTGATTGGCAACACTAAATTAGCCCTAGAGTTTGAATGTGAGTGTGAATGTTGTCTATCTGTGTTGGCCCTGCGATGAGGTGTATCCCGCCTTCCGCCCGATTGTAGCTGAGATAGGCACCAGCGCCTCCCGTGACCCCAAAGGGAATAAGCGGTAGAAAATGGATGGATAGATATTTTTACCTTTCTTCATAAAATTACTATAGCTGTTTGGATGTTTGGAGTAGTAGATTATTATTATTATTATTAATTTTTTTTGCAATATTTGTTATTTAAAAGGTTTTTATTTTTATTTTCAAAAGACACGTTTCTTGTTAAACGTGTGCTGTTTTTTTTTGGAGTGTGGGCACTAATTAAATTGACTTCAATCATTTCAATGGACGACGGTGATTTCGGATACTAGTGTTTTGAGCTAAGAGCTAAGTCAAAGAACCAATTAAGCCTGTAAGTTAAGGTACTACTGGATGTTAGATGGCATTCATGGATTCATATGAATGCACAGATACAGGGGGTGCATGAATTCCAAAGGGGAGCACGTCTTGCCAGAACACGAGATCAGTCTCCCGTTTGTGTGCACTTCGACTTGGGAAAACTACCTGAAAAGTATTGCCAGAGACATTTCAGATATTTTGATTCATTTTGGTGATGCAGATGGGTTAATTACACAAATATCTTTATCTAATTGATAATGATGACGGATTAATTTGCATTTAAGCTGTAACTTTGACACTTACTTTTGACACGACCTAAACATGATTTCTGTTATGCAACATTAAAATAATATACTGTGTAGTGAATAAAATAAAGTACTACACTGTATTATTTATACATTTTTAAACAACTAATTTTACTCTTTGTCAATATTATATAGTTGCCCTCCATATGTCAGCAACTTCTATGTTGGATGTAACCACACTGTATGATCACTTACTGTGTAGTTGCTGTGAGCCTGCACTCCGATATAAACCCGTGTGAGTCCTGCCTGACCGACATAGTCTGCCATGAGGCGGTTACAGGTGATGGTGTTTGGCATGGCCAGGGCACCGCCTCTTAGCTTGCAGTTCAATGAGGCCTCCTTGAACTTTTTGGGCTCCCTCACCAGCAGGTAGTAGTACTCTTCATTTTCTGTTAAGCCCACCATGACTGGCAACGACCAGGGAGAATCACACTTTAAGTATATTTACATTTTATAAAACAAAACTTTCCTTTTGCAATGCATCAATTCATTCATTCATTAGTTTTGCAGCCCCTTTTTTTTTTATTATTTCATTTATTTTTTTTATTATCTCTCTAGCTGTCATTATGTATACGTCTTGTTGCATTTGAACAACTGTATTGTTGAAAATAGAGGTAAACTGTTGGTAGTGTGCATGATCAACAGCACTTTTTCCATTGGTATTTGTATTGCTCCAGTTTTGGTGTAAAAATGCTCATTGTCATTTCTATATTATTATTTATTTCACTAACTGCTTATTTGCTATCACTTTTACGATCATATTTGTACATATCGTATGTGCTGGTGTTGTTCTATTGTTGTTTTGTTGTGTTTGCTGTTGTTGTTTTTGTCGCTCTGTCTAATCCCCCTCTTATCCCCACAATTTCCCCCTCTGTCTTCCTTTTTTGCTCTTTCTATCCCCTCCTGCTCCGGCCCGGCTGCACCAAATGATAATATTAATACATTTAATGAAGTCAAATTCAAATAAGGCAACATGAGAAGTATCCTACACTTCTCTTTTGTAAAGTAAATCTGAACAGCCGATATGGACATCTACATCAACTATATGATTTGCCTGAGAAGATGGACAGGACAAAAATAAATAAATAGATAAATCATTTTGCACCTGTTATTCTGTGAGTTGTAGCTTATATCGGCTGGGTGCCAGCCATTCACACACACAATCACAACAACGGTAAATATGATCCAGCATCCTTTGTAGAATAATAATTATACAGTTAAAAAAACAACTTATTCATGACAGAGCCAGGAACAAAACGAGCATTTGTATCGAAGGTGCCTTTGAAAGATGGAGACGATTGAAGGTGGAGAAGATTTTTTCTATCCGATGCCAAACTTGCTATTTTCTTCTTTGATAGGTAAGTCAGGAATTTAGTTGTTTTTTTTTTTACTTGAAATAAATGGAAATTGACAATTTGTTTGTAAACTATATTGTCCAATTGACTAATTGACATATAGGCTAACGGGGGAAATATATGCCCGTTAGCCTGTATGTCGAAGTGTATTCGAACTGACAGGGCAAAATATATTTTCGACAAATAAAACCTATGTGGTTATGGGTAGTGTCAGTGCCTATTTCGTTCCCAATATGCTGATACGCTGAGGAAATGGGTTCCAACATTAGCACGGCTGTCATCATGACAATGTGAAACCTCTGAAATCACATGATAAAATAATTCCTCATTCGTGTATATTATAGGCTTGGTAAAATGTGTCATCTTTAGTTTTGGGCGTACTTTAGGCTACTAAGCATGCTGTTCTGATTTCCACCAGTATGACCATTGCTAGCTTTGGTTGAAGTTTGTTTTAGTCTTTGTTTTCTGATAGTACTGACAATTACCATATGATTGCCATTTGTTGTTTTTAACTGTGTAACTTATTATTATTCTAGGAAGGATGCTAGATATAGCTGTAGTTGTGGTTGTGAGTGTGAATGGCTGGCACCCACCTGAGGTCACTTAATCAGTGGCCTAGTGGTTAGAGCAGCATTTCTCAAAGTGTGGGGCGGGCCCCACTGGTGGGGATTAGAGACATGACAGGTGGGCCGCGAAGAATGGGAGTAAATTTCCCTTTAAATTTTTTTTTTTTTATTATATTCTTAGATTTTTTTTTTTACTATGCTTTCATTTTCTATACACACTCTAAATCACTTTGTGATTCCGTCTGTGAAATCCGCTATATAAATAAATGTAAATTACTTATTTTTCCTCTCGGCTTTAAATTTCTAGGTAGGAGCGAAAGTTTGACAGACATAGCAACAGTAACTAATGGGGGCGGGGATAAGTGGAACAATCTTTCACGCGGATGGGTAGCAGGCTAATGTGTGAACCACAATTACACAAAATGGCTAAATTTGTGACTCGCACCTCAAAGGTCGTCGAGCCAGAGCCGGCGCCTGTAGAGAAACAAAAACCTGACAGGCTTAATCAACCAAAAAGCCAACCGAAAAGAAAATATGATGAAGGGTATCTTGCTCTTGGATTCACGGCAACGGTGGTGGGGGGAGAGGAGAGACCCCTGTGTGTTCTGTGTCTAAAACCGCTAACAGCAGACAGCATGAGACCCAACAAATTAAAGAGACACCTCGAGACCACACACCCCAATCACGTCAATAAGCCACTTGATTTCTTTCAAGGGGGTTCACGGTGGCAGAGGGGTTAGTGCGTCTGCCTCACAATACGAAGTTCCTGCAGTCCTGGGTTCAAATCCAGGCTCAGGATCTTTCTGTGTGGAGTTTGCATGTTCTCCCCGTGAATGCGTGGGTTCCCTCCGGGTACTCCGGCTTCCTCCCACTTTCAAAGACATGCACCTGGGGATAGGTTGATTGGCAACACTAAATTGGCCCTAGTGTGTGAATGTGAGTGTGAATGTTGTCTGTCTATCTGTGTTGGCCCTGCGATGAGGTGGCGACTTGTCCAGGGTGTACCCTGCCTTCCGCCCGATTGTAGCTGAGATAGGCGCCAGCGCCCCCCGTGACCCCGAAAGGGAATAAGCGGTAGAAAATGGATGGAAATGGATGGATTTCTTTCAAAGTAAACTGGCCGAGTAGTTATTTTATTTATTGTTGAACTTGATGCAAGTTATACCACAGCTGCACAGTTATTTTATTTATTGTTGAACTTGATGTTATTTTATGTTATTGAGTTTGAATGTATACAACTTGAATGTTACTTCATGTTCAATAAATTTGAAAATGTTGAGCTTGGCATTAGCGTTCTGTTGGGGTGATGGGGGCAGGTGGGGCTTGAAAACTCCCCCTTGTCCAAAGTGGGGGATGACAAAAAAAGTTTGAGAACCACTGGGTTAGAGTGTCTGCCCTGAGATCGGTAGGTTATGAGTGCAAATCCCAGCCGAGTCATACCAAAGACTATAAAAATGGGACCCATTACCTCCCTGCTTGGCACTCAGCATAAAGGGTAGGAATTGGGGGTTAAATTACCAAAAATGATTCCCGGGCGCGGCACCGCTGCTGCCTACTGCTCCCCTCACCTCCCAGGGGGTGATCAAGGGCACGGGTCAAATGCAGAGGACAAATTTCACCACACCTGCTGTGTGTGTGACAATCATTGGTACAAACCCCGTTTTCATATGAGTTGGGAAATTGTGTTAGATGTAAATATAAACAGAATACAATGATTTGCAAATCCTTTTCAACGCATATTCAGTTGAATGCACTACAAAACGAGATATTTGATGTTCAATCCCATAAACTTTATTTTTTTTGCAAATAATAATTAACTTAGAATTTCATGGCTGCAACACGTGCCAAAGTAGTTGGGAAAGGGCATGTTCACCACTGTGTTACATCACCTTTTCTTTTAACAACACTCAATAAATGTTTAGGAACTGAGAGAACTAATTGTTGAAGCTTTGAAAGTGGAATTCTTTCTCATTCTTGTTTTAGTCTTTGCTTCAGTCGTTCAACAGTCCGGGGTCTCCGCTGTCGTATTTTACGCTTCATTATGCGCCACACATTTTCGATGAGCGACAGGTTTGGACTGCAGGCGGGCCAGGAACGTACCCGCACTCTTTTACTACGAAACCACGCTGTTGTAACATGTGGCTTGGCATTGTCTTGCTGAAATAAGCAGAGGCGTCCATGATTATGTTGCTTGGATGACAACATATGTTGCTCCAAAACCTGAATGGCCCATTCAGCATTAATGGAGCCTTCACTGATGTATAAATTGGGCACTAATACACCCCCATACCATCATAGATGCTGGTTTTTGAACTTTGCGCCTCTAACAATCCGGATAGTCATTTTTCTCTTTGTTCCAGAGGACACCACGTCCACAGTTTCCAAATATAATTTGAAATGTGGACTCGTCAGACCACAGAACACTTTTCCCCTTGGCATCAGCCCGTCTTAGATGAGCTCGGGCCCAGCGAAGCCAGCAGCGGTCCTTGGTGTTGTTGATAAATGGGTTTTGTTTTGCATAGCAGAGTTTGAACTTGGACTTACAGATGTAGCAACCAACTGTAGTTACTGACAGTGGTTTTATGAAGTGTTCCTGAGCCCATGTGGTGATATCCTTTACACACTGATGTCGGTTTTTGATGCAGTACCGCCTGAGGGATCAACGGTCCGTAATATCATCGCTTACGTGCAGTGATTTCTCCAGATTCTCTGAACCTTTTGATGATTTTACGGACCGTAGATGGTAAAATCCCTAAATTCCTTGCAATAGCTTGTTGAGAAATGTTGTTCTAAAACTGTTCAAAAATTTGCTTACAAATTGGTGACCCTGTCCCCGTCCTTGTTCGTGAATTACTTAGCATTTCATGGAAGCTGCTTTTATACCCAATCATGTCACTCACCTGTTCGCAATTAGCCTGCACACATGTGGGATGTTCCAAATAAGTGTTTGATGAGCATTTCTCAACTTTATCAGTATTTATTGCCACCTTTCCCAACTTCTTTGTCATGTGTTGCTGTCATCAAAAACTAAAGTTAATGATTATTTGCACACAAAAAAAAGGTTTATCAGTTTGAACATCAAATATCTTGTCTTTGTAGCATATTCAACTGAATAGGGGTTGAAAGTGATTTGCAAATCATAGTATTCCATTTATATTTACATCTAACACAATTTCCCAACTCATATGGAAACGGGGTTTGTACTTTAACTTTAACTTTAGATAGGTTTTAACTCACAGAATAACAGGAGCTACATGAATGAATGAATGAATTGATGCATTGCAAAAGGAAAGTTTTATTTGATCAAATTTAAGTATACTTTATACTGTTTAACTCACCATTCTTGACAAACTTGAGTGCGTTCCTCAGCTTGCCTACACTGACATCCATCTGTCCTGCCACCCTCCGGTACTTTCCACAGTCACATGTAGTGCCTAGGTATTTGGATACAGGTTCCATGTCAATGAGAGAATTGTTTTCTTTTTGCAGTTCAGCTGAGTACAGCCCAAAAGAGTGAGAAAGTACTATTTTGCGGATCCCCGCTATTTGCAGGGGTTACGTTCTGAGACCTCCAGTCAAAAAGGTAGATACATTTCAATGGATGGGGAATATGTCTATTTTAGACACTATATTATTCTCCTGTGTGGAGGCGCTGGCATCTGCTGTGCTGGATCATACCTCCCGCTCCAAACCTTCCTGCGTATGGAGATCAATCAATCATGGTTTATTTATATAGCCCCAAATCACAAATGTCTCAAAGAACTGCACAAATCATTACGACTACAACATCCTCGGAAGAACCCACAAAAGGGCAAGGAAAACTCACACCCAGTGGGCAGAGAGAATTCACATCCAGTGGGACGCCAGTGACAATGCTGACTATGAGAAACCTTGGAGAGGACCTCAGATGTGGGCAACCCCCCCCCCCCCCCTCTAGGGGACCGAAAGCAATGGATGTCGAGCGGGTCTAACATGATACTGTGAAAGTTCAATCCATAGTGGCTCCAACACAGCCGCGAGTGTTCAGTTCAAGCGGATCCAAGACAGCAGCGAGAGTCCCGATGACAGGAAACCATCTCAAGCGGAGGCGGATCAGCAGCGTAGAGATGTCCCCAACCGATACAGGCGAGCGGTCCATCCTGGGTCCCGACGAGCGGTCCATCCTGGGTCTCGACTCTGGACAGCCAGTACTTCATCCATGGTCATCGGACCGGACCCCCTCCACAAGGGAGGGGGGGACATAGGAAAAAGAAAAGAAGCGGCAGATCAACTGGTCTAAAAAGGAGGTCTATTTAAAGGCTAGAGAATACAGATGAGTTTTAAGGTGAGACTTAAATGCTTCTACTGAGGTAGCATCTCGAACTGTTACCGGGAGGGCATTCCAGAGTACTGGAGCCCGAACGGAAAACGCTCTATAGCCCGCAGACTTTTTTTGGGCTCTAGGAATCACTAATAAGCCGGAGTCTTTTGAACGCAGATTTCTTGCTGGGACATACGGTACAATACAATCGGCAAGATAGGCTGGAGCTAGACCGTGTAGTATTTTATACGTAAGTAGTAAAACCTTAAAGTCAGATATTGACATTCTCCTCTGATTTTGCATCAACATTTGCATTAAAAATGACTGTTGTAACACATCTGATTAGTTTCAGCTCCAATAACACTTGAATTGCCATTTCTTGCTCACAACAAAAGGAAGTTGCATAAAAGTATAATTCAGGTTTAAAGGGAAACTGCACTTTTTGGAGGAAAATTTTGCCTTTCAGCCACAACCCCTACTTGTGGTACACCGGTCTCTCACTTTAATGTGCATTCTAAATAGGGTAAAACTTATGGTACAACGTGGCTAACAATGCAGGTGTATGGTTAAAAAAAAACATTTAAGAAATGCCAACACAATCTGATTTACATGCTGTGACCTGCATACTAACCACACTGTAGCGTAGTTTTAATTTTAAGAGATGACACCGAATAACTACTTTTCTTAGCTGCTGGCTGTAAATTTAATACGGTCAGAAAATAAGTTTTGGTAATGCTTAAAATGACAAAATGCTGTACATTTTTCACGTCGCTTTTTACTACATTACATATGTACTCACAGCACATATATAAAACATTGCTTGATGTTTTTGGATTGTTTTTCGAGCGCTTTATAGGTGTAATAGATCATATCCCATCATCTACATTGTTAGCAGCCTCTTACTATCAGTTTTTCACCTCTTAGAATGCACAGAAAAGGGAAAGACGTGTGTTCCTGTCTCACACAAGGATTGTGGATGATGGGCAAAATAAATAAAAAAAGTACAGTTCCCTTTTAAGCCCTCTAATATGCCTCACATGCTAAAACACAATTTACATTGTAAAATGTATATGTACTCCCAACAATTTAAGGACAAGGATAGATGGAGAACATACACTATGCCAGGGGTCACCATTGCGGTGCCCGTGGGCACCAGGTAGCCCGTAAGGACCAGATGAGTTGCCCGCTGGCCTGTTCTAAAAATAGCTCAAATAGCAGAACTTACCAGTGAGCTGCCTGTATTTTTTAAATTGTATTTATTTACTAGCAAGCTGGTCTCGCTTTGCTCGACATTTTAAATTCTAAGAGAGAAAAAACTCAAATAGAATTTGAAAATCCAAGAAAATATTTTAAAGACTTGGTCTTCACTTGTTTAAATAAATTCATTTATTTTTTTACTTTACTTCTTATAACTTTCAGAAAGACAATTTTAGAGAAAAAAATACAACCTTAAAAATTATTTTAGGATTTTTAAACACATATACCTTTTTACCTTTTAAATTCCTTCCTCATCTTTCCTTTTTTTTATTGTAAAGAATAATAAATACATTTTAATTTAATTATTCATTTTAGCTTCTGTTTTTTCGACGAAGAATATTGTGAAATATTTCTACAAAGTTATTATGATTGAAATAAAATAAAAATATTCTGGCAAATCTAGAAAATCTGTAAAATCAAATTTAAATCTTATTTCAAAGTCTTTTGAATTTCTTTTAAAATTTTTGTTCTGGAAAATCTAGAAGAAATAATGATTTGTCTTTGTTAGAAATATAGCTTGGTCCAATTTGTTATATATTCTAACAAAGTGCAGATTGGATTTTAACCTATTTAAAACATGTCATCAAAATTCAAAAATTAATCTTAATCAGGAAAAATTACTAATGATGTTCCATAAATTATTTTTTTAATTTTTCCAAAAAGATTTGAATTAACTAGTTTTTCTCTTCTTTTTTTCGGTTGAATTTTGAATTTTAAAGAGTCGAAATTGAAGATAAACTATGTTTGATGGTTTATATTTTTTGTGAGATGATCAGTGTTTCCACAAAGATAAATATAATTAATTATTAATAATAACATAGAGTTAAAGGTAAATTGAGCAAATTGGCTGTTTCTGGCAATTTATTTAAGTGTGTTTCAAACTGGTGGCCCTTCACATTAATCAGTACCCAAGAAGTAGCTCTTGGTTTCAAAAAGGTTGGTGACCCCTGCACTATGCTGTGTTATCATGGTGTATATTTTATATTTGGTTAAAACATGCCTAAAACTTTGTATCAACTTCAGGAGAATGAAACGAGTTTTTAAAAAACAAACAAATAAAATAAAATACGCCTAATAATTGTTGGCTAACTTTTTTTTTTTGCCAAAAAATAAAAATGGCAAAAATACAGTGAGCCACTGTATCGGACCTCACACCATGTTGTGAGCATACTGTAAAACTATTCAAAGTATTGAACTGCTACAGTTTGAAAATAAAAGGGTCTTACCAGCTTTCCCCTTCAAACCAAAGTCTCCATCCAAACCGGTTTCTCCTTTGTCCCCTTCAGAGAAATAAAGGTAGTTTAATTTTTTTTTAACACATTATAGTATGATTCAAATACACCCATTATTCCAAGCTTACTAAATATGTTCAACTTGATCAAAATGACACAATACCCTTGTTTCATACTGCCCCTTATTAAAATGATTTTCATAAAAATAAACATTGTAACAGAAGACACACAGCACATTTATGCCTTGCTTTGTTGTTCTCAATAAAACCAAAATCTAGCGGACAGAACTTTCATCATATGCTGTAAACTTAGCCAGTTTGTCCTCTCCATCCCTTGATGAAGCAGGTGGACTTTATATCACAGCCTTTAATATTTAGATCAGCAGCAGGAGTTGTGCAACCTCTCAACTGTTTCTGACAGCTCGTGTAATCAGATTGTATTTTGTTGCACTTGCACAATATGACAGACAGATGGCGATATTACACGAGGAATAGCAGTGTAGAAGTTGACTTGATGATCTTCACACCCTGCGATGAGGATGGCGACTTGTCTAGGGTGTACCTGCATTCCGCCCGATTGAAGCTGAGATAGGCACCAGCGCCCCCAGAGACCCCAAAAGGGAATAAGGGGTAGGAAATGGATGGATGGATGGATGATCTCCCCACCATTTTAGATGATGATGTATATGAGCTAGCTGCACATTTTACAGTGCAAATAATCACGTCTACATCCTAATTTGGAGGGAACAGAGTTAACAATATAATAGCAATATACATTCAATTCGGCTGACCTTTATTGACCTTTTAAAACGAACAATTAATTGCATTGAAAACACATGTAAAACTAAAACAATACAATACCTTCAAGGTCAAAGTTTGGCTTGTTGCAAACAGTAAATACACTACAATTTACTGTATAGTACATGTGTGTTTTCATGTATATATTATTAACTATTAGGCATAATTACATCATTTTTTCACTTTATATACCAGGTGTATGTGTTTGTTATATCATAAATAAAATAGATATTGTTATACAATAAACAAAATAAATACATGATTACATTATTTATTCACTCTATATACCATGTGTATTTGGTTATTTGTTATAAAATAAACACAATAAATACTGTTATATAACAAACCAAATAAATCATTACAGTATTTATTCACTCTATATACCAGGTGTTTATATCTTATTAGAAAATGTTTAAATAAAAACCAGAAGCGCAAAAGCATGACTTACATACTTTTTCTATGAGATCACCTGAAATAGCCTGTATCGTATTTCTGTAGAAATATGGATAGGAAATGGCAACAAGAAAACAAACTTTTGTAGCCTATACAGCCCTCCATCTATCCATTTTTTACCGCTTGTCCCTTTTGGGGGCGCGGGGGGTCGCTGGAGCCTATCTCAGCTGCATTCGGGCGGAAGCCTGGTACACCCTGGACAAGTCGCCACTTCATCGCAGAGCCAACACAGATAGACAGACAACATTCACACTCACATTCACACACTAGGGTCAATTTAATGTTGCCAATCAACCTATCCGCAGGTGCATGTTTTTGGAGGTGGGAGGAACCCGGAGTACCCGGAGGGAACCCACGCAGTCACGGGGAGGACATGCAAACTCCACACAGAAAGATCCCGAGCCCGGGATTGAACCCAGGACTACTCAGGACCTTCGTATTGTGAGGCAGATGCACTAACCCCTGCTCTGCCATACTGCCCTGTAGCCTATACAATTCCAAATACCGTTTTTCCTTGAATTGCCGCCGGGGCGCTAATTAATTTAAAACCTCTTCTCACTCCTGCGCTTACAAAAGGCATGCGGTAAAAGTAAGCATGCGCTAATTATTTTAAAGCCTCTTCTCACTCCGGCACTTACCAAAGGCATGCAGTAAAAATTTGAGTGTAATATAAGGATACTGTACGGCAGCCTGTAAAGGACTGTATTTTTACCTTAGGGGGATGCTCGAATCATTCACTACGTAATAATCTAATCTTAAAGGTGAACATTATCACAATCTATGAAGGGTTAAAACCAATAAAAATCAGTTCTCAGTGGCTTATTTTATTTTTCAAAGTTTTTAAAAAATGTTTACCAATCAAAGAATATCCCGAAAAAATGCTTTAAAGTGCCTGATTTTTGCTAGCTGTGAAGCCACCGTCCATTTTCCTGTGACTTTATCCAGTGATATACATGCTATCCAGGCGGATAGCACAGCAAGATATAACGACATTAGCTCGGATTCAGACTCGGATTTCAGCAGTTTAAGCGATTCAACAGATTACGCATGTATTGAAACATATGGTTGGAGTATGGAGGCAGATAGCGAAAACAAAATTGAAGAAGAAACTGAAGCTATTGAGCGAATAGCTATTGAGGGCTATTCGGCCATGTCTGCCTTAGCATTGCCGGTAAAATGTGCCGACCAAACGATCGGGACTTTCGCATCTTGTGACACTGGAGCAACTTAAATCTGTCGATTGGTAAGTGTTTGTTTGGTATTAAATGTGGGTTGATTGAAACGCTGGATACAAATATAGCTACAAATGTACATACAGCTAGCCTAAATAGCATGTTAGCATTGATTAGCTGGCAGTCATGCCGCGACCAAATATGTCTGATTAGCACATAAGTCAATAACATCATCAAAACTCTCCTGTGTGATTTATTTGACTTTGTCGTTGGAAATGCATCTGCAGGATATCCATACATCTCTGCCTTAACATCGCCGGTAAAATGTGCAGATCAAACAATCGGGACTTTCGCATCTTGTGACACTGGAGCAACTTAAATCCGTCGATTGGTAAGTGTTTGTTTGGTATTAAATGTGGGTGGATTGAAACGCTGGATACAAATATAGCTACAAATGTACATACAGCTAGCCTAAATAGCATGTTAGCATTGATTAGCTGGAAGTCATGCCGCGACCAAATATGTCTGATTAGCACATAAGTCAATAACATCAACAAAACTCTCCTGTGTGATTTATTTGACTTTGTCGTTGGAAATGCATCTGCAGGATATCCATACATCTCTGCCTTAACATCGCCGGTAAAATGTGCGGACCAAACGATCGGGACTTTCGCATCTTGTGACACTGGAGCAACTTAAATTTGTCGATTGGTAAGTGTTTGTTTGGCATTAAATGTGGGTGGAGGGAAAGGCTGGATGCTTTCTTTAGCATGCCTAAGGAGGTACAGTCTGGAGCGAGAGGAGAACCGGCCTCGTCCTGAGTCACCTCTCTGTCGACTAGTCCGTGAGCGCGTGCAATGGCCACGCCAACCTCGCGCTGTCCACATCCCTTGCAGCAATTTAGCAACAATAGCACATAACTAACTATCCATACTGTCCCACACTCGCTCTCCAAATTACACAGTCACAGGGGAGAGGGTCTATATAACGAACTTAAGGCAAACGTGACTAAACCTGCCGTTGGTGAAGTCACGGAGCAGCACACAAACACAAGTGCGAGCTGCGGTTAGCTTACTGGCGGTTAGCATACACTTCACGTATACTGGCAACGTGAAGCGCCCAAACATCCTAAACTTCAACTAGTGCAACTGATACACTGTCATTTATAACACTGTGGTTATTTCTCCGATCTGCAATCGTAGTAAACTGTCTTCCATGTAGTATTACTGCCTGTTAGTGCCGGAGCTCTTTTAACACTTTTTCTACCAGCCGGCGGAAACGGAACTACCCGTAACCGTAGCAACCATAACCGTAGCAACGGTTAATCAACTTGAAGATACACATTTACCCTCCCATACGACACGTATTAAATAGAAATAAATAATAATAATAATAATAATGATAATAATAATCCCTTAACAGAAGTTATCTCCTATCTGTAGAACTTAAAAGACCTGTTACATTGATAGGCAAACCTTCAGAACAGATACCATCATGAAAAGCACATTTAATAATAATAAAAAAAAAACGTTATTATGGTCTTATCTTTACTTATAAATTAAATCCATGGCAGCTCCGTCTGATCAAAAGCATCAATGACTTGTTTTTAGAAGTCTTCCTTATCTTATTTGACAGACGCAGCTACGGTATTGTGACGGTCTCAAGCCGTCGTCTTGCAGGTTCCCAGGACCACCAAGAAAGGACATGGCTCCAGCAGTTTGACTTTGCTTATTTTTCAATAAAACCTCAGTTCAGGTCGCTCTTCCACTCCTCCTCTCCGCCATCTTGGGCCGGGCTCCAGCGTGCCCTGCCTGTCTGTCGGACAGTCGGCTCCACAGGTATATTAATAAAACATAGCGGCTTACTGTTCTTTTTAGCATACCGGTATTCCATAACTTGGACCTAAAATCCTACTGAATAGCTCTTAATCTTCTTCCCTTTATGCCATTTCAAATTATTGAAATCAGCCTCCTCCATTTTGAAAATGATGACAGGGGAAGTGTCACTCATGACGTCATGAGTTTGACCCGGCGGTAATACTAAGCATGCGCTAATTATTTTGCGAAGCGAGTTTGACCCGGCAGTAATTCAAGACAGACGCATACTATATGCCCGGCGGCAATTCAAGGAAATGCGATAATTCAGAAAACAACCGCTTCATTTCTTATGTCTACTTCTGATCTGATGTTTCTTAAGATAGTTTCATTTTCCAGGGGGCCAACTAAAGCAGCCAGGATAGTAGAAACCCTTTTCAGTATGATGCAGTTCAGTTCTACGTGACTGAAATCTATAGTAAACATACAGAGCTAAATTCCTATGTCGGCGCATTTTTTAAATGATTTGACTACAGTAGGTGCTCTTTTGATGTCTGAAATGGTGGATTACACAAAACAGAGACAGACTCACTTTCTTCACAACGAGAAATAATTGCTGTTTTGGGGTATTTAACATATAGTCTAGACCAGACTTGGGCAATTATTTTGACTTGAAAAATGTGTACATACATAATGTCACAAACACGGCCAAATATGAACACAGAGGGTAAAAAAACACCCATAATCTAATATAATATAACTTTTCTGCAAAGCTTTGTTGTAAAATACTGTTTTAGGCTGGTTGCTCTGTAAACAAACAGAGACCCACTCTGCTTCGTGCCTCCTCTGTGTTGAGCAGCTGTGATGCATAGTCCCTATGATTACTGTAATATCACTCAAAAGTGCATATTCCAACCATCGGAATATTTTCTATACTCACGGTAATTTGAAAAGGTAATTTTTAAAAGCTTAATGGGCCGTATTTGACCCATGGGTTGTATTTGACGCATATCTGTTTAGACAAATTATTGCATTAACTCTCTCAGATCTAACAACTTGACTGCCTTACCTTTATCTCCACCTGGTCCTGTCTTTCCCAGAGGACCAAGCTCTCCTTTGAGCCCTGCTTGTCCGGGCGCTCCTGGGCAATGAAGAGTAAGAAGAGAAGATTTTTCAGGTAAAGAATTGTCATAATTTCTTTATAAACTTGTTATGCAGGATATTTTGTTTCCTTTTTATGTCTTTCTGGAAATATGACTATACCAACAATGATGTACAATCCCTAATTAGGGCTGTAGTACCGAACAATATAATTGCAAAGGCCGTATTGGAACTACTTTTAACATTTTAAAGTTATTCCTTTGTTTTTTTGGTTGTTTTTTTTTTGTTAATTTTTTTTACTAACCTTTACATTGTGTTAATATTTATTTTTATTTTTAAAAACATTATGTTTGTATTCTTTTTAAAAAGGAACTGAAATATTCAGTGGCTTTTTGTGACCCAAAACAATTTTTGGGCTGTTTCGATCCTTAATAATAGTAGAATTTAATTTGATGAAAGATGCACTTTAAATTAAATCCTGCAAGGCTCCAAATGTCACTAAATATTAGACATTGCACATAATTATTGACTTCAACTGATCAAATTCCCTCATCTCATGGTTGTGGCCCTAAATCCCTACATAAAGTGTTTATGCCCTGATTATACTATTAAAAAATGCTTTTCCAGCAAGCAGATTAGGCCAGCTAAAATAATTAATGGGGTCCCAAACATGGACAAGAGGGGGCAGAGCCCCCTTAAATAAATGTCTTGCCCCTTCAAATCAAAATTTCAGAAAGCAATTTTTAATAAACTCACAAAATTACTACATTACAAGTTGACAAAATGATCTGCACTAGCGGGCTTCTGTGATGAGCGGGGTAAGAGGTGGTGTACAAGCTCTACTCCAATAGAAGCTTGCTAGATATGTCCCATATGTCCACTGCTACAACCACCAACTGCACCTGGTAGTTGTGCATGCCATGCAGAGTGAACCCTGCCCAAAAAGGTTTTTGACCTCTCAAGTTTTTTCAGCACCACTATGTGTCCAAGTATGATGCACCTCATCTTAAAGGTTGCTTGAAATCCGATGGACAAGCCACTATGAGGTGACAAGGTGCATTGTTGAAAATCAAGACCATATTCTCAGTATCCTATCTGAGATGACAGAGGATGATGATGCTGCAGTTGACCTGTGCACTGAAGCATCAGGCCTGCAATGTCAAATTAAGAGGCATCACTTCTTTGAGACTGGAAAGTTTCTAGTGCGGGTGCTTGGTGTCTTGAAACCAGCTAATTCAATTCTACAGGCTCAGTCTGTGGATATGTGCAGTGCTTCTGAGGTTGTAGGTGCAGCACTGGAGTCCCTAAAAAACATTCAGGAAGATGATTATTGGGCAGAGTTATCTCAGGTGGTGGCTGGAGATGATTCACATCCTCCAAAGAGAAGGAGAACAATGAGCAAACACCTTGCTCAAAGTGTTGTGCTCTCAACTGTGGGCCATACAGGTGATGATGATCCTACCCTTAATCCCCATCAGTCTCTGAAAAGATCTCTGCTCAACATCCTTGGTAGAGCCATTTCAGAAATGGAAACTAAATTTTCACAGAGAAATCTTGATCTGATGAAAGCCTTATCTAATCTTGCACCCAAATGTGGTGCATTTCTAGATTCAACCCAGTTGTACCCTCTGGCTGTGCTGGCTGGCACAGTGGCAGACAATGCAAGTCTGAAAAATGAAATCCATATATCAAAACCGATGTTGCTCAAGAAATGTCCAAATGAAACAAACCTGTCCACTGATGTGAAAACACCTGCAGGAATACAGGGATGCTTTTCCTGAGTTGCATAAATTGTACGTAACAGCTCTGGTAATTGGTGTGTCTTCAGCTGCATGTGAGAGTTCCTTCTCCACATTGTCACGGGTTCTAACCCCCTATCGTCGCACCATGTTACACAAGAGAAAGAGGAAGCTGGTGATCTTGGCTCATGAGAAGTCCATAACAAATAACTTGGACATGGATGAATTTGTGAGAGTTTTTGCAAAGGGAAACCGGAAACTGCTGTTGTAGAGTGGAGTAGAGAGAAAAAAGAAGAGTTGAGAGGAGTGAGAGAAATGAGAGAGAAATGAGAGAGGAGTGGAGAGAAAGGAGTTTTTGAGCTGTTAAGTTGCCAACCCCCCCCAAAAAAACAACCCAAAAAAAATAAATACAAAAGAAAAAAATGTTCTACTGTAAATCTGTTCTGTTTTATGAATTAGTTTGAGATTCTTTTTTATCATTATTCATCAGACTACCTTTCAGTTTTGTAAATATTGACTGTAGTGTGTGAAGTCCTACTTTGGGTCAAAATTTATTTGAGCGTTAGGCCATCCAGTTAGGATACATGTTATGTTGTTGGTTGATAAAATCTGGATGAAGGATGTTTTATTTTATATTATTAATTTATTTTCATTTTTCAGTTTCCCCCCCTGAGGGATTGCCACCTTATTGTGGTCAAGGGGTTTGCGTGCCTCAGTGACCGTAAGAGCTATACCAGCAAGAGCTTAGTCTTCAGGTGGGACACCCAAGTTGGACAGGTCTAAAGGTAGAGGCCTGACAAAGTGCAATCCACTACTCCAGGTTGGGGTTGGACACATAGCTAAAGACCCATTTCAATAAAGAAAGCATCGTTACTATAAGCACAGAAAAAAATGTGCTGGAGCATGATGTGTACACATGATGCCCCCTTCACATTTCTGACTGCCCCCTCATAGAAGCATGCCTAGAACCGCCCCTGGTCCCAAACATGACTTCCAAATCCTTGCTCATTGGTGCCACCTGCCAATATTTTGAAAATGAGCCCACACCACCAGTTTTACCATTGTGATTGATTGATTGAAACTTTTATAAGTAAATTGCATGGTACGGTACATGTTCCGTACAATTGACCACTCAAGGGCAACACCCTATTAAGTTTTTCAACTTGTTTAAGTCGGAGTCCACGTAAATCAATTCATGGTAAATAATCAAACCAATAATCCTGTTTGTTCACAGTTATTCAAAAAAGTCTCAAGAACCCATTCTTGCAAGAAAACAGGAATTAGGTTTTGGCCCACAGTCTTGGGCTAAAACCAGATTTTGAGGACTGTCAATACTTGGACTAAGGGGTGGTTGTTTTCCCGAGATGCAAGTGGACCAAAGATGGCATGAAGGTAAATACATCTTTATTTCTTACACTAACAAACTACAAAAAAGGCAAACAAAAGGCGTGCACAATGGCGGTACAAAAACTTGGCTGTGTAAACAAAACTCGCACTAAGGCAAAACTATGAACATCAAACAAAAACTTGCACTGTGGCATAAATAACAAGACAACTTACTTTGAAACAAAACGAGAACGGGACATGGATCATTGGCATGGATTACAAGGTGTGTAGCAGGTGATGGAGGGTGAGTAGAAGGTGATGTGGCCAGGACGAAAAACCGAAACAGACAGCTTAAATGGCAGTGACATAATCAGTCAAAACAGGTGCGAGACATGAGGACAGGTGAAAACTAATGAGTTGCTATGGTAACAAAACAAACCAAGGAGTGCAAAAAAAGGAACTGAGTGACCAAAAAACTAAACAATCACACAGACATGACAGGAACTCCCTATAACAGTGGTTCTCAAACTTAATTCACCAAGTACCACCTCAGAAAACACTTGATTTTCCAAGTACCACTATAACCACCAACATTAAAATACAGTAGGTTAAGTTTTCAATAAAAACAAGGCAGCGGTTTTATTCAACACATGTATTTAATATTTATGCCTCTGTAACATCAAACGCAATGCACAAACATCATCTACAATGATACTCTACGTACTGTTGTTTCTATTTTTTCACGTGGCGTCTTCCCGGAAGCGAAAACCAGTGATGATCAACAAAGCCAAGATGGCTGTTGAACCGCAAGCAGCAGTGAACAAACTATCTCAGTACAAAAGAGGCTTAAATATTCCTGCAAAAAGCAGATACAAGCAAAAAACTCAAATTTAGAACCTTATACTTCATCAAAAATAGATTTGTCGAGTGATATCAAGGATTGTACGTCGGTCGCCTTCCCAGGAGCCATTCTACACGACAAAACAGATGGAAACTTGAACAAGCATGGATATCTACAACTTCTTTGTGTGTGACTGGGTAAAGAAAATTGGTATCAAGACTCTCACATAGAAATATGCATTGTTTTTGCTCGGGTAAGGTTGTGTTTCATGACTTAACTTTGCATCTACTGCCATGTTTCTGTTGCACGCGCCCTTTACGAGTAGCGTGATTTTCCCCATCTTTATCAAAATATAACTCTAGACGTCAACATTGTGTATGTGCTGAAAGCTTCTTTTATTATTGTTTTCTTTGGTAAAAAATAAACTCTTTTAGGTTTTGTTCACATTTGCATTTTTTTTTTATTTACACTCGCCGAGTTGGTGATTTACCATGAAAAACTCTCGTGACAGTCTCTCGCTGTCGTGCGGGTTCAACGTACCACCAAGGAAGGACATGATTGATCAGGTTTGACTCTTGTTTATGTTTCAATCAGGCTTGTCTGCAGGTCAGGTCGCTTTTCAGCTCCTCCTCCACTGCTCGCTCTTCGGTCGCTTTTCAGCCGCCCCCTTCGTCGTCGTCGCCGTCTTGCTCTCTGTCGCTTCCGCTCCTCATGCACTGCTGCAGGCTCTCCAACTCCTTCCGCGCCGTTCTCTCCTTTTTCTCTTCTTTTATACTTCGAGAGGAGATAGATTAATTGAGTCCCGGTGCGCAATCCACGCACCTGATCTCGCTCCCAGCACGCCCCGCCTTTTCGCTCGGTCGGCGTGGCCGCCTCCTCGCCGCCATCTTGGGCCGGGCTCCGGCTTGCCCTGCCCTGCTGCTCGTTCGCCGGCTCCGCCTCCCCACAACTCTCCATCTGACAAATGGCTGCATGTTACTCTCTCCATCACCATATCTATGTTTTAAGAAATATAAATGATATCAAGATAATACTTAAATTGGAAATAATACACATTAAAAGTATATCAAACAAACCTTTACGTTCTTCGACTTTGCTCACTCAGACTGGCGTACATGCTACATTCTTTTCGTTGTTTTGTAGAATCTTGCAGTCTCCTGCCCTTCTTGATTACCTATTGAGGAAGTCTGAAGAAACGTTGTTCTTTTTCCCGTTTTGAAAGGTTCGTATAGCCGAAAACAACGCAAGAATAGGGCATTTTTTCTTTGAAAAGGCTAAATGGCGCCAAGTACTAAGAACAAGCGCTGGATTGACCACCACGCGTACTCAGTGATCCGGATGTGATGTGATATGCAGCACAGCAATACAGTAAACACTGTATTTACGGACTTCTTTGACGTACATGGTAAATGGGTTGTACTTGTATAGCGCTTTTCTACCCCTTTTTAAGGAGCCCAAAGCGCTTTGACAGTATTTCCATATTCGCCCATTCACACACACATTCACACACTGACGGTGGGAGCTGCCATGCAAGGCGCTCACCAGGACCCATCAGGAGCAAGGGTGAAGTCTCTTGCCCAAGGACACAACTGACGTGACTAGGATGGTAGAAGGTGGGGATTGAACCAGTAACCCTCAGATTACTGGCACAGCCACTCTACCAACTTCGGCACGCCGTCCCCCTAGATGCCACTAGATAGAGCCCGCTTACAGCTTGTACCACAGTATGAGAATCATTGCCCTATAAGGACTTTAGGAACAGAGCCTACATCCTAGTCACGGATACTAAACAGATGGGTGATTACAAATTATGAAGCCTTTTAGCCCCTGCCAAAGGATGTGGACACAGCATGGTGAAAAAAATTGATGGTCTGTCTGAAAAATCGCTACAAAAATGCAAACATTAATAAATTAACTCCTCAAAGTCAGGTCTTAATTGGAGTTAATGATGAATAGAAATCTCAGAAGCTGTGCATTTTGTCACATCCTTAGTGCAGCACCACCCAGTAGCAAGAGGACAAAAAGTTTAATTAGTTGCCGGAAACACCAAGTGGCATGAGGGTGTAGAGGGCCCCTTGAATGCAGCCTGCAGCTGTGTTGTTTATTTGTCATTGTGCTCACTAGATAGCCCCCCTTAGTTAGATATTATTACACAAATAATAAATAATCCTACAGTAGTTGGTGCATGTCCAGGGTCTTTTTTTGTTTTGCTTTGTTCATCTGTTTTTCATTTGATTATTTTTATTTTGTTTTGTTTGTTTCCTAGTTATTAATTGTTCTCTCCTTTTTTTTTTTTTTGAGACAAATCCAAATCAGAAGGATTCCCACTGTTGCGTAGTTGTATTGTTCCCATCCATCTTTGTTGGTTGATTTGTGTGTGTTGGTTAGCTGCAATACACAAAATCTGAAGCACTGACTTCCTTGAAACATTGCGGCTCAGCGGCACAAACTTGAAACAAATGATGTATGAAAAGTTATTGCAAGGACTCACAACCCGAGCGTTTTATAAGTCAGACTGTCAAAGTAAAAGCGATAATAACGATTTAACAAACATTTATTTTAACTGTGCTATTTTTTTATGGGAAAAAATGACCCTCAGTCCAAAGCCGCGACGTTCCAGCTGATGTTGAGCCATGAATAGCAAGAAGAAATGGACAAACAAAAGTGTACAGTATATTATATCAAATGGCAAGTTTAACTTCAAAACCCTGGCAGGTCGCTCTCTTGACAAGACCAAAGTTATTTCCATCTACCGTCGCTGTGAGCAAGTGGAGCCATTAAGCTGAAAGCTGATACAAAGGGTACTTCTTCTCTTCCACAAAGACAGATCCCGCTAGAACGTTTACAACGGACTCTCATGAAGACTAAGGAGGCACAGTTTTTTTTAATTCTCATTAATGTATGGTTAGTTTATTAAGTGAACCACAAGCGGTAAGCATGTGTGAGACGGTATGTTTGCTTGTGTGAGATAGTGTCTGTCGAAGAGTGTTTAAAAAAGCATTTTTATGATCTGCTGCCCAGATAATAGTCTGTTTACATTTTTCAGTTCACTTGTGTTCTCAGCACCTTTTGAGTTTGTGTGTCTCAGTTGCCTTCATGGCAGATTGTGTTCACCTGCCTCTGGTTAGTGTTCGGGACACGCAACATTTGCCCAGGCACTATTCACAGGGCTATTTAGTCCATGCCCTAGCCTCACTCGGTCTGGCACCCTAGTTTGTTTCATACAACAGATGACAACGTTTATTTCCTGGTCTGTACCTGCTATCTTCCACGGTAGGCTCTTTTTACCGTCTAGCTCCCACTCCAGCTCCTTTAGTTTCTGCCTTTAGTGCTATGAGCACATTTTTCTTTGTTAAAGTCTGATTTATTTCTAAATAAATCATTTGTTCCTACCTGCACGCTGTGTCCGAAGCCCGATCTGCATTCTTGGGAGAACAAACCCCCGCATCACGATGCAACCCGGTCGTCACAAGCATATTATTTACCAAACAAACCTTTGCATAAAGCAAATTGTCCAGTCCCAAGTTAATAGTATTAAAATATTTAAATGATCTGTTTAAGGTACACACAAGTTAACTATAGACAAAATAGGATTAATAATAATTATAATTAGCAGCCAGCCTAAATAACCATAAAAAGAAAGTAGAATGACTCCAAAGAGTCCATAAAGTCAAAGCACACACAATGTGGATTTTTCACCGACCTAATACGGTAATTTAAAGGCCTACTGAAATGAGATTTTCTTATATTAAACGGGGATAGCAGGTCCATTCTATGTGTCATACTTGATAATTTCGCGATATTGCCATATTTTTGCTAAAAGGATTTAGTTGAGAACATCCACGATAAAGTTCGCAACTGGAGAAAAGCCCTGCCTCTACCGGAAGTCGCAGACGATGACGTCACATGTTGATGGCTCCTCATATATTCACATTGATTTTAATGGGAGCCTCCAACAAAAACAGCTATTTAGACTGAGAAAACGACAATTTCGCCATTAATTTGAGCGAGGATGAAAGATTCGTGTTTGAGGATATTGATGGAAAAAAAAAAAAAACAAGCTAAAAAAAACAAAACGCGGTTGCAATCGTGTTGTATTGAGACAGATTCATATGTTTTTAGAGACATTAACTAGGATAATTCTGGGAAATCCCTTATCTTTCTATTGTGTTGCTAGTGTTTTAGTGAGTTTAACAGTACCTGATAGCAGGAAGTGTACGTCCACAGCCGGGTGTTGACGCGCAGTGTCTCGGGGAAGTCGACGGCAGCTGTATGGACGGCACAAGCTCAGCTGATATCCGGTAAGAACTGACTTTTTAACCACAATTTTCTAACCGAAACCTGCTGGTTGACATTCGGTCGGGATCCATGTCCGCTGGGATCCATGCTAAAGTTTCACCTCCATGAATTTTAAACAAGGAATCACCATGTGTTTGTGTGGCTAAAGGCTAAAGCTTCCCAACTCCGTCTTTCTACTTTGACTTCTCCAATATTAGTTGAACAAATTGCAAAATATTCAGCAACACAGATGTCCAAAATACTGCGTAATTATGCCGTTAAAACAGACGACTTTTAGCTGTGTGTGTACGCAGCGCTCATATTCAGCGTACACGTCATCATTACGCGACATTTTCAAGAAAAAAGTCCCGGGAAATTTAAAATTGCAACTTAGTAAACTAAAAAGGCCGTATTGGCATGTGTTGCAATATTAATATTTCATCATTGATATATAAACTATCAGACTGCGTGGTCGGTAGTAGTGGGTTTCAGTAGGCCTTTAAAGTAATTTCTATTTTCAAATCTTCACTAAAGTTGGGATTGGCATGTAGACTGTGATTAATTCACCACAAAACTATTGCACTGGCAATTAATGATGTTTAAACTAAACAAACAAACTAGAGGCCTGTTGCTCTGAGAGTTTGGACGCACGCACACGCACACACACACGCACGCACGCACGCACGCACACACACACACACACACACACACACACTGACAGACAGACATGCAGACACACACCAAGTTTAACCCTTTTACAAGTTGATTTTCATCTTAACAATGTACTAGGATTGTCAAAATCTAAATTCACTAAAAATACTTCAGTTTACACAGAACAAATTGAAAATTAAGCCCGGAGAATCGAATCCTCAGCTATATGAAGAAATTGGATCCGTTGCTCTCTCTTCCGACTGCTTGCTTTTAATTCATGGTATTTTTCCCTGTGCTTACTTGCCAGTTTAACCGTCCATACATCTTTTAGATAACAGCTCTTCCTATCACTACTGTTGCTCTTTATAATGGCCAAACCCTCCAACTGGCTTAACGTCTGGATTCCCCGTGCAGCTGCCAGTGGATTAAAAAGGTGGAAGCGCTCATTATTCACGAGGAAGACACATTTGAAACCACCTCGAGCTACTTAAAAAAAATAAAAAATCAGACGGTGAACGGAATTTTCTGATCACAATCCTGAGTTGAACTCAGATTTTTCAGTAACGATCAAGTACTGGACCTGTGCCTTGTACTGGACAGAGCACAGAGAACTGGTTTACATCAAACTAACCTCCTGAGGCACAATTTCCATTTGTCAACATGTGCTTCCCTGCTGGCTTTCCCAACATGGGGCCACACAGCAATTAACTTTCACAACAACAAATTCACAGCTCAGTTTAAAAGAGCTTTAATGTCAATTAAAAAAAAAAACAACAACTAAAAAAGCCCACCAACATTTGTTGACATTAATAAACCAATAGCAACGCATTGTTTTTGTTTCCAGAGCAGTAACTCTCCGGTAGTCCCTGTTAACATTCCAAAATTAAGCCACTGTTTCCTGTAAAATCTCCTAAATTAAGACTGGGAATGTATGCGTCATCTGTTGAGCTCCTGACAAACTGAGAGGCTGTGATGTTGCCACAATAAGTATATACACACTTATGATGGCAAAGTCACATTTACTTACTTTCATAACATTACTGAATGAAGATTTGTGGAGAGACACAAGCTGCAAGTAATTAGTGACGTTCCCATGTGTGTGTGTGTGTGTGTGAGTGTGCGCGTGTGTGTGTGTTTGCGCGCGCTCGCGCGTGTGTGTGTGTGTGTGTGTGTGTGTGTTTGTGCTCGCAGGTGCAACAATGGTAGTGTTGTGTGTGTGATTGACATGCATGTCCAAACCAGTGCTGTCCCTGTTGCGGTATCAAAATGTATTCCGATGCTTTTGGGTATTTCGATACTTTTCACAAAAAATTGCATTATTGGCTTTATTTTAACAACCAATCTTACGGTACATTAAACATATGTTTCGTATTGCAAGTTTGTCCTTAAATAAAATAGTATAACATACAGGACAACTTTTTAGAGGCGGTATAGTACAGAATATGATTAATTTGTATCGCGGCTCGGGCATCTGGTCAGGATGCCACCTGAACGCCTCCCTAGGGAGGTGTTTAGGGCACGTCCAACCGGTAGGAGGCCACGGGGAAGACCCAGGACACGTTGGGAAGACCATGTCTCCCGGTTGGCCTGGGAATGCCTCGGGATCCCCCGGGAAGAGCTAGACGAAGTGGCTGGGGAGAGGGACATCTGGGCTTCCCTGCTTAGGCTGCTGCCCCCACGACCCGACCTCGGATAAGCGGAAGATGATGGATGGATGGATGGATGGATGGTACTATACAACCCTAGTCCGAAAATCTGCAAATACAAACAATTTTAAAGGCGGTGTCCTCTGCAGTGTACATGTATGTGCTTGCATAAAAAGGCTGTTAGGAAGCATGTAACAATCAAACAACTGGTGTGTAATACAGTACAAACACACAACAAAAGACAAGAATGACACATTCAGCTTCTTGGCAAAGACTACTTCCTGACAAAGAAACTCAAAGTAATTTATACACTACTGCCATCTAACATCATTTAATTGCTACTGCATGTAACATTTGATAAATGGGTTATTCTTGTATAGCCCTTTTCTACCTTTAAGGTACTCAAAGCATTCACACACACATTCACACACTGATGGCGGGAGCTGCCATGCAAGGCGCTAATCACGACTCATCAAGAGCAAGGGTGAAGTGTCTTGCTCAAGGACACAACGGACGTGACTAGGTTGGTCGAAGATGGGGGTCGAACCAGGAACCCTCAGGTTGCTGCCACGGCTACAGTCCCAACTGCGCCACGCCATTCACATTTACTATATAATACCTAATCAGACTCAGAAGTGTTAAAGCATGGTTGTTATCAGTTCAGAGACAAATGTTACATAAGTTTGTGATTTTATTAAAAAACAAATGACAATTTATTAAGACGTTGACACAGACAATGGTACCAGCAATTGGTACCGTTGAGAACCGGTACTGATTGCCATCTGCTGGAAATTGGTACCATATTTCTTCAGATGAGAAAGGTACCCATCCCCAAAATACAGTATAGTATAGTGACGGGTTTTGCAGCCTATCCCAGCTGCATTCGGACAGAAGGCGGGGCACAATCTGGACAAGTCTCCACCTCATCACAGATAGACAGACGACATTCACACTCACATTCACACACTAGGGCCAATTTCGTGTTTCCAATCAACCCCAGGTGCATGTTTTTGGAGTTGGGAGGAGGCCAGAGTACCCGGAGGGAACCCACGCAGTCATGAGGAGAACATGCAAACTCCACACAGAAAGACCCAGAGCCCAGGGATTGAACCCAGGACGTTCTTATTGTGAGGCACACACACTAACCCTTGTTTCACCGTGCTACCCAGGTCAAATAACTTGAAACACCATGGAGTATGGAGTAATCTTCCAATGGGAGATCCTTACAGTTGTATTTGTAAATTGAGACAACGTTGATGTCCAATGTTGGATCTATATGTTTGTTGGGAAATTACCAAATTTCGTTGGTCAAACCAGCGTCAGAACCTGACATAGATAGATAGATAGATAGATAGATAGATAGATAGATAGATAGATAGATAGATAGATAGATAGATAGATAGATAGATAGATAGATAGATAGATAGATAGATGGATAGATAGATAGATAGATAGATAGATAGATAGATAGATAGATAGATAGATAGTACTTTATTGATTCCTTCAGGAAAATTAAAATTCCAGCAGCAGTGTACAGAGTTGAGATCAATTTAAAAAAAAAAAAAAGTAAAAAGTAAATAATGGGGGGTTAAATGGAAACACAATAGAGAAATATTACAGTAAGAATAAAAAATTAAAAGCAACAATGGGAATATAATAACAGTAAAATAAGAATATAACAAGACAAAGTAGGCAGTAGTGACCATGATATGAAAACGTATTGCACTGTTATTGTTTTGCATCCCCTGTCATCCTAGTACCCCCCGCCCCCCGCCCCAGAGAGGAGTTGTACAGTCTAATGGCGTGTGGGACAAAGGAGTTTTTGAGTCTATTAGTCCTGCACTTGGGATGAAGCAGTCTAGCACTGAACAGGCTCCTCTGGCTACTGATAACGCTATGCAGAGGGTGACTGGCATCATCCAGGATGCTCACTAGTTTGTCAACAGTCCTCTTCCCTGCCACCGTCACCAGTGAGTCCAGTTTCATTCCCATTGTAGAACCGGCCCGCCTGATCAGTTTCTCAAGTCTGGAGACATTGATTAAATGTTGTCAAAAAGCAAGTTGTTCCAATGTTATGGTTGAGTTGCTCAACGTCAGGACCTAATTCAACAAGTTCTCAACGTTGTTTTAATGTCTTGTGCCTGCTGGGTGGTGACCTACTTTTTGACCATGTAGTGTATAAAGATTCCATTGGGCATTTGAGGCTGCCTTTTTGGAAGGTGGATGCATAACCACCCAAGACATCAAGAATAATGTAAATCAAACTTCTATTCCTCATAACTATTTTAAGTTTCCAGAAACAGAATAATTAGCAATCATTACCAAGCTCGCTTGGCCAAGTGTCAAGACAATCAGGAGGACTAATCATGCTGGTCAAAACATGGCTCCATATCAATGATCCAGAGCAGGGGTCGGGAACCTTTTTGGCTGAGAGAGCCATACAAGCCAAATATTTATAAAAGTATTTCCGTGAGAGCCATATATATATATATTTTTTAACACTGAATACAACTACATGCGTGCATTTTAAGAAAGATCAACATTTTTAGAGTATAATACGTCTCTTATTCTTTTTAATAACATTGTTATTCTGAGGTTAACCAAAAATAAATAAAATACTTCTTGAACAGGTGCGGTAGAAACCGGATAGATGGATTAAAATGCATGGGAATGGTTTGTATTTTTAACGTTATTTTTGACACTGTGATTACCAGCTGAATTATTCATTACTTATCATGTTAAGCAATGTCAGCTAAGATTTATCTGAGAGCCAGGTGCAGTCATCAAAAGAGCCACGTCTGGCTCTAGAGCGATTGGTTCCCTACCCCTGATCCAGAGACTAAAACCTATTTATAGCATTATCACTTGCCAACCTCTTGGGAAGACATCCCATAATGGGATGTCTTGCTTAGAGTTATTTAAAAAAATATTATTATGCACAAAATTATCAGGACCAACAAAGCATCTCAGATGGCTCAATTAAGGTAGGCCATGAAAATCGAGAGGCTGAGGGTTCATCTTTTGTAAAACACTTTGGTTCCTATTACAATCGGTCATTTCCCACCAACATTTTAGGAACTTTAGGTTCCTGGAACCTCCGGTTCTAGGAAATAGAAGTGTGTGGTTTGTG
Organism: Nerophis ophidion; assembly: GCF_033978795.1. Taxonomy (NCBI): domain Eukaryota; kingdom Metazoa; phylum Chordata; class Actinopteri; order Syngnathiformes; family Syngnathidae; genus Nerophis; species Nerophis ophidion. Next base: position 46,615,663 of record NC_084621.1, on the reverse strand, counting down.
TTTCCATTGCATATCACAATTCAGGGTAGTTTATGCAAATCAGGCTGATGATGTATGGAGGAGTGGCTTACTATATTTCTACACTGTAACATGTAAAAAAACAAAACAAAGATGTTTCACTAAAAAGTAATTAAATGAAATACAAAGCAGTAATACACAAAACGATATGATTTAAAAAAATAAAGTGGACCGAATTGTTCATAAAAAGTCAGGCTTTTGTCCACAATGTCCACAACAGTCAGAAAGTCGTCCTCTCAGTAAAGATGAATTCATGAGAGTCAGGTAGTTCTTTGTGGTCAATATCAGCGTTCTTCAGTGGAAAGATGAGCTGAATCCGCACAAATATGCTCACTCAAGTTCCTGCAAGTCGGAAATTTCCTTTGACCTTGTTTCTTTCTATTGTCAAGTTTTTTGTAATACACATGCACAAGAAATGTGAAATGTAAAAAAGTCATTCAGCATTCTGTAATGGCGGTCCAGCTTTTGTTTAAAAAAATACATTTTAGGAACGCCCCCATTTGGGTTTAACCAAATAGCATTTGACAGCAAAGCCCACCCCTGATAAAGTTTCGGGAACCTACCAAAAGTCCTATCTAGCTGGCAAAAAAGTTAATTAAGGACTAAATATACACAGGTAGTTTTTTATGAAAACACAGGGGGGACTTCATTTACCCAGGTAAATGGGAAATGTTCCTGTTCTAGTAGGCCCTTTTCCACCACAGGAACTTTTCCAGGAACTTGTGAAATATAATAAACCACTCCTCCATACGTCATCAGCCTCATTTGTATAAACTACCCTGAACTGTGTAATGCGGTGGAAACACAAACCACACCCTTACAGGAATCTGTAGTCCTAGGACTCTAAAGTTCCTGAACTTTTGGTGGAAAAGGGCATATTGTTGCCCATAAGCCGGACGGTCTTGGGGCTATGCAATGCTTCGACCCTTTATTCTCCTGACCTTTACCAATAGATGGATTAGATAGTACTTTATTTATCCTTCAGGAGAGTTCCTTCAGGAAAATTAAAATTTTCAGCACAATCCCATTCAAGACCAGACAAACATTACAGGGAGACAGAACAAGATCGCTGATGGGTCTGGCGGCTTCCAGCGCCCCTTACAAAAAAGGTGAGATACAGGTAAACAAGTGGGGGGGAATGGGAGAAAAAATTAGAAGATTAAAATAAATAAAAAAATAAAAATAAAAAAAAACATCGGTCTAAGCCTGGGCCCTGGAGAGGGGGTACAGACTGAGGCCAAGGGAAAAAACCAACAACAACTCATAGCCATAGTACACATCCCGCTTACATGTGTGGAAGAGGGAAACATCAAACATCAAAGAAAACAAATGACATTAAAGACATTAAAGCAGCGGATACAACCAGCCACTTCTACATACAGCTATGAATACAAATTTTGAGAAACATATACTGTGGTGGCCTCTGTGGTGTTCCAGGCCATCGTCCGCTGGGGTGGAGATAGCATGGCCAGAGACCCAACAAAGCAACCAAGAGAGCCAATATTCAACCGCAAAGACATTCCTCAATTTCAAGCACTTCACAGAAGATGAAGGACTTATTTTTGAGGTCAGGTTATGGCTTAACACGCAAGACTAAAAGTCATCGCAGCGGCGTAAAGAAATGGGAGTGTCATGTTTCAATATCTTGATGCTTTACCCCACAATTAAGGGACATTGTGGCAGTTTCAATCAAGTATTTAGCTTACACAAGGTCAACTCACACTCCGGCTTCCTCCCACTTCCAAAGACATGCACCTGGGGATAGGTTGATTGGCAACACTAAATTGACCCTAGTGTGTGAATGTGAGTGTGAATGTTGTCTGTCTATCTGTGTTGGCCCTGCAATGAGGTGGCGACTTGTCCAGGGTGTACCCCGCCTTCCGCCCGATTGTGGCTGAGATAGGCACCAGCTCCCCCCCAACCCCAAAGGGAATAAGCGGTAGGAAATGGATGGAAGGAAGGTCAACTCTTACAAAGCGAAAAGGCAAAGTATCAAAAAAGCAAAGTAGGGTAGAAGGCAAACCTTAACTTAAAACTCAAGGCTTCGTTTGGTGCCCAATTTTTTTTTGGGTGGTACCATTTAGTTTTTTATTAATACTTATTTATTATTATTATTATTATTATTATTATTAGACTCCTGAAAGGCGCCCACCTCACACTAAACCTAACGTTACTGTGCCTTATACACACACGTAGTATGTTTAAAGTAGAGATTATCTGATTCATCCAGGATTATAGTCAGTGTATATTAATCATAATGAGACACCCTTAATAATATATTTATTATCAGTATTATTAGTGCATCTACTGGGGGCTAAGCCTCCCCTGTCTTTAGAAACTAGCGACGCCTCTGTTTCAAACTTTAGTTGAGGTCTTTAAATGCATCACAAATATGTCCCGTGTGATGCAAAAGTAAAACTTAGAGGGGAACATTATCACCAGACCCATGTAAGTGTCAATATATACCTTGATATTGTAGAAAAAAGACCATATATTTTTTTTACCGATTTCCGAATTCTAAATGGGTGAATTTTGGCGAATTAAACGCCTTTCTATTATTTGCTCTCGGAGCGATGACGTCAAAACGTGACGTCACCTAGGTAGTCAACCGCCATTTTGTCAAACACATTACATGCAGCAAGTCAAATCAGCTCTGTTATTTTCCACTTTTTCAACTATTATACCGTACCTTGGAGACATCATGCCTCGTCGGTGTGTTGTCGGAGGGTGTAACAACGCGATCAGGGACGGATTCAAGTTGATTTACGTAGAATATGCATTGATTAGCACGTCATGCTAATATATGCTAACAATCAATCGTTTGGTCTGCACATTTTACCGGCAATGCTAAGGCAGACATGGCACAGAGATGTATGGATAACCTGCAGATGCATTTCCAACGATAAAGTCAACGAAATCACAGAGGTGAGTTTTGTTGATGTTATTGATTTATGTGCTAATCAGAGATATTTGGTCGCGGCATGACTGCCAGCTAATCGATACTAACATGCTATTTAGGCTAGCTGTATGTAAATTTGTAGCTATATTTGCATACAACCTTTCTCTCGACCCACATTTAATGCCAAATAAACACTTACCAATCGACAGATTTAAGTAGCTCCAGTGTCAATGCGAAAGTCCCGATTGTTTGGTCTGCACATTTTACCGGCGATGCTAAGGCAGACATGGCCGAATAGCGTCAATAGCTATTCGCTCAATAGCTTCAGTTTCTTCTTCAATTTCGTTTTCGCTATCAGCCTCCATACTCCAACCATCCGTTTCAATACATGCGTAATCTGTTGAATCGCTTAAGCCGCTGAAATCCGAGTCTGAATCCGAGCTAATGTCGCTATATCTTGCTGTGCTATCAGCCATATTTGTTTGTATTGGCATCACTGGATGACGTCACAGGAAAATGAACGGTAGCTTCACAGATAGCGAAAATCAGGCACTTTAAAGCTTTTTTGGGGATAGTCCATGAAGGGTAAAATTTTGAAAAAAACTTAGAAAAATAAACAAAGCCAATGGGAACTGATTTTTATTGGTTTTAACCCTTCTGAAGTTGTGATAATGTCCCCCTTTAAACATGATTTTGTCCGATGCTGCAACAAATAGATTTATCTTCTTTTTTTTAACCTTTCTTCTATCATCTCCTAGTTGCCAAATGTTGGCGCTGTGCGTAAATGCTTAAAGGTGAGCTTTGATGATGTTATGATGTTTACGAGTGAACAGTAAATTGTTTGATGCTGGGTTTACCACTACCAGATGACTCTGGCAATTCTTGTTTATTTAAGTCCATGGGAAGTGGACCTGGACAACACCTCTTGTATGAAGATAAAACTTGGTGCAAATCATTTCAGTATAAAAATTGTTAATTTAAAAGAAACAGAACTGTAATTTAACAAAATACCTGGAACTCCTGGAGGGCCGTTCTTCCCCACTTTTCCCTCATCTCCCTCTTCTCCGATCTCACCTTGATCTCCTTCATACAAAGAAAGGATTAGCAAACAAACAAAATAAAAAAAGCATTTGCGGGCATATTCTAAAATGGAACAGCTTTACCATGTTAACAATACACAATCCAATTTGGCCTTTTGTCTTTTTGTGTGTAAGTTATGATGTACACACAGTTTGTTTGGATTAATATTTTTGATTATGCAGTAATTCACAAAAGTCTTAGGCCACAATTAGATATTTTTGCAATACTTTATTGAGCACATATACTGTAACTCAAATATCACTTAGTAGATCTTCAAGGTAAAAAGTGAACATTGTGCTATTTGTGTTTGTTCATTAGCAGGTTACTTCCTGGTTGAAGAGGATGAAAAACAGACAGGTGTGCCATTGTGATTCTGGTGGATTGGCCGTTCCTTTAAAGCAGGCCTGGGGAATTATTTTGACTCAAGGGCCACATTTAGAGAAAAAAAGGTGTCTGGGGGTCGGTATATCTATTTTTAGGAACACTAATACAAAACCTCACAATGATGTCTGATTGAATGCTAAAAACGTTATGACAGACCACCTTAAAAAACATAATGGAAATTTAGATTTTTCTATGAACAATAAAACACTGAATATTGACAAAATATGAAGGTCACACCCGCTTTCGATCGACCTATTTTACAATCAAGTGAAACGCAACAAAAATGCAACAAACAGTGAAATATGAACGCGAAGGGTACAAAATAAACCCACCTACAATCTGATATATCTGATATATCACTAAGCTTTAGAACTTTGATGTGAAAATCTCCTTCCGCTTCTGTGGAAACGCTTCCCACCCACATTGCTTGGTGGCTCGTCTGAGCTGCTGTGACATAAATTACCATAGTAACTAATTAGATGACAATAGTAACTAATTAGATTACCATAGTAAAGGGCATATCATTCAAAAGCTCAGATTCCAACCATTGAAATACTTTGTACTAGGGGTGTGGGAATAAATCGATTCAAATTTGAATCGCGATTTTCACGTTGAGCGATTCAGAATCGATTCTCCTTTTTAAAAAAATTAATTCTTTATTTTATTTTATGTATTTATTTATTTATTTTTGTATTTTTTATTAATCCAACAAAACAATACACAGCAATACCATAACAATGCAATCCAATTCCAAAACCAAACCTGACCCAGCAACACTTAGAACTGCAATAAACAGAGCAATTGAGAAGACACAAACACGACACAGAACAAACCAAAAGTAGTGAAACAAAAATGAATATTATCAACAACAGTATCAATATTAGTTATAATTTCATCATAGCAGTGATTAATAATCCCTCATTTACATTATCATTAGACACAAAAAAAGAACAATAGTGTCACAGTGGCTTACACTTGCATCGCATCTCATAAGCTTGACAACGCACTGTGTCCAATATTTTCACAAAGATAAAATAAGTCAAATTTTTGGTTTGTTTAATAGTTAAAACAAATTTACGTTATTGCAATCAATTGATAAAACATTGTCCTTTACAATTATAAAAGCTTTTTTTTTTTTTTAAATCTACTGTCTGCTTTAATGATATAGTGACCCAAACTGAAATAATAAACTCCTGTATTAATCACCATCAAGAAATAATGTATTCTTCCTTGGTCCATGTGACACCGATCTACATAGTTTAGTGGTAATATGGGCCTGAGCGGGTGATGTAGAACACCACAAGGACCCAAATTAATTTGCAAAGATTATTATTATTATTAGCATTACTATTATTGTATCATGCATGGAAATTGACTAAATTGGAATTTTTTTTCTTCTTCTGCCAATTATAGCCTTCCTTTTATTCACTGTTTTATTATTTCAGAATGACTACTGTGATAAAGTTTATTAAAACAATAAAAACAAATGCTGGTCGAAGACTTTTACATGGTAATATATGCCACAGCTATTTCATTTCTAAAACCAAAAGGTCCATTGAACTATTATTTATGAGATCATTGTTGGAGTCAAAAACAAATGAGTTGTACAGTTCATGCAAAAGAGGTTTTGGCAAGACGTGATGTCTGATGTGGCTGCCAAGGACACTTTGTAGCCTGGGTGCTGGGCAAAGGCAGGATAGCAACAAACCTGTTTGCATTGGTGCATATTAACATCACTTTATTATTATTTTTTTACCGGCTTCATATTTGTTCATAAAATCCAACTGCATACTGTTCAGGAATATTCTTTAATGTGGGTATTTCCTGTACAGTTGTAACAATACAGTTGTGGTTATAGTTTGCAGCTGTGTAAAACTGCATTATGTCATACTAAGTGGAGGTATTTTTGCCTCTCATGTGTAGGTAAATAAAAGTAATATAAATATAACACATCTCACTTACACTTAGTGTTGTCCCAATACCAATATTTTGGTACCGGTACCTGTACTAAAATTATTTTGACACTTTTAGGTACTTTTCTAAATAAAGGGGACCACAAGAAATTGCATTATTGACTTTATTTTAACAAAAAATCTTAGGGTACATTAAACATATGTTTCTTATTGCAAGTTTGTCCTTAAATAAAATAGTGAACATACATGACAACTTGTCTTTTGTATTACGTAAGCAAACAAAGGCTCCTAATTAGTCTGCTGACATATGCAGTAACATACTGTGTCATTTTCCATTGTATTATTTTGTCAAAATTATTAAGTGGTAGAAAATAAATTATTAATCTACTTCTACATTTACTGTTAAAATCTGCTTATTTTCTCTTTTAACATGTTCTATCTACACTTCAGTTGAAATGTATTAATCAATTATTCTTCTGTTGTTTGGATACTTTACATTAGTTTTGGATGATACCACAAATTTAGGTATCAATCCGAAATCAAGTAGTTACAGGATCGTACATTGGTCATATTCAAAGTCCTCATTTGTCCATTTACATATTTCCTGAGTTTATTAACATAATATAAATAAATAAAAAACAAAGAGGTTGTGATACCAAAAAAATATCGACTTAATCACAGTAATATCGCTCCTGTACTTGGTATCATTACAGTGAATGTCAGGTGGCGTTTGTCTACAATTTGACGCCGGTGAGCAACGGTGTGGAGTGAAGCATGTTTAGCTATTCCTCGTCCTGCAGGGATGATACTTGTATGGAACATACTTTAAGATGAGTTATTTAGAAGTAGCTAAAACACTGCCTGCCCACAGCGGCTGGACTTTAGCCACTAGCTAGCTAGCATGTCTTAAAGCATCTCTTCCTGAGGGCTTTTCAGTGTTATAACTTCACCTTTATCGTTAGTTTTTAATCCAAAATGCGTCCGTTCTCCCATATCTGTCTACACACTGTGTCTGCTTGTAAGTACTCTGTGATTGTGTGCTGCCGAACATGCTCGTCTGCTCGTAAAACCAGCAATGACACGACGTGACGACGACGGGGCACGGGGCAGTGCGGGATCGGTATTTTTCAGAGGCGGTATATTACCGAAAATGATTCATTAGTATCGCGATACTATACTAATACCGTACAATTACACTGTTAAATTACTACTTAACTAACTGCCGCAATCAAAACTGATAGAGTATGATCATCATCATCATTATTGTGGCCAATTTAGGAGTTTTTTTGAGGGATTCTGAAAGGTTGCCTCACAAGAAAAAGTATGTAGAAGAAAGTACTCGTAGAAAAAAACAATAAGGTGACACATCCAACGAGGTGCATAACATTGGAAAAAAAGCCTACGTGACGCTGCTGAAAATACGAAGAAACGTGGGCGCACGACGTCACAGACACATTTTGAGGTCAGTCGTATCTGAGATGCGTCTTGTCTAAATAATCGCTACAGTATTGTGACAGCTGTCTAAATACACAAAGTTACAAAGGGGATTTTTTTTTTCAGCACACGCAGACACAAACATGGTCTTTACTTCTTAGCTCACTTCCATCACGTCATCTTATGTCACTTTTGCATCTGCCTGGGCTGAAATGGAAGAAATAAATACTTAACATCACCTGGTGTGCGTTTTTATAAGGTCTGTCCGAACCAGCAGAGCAATGACCTACTGGATGTCATAAAAGACAAAAGGCATTCCCTCCAAAAGACAGTGGGTGAACTCGCTGTTAAACTACAGGACATTCCACGCTGGCTACCTTCATCATCAACTCTATAAACTCCTGGAGAATTATTTTGGTGTTTCCTCAGAATTTTCCATTGTGTTTTTCCATTTGACCACTTACTGACATTTACATGACGACCCGCTTACAAGAAGTCTACAAGTTAAATAGCAGTTGGTTAAAAAGACATGGGAAAGTATTTACATAGCTAAAACCTATAGTTTGGAATTACAATGTTATATTTTTTAATCACACATTCACAATGCACAAGTGGTCATATTTACCTTTAGCTCCAGGTATGAAGGAGTTGCTGCAGACGTCTGGAGAGGCAAAAAGGCAGCAGAACAAGGCCGTAAGACAAAGTAACAGCAAGCTTGTTGAGCATCTTCCTGCCATGATCTATCAAAACTATTATTTTTTAAGATATTATATTGACCGTGTTGCCTCTTCGGTACCAGGGTATGCCTTCGGAGAGACGTAACCAAAGGACAGCAGGCCAGTGAAGCACTAATGAGCAGACATGTTGAATGTAAGAAAACACAGACAGTAGAATGCACGCACCCACGCTTGTTTACATGCTCTTATCTGCTCCTTGTCATGCTGTCAAGCCACACTTACCAGGGTCTCACATTCTACAGAGCTCAATTCAAAAACCCATCAAACTAAATTCTGAATAGCAAGCTACACTGAGGGCCTGGATAGATAAATAGATAGATAGATAGTACTTTATTGATTCCTTCAGGAAAATTAAAATTCCAGCAGCAGTGTACAGAGTTGGGATCAATTTAAAAAAAAAGTAAAAAATAAATAATGGGGGTTTAAATGGAAACAAAATAGAGAAATATTACAATAAGAATAAAAAATAAAAAGTAACAATGGGAATAAAAATATAACAGTAAAATAAGAATATAACAAGTGAAAGTAGGCAGTAGTGACCATGTTATGAAAACGTATTGCACTGTTGTTGTTTTGCATCCCCTGTCATCCTAGTACCCCCCGCCCCCCGCCCCAGAGAGGAGTTTTACAGTCTTATGGCGTGTGGGACAAAGGAGTTTTTTAGTCTTTTAGTCCTGCACTTGGGATGAAGCAGTCTAGCACTGAACAGGCTCCTCTGGCTACTGATAACGCTATGCAGAGGGTGACTGGCATCATCCAGGATGCTCACTGGTTTGTCTGCAGTCCTCTTCTCTGCCACCATCACCAGTGAGTCCAGTTTCATTCCGATTGTAGAACCGGCCCGCCTGATCAGTTTCTCAAGTCTGGAGCTGTCCTTCTTAGATGTACTGCTATAATAAAGATTTGTGTGGAGTAAAACACGGGCAAATTTGAGGGCTAACGATGCAAAGCTGATCTACGAAGCATGTAGAGTAGGGGTGTCAAACGTACGACCCGGGGGCCGGATCAGACCTGCAAACTGGTTTTATCCGGCCCGCGGGATGAGTTTGCCAAGTATAAATATTACCCTGAAAATTTTTAATGAAAAAAAACAGCTGTTTTAAATTTGTCCAATGAATGTCACAATAGCAATTATTGATCTCTTTGTAGATGATGCTACTTATGTAAAAAATAAACCACATAATGTTAGTACATCAGTCGAGGAAAATGATCAAACTATATTAATAACATACTGTAGTTTGATTTTGATTTATATATTTTCTATCTTGATAGATTGAAAATGAACACCAATGAGTTGTCGATGAACATTATCACATAATATATTCAGAAAATATAAATCAACTATCAATCAATCAATCAATCAATATTTATTTACATAGCCCTAAATCACAAGTGTGTCAAAGGGCTGCACAAGCCACAACGACATTCTCGGTTAAGATCCCACATCAGGGCAAGGAAAAACTGAACCCAGTGGGATGACAATGAGAAATCTTGGAGAGGACCGCAAATGTGGGTGACCCAGATCTAGTCTAATTGGTTCGACCTGACCAATCTAAGTCTAATTGGTTTACTTTGTCTTACAAAATGTTCTCTGTCTCAACCAAGTAGCCTTCACCAGTTTATGCTAATAGACTTAGATTTGTCAGGTGTAGTCTAATTGGTTGAATCTGATCAATCTTAGTACAAAGGGTTCATCTCTGTCCAATCTAAGTCTGAGCATGAACTGATGAAGCCTACTTAGATGGGAGGTGAAACGTCTTCTAAGACAAACTGCACAGTCCAGTTCCGATCCATTGAATGCCCTGAGAAGTTTTAGAGAACATGTGTCCAATTTACATTAAAGGCCTACTGAAACCCACTACTACCGACCACGCAGTCTGATAGCTTATACATCAATGATGCAATATTAACATTGCAACACATGCCAATATGGCCAGTTTAGTTTACTAAATTGCAATTTTAAATTTTCCGCGACGTGTCGTGTTGAAAACGTCGCGGAATGATGACACGTGCGCGTGACGTCACGGACTGTCAGGAAATATTACCTCAGTTTCTTGTTGAAAACATCGCGGAATAATGACGCGTACGCGTGACATCACGTGTTGGAAGGGACATATTAGCGAGGCACCAAACACGGCTAAAAGTCGTCTCTGTTCATGGCGTGATTACACAGTATTTTGGAGATCTGTGTTGTTGAATCTTTTGAAATTTGTCCAATTAATAATGGAGAATACAAAGAAGAATGCTGTTGGTGGAAAGCGGTGTATTGCAGCTGTCTTTAGCACCGAGACAAAGCCGGTGTTTCTTTGTTTTTAACACAGAGCGGTCAAGCGAACATGTTTCTCTACGTCAACCAGCATATTTTTGGATGGGAAAATTGCGACATATATCTTACCGGAGACATCATTGGATTATTCGTCCTCCTGCAGTAGCTGTTTAAAAGGCAGCTGTGAGCTTGTCTCCTCGGCTTCTCTCTGAGACACTGCGTGTTCAAAGCAGCCATCCGACCTCGAGGTATGTCTTTACAATCTCACTAAAACACTATTAAAACAATAAGCAGATGAGGGATCTTCCAAAATTATCCTAGTAAATGTGTCTAATTACATCTGAAAACGCTCACACTGCCGCCGCCCGGAGCCGTCGCTTTTTATTTTATTTTATTATTCTTTATTTTTTCTAGTCCTTCGCTATCAATATCATCATCCATGAATCTTTCATCCTCGCTCAAATTAATGGGGAAATTGTCGTTTTCTCAGTCCAAATAGCTCTTGCTGATGGAGGCTCCTATTAAAAACAATGTGAGGACGTGAGGAGCCCTCACCCTTGTGACGTCATCGTCTGCGACTTCCGGTAAAGGCGAGGCTTTTTTATCAGCACCAAAAGTTGTGAACTTTATCATCGATGTTCTCTACTAAATCCTTTCAGCCAAAATATGGTATTATCGCTTAATGATCAAGTATGACACATAGAATGGACCTGCTATCCCCGTTTAAATAAGAAAATCTCATTTCAGTAGGCTTTTAAGTTCATACTTTCAAATTGGCCTACTGTTTTAATGAAGGCTGGCACTGTTATCCTTGAAGTGACATGTCTGTTAACATTCTACAAGGCCAATTCATGCATTTCCATCATGAAAATTGCTATCCATGAAAGGTAGCAGACATGCATGTTTCTGACAACACCCACAATCTTTGCATGCACGCATTGCTTGGCATATGTTGCTTGAACACACATATGAGACCTACGTTTGCTAAGATTAGAACAGTGGTTCTCAATTGGGGGTACGCATACCCCTGGGGGTACTTGAAGGTATGCCAAGGGGTACGTGAGATTTTTTTCAAAAATTCTAAAAATAGCAACAATTCAAAATTCCTTTATAAATATATTTATTGAATAATACTTCAACAAAATATGGATGTACGTTCATAAACTGTGAAAACAAATGCAACAATGCAATATTTAGTGTTGACAGCTGGATTTTTTGTGGACATGTTCCACAAATATTGATGTTAAATATTTTTTTTTTGTAAAGAAATGTTTAGAATTAAGTTCATGAATCCAGATGGATCTCTACTACAATCCCCAAAGAGGGCACTTTAAGTTGATGATCACTTCTATGTGTAGAAATCTTTATTTATAATTGAATCACTTGTTTATTTTTCAACAAGTTTTTAGTTATTTTTATATCTTTTTTTTCCCAAATAGTTCAGGAAATACCACTACAAATGAGAAATATTTTGCACTGTTACACAATTTAATAAATCAGAAACTGATGACATTTTGCTGTATTTTACCTATGTATCTCTTTTTTTTCAACCAAAAATGCTTTGCTCTGATTAAAGGGTACTTGAATTAAAAAAATGTTCACAGGGGGTACATCACTGAAAAAAGGTTGAGAACCACTGGATTAGAAGAGAGGATGGGAATAAAATAAAGAGATACAAAAGGGAGTTTATAAGAAAGAAAGAAAAAGAAACTTGGAAAGGAGAAAGAAAGGAACAAAGAACACATTTGAAAGAGATGTGGTTAGGGCTGCATGTTAAACTAAAAAAATTTGTGAACTTTACTTTCTAATCAAGGGCATTCACATGATCTGGGGTACAGCAAGGTTAATACTATCAATTCAGTATTAATGAGAAAGAAAACACATCTCTTAAAGTCAATTGCTCCCTGAGGGACTGAGTTTGGTAATCAAGACATTAGAACACAGCTCTTTGAATTTGAGCTCACTGCTTGTTTCATTGCCTGTGTTATGCTTGGCATTTGTTAATGTTATTTGTATTTGCAGACAAAAATCTGTCGAATACCGGTGGACCAGTTGGGAGATGACAAAACATTTTTGTTTTCAGCGATGGAACAACTTAATTGAACTATTGCACACATTGTGCTCTTGAGAGGAAATGATACAGGCCTGTTACATGTCAGAGTTATTCAGTCATCACTTTTTCATGCTGATAGTTATGTTTGTTTCTTTTAGTTAGTACCGAAACTCAGTTTATGTCTTATACAGACAAAGGCTCGAAAACAATTTGGGTTCATTCTCTTGATAAGTAACATGGATAGAGTCAGACCAATGTTTTATTTGGCATCAACTAATGTTTTTTTTAAAGCTTTGAAGACTTTAGTATATCATTCCGGCTGTGGAATTCATGGATTTCAAAACCTGTGTTCTTTGGTTCAGCAAATCTTTTATTATCCTGGCTTTCAGCTGGCTGGTTGGGAAGAGAAGACTTGCTGTGATGAACAACCAAAGCCAAAAACATGCCTTTTTGCGGCCAACACAGTGAGTGCATACTGAACTCTCACAAATACAACATTTAAGTATACATCCTAATCAATGTCATTCGTAAAAAGTATGTAATTGAGGGTGGTACATCAGTTTTTGTCAGAATGTGTTGCAAAATGTCGGACGAAAAACTGAATTGGTTGAAAATTAAAGCAATTTTCCAATAAAAAATACTTTCATCACTTTTATGTTTATTAAAGACTATTGTTGGCAAAGAGCAGAGAGAGAAGGGGGAAATAGAAAGCCAAGCAAAAACAATCTTCATACTTTTCTACAAGTTATTTCTTGATTTCAATAGTGTTTCTCAACTTATTTATGAAAGTGCTACTTCTACTTACTTTTCACAATTGTACCCAACAAAACAAGCACATAGACTAAGGGCCTGATTTACCAAGATCCAAATACCACGCGCTAGACAGCGTGTTCAAAAAATAAAATAGCTTGTGCTAGGGTTGTCCCGATAACAATATTTAGGTACCCGTATCGGTACAAAAATGGATTACGATAATTTTCTTAATAATGGAGACCACAAAAAAATGGTATTGGTCAAATTTAAAGTCCTCATGTGTCCAGGGATGTATTTCCTGAGTTTATAAACATAGCATGCATTTTAAAATAAGGAAAAAAGATTTTGTGATGATAAAAAATATCAATGTAATCATTGTAGTAAACCAGATACGCTATTGTGTTTGGTATCATTACATTGGATGTTAGGTGTAGATCCACCCATGGCATTTGTTTACATTCAGGAGCGCTATCTTTTGTTACAATTGATAAAAAGTGCAAAAGTACAGCAGATCGCCTTAAGTTAATGGAGTTTTGCATGTACAGAGGACATTTCGATTTACACATTCCTCTATTTGCAACCTTTTTGGTTTACAAACTTTAAGATTGTGCCAGACGACTCTGTGTCCCAGACGACTCTGTGTGTCTCTGTGTACGAACTTTTAATTAATTCACTTTGAGTTCCGCTGCCAACCAGTTTGTGCTTGCTTGTATTGAAGGGACTGAGGAAGCTAGCTTCATATCACAGCAATTTTTTAATTGTGATGAGGACGGACAATTCTGGAAAAAGATGCCAAAGCGGACTTATTTCACAGCAGAGGAGAAGATTTACCTCTTGTTCAGCGGCGCCTCTTCCAACGTACACACACACCCACACGGCGGGTTCCTCCCCCGCATAGTACCTTTTCTCCCATTGTCGGCTCCTTTCTCTCCTCTCGAGCAAAGGAGCAGTTCACAATAAGACCTTTGCCAATGTGTTTACTATTATTATTTTGTTTTTAAATGTTTATTATTTTAGCAATATGGTTGTTAAAAATAAGGACGTTTGTGATTTCTGATCGTTTGTGAGGGCACCAAAGGTACTTTTGTGTGTTTGCAAAGCAGCGCATACAAAGAACAGCAACTTGTTGTTGTTGTTTTGGTTTGTTAATAAAGAAATAGTTAGTTCATCACCTCTTTGTTATTTGTTTGATATACAGTACTGTATAGCACTTTATATTGTGTTTAAAGTGTACAAACTTTAACTAAAATAAGGACTTTTGTCGTGGTTCATATTTACATTGTTTCTTATGGAGAAATGTTCATTATGTGAACGTTTCAATGTCCAAACCCTGTTCAAGATCCAATCTGCCTTGGAAACACTCATTTGACTCCACATTCATGTTATGGTCTCCAACCTGTGTGGGATGTTGGTGAACTAACAGCACACATATATAATCTGTAACACTTTTTCTGCAATCCAGACAACACAACCTATTTTTAGTACACTTATGGCGGACAGGCGAGCACAACACTGCAGAACATTCGTGCGTCTGAAATGATCGAAATGCAAGTTTTAGTCTTCCCCTCCCAGTTTTGTGGGCGTACTAATAATCAGTATATATTCTACATATTCCTGAAGATAGACACGCTATATGGATTGCACGCCTTTTTTTTGCTCACTTAAGAGACACAATCTTCTGCGCATGAGGGCAGTAGTTAAAGGGGAACATTATCACCAGACCTATGTAAGCGTCAATATATACTTTGATGTTGCAGAAAAAGGACCATATATTTTTTTAACCGATTTCCGAACTCTAAATGGGTGAATTTTGGCGAATTAAACGCCTTTCTATTATTCGCTCTCGGGTAGTCAATCCGCCATTTTCTCAAACACATTACAAACATCGAGTCGAATCAGCTCTGTTATTTTCCGTTTTTTCGACTGTTTTCCGTACCTTGGAGACATCATGCCTCGTCAGTGTGTTGTCGGAGGGTGTAACAAGATGATCAGAGACGGATTCAAGTTGCCTTACGTGGAGTATGCATCGATTAGCATGGCATGCTAATCGATGCTAACATGCTATTTAGGCTAGCTGTATATACATATTGCTTCGTTATGCCTCATTTGTAGCTATATTTGCATCCAGCCTTTCCCTCCACCCACATTTAATGCCAAACAAACACTTACCAATCGACGGATTAGAGTTGCACCAGTGTCAAAAGATCCGAAAGTCCCTCGTCTGTACATTTTACCGGCGATGCTACGACAGACATGGCACAGGATACCCTGCGGCACTCAAAGCAGATGCATTTCCAATGATAAAGTCAACGAAATCACAAAGGTGAGTTTTGTTGATGTTATTGACTTATGTGCTAATCACACAAATTTGGTCGCGGCATGACTGCCAGCTATTCGATGCTAACATGCTATTTAGGCTAGTTGTATGTAAATTTGTAGCTATATTTGCATCCAGCCTTTCACTCCACCAGCATTTAATGCCAAACAAACACTTACCAATCGACTGATTTAAATTGCTCCTGCACATTTTACCGGCGATGCTACGACAGACATGGCACAGAGATGTATGGATACCCTAAGACACTCAATCGTTGGTTAGAAGGCAATCGCTGAATAGCTTCAATAGCTATTCACTCAATAGCTTCAGTTTCTTCTTCAATTTCGTTTTCGCTATCTACCTCCATACTCCAACCATCTGTTTCAATACATGCGTAATCTGTTGAATCGCTTAAGCCGCTGAAATCCGAGTCTGAATCCGATCTAATGTCGCTATATCTTGCTGTACTATCCGCCATGTTGGCATCACTAAATGATGTGACAGGAAAATGGACGGTGGATTTAAAGATAGCGAAAATCAAGCACTTTAAAGCCTTTTTTCGGGATATTCCATGATGGGTAAAATTTTGAAAAAAACTTTGAAAAATAAAATAAGCCACTGGGAACTGATTTTTATTGGTTTTAACCCTACTGAAATTGTGATAATGTTCCCCTTTAAGCTGTGTGTGTGCTATCAGTTTTGCACATGTTTTAGTAGCTGCAAACCTTTAGTAGGTCAGGGTCTAAGTGATCAATACGAGGGATTTTTTGTTTGGCCATTCCATTACTCACAATGACAAAATGGTTACACAAAATGCGTTAAATGCCAAGTTTGGTCGCACAATAATTTGGACTGTAAACGGTTAAAATCTTAACAGGTTTTGTCAGAAACCATGTCATAAAAAAAGTGAAGTGTCTAAAAACCGAGGTACCACATGTATTCAGTTTATATGTATTCAAAATTTGCTTTAGTTGCTTTTTACACAACAGTACTTAGAATTAATTGTGTAGAAAAGCCCTAGAGCAAATTACAATTAATACATATAAATGGTTTACAACTATTATTAAATATTTAATGGATACAAAAGACTGCACATTAGTGTGTGTGTGTGTGTGTGTGTGTGTGTGTGTGTGTGTGTGTGTGAAAACACTCATTCTTAGGTTTCCTTTCATATGGGCTTTCTCTACATTCCTAATCAGTGAGTGCAATGTGCACATGTACGTGCAAGCCTTATAAAGCTAAAAGTTTACATTTGGTTTGTGTTCCTTTTTCTAATTAAGTGTGTGAGTAACATTCCTACTTTGAAAGGTGATTCTATATTGGCAAACATACCACAAAACAACCAATTTTACCCTGCTCCAATAATGACTTTCAAAGAGCAAAAGTATGTCATTCAGTCAAATGAATTACAAAATAAGGGCATTAACAGATTTAGTTGTCTGCTCTGAACCGCATTTCCATCAAGTATGACTTGCCCTGTCTGTACTCCTTAACATCCAGTAAAATCATAACAAAAGCTTTGTCCCTGGAGGACTATAAGACATCTGACAAACTATTGACAAATGGTTGAACTTCTCAGGATATGACGAAGATGAATAATTATCATCACTAAATGATCTCCAACAGAATTAATACTTTTCTGCGTTTGTCCTTGCTCTACTAGACTAAAGTAATCTGCCTAAATTAAACTGTTTAGTAGCACAAAACTGTTAATAAAATGTGTAGGCACAAGAACACATTTTGCAAGTTGATTGAATGGATTGTCTGTTTATTACATTTATTTTGTGACAGAGCAACATTTTTGTCAAGAAAAGTCTTGTAAGGTATTATCCATGTGTCATCAGGTTCTGATAAAACATCAACACAAATTTCTCTGAGACCACCAGTGTTTACAAGCTGAACAAAAATGCTAAATAACGAGGTTTGGAATTACGGAGAGAGAGAAATTGTATTGGGGTGATGAACATTATTATTCCATAGGCAAGTAACCTGGCCCTGCGACAAGGTGGCGACTTGTCCAGGGTGTATCCCTCCTTTTGCGCGTTTATAGCTGAGATAGGCTCCAGCACCCCCCGCAACGCCGAAAGGGACAAGCGGTATACAATGGATGGATAGATGGATGGATGGATGGACTCCAATGCAGCTGAGATAGGCTCCAGCCCCACAAGAGACCCCGAAAGGGACAAGCAGTAGAAAATGGATGGCTGGATGGACGGACTCCAAGGCCCACACTAGTGGTCTTCTTAGTCAACAGTGATGTAACAACTGATAAGTGGTGAATAACTTTTTCTCTTACGCGTGTTTGTTAAATCTCTTACAAAGCTCATCAAGTCCTTCTCAATTTTCAGATTCACCGTCTTAGATTTATTTGACAGTCTATTTGTTTGAAGCAAAGAAATACAATTCCCTCATGGCCAGGAGCAGGGAAAGGGAGACATCATGCTCCCTCTGGCTCCTCGCACAATGTCTGTCTTCTTTTTCTCCACAAAGTCTGATATCCTTTTCCAGAAGGGGGGTTGGGTTGTTTCGGGGACGGTGTGGCGCAGTTTGGAGAGTGGCTCTACCAGCAACCTGAAGGCTCCTGGTTCAATCCCCACCTTCTACCATCCTAGTCACGTCTGTTGTGTCCTTGAGCAAGACACTTCACCATTGCTCCTGATGGGTCCTGGTTAGCGCCTTGCATGTAAGCTCTCACTATCATTGTGTGAATGTCTGGGTATGGGAATGTGGAAATAGTGTCAAAGCGCTTTTGAGTTCCTTAAAAGGTAGAAAAGCGCAATAATCCATTTACCATTTTGTATCATCTAACTCTGGTCTAACCGTCATGTCAGGGCTCTTTTGTGTGTCTCTTTATATGTGTTGTTTTACAATTTACCATTTACAGTAATATCTCAATGTGTCTCCTGCAATAAAACTATAGTCGCCTTGTTTTTTAATGACGATCTATTCGATGATGTTGAGTTTAGCTGTGCTAAGGCCTTCTACGTTGAGCTGCAGTAACGCTAAACCAACTAGGCTTTTGCGGTCTGCGGATGTGTTAAAGACATTAGTTTCGATTTTGTAGGCTTTTTGAACCTGTAAGCTACTTGTGGGGAGGCCACAAAGAGGCTGTCTCTGTCTCCCCCACAGTAATACCTAATGATTTATTACAATAACTATCATGCAGAAATATAATGGTAAAGGTAAAGTACCACTGATAGTCACACACACATTCACACACTAGGTATGGTGAAATTATCCTCTGAATTTGACCCATTTTCTTGTTCCACCCCATGGGAAGTGAGCAGCTCAGGAATAATTTTGGTGATTTAAACCCCAATTTCAACCCTTGATGCTGAGTGCCAAGCATTTTAATAGTCTTTGGTATGACTCGGCCTGGGTTTGAACTCACAACCTACTGATCTCAGGGTGGATACTCTAACCACAAGACCACTGAGTTAGCTTAGTTAGTAAGATCAATATACTCATTTTATTAGTGCATTAGGTGTATGTGCATGCTAGCAATAAATGTAGTAAGCATTACAAATATTTTAATCCTTCACTGACAAATAGCTTAGCATAATATCATGGCAAAGTTTAAAAAAGAAAAAAAACAATGCACAGAACTATAAAGAGTCAATGCTGGTCCGCCATCACTGACCATTACTGCAATCTCAGTAACAAAGCGTGTTTTCTCCCATGCAAATAGCATCAAATGATTTTGAAGCAGTAATAATTAGACTACTTTGTTGCTTGGACAAGGGTTTCAGGCAGCTTTGATTGACATTAGAAACCACCAAGAATGGTATCAGCCTGTAAAAACAAGGAGAGAAGCAAAGGTTGCAGGAAATGGCTTGTAACCATTTCACACATATTGTGAAATCTCACCTCACCAAAAATAAATCTGGGGAGACGGATGCATTTCCAAGTTTTCATTCTTTCCTTGGATTTCCTGAAAACAAAAGATCACCGAGAGGAATTTGAAAAAAGACATCATCTGAGGCCAACTAGTACAGTTAGACCGCAGGAATTGTTGCGCTAAGATGATCAAAGCAAGTCAGCAATTGAAACATTATTTCATTTCATTAGGAAAGCCACTAACCTCGAAGATGTTACTCATAGTGGGCAACTCGACGATTGCTTCGATGCTTGTGAATCAAATGCAGACTCACTCACATTTGGAAGGAAGAAAAGTAAAGACCAAACGTAACGTAGAGAACCCGTATTTCTTAACTCGTTGGTCATTTATTCTGAATGAAATTAGTTTTATGCAGCAAAGTGGCAACAAAGCTCTGAAACTTGCTGTCAAAGATGAAGACCAGCAAAGTTTGTTAGTAGTCTGCTTACCATGAATTGATTAACATGGACCCCGACTTAAACAAGTTTAAAAACTTTTTCGGGTGTTACCATTTAGTGCTCAATTGTATGAAATATTTACTGTGCTGTGCAATCTACTAATAAAAGTTTTAATCAATCAATCAATCAATCAATCAATCAATCAATCAATCAATCAATCAATCAATCAATCAATCAATCAATCAATCAATCAATACCATTCGGACGTTTGATGTGCCAGTCCTATTCATGGTTGAGGATCAACATGTTTGCCAGTATTTATGCTCAATCTATATCAGCTGCTAATGTAGAATGTAGATCTCAGTTGTTTACTTCATTGTCATATAAAGTGTTTGAAATCACTATGTGAACTTGCTAATCACTATTGAGTATATGGGATTTTCAATATAAATTAGCATCAAGCCAGCAAATTTGTAAAAAAAAAATGTTTATGGTAAATGTATTTGAAAGTTTCGTTTTGAAAATATTCGGCTCATTCATGACAGGCACTCTACCATTTTTTTACTTTTAAAAAAATCCCACATTTACAGGAATTCCATATTTTCGGGAACATTTTTTCCCCATTTGAAATAACTATTTTTGTAAACTACCTGTCGCGATCCGCCTCCCGGATTGGACATGGTTTTGTTCTTGAGTCCTTTTTGTGTGTTTTCTTATTGTTTTTGGACTCTTCTGTTTCCTGAGTTGTGTGCACTTCCTTGTTTGTATTCATCACTATGGCGACTTCATTTGCTTCACCTGCACTTACTTTCTGACGCACAGCTGTTTTTGATTATTGTTTTAGTATTTAAACCGGCCTGCTACCTTAGTTCTGTCTGGATGTTTTGTTTGCTCCATGCAACGGTTACGTTCGTTAAGTTATGTCTTAGCTTCTCACGCGGTCGGAACGTCTTTGTGGACTTTGACTCAGTGCTAAGTGTTAGCCTAGCTCCTGTGCGTTCGGCACGCTTTTCGTTGTTCTTTTGTACCAGTGTTATTTCATTTTTGTATTAAAACCAGCTCCTACCTGCAATTCCTGCTTGTCCGAGTCCTGCAGCATCCGGGGGTGACAAATTGCATATTTAAAATGCGTCCGAATCGTAACACTACCACAATTACCACATTTCTCAACTGATTAAAAGCATTCCAAATTCAACATGCTCCTTGCTAATTTTAGTCAATTGCTAACAAGCTGATGTTCGCATGCTAGTTTTTTTTTTTTTTAGCAAATTTACATGTATACATGTCAGAGTCAAATATTTTGGTCCTCACAAATGATAGGGTTGGGGTTAGGGTTATATCAGGTGTTTGAAATCACTATGCTGTGAAAAGACTAAAAAACACTTAAAAAGCACAAAGAGTAGCAATTAGCACAGTGGTTAACGCCAACATGAGGACCCGAGATGTGCTACAAAGCACCAAATAGGAGGATGTGACATTAGCACACTAAGACAAGGTTTGTACACCAAACTATATTTTTATTTGGTCTGTGATTCCTAACTTCAAAATATTGTACAATGAGGGCTTCATAAATAAAGGTTTAACTTCAAGGCTCTACAATTTGGAACTTGGCTGGAGTATTTATAAAGAACATGTGATCTGTCAGCTGGGCTAACAAGAATAAACTAAACGCTAGTGGAAGAAAAATAAAAAAAATCTTTACAGACACTTTTTGCCAGAGGTGGGCCGTGCGTTTCCCATCCAGGCCTTCCGTGATATCCTGTGTCCATTGATTACCTCTAAAAAAAATACCTTAATTGATGTCACCACATGACCATTGCAGGAGAAATACTATACAGAAACACATTTACTGGGCATCAAACCACATGAACAGTGTACAAAACAGGTTATTTTCTGGCACATTTAAAAATCAATAAATCCGTGTCAGCAATTATAATATCTCTTATGTGGTACTGTCAAAATTGAAATAAAAAAAAGCATATATCAAAGTTGAAAAAATTAAGAAATGAAATGTATGAACTCACAATTTGTAGAACCCATTCAACGCCGTACAGTATATGCCATCTCACAAGATGTAGTTTCTCTTTAAATATCCTTCTCGAAAATGGCCTTGCAAATATATGTGTCGTCTTGTCTAATCATAAAAAATGCAGACAATGAGTGTTGGCTGAGTTCTTAAAGTTCATGTAGCCGGCATGGCTACCCAAAGGAGGTTACTGCACATGCTCTTCACTATAGTGACATGCTGGGTAATGGAGTTCTTATTTTATCTAGCTCATAACATTACTATATATCTGCCTTTGGCCATCTAGAAGCCCTAACTGACAACATGGCGTGATCTGATTGGTTTTTGCAACTGTCTATCACTGTATGTCCCCGTTCACTTACACCCACATTGTTAATTCTGAAGGCTCTGGGCAGATTTGGTACAGCATGGCAACATAAGCTAGCCGAATTACTCTTATCTTCAATCATGATCATGGTTTGTGGTTATGTTCGGCCAGCAGAGAAGGCCTTGCTGGCCCTGACGGCACACCACTGATTTTTGCTAATATAATTTTGAGTTTGTAGATAAAAATGTATAGTTGCTGAAATCCATCCATCCATTTTCTGCCGCTTGTCCCTTTCGGTGTCCCGGGGGGTGCTGGAGCCTATCTCAGCTGCATTCAGGTGGAAGGCGGTGTACACCCTGGACAAGTCGCCACCTCATCGCAGGGCCAACACAGATTGACAGACATGAAATGGTTTTGTGCTAGCACACTGTTATTTTGCACTACCTCCAGTTCAAACTGCATTATATTTTCATTGAATAGAAAATATTTGAGAAACATCTTCACAATTTTGGTTGAAGCTTGTCATTAAAGAGCCAAATAAGCCAAGGACCACTACTCTCTACTCTAAACTCCCTGCACAAGATGTAAAGACACTATTAATGTTCCACTTGTGATTTTTCTGTTTTCCTTCCACAGTCTAAAAACACTGACTTTGAAATCATAAATTGCGTAAAATCTTTTTGCAGATGATGTGGTCTTGATGGCTTCATCTGGCCAAGATCTGCAGCTCTCACTGGATCAGTTCGCAGCTGAGTGTGAAGCGACCGGAATGAGAATCAGCACCTCCAAGTTCGAGTCCATGGTTCTCCCCCAGAAAAGGGTGGAGTGCCATCTCCGGGGTGGGGAGGAGACCCTGCCCCAAGTGGAGGACTTCAAGTACCTAGGAGTCTTGTTCATGAGTGGGAGAAGAGTGGATCGTGAGATCGACAGGTGGACCGGTGCGGCGTCTTCAGTAATACGGACGTTGTACCGATCCGTTGTGGTGAAGAAGGAACTGAGCCGGAAGGCAAATCTCTCAATTTACCGGTCAATCTATGTTCCTATCCTCACTTATAGTCATGAGCTTTGGGTCATGACCGAAAGGACAAGATCACGGGTACAAGCGACCGAAATTAGTTTCCTCCACAGGGTGGCGGGGCTCTCCCTTAGAGATAGGGTGAGAAACTCTGCCATCCGGGAGGAGCTTAAAGTAAAGCCGCTGCTCCTCCACGTCGAGAGGAGCCAGATGAGGTGGTTCGGGCATCTGGTCAGGATGCCACCCGAACGCCTCCCGAGGGAGGTGTTTAGGGTACGTCCAACCGGTAGGAGGCCACGGGGAAGACCCAGGACACGTTGGGAAGACTATGTCTCCCGGCTGGCCTGGGAACGCCTCGGGATCCCCTGGGAAGAGCTGGACGAAATGGCTGGGGAGAGGAAAGGCTGGGCTTCCCTGCTTAGGCTGCTGCCCCCGCGACCCGACCTCGGATAAGCGGAAGAAGATGGATGGATAGATGGACTTTTCTAACTAAATAAAAAGGGTACCAATTTTAGATCGTTGTAGTTCTCCACACACCGTTTTGTAAAATGGAGTCTGGTACAATATTCTTCAGAAAAGTAGGATTTTATTCCAAAGATTTGCAAAGACTATGTGGCAAATAATACAATTTATTGTAACATGTAGTGTAATACTAATTCTTCAATTCGGAAAGAAGATAGTGTAGTCGTTTTGTAAAATAGCTGGGTTGTGTGAGAACAGGTAGTCTTCTCTAACTGTGCATACAATTCACTTGGACTGAGGTCACTGAAAGGTCATGGTATGGTTTATTTTAGCAAAAGTAGACATGTGCTGGACATAGAAATGCAGTATGCGTGACCCAAAGTACAGTTTATGTGGTCATGTGAAGGATGGGTGTTTACATCTGCCTTAAACTTTGCTGATTTTGGTTCAGTCCTTGGTGATTCTTCCAGGAAGCATTTTACTCAGACACGACTTCATTTCAAGACAAAAGTTTGTCTTTTTCAAGCGTGACTGGTGGCTTTCCTCAAGTTTACACAACCTGCTCTGTTGCTAAATGTCAGCCATCGGTCTGTTGCCTTAAACCGACCCTAACCTCTACTCGAGTTGTTACACTCGCTTCTCGTGTGACACCCGTTCATCCATTTTCAGTTGGTGACACAAACGTCCCACGATGCACATTCAACTGTGCTGTGTGTGCTGTCGGGAACATTTGTAAAATCTGATCTGACACGTGATGCAAATGAGGCGCAACGGGGCATGTTACAGTTAAGTGATGTATGTACGGTTGAGTCATTTGCATTTTTTTTTTAACCACAGTTTCACAAAGAAATGTTGCATCAGCTTTTATGAACATTAGGAATACGCAAGTATTTGTTTTTGTGAAGTTTTTTTCCCCCACACCTTATTCTAATGGGAAATAAATCAAACTGTAATATGAAATATGGATACAAATAAACACACCTGTCCTTGTAAAATATTGAATCACCATTGTTGTTGTCTTATTAGTCTTTAGACCTGGCACTGAAGCCACAGACTTTGCCGCCTTTGATTATACCGCAGCCTTGATTGTGAATAATAGAGCTAACTTTTATCAAACACATGAAATTCTGTTTTGGAGGGTCAGACCAAAACGCAATTGTAAATAGGACGATCCAACTCGATATTATCTTTCATTGTCATTTAGGCCAGTGTTTTTCAACCACTGTGCCCCAGCACACTAGTGTACCATGAGATACAGTCTGGTGTGTGGTGGGAGATTATCTACGTTCACCTAATTGGGTTAAAAAAAAATTGGGCAAACCAGTAATTATAATCCACAAATGGGCCGTTATTGAGTGTTTGTGCTGTCTCGGCAGAGTAACCGTGTAATACTCTTCCATATCAGTAGGTGGCAGCAGGCAGCTAATTGCTTTGTAGATGTCAGGAACATGGTTTGTGGTGATCACAATATGCAGTCGACAGCGGGAGGCAGTGTGCAGGTAAAGAGGTATCTAATGTTTAAACCGAAAATAAGCAAAAGGCAAGTGCCGCTAAGAAAAGGCATTGAAGTTTAGGGATGGCTACGCAAAAAGTGCACTAATTGGAGAGAAGCTGCACTTTTACTTTTCTCAGGACACAAAAAAATCACACTTAAAGAAATTGAATTTTATTTAAATAATATTTTAATAATATACATTGTATGTGAAAAAAAGGAAAAACAGCATTAAAAAAATACAAGGACACAAAAAAGCATCAATTGTATTTGTTTTAATCAGCCTCTTAACTCCTCTTGCAGCTATAAACAGTTTAAAATGATGTTGCAGAGTATGTCTACGATATGCCTAATATTTTTTATTTTAGACCGTCCCAAATGTTGACACACACAAACTGGACCGAGGATTCTCGTCTGTCCATGGACTGTGCAGCGCCAGCACTGATCCTGCATCCTTGTGTGGATGGAGTTCACACGTCCTTCTAACACGTGTTCAATAAAACTCAAAATAGGGCTCGGAAAACAGTAATGAGTATTGATAAATCACATTGCGCGTGCTAAATAATTTAGTTTGCATTTTCTCCTACCTGTATTGTGGTCGTTTTGATGACAAGCATTTATTTTGCATATTAATGATGACAGAGACACAAAATGATTTGCACACCTTATCATGCTCACTTAACAGACACAATCCACTTTGCACACGTCTAACATTGGGTTCTACTTGTAGAGCGCTTTTCTACCTTTTTTTTAAGGAAGTCAAAGCGCTTTAGCGTCAAGATCAGCTTTGCGTGTGCTCTCAAGTTTGCACGTGTTTCAGTACATGCAAGCGTTTAGTAAATCAGGCCAATCATGTTTTGACTATTATTCCACCCTACTATCAGTTTGCCTTCCTATCCCACATTTTTCCATTCAAAGTGGGCGGGGTTTGGTGGTAGCGGCGGTGTATAGTGTAGCGTCCCTGAAGAGTTAGGACAGCAAGAGATTCTAGGTATTTGTTCTGTTGTGTTTGTATTGTGTTACGGTGCGGATGTTCTCCCGAAATGTGTTTGTCATTCTTGTTTGGTGTGGCTTCACAGTGTGGTGCATTTTTGTAACAGTGTTAAAGTTGTTTATATGGCCACCCTCAGTGTGACCTGTATGGCTGTTGATCAAGTACGTCTTGCAGTCACCTACATGTCTGTAGAAGCCGTATACAATATGTGACCAGGTTGGCATGCTGTTTGTGTGGAGAAAAAGCAGACGCGACAACAGGTTGTAGAGGACCCCAAAGACAGTGCTATCACGTCACACCCTCAATATTGTTGTCTGGGTGAAAATCAGGAGAAATTCGGGAGAATGGTTGCTCTGGGAGATTTTTGGGAGGAGCACTGAAATTCGAAGTCTTCTGGAAAATTCGTGAGGGTTGGCAAGTATGCGCTCTGTGCACAACACAGGCATGGCTGTTCAATCGTGCAGGCCTGTGCTAAATAAATATGTGCAAAACTCCTATTTTTCTTAGCCCCCCCAGTGCGGGAAACCAATTCAGCAAAAATGTGCTGGACAAGAAGTCATGTACCAACACAAAATACATGATCGTATTTACAGTGGTTCATACTTTACTTCTTGAAACGTCCTTATGAGGGGCGACAGACCTGAAGTCAACTCATGAAAAGTTTGCAGACGTAATTTGACAATAATGGATGTGTACATGCTGTTTCGAGAGGTCCAAAATGAAATAAGGATGTTACAGGCATAGACTAAACAGTTATTTGGAGGACCTGTGTCAACTATGACATGATGAATGAGAGTTGAATGAGAAGTGTGTGTGTACAAACCTCACCTGAGATGTTGTTAACGCTGTTTCTTGCTTGCATCTAATAAAAATATAAAGTCGTTGTTCTGCAAGGCAAAGCCCTCGTTTTTTCCACAAGTTGAATCAAAACAGACTCGTCACAAACGCCCGCCGGTGGCTAATGACGAATGGCGACACTCAGAGATATTCCATTGCGTTGCCGTTCAGCAGCTGTTACGTATCTCGAGGAAATCCGGGGTTAAAGTCCTATTAACGTTGCCCAAAATGACCTCAGACTTGACGAAATATCAGATAGGGTAGGATGCAAAGATGTCAAGTGGGTGTAGCTGTCAGATGGGTGTTGAGAAAACCACCTCAGTCTTTCTCACGCCTCCACCTCGCAGTTTTGGGTGTCACTCTGTTTTTGTAGTACACTTCATCCAGACATGTGGTTGCACTTTGACACGAAACGTCCCTCGTGTTCCCAGTGATTGACTTGCACGTCAATTCTTTCTGTGTGGCTGGTAAGTACTGCGACCTCCAACAATCTGGGAAATTACCAGTGAATTAGTGCAGACTGTCGAACGACAGATTTCAGTCATGCCCATCATTGTACAAACCCCGTTTCCATATGAGTTGGGAAATTGTGTTAGATGTATATATAGACAGAATACAATGATTTGCAAATCATTTCAAACCCATATTCAGTTGAATATGCTACAAAGACAACATATTTGATGTTCAAACTGATAAAATTTTTTTTTTGCAAATAACCATTAACTTTATAATTTGATTCCAGCAACAAGTGATAAAGAAGTTGAGAAAGGTGGCAATAAATACTGATAAAGTTGAGGAATGCTCATAAAACACTTATTTGGAACATCCCACAGGTGTGCAGGCTAATTGGGAACAGGTGGGTGGCATGATTGGTTATAAAAACAGCTTCCCAAAAAATGTTAAGTCTTTCACAAGAAAGGATGGGGTGAGGTACACCCCTTTGTCCACAACCGCGTGAGCAGATAGTTAAACAGTTTAAGAACAACGTTTCTCAAAGTGCATTTGCAAGATATTGAGGGATTTCAACATCTACAGTACATAATATCATCAAAAGGTTCAGAGAATCCGGAGAAATCACTCCACGTAAGCGACATGGCCGGAAACCAACATTAAATGACTGTGACCTTTGGTCCCTCAGACGGCACTGTATCAAAATCGACATAGATCTCTAGAGCATATCACCACATGGGCTGAGGAAAACTTCAGAAAACCACTGTCACTGAATACAGTTTGTCTCTACATCTGTAAGTGCAAGTTAAAGCTCTACTATGCAAAGCGAAACGAATTTATCAACAACATCCAGAAATGCTGCCGGCTTCTCCGGGCCCGAGATCATCTAAGATGGACTGATGCAAAGTGGAAAAGTGTTCTGTGGTCTGACGAGTCCACATTTCAAATTGTTTTTGGAAATATTCAACATCGTGTCATCCAGACCAAAGGGGAAGCGAACCATCCAGACTGTTATCAACGCAAAGTTCGAAAGCCAGCATCTGTGATGGTATGGGGGTGTATTAGTGCCCAAGGCAAGGGTAACTTACACATCTGTGAAGGCACCATTAATGCTGAAAGATTTTGGGGTTTTGGAACAACATATGATGCCATCTAAGCCCCGTCTTTTTCATGGACGCCCCTGCTTATTTCAGCAAAACAATGCCAAGCCACATTCAGCATGTGTTACAACAGCGTGGCTTCGTAGAAAAAGAGTGCGGGTACTTTCTTGGGCCACCTGCAGTCCAGACATGTCTGCCATCGAAAATGTGTGGCGCATTATGAAGCGTAAAATAAGACAGCAGAGCTCTACATAAAACAAGAATGGGAAAGAATTCCACTTTCAAAGTTTCACCAATTAGTTTCCTCAGTTCCCAAATGTTTATTGAGTGTTGTTAAAAGAAAAGGTGATGTAACACAGTGGTGAACATGCCCTTTCCCAACTACTTTGGCACGAGTTGCAGCCATTAAATTCTAAGTTAATTATTATTTGCAAAAAAATAATAAAGTTTATGAGTTTGAACGTCAAATATGTTGTCTTTGTAGTGCATTCAATTGAATATGGGTTGAAAAGAATTTGCAAATCATTATATTCCGTTTATATTTACATCTAACACAATTTCCCAAATCATATAGATACAGGGTTTGTACATAAACATTTTTAAACATGCATATTTAAATTCAATTAAAACAGTCGGGTTTGCAGCACGTTGAACGAGCGGTCAGTACATCTGCTTCACCGTTGGAACATCTGAGTTGAGTAAGGTTTCAGGATAAATACCATATAAATGGCATAGATTTGGCCGACAATGGAGCTTTTAATAGTATCATTATTTGGTGAAAATTCATGTTGATGACACATTCTAGCTGCGTCCTGCAAATTTAACAGCGCCAAGTGAACAAACGGATCTTCCATGCAATATACCATTCTCACTAGTTGCTAACGTCCCTCCACAGTGCAAAGCCACTTCTAGCCTTAATGACGGCAAATAAACTGTGTTCCTTACAAGTCAATGGAGGATGAGAAATAACTAAACGTGCTCTCTGGGTTAATTGGAGACTCTAAATCAGGGGTCTCAAACTTTATTTACCTGGGCGCCACTGGATGCAGAGTCTGGGTGAGGCTGGGCCGCAAGAAAATATTAAAAAATATATATTTTTAAATGTCTTTATTTTTATTCAACACAAAATAAAATCAAAATATAAACGAAGAAAATAGGAATTAAGTAAATAAATCAGTCATAAGTAATAACAATAATAATTCGATTTCTCCAGTCAGCAACAATGTATACACATACTTACTGTGATGTTATGAGCTAGGGAATATACGAACTACATTACCCAGCATGCAACATTAGTGACGGACATGCACGGTAGCCCCGGTGAAGGTTGTATGTTGTTATGTCGGCAGCTAGAATGTGGTTCTAAATATGCTATGGAGTTTACAGTTACGGTAGCACAATTAGCCCCGAACGGGCTAACATCACGACTAATTTGTTACACGTCCGATTCGCCCAGCGACTCTCTGTCGGAGTATCAGCGCAGGGGTCCATTTCACCAAAATTTTGCATTGTCGCTCGGTCCTTCAGCGGAGTGCTTGGGAAGCTATCGGGCCGCTCAGCTCCCCGGCCCGGACTGTTACAGCGGCGCCGGGAGAGGGAGAGAGAGAGAGAAACACACGCACAGTGACAGAGAGAGCTCGAGAGAGAGAGAGTGAGCGAGGGAGGAAGAGCGCGTGCAGGTCTAGTGGAAAAGCGGCAAAACGTTTCTCTGCTTGCATGACGCAAGTGACGTAAATTTTCGGCCCTCGAGAGCCACATACCACACCGTGATTGGTGGATTCCTTCGGCTCCGCACACAACGCTGTCAAGCACCATTCATATAAAACCTGCGGGCCGCACTAACATTAAAGGCCTACTGAAATGATATTTTCTTATTTAAACGGGGATAGCAGGTCCATTCTATGTGTCATACTTGATCATTTCGCGATATTGCCATATTTTTGCTGAAAGGATTTAGTAGAGAACATCGACAATAAAGTTCGCAAGTTTTGTGCTGATAAAAAAGCTTTGCCTGTACCGGAAGTAGCAGACGATGTGCGCGTGACGTCACGGGTTGTGGAGCTCTTGACATCTGAACATTGTTTACAATCATGGCCACCAGCAGCGAGCGCGATTCGGACCGAGAAAGCGACGATTTCCCCATTAATTTGAGCGAGGATGAAATATTCGTGGATGAGGAAAGTGAGAGTGAAGGACTAGAAAAAAAAAAGACTATACAGTGGGAGTGATTCAGATGTTATTAGACAAATTTGCTAGGATCATTCTGGAAAATCCCTTATCTGCTTATTGTGTTACCAGTGTTTTAGTGAGATTATATGGTCGTACCTGTACAACCTGAAGCTCTGGCCCGCACCTTTCTTTAGCACCAGTTGACTGGTGGTGGCGATGCCCATCTCTGCCCTTCGCAAGGGACCCTATGCGAAGCACGATCTTTCGAAATGATTGCTGCATAATACACTGTACTTTGTGTGTGTGGTCCAATCCAACCGTGTTCGCTTGACCACTCTGTTCCATAGTAAAGCTTGACTGTCATCTTTTGGGAATGTAAACAATGAAACACCGGCTGTGTTTGTGTTACTAAAGGCGGACGCAATACACCGCTTCCCACCTACAGCTTTCTTCTTTGACGTCTCCATTATTCATTGAACAAATTGCAAAAGATTCAACAACACAGATGTCCATAATACTGTGGAATTATGCGATGAAAAGAGACGACTTATAGTTGTGAACGGTGCTGGAACAAATTGTCCTCTACAATGCGCGATGTCACGCGCACGCGTAATCATGCCGCAACGTTTTAGCATGATACTTCCGCGCGAAATTTAAAATTGCAGTTTAGTAAAATAAACCGGCCGTATTGGCATGTGTTGCAAAGTTAAGATTTCATCATTGATATATAAACTGTCAGACTGCGTGGTCGGTAGTAGTGGGTTTCAGTAGGCCTTTAAACTTTCATATTAAGGTGGGGGCCGCAGAATAAGGTCTCGCGGGCAGCAATTGGCCCACGGGCCGCGTGTCTGAGACCACTGCTCTAAATGTTTTTTAGGTTGGAAGGTGTGTGCGTGTGCACGGTTGTTTGTTTTCATGTGTCCTGTGATTGACTGGTAACCAGTCCAGGGTGGATCCCAGCTGCCTCTTGTCTGAAGTCAGCTGGGATAGACTTCAGCTCATTGGTGACCCCATGGGGACAAGCGGTATAGAAAAATACAAGGTCATAGTGGGTCTCATGTCTGAATGAATTGGACGGGGCAAACAGTTTCACCTGATTTCCATACTTTGATCTGCTCTGAACCATAACCATCCATCCATCCATTTTCTACCGTTTGTCCCTCTTGAGGTAGCGGGGGTGGCTGCACCCTCCCTAATGTTATGAAAAGACTCTCGTGGGATGAAAAGAAAACATAGCGGAATTTTCTGTGACTTATGCTACTCCCTGTTTTATAACACTGAGAGATATAAGACTGCGACTTAAGTTCCTGGCACCAAACAGAGATCTTGCATAAATCACTGACACAACAAATTAAGTTTTGTGGTAGATGACTTACGGAACGACAAGAGAAGGACAGATTTGCATTGGAAGACTGATTTTGAGTTTCAGCAAGGCTGGTCACGTGTGTTTCATAGATTTTTGGATTACAACGAAAGGCGCGTTTAACAGGTGTTTCATCGCAGTACACAACTATGTGTGCAAATAAGGCTGGCAGGGGGAAGTGTTTTTGTCAGCCTGATGTGTGAGATAAGACGCTAACGTGAGGGAAAAGTGCAAGGCTGCGGGACTTGACGTATGGGTCCATGACAGTCTGAGAGAGCGGCTCATACTCGGTCCATAAATCCTCCCAGTGATGTGGCGGTTAAACTGTGACACGAGAAATTCGTACAGACTCCAAATGTTGACGCTGATACCATGACGAGTAATTGATTCCAACTCGGAAACAAATTGACGTCAAGCCGCAGTAAAGTGGTCAAGTTACAGACATCATTTGACAAAGTATAAGGACATAAGATGAAAAACATGCATCACTGATGGATAATTTTTTTTTTTCCATGGCTCAAAGTTACACCATGTTTTTTGTGTTGGGTCAGCGTAAGGAGTTAATAAAAGTAATGTATATACATTATACAGTATGTATACATCAGATGTGCCTTTCAATTATTTTAATGTACAGTATATTTGCCCAAAACGTACACTAGACAGTATGTTACACAATCTCTGTATGATTACAGAACTTGGCGTAGCTACATGCATTTTATTTATGACAGTCTTTGAATGTGTTCATCAGCTGAAGGTTACATATTTTGTTTGGAACCGAAAATATTTTAAAAATGTGTGTTATGTGTATACGGTGGGGCAAAATAGTATTTAGTCAGCCACATTCTCCCACTCAAATTGATGACAGAGGTATGTAATTTTCATCATAGGTACACTTCAACTGTGAGAGACAGAATGTGAAAAAAAAATCCAGGAATTCACATTGTAGGAATTTTAAACAATTTATTTGTAAATTATGGTGGAAAATAAGTATTTGGTCAACCATTCAAAGCTCTCACTGATGGAAGGAGGTTTTGGCTCAAAATCTCACGATACATGGCCCCATTCATTCTGTTACGTTTTGTGGAACGCATTGCGATGCGCGGAGGTGTCGGCCTCTAGATGCCAAAAGACTGGAGCAAGCAGGAGTGAAGGTAGGAGCTGGTTTTAATCATAAAATACAACAAAACACTTGACAAAGAGAAAAGAAAAGGTGTGCCACCGCACGGAAAGCTAAATGCTAATTGTTAGCAAGGGTAGAGTTCAAAGTCCAGATAATAGAACGAGCCGAGCGCGCGAAGCTAAGCTATAACTTAGCAGAGTACATACAAAGAGGAAAAATAACTCACGTAACTGTCGCACTGAGCGAACGAAACAGCCAGGCTGAACAAAGGTAACAGGTGGGCTTAAATACAGAGAACATAATTAAAAACCGGTGTGTGAACGGGGCGTGCAGGAGGAGCAAATTAAGTTGTCATGGTGACCATACAAAACAAGGAATTGCGCTAACAAACGGAATCGGTAGAGACCAAAACATAGTAGGGGAATGCAAAAGGACTTAAGCAAACTAGATGTGTGATCCGGAAACCGGATTACAACACATTCTTTCCTTAACACGGATCAATCGTCCTGTCCCCTTAGCAGAAAAACAGCCCCAAAGCATGATGTTTCCACCCCCGTGCTTCACAGTAGGTGTGGTGTTCTTGGGATGCAACTCAGTATTCTTTTTCCTCCAAACACGATGAGAGCTACTTATTCCCTGTTGTTCGCCACATTCAATCTGGCTTCCTTGTTTGCTGTATGCACCAAGTTATGTTGGATGAATTCCTGCTTCTTTGCTCAAGTTTTTGCCTTAACCCCCTGTGCCATCGGCATGCCTCTCTTTTGTTTGGTAGCTGATATTTCTGTATCCTGTGTTATTTATGAGCAATAAATCATTTTCCTCACCTAAATGTTGCCTCCGGAGTTGCCGTCCGGCAGAACGACCCACTCATAAACATGCGACCCAACCGTGACAAAGAAGAGATATTACTGCCTAAAAAACAGTATTTCAGCAGATATTGTAGCTCAGTTTTGTATTCACATTTTTTATTCCAGTTGTATTTATATGTATCATAAACATTTGACTCTTATTTGCAAATATTTTCTGTGTATGTAAAAATAAAAAATAAATATGCATGGGGTAGTATGCATAGTTTTTATTGTGCCAGAACTTTCTTTTTCGTATTTATTATTAAAATGGTGAACTCATGGAACTATGGTACCAACTTGTTTAATACATACAAAAAAAACACAACCCAAATTATAATAATATCTCAAAATCATTTCCACCAATAGAGTACAAATTAGTAGAATATGTAAATTAGAATTATTGTGATACATTACTGGTGCCAGTGATAGTTTTCTTGATATTTGAAAAAATATATATATAACCAGCAAGTCTTTTGAACAGCTCTTTGACAGGAACGGCTCCCATCAAAGAGCCATAAATCTCTTCTCAAGTCTGTGTAAGTCTAGACCAGGGGTGTCCTAAGTGGCTTAGCAAATTTATTAACAGCCTAAAAATACTATTACAAAAACTCACCCGACAAGGAGAATTGAAAAGCAAATGGATGTAAAGTAAAAAAAAAAGTTTAAATGTTGACACTAAAAACTATGGATTCATGATCTATTTTTTTCCCAATCCGTCCATCCATTTCCTACCGCTTATTCCCTTTGAGATCACGGCGGGCGCTGGTGCCTATCTCAGCTACAATCCGGCGGAAGGTGGCGTACACCCTGGACAAGTCGCTACTTCATGGCAGGGCCAACACAGATTGACGGACAACATTCACACTCCCATTCACACACTAGGGCCAATTTAGTGTTGCCAATCAACCTATCCCCAGGTGCATGTCTTTGGAGGTGGGAGGAAGCCGGAGTACCCGGAGAGAACCCACGCATTCACGGGGAGAACATGCAAACTCCACACGGAAAGACCCCGAGCCCGGGATTGAACCCAGGACTACTTAAGACCTTCGTATTGTAAGGCAGACGCACTAACCCCTCTTCCACCGTGAAGCCCAGTTCAGATATCTATTTCCTCAAAATATTTGCAGAACATTTGGTGCATTGTGGGATCCCCACATCTGCAGTGCCCTCCAAGGTTTCTCAATGTCATCCCATTGGGTTGAGTTTTTTCATGCCCTGATGTGGGGTCTGAGCCGAGGATGTTGTTGTGGCTTGTGCAGCCCTTTGAGACACTCATGATTTAGAGCTATATAAGTAAACTTTGATTGATTGATCATCTTCGCTCTACTGTCAGTTCCTGACAAGCAAGAAGGAAAGTTACTTTAACGTTAGATTTGATGGGCCTGGTTTTTAATCTCTGTTCATGAGGTTTTGGGAATTCTCTGAAACAAACGAAGCATGCCTTTACAGACCTTTGTGCAATAACTAGTCTCCTTAAAGCATGGAGTGCATGGTGTGGCAAGTTCATCCATCCATCCGTACATCCATTTTCAACCATTTATTCCCTTTGGGTTTTCGGGGGGAGCTCCTGCATATCTCAACTACAATCGGGCGGAAGGCGGCGTACACCCTGGACAAGTCTCCACCTCATCGCCGCATGGCAAGTTCAATCAGATGAACGTAAAGTTGTTCAAAAACATGCACCAATACAACCTTTAAATCACAGCGACCCATAGAATTTGACAACATTAGGACAACACAGTAGTTAAGAATTAGTTGAAAGGGTTACGGCCTCGCATGGTTGCTGTTGGCGTGACCCCAGGATGCAAAGAGTGCAGTCGAAGTGCAAGTAAAAAAAACATTTTTTAGGGATAACTAAATGAATATAGTTCAGCAGGGAAATAAATGCACAGGAAACATAAGGAAGCTATTGAACACTTACAATACAGAGCAATCAAAGCAAAATGATCCAGTCTAGTCTGAATGACAGGGCTGGGATAAAAACCATCCAGATTCCCAATCAGGGACAGGTGAGGAAGCCAGCGCTAAGACAAGCAAAGTGTTGGAGGCAAACAGGTGTAAAACAAAATGAACAACAAAGAAGTAATAAAGAAACTAAGGAAAGTATTCATTAAGTCCAAATTGTCCTGTGAGATGATCATGACAGAAAGTTGAAACATGCAACTAATTTGACATTGAAACTCAGATAACGTTGCAATCTTGGGTTGAATATTGTTCAAAATGTACCGGGTTCTTTGAGAGTAATACTACAATAATCCTTAAAAGTTTAAAGAAAACCACCAAATGCTCAGGGGATTGAGTCTGTAGTAGCCAAATAGACAACATTCACACTCACATTCACACACTAGGGACGATTTAGTGTTGCCAATCAACCTATC
Source organism: Nerophis ophidion (assembly GCF_033978795.1). Taxonomy (NCBI): domain Eukaryota; kingdom Metazoa; phylum Chordata; class Actinopteri; order Syngnathiformes; family Syngnathidae; genus Nerophis; species Nerophis ophidion. The sequence goes on along the minus strand of NC_084621.1, from coordinate 46,578,973 downwards.
CCCAGGTGCATGTCTTTGGAAGTCGGAGGAAGCCGGAGTACCCACAGCTTTATATGCTGCATTTAGGTATAGCTAATCATTACACTACTCTAAATCGAGATGTTTTCCCAACTGTCCATTGCCAGTTTTTTTGGGGTCTTCGATATTATGAAACGCGCCTAATGACAAAATCACAGACAATTGTGAAAAGTAAAGAAAAAAAACAATGTTTGGACAATTGAAGTAAACTGCAAACAGCTGTCTTTTGACAGATAGTATGATGGAAAGACTTTGAATGAAATGTGTCTTGATCATAGATGCCAAAAAGTGCTATTATTTTCCACAGTCTTTACAAAATGATCCTCATTTGTACATCCAAACTAGATTGGCTGTCATTCCCTAAAAACTTTACACAATAAATTCCCTCGGAGGGTTAAATTCCTGTACCTCTTCCCTGAAGAAAACTACATCATTGAGATACTTGTGTCCATTTTTAAAAAATAATTTTTCTTCAGTTTTCCGTTAGAAATGACTATTAAATGTCACTTGCAGATTAAATCTCTCACCCTCCACAGGGATTATGGCAAAACATATGAATACAGCACATTTGAGGAAGGGAGGGGAAGGACTGGGATGATGAAAAGCAGATTTGATGACTGATTGATTCAGACTCATGCTGAAGTTCATGCTGGTGTTGACAGCCGTTTCAGTTTTGTCGTCCTTAATTTGCATACATATGTTAAATATCTGACGTCCCTTTCACCACAACATGTGCTATTGTTGTGTGCAAAGTATTTGCCACTTATATGCATGGGAGTCATTTTTTAAACACCAGAAGAAAGCATGTCTTTTTCAGCGAGTGAAGATTGCTTTCAGCATATTTTTGGTTCCAGAAGATGGATCTTCTTCTTGGGCTGTTGAAATCAAAACCAGAAATACTGTAAAATTACAATAAAACAACTTTCTCCTTATCTTATACACACACACACACACACACACACACATATATACATATATATATATATATATATATATATATATATATATATATATATATATATATATATATATATACATATATATATATATATAGGGCGTCACGGTGGGCAAGGGGTTAGTGCGTCTGCCTCACAATTAGTCCTGGGTTCAATCCCGGGCTCGGGATCTTTCTGTGTGGAGTTTGCATGTCCTCCCCGTGAATGCGTTGGTTCCCTCCGGGTACTTCGGCTTCCTCCCACTTCCAAAGACATGCACCTGGGGATAGGTTGATTGGAAACACTAAATTGGCCCGAGTGTGTGAATGTGAGTGTGAATGTTGCCCGTCTATCTGTGTTGGCCCTGCGATGAGGTGGCGACTTGTCCAGGGTGTACGCCGCCTTCCGCCCAATGGTAGCTGAGATAGGCACCAGCGTCCCCCGCGATCCAAAGGGAATAAGCGGTAGGAAATGGATGGATGGATATATAAATATATATATATATATATATATATATATATATATATATATATATATATATATATATATATACAAACCCCATTTCCATATAAGTTGGGAAATTGTGTTAGATGTAAATATAAACGGAATACAATGATTTGCAAACCCTTTTCAACCCACATTCAATTGAATGCACTACAAAGACAAGATATTTGATGTTCAAACACATAAACTTTATTTTTTTTTGCAAATAATAATTAACTTAGAATTTCATGACTGCAACCCTTGCCAAAGTAGTTGAGAAAGGGCATGTTCACCACTGTGTTACATCACCTTTTCTTTTAACAACACTCAATAATTGTTTGGGAACTGAAGAAACTAATTGTTGAAGCTTTGAAAGTCAAATTCTTTCCCGTTCTTGTTTTATGTAGAGCTTAAGTTCTTCAACAATCCGGGGTCTCCGCTGTCGTATTTTACGCTTCATAATGCGCCACACATTTTCGATGGGAGACAGGTCTGGACTGCAGTCGGGCAAGGAAAGTACCCGCACTCTTTTTTTACGAAGCCACGCTGTTGTAGCACATGGCTTGGCATTGTTTTGCTGAAATAAGCAGGGGTGGTCATGATAACGTTGCTTGGATGAAAACATATGTTGCTCCAAAACCTGTATGGACCATTCAGCATTAATGGTGCCTTCACAGATGTGTAAATTACCCATGCCTTGGGCACTAAAACAGCCCCATATCATCACAGATGCTGGCTTTTGAACTTTGCGCCTATAACAATCCGGATGTTTATTTTCCTCTTTGTTCCGGAAGACACCACGTCCACAGTTTCCAAATATAATTTGAAATGTGGACTCGTCAGACCACAGAACACTTTTCCACTTTGGATCAGTCCATCTTAGATGATCTCGGGCCCAGCGATGCCGGCGGTGTTCCTTTATGTTGTTGATGAATGGCTTTCGCTTTGCATAGTAGAGTTTTAACTTGCACTTACAGATGTAGCGACCAACTGTAGTTACTGACAGTGGTTTTATGAAGTGTCCTGAGCCCATGTGGTGATATCCTTTACACACTGATGTTGGCTTTTGATGCAGTGCCGCCTGAGGGATCAAAGGTCCGTAATATCATTGCTGACGTGCAGTGATTTATCCAGATTCTCTGAACTTTTTGATGATTTTACAGACAATAGATGGTAAAATCCCTAAATTCTTTGCAATAGCTCGTTGAGAAATGTTGTTCTAAAACTGTTCGACAATTTGCTTACAAATTGGTGACCCTCGCCCCATCCTTGTTTGTGAATTACTTAGCATTTCATGGAAGTTTCTTTTATACCCAATCATGGCACCCACCTGTTCCGATTTAGCCTGCACACCTGAGGAATGTTCCAAATAAGTGTTTGATGAGCATTCCTCAACTTTATCAGTATTTATTCCCACCTTTCCCAACTTCTTTGTCACATGTTGCTGGCATCAAATTCTAAAGTTGATGATTATTTGCAAAAAGAAATATGTTTATCAGTTTGAAGATCAAATATGTTGTCTTTGTAGCATATTCAACTCAATATGGGTTGAAAATCATTGTATTCCGTTTATATTTACATCGAACACAATTTACCAACTCATATGGAAACGGGGTTTGTAAATCCAAATGTTAAACCAAATTTAAATGACGAATCCAAATGTTAAATCTAAATGTAATGTAAATGTAAATGTCACATCTAAATCTGAAGATTAAATGCTTAATTAAGTTCAAATGAAAATGTAAAATATATTTGTTATACCTAAATCTAAATAATACATGTTATATATAAAAGTCAAATCAAAATGTTAAATATAAATGTTGCACTTAAATGTAAATATTAAATATTATATGTAAATGTTAGCACTAAAACACTAGATTTTGGAAACCGCCTTGGCAAATCTGTTTAGAAGCAGTTACATGGCTGGGTAAAAAGTATTCAACGCAAAAGAAAAGTTGTAATTCAATCATCGGTTTTCCGTCAGTGTCACTTACTGTATGTTTCATGGTCACTATTATAAATATTGTACAATCTCCGAACACACATTTTGATATCATGTCTTGTATCTTTGTCAACAGTTTCTGTGCATTTCTTGCTTGAAAGTTATGGAACTATTGCTCATCTCATTTTGTTTGGCGTCCGACTCCATGACATCATCATCATCATTACGGCCCTAAAAGATATAGCGTGGTTGTGCAGCCCCTTTGCAGCACAGACTGTTTAGTTTTTCTGGAAGTAGGCAAATTAGAGCCACGGTCTGATTACTTGTGTTCTTCCTGTCAGTCGTTATCGTTTTCGCTACCATCCAATTTTCTTTCTAAAGACATACTTTCTTTTCCTGCCAGCGAGTGTCACGCTCTCCTTGTCTGATGACCCAAATATGTCAACACAGGTCCTGTTGGAGAGAGAAAAAGGACAGAAGGTGACCATTTCCCGGGCTTACTGGTTTTGATGAGAGGAGCAGACGGAGCACTGGCAGCACAACAGTGAGCTGCTCCGGTAGAACGTAAGCATTACGTGAGCAGAACACACAAGAAAGATCAGTCAAGATGCACCTCAGCAGGGCAAGATTAAAAAGCCTTGCTCCGTAAAGGTCAGGACAGCCGTTAAGGTCTGAAAGTTTATTTGCCAAGGATGAATCAAGATATCCCTGTGAACATTTTTTTTTTGAAAGATTTAAGGTCACAGTGAAATGTCAATTTTGTGAAAATAAACAGTGCTGTGCACTTTCGGATTGTTCGGTTTTTGGGACATTCTTTGTGGAAACTGGCGTGAATTTAGCTGTGGAGTTCTTTTGTATCATGTCAATACTGGTCGGGTGCCAGCTTGTTTTTTTACACGATCTCTCTATCTATCTATCTATTATGTGCATTTTTGAAAAAGAGTTCAGTAATTGCAGCGGTTGTCTTTGCTGCTGTTTATTTGTGGTGTGGGTGCCCCTGGCTGCGGAGTCTGGTGGGAGGGGGTGGCCGCTACTGTGGTTTGGGACGGCTCATGCGCGTAGTGGTTGTTGGGGTGGAGGACTTGCAGGCTTCGTTTTAGTTTGTTGTCATGATGGTTGGCTTGTCGGGTGTCAGCCCGGGCCTGCCCTCACCCTTTGCCGCGCCGTTCTTTGCGCCCGATGTCTTGCAGTCGTCTGGTTGTGGGCTTGTCTGGGTTTTTTTTCTTTGTTTCCTCAGGGGGAGGTTCTGCCGAGGCACTTGCTGGATGTTCCATCTTCAGCCGCCCCCGTTGTGCTCTTCTGGGAAGGGTTGGGCTGGTGTGGACCCGGTTACTTATGCGGCGAGGCGGTCTTCCCATCTGGCTTCAGGAATTCTCTCGGCCCATCGGGACAGGGCATCCCGTCTTTCGGGTATGATCGGGTCTCCTGCTTCTCCAGTGCCTCGTCTGCGGCCTGCCATTGGCCTGCCTGGCAGCATAGTGGGCTTGGTTCTGGTGGTCCTGTCGCTGGCCGGCCTGCCTGCTTGGGGCCAGGGGCCCCTTGCGGGCTTGGTTCTGGGGGTCCTGTCGCTGGCTGGCCTGCCTGCTTTGGGCCAGGGGTCCCTTGTTCCCTGGGTACCGCACCTGTTCAATACTTTCTAACTGATATGCTGAGATACCATTTTTCGGCATTCTTTTCTATCTGTAGTTATCATTACGTATATGTATTGTTGCATTTGAACAACTGTATTGTTAATAATAGAGGTAAATTATTGGTATTGTTTATTATCAATAGCGCTATATCTATTGGTATTTGTAATGTTCCATTTGTAGTATAATAATGCTCATTATTTCTGTATTATTTATTTCGCTAACTGCTTCTTTGCTATCACTTTTACCAGTATATTTGTACACATCATATTTGCTGATGTTGCTCTATTGTTGTTGTTGTTGCTGTTGTTGTTTTTGTCTCTCTGTCTTATCCCCCTCTTATCACCACAATTTCCCCCTCTGTCTTCCTTTTTTCTCTTTTTATCCCCTCCTGCTCCGGCCCAGCTGCACCAAATGATAATATAAATGCATTTAATAAAGTCAAATACAAATAAGGCAACAAGACAAGAATCCTACACTTCACTTTTGTAAAGTAAATCTGAATAGCCAATATGGGCATCTACATCAACTATATGATTCGCCTGAGAAGGACAAAAAAATTAATAAATAAATAAAATCCATATTTTGTAACTGACTGTGAGACCAAGAATGTTTCCTTACGTAGGAGTTTCCCAAATACAACTTTTTCCCTTTCGACACTATACTGGAGCCATAAATATTATCCAATACTGATATTAAACTGATAAAATACCACCACAAATCATAGTCAATACTAGGATTGCACAGTGTACAGGCACTAATAAAGTACCGCGATAATTATGAATTAAAGAAGATACTATACTGTAAGTAAGTAGTATACCATACATACTTTTATTATTTTATAAGATGCATGCAGCTGAATGCATATTATGGTAATGACCAAGGTAGCATTTCCTCCCCATTATGTGTCTATTTTTATCATACAGTGATTAACTTCTCTTTATACTTGTATGACAAAGGCTGACTTGTGTGTCCTTTCATTAAAAGTTTTGGCCATAGATTTACACCATTTTGCATGTTCTTTCTCAGAGGCTGTTCTTTCATTTAAACATATGTCAAGAAGTGGTGCTGACAAACCCCAAGATGCAGATATGGCAGGCTTGGTGCAGGAAAACATGGTTTTAATGTCCAAAAAAAAATGCAGGTAAAACAGGAACCAGGAGAGAGGAAAAAGCAAACAGGAACACGAAACAAGGAATGGCTCACAGCATACAAGAAACAGCTAACAAGAGAACAGGGAACCAGAGAGAACTGGAACAGCAAGCAGTCCACAACATACAACAAACAATGCTCCAGCACTGATTGGAGTGGGAGGCAGGTATAAATAGGAGCCTGATTGGCAATTGCCACCAGGTGTGCTAGACTGCCAATCAGGTACAGGTGAGGGAAAAAAGCGCTCAGGGAGACTTGCAGAAAAAGGGACCAAAATAAGAGCGCTGACAGAAAATAAGACTAACACAGAGAAAAAAAACAAACATAACCCAACTGTCAGTGAGAATCCTGACACAATATCAACGTTTAATTCTTTCACAGGTGTTCGGTACTCTGGCAGTTATTCCACAAGGCCAAAAGGGAACATAAAAGTCCTTTGTTCCTCAAAGAGCATTAAAACATTTTGGTTTCATATTTTTTTTTGTACATTTATAGCTGAAATGTACCAAACATGTAAGGTTTTTATTTAACCCTTTGAAAGCCTTTAGATCAAATTATGTCACAGTTTTTAATTAGTGAAAATAAGCTCAAGACATGAGTTGTTTAATTAATTTACACCTGTGACATTATCTAATCAAAAGGCCTTCAAATAGTTCAACATTTGAAAAAATTTGAGGGGAACAAATGTTTTTAAGCTCTTTAAAAATTTAAGGACTCTTATGTCCGGTTTGGCTTTGAGGATAATCAAAATTTAATGTCCTAAGATTGTTAAGTATGTTAAACTTTTACATAAAACATCCAGTTTAAATTACTTCCAATCAGAAAAATGATTGTGAAATTAGAATAATCAAAGTTATTTTCAACGTTCTCTATTTTATGGGCATTATTACTTGAGTGTCAAAACATGAATTTCTACAATACATATTCAGTTGTTTAATTTATCATCTAATTTAATTGTACTACAAAAACAAATGTTTAAATGCTAAATCCTGCCGTAGAATAGAAAAGCCGCTTAGTGGAATGGTCAAATGGGTTACAATCGAACTGCCAAAAAAGTCCAGTTGTTTCCAGTGTTTGGGGAATAACATTACATACAAAACACCGCTTCACTGAACACTTTCATATGTCCAATTAATTAACTTTGATTCCACTACTGGAGCAAACACAACCCCGCTGCTCAGCAGTCATAAATCAGGTTTAAGTTAGAAAGATAATCATCACAAAAATCACTGAGGCGGTATGTAGAATCCATCCATCAAAACCAAACAGGCTTCAAGTGATCCTGCCTGTCTTTTCCTGTTCATCTAAAAGTAGCCACAGGAGTTTGGAACAATCTTTATCATTAGTCATGGACCCACTTGGGTGTGAGTCACCAAACGGATACTTGATGGTGCTCTGATGTAAAACGCTAACCACGGCATGTCGGGAGGATGGGCACCTGGCAGGCTGCAACAACAATCATTTCAAATAATGTGACATCCGGTACATGATTGCTCGCGAAGAGAATTCCAACAGGGGAAATATTTAATAATAATGACGACAAAACAAGACACAAGTGATCCATTTATTAGAGGTCTTTAGCGTGTGGAGTTTCCCCTGTGACAGCCAAGCACACAGTCATGCACACATTGTGTACACTAAAACATCGACAAAGTCAGTTGCTAATGAAGTCATCACAGTTTATACGTGAATAACTGCCAGCAAAGGCAGATTGTCTTGTATGTCAGTGCTGCCTAAATATAAATCAATTATGGACAGAATAACATCAAGTTCCTACAGTGTGCGTGGGGATTTCCGCACCATTTTCAGGTATAGAAACTCCATGAGAGAATGTGCAGGAAAAGAACTGGTTTCAAGTCAGCCACCGGGAATAAAAACTTTTTTTCTTGTCTTTAGCACAGCAGAAGTAGATTTGTCTGTAATTTACAGTGATGAAAATGTATTGTTGGTCTGGAATAGTCAGCAATAGAAATGAGAAGAGCCACAAGTGCGTGTCTAAGTAGATCTTGATAAGGAAAAAGGAAATTACCTTTAAAACAGCCAGTGTTCATGTTTTTTCAATAAATCATGTTGATTATCATGGGAGATGCATTAGAAACTCCACCTATTTCTGCATTTTCGAAGCAGTTTTGAAATAAATAAGCCAGTTTTCACATGTGAAGTTGTGATTTTTCTTTTTTTAAATCACAAATATATAATCATCCATTGATCCATTCTCTACCGCTCGACCCTTTTGGGGTCACGGGGGGCGCTTGAACTTATCTCAGCTCCATTTGGGCAGTAGGCATTGTACACCCTGGACAAGTTGACACCTCATCGTAGGGCCAACAACCAATCAATCAAAATTTGTTAACATAGCCCGGCCTACTGAAATGAGATTTTCTTATTCAAACGGGGATAGCATGTCCATTCTATGTGTCATACTTGATCATTTCGCGATATTACCATAATTTTGCTGAAAGGATTTAGTAGAGAACATCGACGATAAAATTCGCAACTTTTGGTTGCTAATAAAAAAGACTTGCCTGTACCGGATGTAGCAGACGATGTGCGCGTGACGTCACCGGTGTGAGGGCTCCTCACATCCTCACATTGTTTATAATGTGAGCCACCAGCAGTAAGAGCAATTCGGACCGAGAAAGCGATGATTTACCCATTAATTTGAGCGAGGATGAAAGATTCGTGGATGAGGAAAGTTAATTTAAAAAAAGGCGATGGCTCCAGACGGCGGCAGTGGGAGCGTTTCAGATGTAATTAGACACATTTACTAGGATAATTCTGGAAAATCCCTTATCTGCTTATTGTATAATAGTATTTTAGTGAGATTATAAAGTCATACCTGAAAGTCGGATGGCTGTGGTGAATGCCAGTGTCTCTCAGAGAAGCCGAGGAGCCAATATCACAGGTGCCGTTTTGAGCTTCATGATGAGGTTGCGTAATCCACTCAAGTCTCCGGTAAGAGCCGATTTAATATCACAATTTGCCCATCCAAAAACTTGCTGGTTGACGCAAAGAAACATGTTTGCTTGACTGCTCTGTGTTAAAGCTTCACAACAAACACAGAAACACCGGCTGTGTTTTGGTGCTAAAGGCAGCAATCCACCGCTTTCCACCAACAGCATTTTTATTTGACGTCTCCATTATTAATTGAACAAATTGCAAAAGATTTAGCAACACAGATGTCCAAAATACCGTGTAATTGCGCGATGAAAAGTGACGACTTTTAGCCGTAAGTAGTGCTGGGCTAAAATGTCCCCTCCAACCATTAACGTCACAAACACTCGTCATCATTCCGTGACGTTGTCAACAGGACACTCCGCGGTAAATTTAAAATTGTAATTTAGTAAACTAAACCGGCCGTATCGGCATGTGTTGCAATGTTAATATTTCATCATTGATATATAAACTATCAGACTGAGTGGTCGGTAGTTGTGGGTTTCATTAAGCCTTTAATCAAAAGTGTCTCAAAGGGCTTCACAAACTAACAACATCCCCGAATCAGAATCAGAATCAGAAATACTTTATTAATCCCCGAGGGGAAATTAAAATTTAAATACGTTTAGATCCCCTGATCTAAACTTACATTTGGGAAAGGAGGAACTCAGAAGAACCCAACTGGAGTAAAAGAGGGAACCTTGAGAAGGGATCGCAGATGGAGGGACCCCTCTATCTGGGTGATCGGCTGCAGTGGATGTCAAGTGGGTATAATTATTTGATTTTTGAATTAACAGATATTGCGGGAGTCCAGTCCATCGGGAAGCAGAATAGCTTCTCTCATCTCCGGTGGGTCTGTGGTGGGTATTTTCCCGACGCCACCGCCACCTCCTGCTCCACGCCAACACATGGTTTCACTACAACTTGTCCTGCCTCCATGCCAGCTGACAAAGCGCCTATCTTGCGCATGTCTTACTCCTTCTCGTCGACCGCGACGGTGACCGTTCCAAGGCCGTCCTGCGTGACAACAGCAGCAACGCCTGGGCATGGGCCTCCGTGGCTACTGGAGCACTGATCCTGTGCATGTCTGTCTCTGCGGTGGTTGTTTCATGGTCGTCCTCCATGCCACGCGGCTGCTGGAGCGTTCACGGCTGGTCCTTCTCTTCACCAGCTGCAGCGAGCAGCCTTCCACTCTCTGCCACCACCTGTCACCCTCGCACTAACTTCAAAGACACATGGCCTGGACTGGTGGCTGTTCCTTCGGCCCTTAATGGCGGGAGACCAGTTGGGCGACCCTCCATCACCAAGTCCACCCTCTCTTTGTTTCGAATGGTATCTGTTTTACTGAGGGCGATTACTATCAGCATTGCTCATGACAGGTTTGACTTGTGTGTTTTCCTGTGTATTCATGTTTAGTCTTTGTCTAGCGCTTGGCTCTTTGCAAAGATGGTCGCTCTCCTTCCCCTCTCCATGTCTGCTCTGCTTGCTTCTTTGTTTTGTCTTGTCTTCACTTTCTTATTGTCTCTTTTTGCACTGCTTTCCAAATCCAAACAATTGAATTGATCAACTTTCTTCTCAACAAAATTGACAAGATCTCGTGTTCAGGGTAACCTGTCTGTCCTGTCGGAACGGTTGTTGCGGGTCATACGATGGACTCTTGGGATAAGCTGACTGCAGCGTGCTTGGCGACCATTTCAGGTCAAAGATGTAGACGATATCATAATATCATGACATCTGCTGATTAGAGTAAGCGGTCCCCTGTATTGACAAATTGGAAGTTGATACAGTCGTTGCTCCAAGATTCCCCTTTAGGACAGTGCAGCAAAGACGAAAACGAACTCCTTCCTGTCCACAACACCTGGAAAGATAAACTCTGTTCCTTTGACACTACTTGCAGAATGAGTCCAAGGCAGACTTAACACATATACCATGGACCATGGCTACATATACACACATACCCCCACCCCGATCCCACGCCGCTTAACCCCACATGGTATGAAGGAAAACAGAGTAGCGCCCTAGTGGCTGGCAGCTTCGGGAAGGATGCCTGTCCTCTCCCCTCCTGTTGCAAGTCTTGTGGTTTCTATGTAGAATGTCGAGATGTGCTTATTGGGTATCAAGTTTTTTTCTCAGCCCCAGTCTGTGCCCAATAGAAGGCGAGTCGTTTATCCTTTTTTTTTTTTAACTCATCTTTCCCGAGCATCTACTTTTCTCCTATGTTTTATGTGGCGACCCATTACCTTTCCTGTTCTGTCTCCTGTGTAATGTTTGTCTAATCTTGAACAGGTTTGTGTTGTAAATGAAATTTTGTTGTACTTGTGCAATGACCATAAAGAGCATAGTATACCATACCACACTCAGTTTCCATTTCATGTGTGCTTCCTCATCTGCCACTGACCGCTGGCTCCCACACCTGCCCTGATTAGCAATCAGGACACACATGTTATTGGTTTTCAATCATCAGTGTCCTTAGAACACAACTAGATCAGTGGATTCTGTATGGTGTCTTGTTCTGTGCTGTGCACGTCCTAGCTGGGCAAGCCCAGTATAGCCGTCTCCTGTCTTAGCATCTTGAGGTCACAACTGTAGCAAACAATTGCAAAGCGCAACTGTGATACAACCGATTGATTTTAAGATGTGTACTGAAGCTTTTAAAACATTTTTTTTACAAACCTGTCTGTCTTGAAGTGGCTGCATGATTTTCATTCATCGAGCTACGGCAGGTCTAAGGCGGATATGCGTCATGGTACGTCAAGCAGAAAAAAACCCCAGATGGAATTAGATAGACTCAGATGTGCATCAGGTCTTGATTGTGTGTGGATATAAATTTAATTATCTGCTAATGTGACTGCAGTGTATGAGTACACCACACAATAGATTCAGCTCTTATATTGCGGAGGTATTGATCTATGTTCAGTCTGTTAAAAACTAAACCTTGGTCTCCTTGAGTTTTTTTTTTAGAAGATCAACAGAAATTTACCACTGAATGAGACCAAGCTGCTGTTATGTCAGCTCAGAGTTCATTCAGACATCTAGTTTGGCAGCTCCTTGACGAGATGAGAAAAGAGAAGAAGGGGAAATTGGAACAGCGTGTGACCACAGAAAGGCCTTCGACCGTTTTTAATGTGTTCCACTAAAAAGAAGGCAAAAGCAAAGAACATTGAAGCGGGTTTACGGCTGTGTCTCTTTTGCAAGTGCCCTGGGCAGGATGGGAGGCATGACAGCGCTGCCATTCCAAGCTCTTCCTCTGACGTGTCTGCATTGGTTTGTTTTTGGCCTTTCTCTTTACATTCATGAAATAGTAAGGATAACACTTTTCTTCCCATCTCGCTGGGTTCAATTGATTCGCGGTTGTGTCATTTAACAGGAAACCACGTTGCAATCATGGGGACGTTAAACACACAAAACTAAGCTACAGGAGGGTGGCCTTTTCCGCACGCAACTATTCTTTATAGAAATATGACATTTTCAAAAGAACAAACGTGACCATGATGGATCACACAGCCACATCAACCGTCTTAACTTCCGAGAATACACGCAGATACTGGCCGAACTAAAGGCTTTATTTAGCTATTTCAATCCTGGGCTGCCTCGGAGGAATATAGTTAATCACTAAAACAGAACCTTGGAAAGAAATCCCCTCGCGGCAGGAGTCGGCAACATTGAAACCACATTTTAAGGAGGGACAAGGGCCCACTAAAGCATACTTAAGATTGTTGAAAACTCACACAACCTTGCACACTCCCAGAAGGAAATACACATTACGGATGATAGCAAACCTAGGCAACGTATCTGATGGGGTGTAACCTGTGGAGACTCCACAAGAAACCTTTGTATTTTTGATGGATTAGAATAATAAAGCAGTATAAATACATTTGTCTGATTATAATTATACTGCTGTAATTTCCTTTGTTACACCTCCTGTTCTTGAACAGTCTGACCCCCTTGTCATTCATTGGGTTTTGAGCAGCAATGCCAGTTATACGTTACTTAGTACTGCTAATATTACCATGTTTTTTTAGTAACAATAATTATATATTTTTTGTCCTGTCCAGCCACCCAGGTAAATCCTATTGTTGATGTATTTGACTTGATTAAATTGATTTATAATAATGTTTGGCATAGCCGGACCGAAGCAATTGGGAATAGAAAGAAGGAAAAAAAGGAAGACAGTCAGTGAAATTGTGGGGACTACAAGGGGATAAGACAACAACGACAACGACGACGACGATGACAACAACAACAGAACAACATCACAAAATACAATATGTACAAATACGATACACAAAATGATAGCAGAAAAGCACTTAGTGAAGTGAACATTAATAACACAGAAATGACAATGAACACTATCACACTACAAATGGAACAATACAAATACCAAAAGAAATAGCTATATTGATAATTAATAATAATCATAATTACCTCTATTATCAAAAGTACAATTGTTTCAAATGCAACAATACATATACGCAATGATAACTTGATTTATAAAAGAAAGCAGATAAATGGAGGGGAAGAAAGAGAAGCAAACTGTATTAACCTTGTAGATTGTTATAGTAACAATAGGTTAAGTTTTGTCAGTCTGCCGTCTTTTATCCAGTTTCCTCTAGGGCGGGGGTCAGCAACCCGTGGCTCTCTAGCCGCATGTGGCTCTTTAGTGCCGCCCTAGTGGCTACCTGGGGCATTTTTCAAAAAGGATTGAAATTGGTAAAAGATGGGGGAAACAAACCTTCCCAAGTGTTAGAAAGCCCACTGTTTAACATGTTTGTGTGTATGCTTCACCGATGAGAGTATTTGGTGAACATTGTTTTGTACTGTTAATTTTGGAGGTTCTTGAACTCACCATAGTGTGGACTGTGACGCAACAGTTTGTTTACATGTAAAATCTTCCACTCCTTCTTTGTCTCATTTTGCCCACCAAACATTTTATACAGTGCGTGATCGCTGTTGTTGATGTTATTGACTTGTTGGAGTGCTATTCAGACATATTTGGTCAGTGCATGACTGAAAGCTAATCAATGCTAGCATACTATTTAGGCTAGCTGTATGTACAAATTGCATCATTATGCCTCTTTTTTTGATAGTAGGCTTATATAGCTAATATAGACACTTACATCATGTATTGTCTTCATTATAACACTCATATTAGACTTTTAAATTCATTTTGATAGTAGGCTAATATAGCTGATATAGACACTTACATCATGTATTGTCTTCATTATAACATTTATATAGGACTTTTAAAATAATTTTGATAGCAGGCTTGTATATAGCTAATATAGACACTTACATCATGTGTTGCCTTCATTATAACAGTTATATAAGACTTTTCATCTTTTGCGGCTCCAGACAGATTTGTTTTTTTGGTCCAATATGGCTCTTTCAACGTTTTAGGTTGCCGACCCCTGCTCTAGGGAGACAAAGTTAATATACATTTGATGAAACGTAAGTATATGCATGAGTGTATGTATGCATATGTGCTTGTATATGTATAGTACTGTATGTGTATATGCATGTTTGTACAGTGAATGTGCGTGTGTATGTGGGAGTGTATATACCTATGTACAAAGTATGTGGGTAAGTACAAATGTGTGCATGTATGTATGTATGAATGAATGTACATATATGTATGTGTACATAAATAATTGTACGTGAGTTTGTATGTGTAGCGAGAGCCCAACCCAAAACATCAGCTGCGGTACCCAGGGAACAAGAGACCTCCGGCCCCACGGAGTCAGACCGCCCAGCGACAGGAACCCCAGAAACAAGTAATCCAATGCGTTTTTATTTCCAAACCAGTAATTGGAATAAAGTTACTTATCCAAAGTCACTGAGCATTACTATTTTTGTCATTTCCTTAGCGAATATGATGTTAATTTTCCGATCAATTACAGTAAAGGTTGGGATACAAAATAGTCATTGTGCGGTCGGTTGCAGCTTGCATAGTAGTTTGTAACAACGTGGTAAATGAAACATGTTATGAGGAGAGCCACAATGACTATGTTTGTCCTGAGCCCCCAAATGCGCCCTTTATCAGACCTTTGTCTACCATGACACAGAGGTGACCTCAATTGGAATATGTTCAGGTAATGAAAAGAGAAGAGATGTTGGTGGGTCCTTCATTGAGTCTGCCTGTATTATTAGACTGTACTATTTATTTTATACTATTACTTGTATATAATTGTAATTGTATTTTATGTACAGTATATATGTTGTTTTGTTCCACCAGTTAAAACATTTTAAGCAAGGTAATTGAGTTGGACTAATGGTTTGAAAAATCCTAAGCAGCAATAAACACAAATATAAAAAACAAAGGAGAGAGTAGAGAAATTTGATTTTTTTTGTTAAGAAAACAAACCATTATTTGGACTTTTTGTCAAAATATAGCGGTATAGCTTGGTTGGTAGAGCGACCGTGCCAGTAACTTGAGGGTTGCAGGTTCGATCCCCGCTTCCGCCATCCTAGTCACTGCCGTTGTGTCCTTGGGCAAGACACTTTACCCACCTGCTCCCAGCGCCACCCACACTGGTTTAAATGGTAAACATTAGATATTGGGTTTCACTATGTAAAGCGTTTTGAGTCAATAGAGAAAAAACGCTATATAAATATAATACACTTCACTATTGATTACAAGATTAAGGTTTGTTTTGCATTGTACTGGCGACAAAATACAACTAATACAGTAACTTGTACTTTAATGTAGTTATTTTTAAGACAAAGTAATCAGTAAAGTAACTTTTTAAAAAGGTCATCGTTAATCAGATTACTTTTTCAAAGTTACTGTGGCAGTGCTGGTTTTGAGTACTTAAGTACTGTGCTCCATAAATTCTGCTTAGCAACAAGTGGCCACACAAATGTGTGATGTTGCCAGGTATAAAACAAGTCTCTCAATGTACTTTGGTTTTCTGGTAGATTTGTTTTTGTTATTAGTGACATTAAGGAAATGTTTCTCAGCGAGAAAAAAAAAAGCATCTTATTGTCATGCCAGCACACATGATAATTTAAGTAGCAAAGGATATGGAAAGAATAGTTCAGAGGATTAGATTATAAATATAAATCGAATTAAAAGAAAAATAGAATAGATTGTGATCCTGTAGTGCAAGTACAATGTAAAACAATGACATACATAGATAAGCCCAGGTCCTGGTACAGTACAAAGCCCACCGCACTGCTTTGAAAATTAAAACGCTAATGAATAGTGGTACTTCTTACGTGAATTATCACTGAGATTGTACAGTTCTTAATTCAACCCAAATGTTTTGGGGAAATATGCATCTATAGTCGCACAAAACTTGGGACATCCTGACGCAACAGAAAATGTTGCACTCGGATATCTGAGAGATCTCATACAGGTCAAATCGGCCCTGAAATGGGTTGGACAGCAGACGGGGTCATGGGTGAGTTAGAACCTGAGTGTGGTCAAGATGTGGGTTGCATCCTGAACTAGTCCTAAGTAAATCACCAATCACAAGGCATTAGTACAATTTGTTGAGGAAAAATAAATTGATAAAAAAAAAATAATTTAAAAAAAGCTGATGTAATGTTGGGTGCTCAGTTTTTTTTTTTTTTGTGTGTAGTTAAGCCTGTTTTTTTTTTTTTTTCTACAAACGTGTCCTCCGGGAAGTGGTGAGTGGATGCGTTAGGTTCGTTCATTTACAGAAGAGTTTATCCTGTACTGGTTACTAGTCAATCACAGGGCATAGGTCAGGGTTGTCAAACTCAATTTAGCTAAGGGGCCGCATGGACGAAAATCTGTGCACATGCGGGCTGGACTATCAAAGTCATGGCATTAAAACTAAAACATAAAGACAACTTCAGATTGTTTTCTTTGTCTTACTTTGGCCAAAAATAGAAAAAAACACATTCTGAAAATATTACAATAAAAATATAGGGAGAAAAAAATACCGGCAGCGGTAAAGTTTAGATCCATGAAGGAATGAAGAAAGTGAATGAATGAAATTTACATACGTATAAAAATGTGTTTCCTTTTGTATTATTTTTTTTATGAATTAAGTAACATTTATGATAACATTTTTCCAAAACACAATATATAATATGAGATATAACATGATAATGCATACATTTATCATTTGTTTTTAAAACCGTTACATAAAAGTGGGACCCCAAAAATTGACTGTGGGACCCCATTTTTCTGACTTGATGGGGTCCCTGTGACTATTTTGAAACTTCCTAGCGCCAACACTGATGGAGTATTGGTGCGTGCAAAACAGCAGCAGCCGGCTATGGCCTGCGGGTTGGTTCTAATATTAATCAAATATCATCCCAGAGGCCATAGATAATTCAATCGCGGGCCGTATCTGGCCCGCAAGCCTTGACTTTGACTCATAGGGCATAGAAAGACAAATAAACAAAATTAGAGTCTCCGATGAACTTAACATGCATGTTGTTGAACGCAGTGCCAGAAGTGAACAAATATCAGAACATGCAGCCTCCCCACCGAAAGGTTCAACCTGAGATTCAAACTAATTCATTTGGATTGAAGTTCAATTTGGGATTGCCACCCGAACGCCTCCCTAGGGAGGTGTTTAGGGCACGTCCAACCGGTAGGAGGCCACGGGGAAGACCCAGGACACGTTGGGAAGACTATGTCTCTCGGCTGGCCTGGGAACACCTCGGGATCCCCTGGGAAGAGCTAGACGAAGTGGCTGGGGAAAGGGAAGTCTGGGTTTCCCTGCTTAGGCTGTTGCCCCTGCGACCCGACCTCGGATAAGCGGAAGAAGATGGATGGATGGATTTGGGATTGGTCCAATCCAGTACCTAGAATTCTGTATAATCCACAAAATACTGCATTACCAACAAAACTGTTTGTGTGCTGAGGGCAACACATGTTGCACATTTCACCAGTGATTGTGCCATCACAACAGACCAGCTTGATCCAGGGTTGGTTCCAGGCAGACTCTTTTCATTTAGGTTCCACTGCCCTAAGGACTGAACATTTTCCGGAACGCTGCTTTTAAATAATGATTACCATCACTTGCGGACATCTTTCATTCATCCCATGTTGTCTGTTGATTGCAGCTTCAGTATGGGCAATACATTTGAGCAATCATTTGATTTAGAACATGTCACAGGCCAATATATTCATAAGATTAGAGTAGATAAACCGTGTCATGTGTATACCATATATTCCATAGTCCGTGGTCGGAGAAAGTCTCTTGTCGACACATTCCAACTTCCATCAGCAGACAACCCCATGTTCTTTTGTTATTTATTGATCAGGAACCCTGGACCAATTTTGGTCAATCCACAAACACCACAATACTCAAAACGGGTAGCATGACGGAGGTGCCTCGTCCTGAAATTTCACCACTGCTTTGAACCTCGAGTTGGTTTGGAGAAAGGCTTAGGAGCTCAGCTCATGAAATAATTACTGGTTAACCACGAGTGACCGCATTCGCTTCTCTGATGTTGCCTTCAGAAAGCCCATTACAGCTGGCTGATGGTGCAGGCCTTTGTAGGGTGGCACATTGCAATAGTGGCAGCCGTGACCGGGAATGCCCCGTCGTTGGATTCTTGGATCTGATTCCTTTATTTTATAGCGGAAAACGTCCACTTGAACCAAGCGTTATGTGCTTTGACCTGACCAACACAGAAAAATATCCTGTTGTCGTCATCTTAGTCTTAACCAGACCTTTTTATATATAAAAGATTTTTGATGGAGCACTAAGCTCTTTGGTACTTTTTCTCCTTCAACTGTAATGTTATACATTCCTTAGACAACATATAATTTGGGATTCAGCTCAAGGTTTTTTTGTATTTTTTATCAAACTTTAGCTGACGTAGATCAAGTAGATCAAAAAAGAAAACAACTAAATTATGATTTTTCCCGGTTACATCACACATTTGTAAAGCCACCTGTCCCTAGCGGAATGTGTATGGAGCTAAATTAGGGTCAAGCATTTTGTTCATGAAAAGGAACATTTTTTAAACTAAAAGATCAAGTGAAAAATAGTGTATTCTAATTAAAAAATGGTGCACGCATTTTTTTTCATTTCAATCAATTATGAGTAACTCTGGTAATTCTTTTGAGTAGTTTTTCATTTTCATCTTTCACTTTTATATATTTTAATTAGGATTGATAAAGTTACCGCGATAATAACGCGTTAACTATAAGTTCCTTTAACGGTGATCTTTTTTTTTAAACGTGCAATTAACGTTTTTGACCCTCTGCCCGTTCCGTTGTTTGGGGAAATGAGCAATAGGTCCAGGTACTGTTGAGCCACAAGCTTGAAATTAGCTAGCAGAACTGCACAACGAAAGGGGGACCTTATGGAAATCTCATATCCAAAGCCACGATAAGTCGTCCTCCGGGCAAGACGAGACAATTTTACCTTCAATCCGCCCGAGACGACATCATTGGAGCGAACACTGAGCGTGCATCGCTGTTTGGAGTGAGGAGAAGCTTCACATCGGTATTCGGATTACAGTTAAGTGCACTTATAATATAAAATGTAGATTGTTACTCAAACTGTATAAGTAGAATGGAATACAAGCTCAGCAAAAGTCTAAGTCAATTTTATCTGAGATTTTCGTCAAAACATGACAAGTCTTTTCTCATGCCAAACACACGCGTCCGGTTGGCGGCTTCACAAAAATAGTGCTGCGCTTCCTATCCGATCCAACCAACAAAACAACGAAAAATCGTCTTATGATGCGATCATGCTATTCCGTTACTTTTTGTTGTTCTGTGATATTTCTACCTAAATAAATGTTTTCTGGCAGATTTAAATCAAGTATTGTATATTATAATGGCGGGCAGCACGGTGTTTGAGGGGTTAGTGCGCCTGCCTCACAATACGAAGGTCCTGAGCAGTCCTTGGTTAAACCCCAGGCTCAGGATCTTTCTGTGTGGAATTTGCATGTTCTTCACATGACTGTGTGGGTTCCTTCTTGGTACTCCGGCTTCCTCCCACTTCCAAAGACATGCACCTGGGGATAGGTTGATTGGCAACACTAAATTGGCCCTGGTGTGTGAAAGTGAGTGTGAATGTTGTCTGTCTATCTGTGTTGGCCTTGCGATGAGGTCGCGACTTGTCCAGGGTGTACGCCGCCTTCCGCCCGATTGTGGCTGAGATAGGCACCAGCGCCTCCCGCGACCCCAAAGGGAAGAAGCGGTAGAAAATAGATGGATGGATATTGTAATGGCAGCGGCGATGTGAAGGAAGAAGACTCTTTGAACAAACTTGTCTTCTTCTTCGCTACCACTGAGACTAGGTTTAATAGTGCAGGCATGCTTGCCACTGCCCTCTGCGGCCCACATTGGGTAATTACAGTTGACTGCACAATACCATTGCTATGGTATAATATTTTACAACCTGTTCTGATTGATTGTCCACAATTGCAGAGTGCCTAACAGGCTGAATATTACATTTTATTAATAAGTACGTAGAGAAGGTTAAAACATTGTCATGCAGAGATATGAATGCCATTAATTTGCTCTTCTGTGCAGACGTGTAGGGCAATAATTACATAAGTAAACTATATCTACTCATCACCCTGCAGTAGAAAGCAATAATGTTCATTTATAAGGCAGAATATAGGGATAACACAAATACATTTGTTTTGTATTCAAAACTGTTGAAATTTAAAAATCTTGTGGAACCACACGCAGAACAAATTACATATAAAGCAAAAACAATTTGCTACCAGGAAATGTGCAAAAGTTTTTCACTGAAAGGGAAAGGGGTTATAATTTAAGGGGTAATTTCAAGCTTAAAATTCTGAATGTACAAACACAAAGAAGCTTTTTGTGTTTTAACATGTGGGGTTAAACTATGGAACAGTATGGATGTGGAATTAAAATAATTTCCGATCTTAATTTTGTTTAACAAAAACGATACAAAGACATGATTTTCAACATATACAAGAACGAGGGTTCCAGCAATTAAATGTTTACGTTATTATTGTTATTCTAATTATTTGGGTGGTTACTTGTTATTGGTTGGCCTAATCATCAATTAGTACCTGTATTCATGTGATTATATACTGTATGTTTAATTTGTACGTATTTACTCTATTTTTGTGCCAAAGAAAAGTAGGTAAAGTGGGTAAAATATTATTGATGATATATTGTAATTCAACTAGTAAATGTATCATTGTATATAATAATGTATCTGAGTGCTCGCGCACAGGGTGCGTGTGGTGCGTCAGTGCATTAGATTTGGGGCAGAAGTGCATGTTTGATCGAGTTAAACTTATATACGTTTTTTAACTTGTTTAAGTAGGGGTCTACATTAATCAATTCATGGTAAAGAAGAAGTTCCCATACCGGGTGTCAAACCCGGGCCGCCTGGGTGAAAACCAGGAATCCTAACCGCTAGACCGTATGGGAGTTGCTGTAGGTGGGTAGTTGGTGCATGCTGCCTGGTGCCCCTATTTGCTACTCTCAGCTTACAGCTACTGCCGCCACCTAGCCCCTGTGTGGGTGAAAAGAGGAGCTGAGTGCATAAGCCTCCTCCTGCTGGTACAAAGCCTCTCCACCAAACATCCCCAAACAAGATCAGCTCTACTTGCTTAGTGACTTTAACGCAAGAGTTGGCTCACATCACGACTCATGGCCATCTTGCTTGGGTTACCATGGCATTAGTAGAATAAACGAGTATAGGCAGCGTCTCCTTGAGTTCTGCAAATTTCACAATCCCTGCATTACTAACTCATACTTTCAGTCCAAACCCCGCCACAAAGTCTCCTGGAGACACCCAAGACTGTGACATCGATCACTCTTTCGTCTGCTGTAGAGTCAAACTACAGAAAAAAATATCTACAGAGCCAAACCCAAAGGACAGCAGCAAAGCAGCTGATCCAACTACAACTGCCTCCTTCAACAGTGCCTTTGAGGAATCCCTCCACCACACCAACTACCTCAGTGCTCCTCTGCCCAGCAGTACTGGTAAGGCTTAAAAGACACCATCCACACCATGGCCCTAACGGTTTTTGGCAAAAGATTGCAAAGGTCCAATGACTGGTTCGAAGCCAACGCATCTGTATTGGCACCGATACTGGAAGAAAAGCATATCACCCTTACCAACTACAAATGCACGTCGAGTGACAAGACCCTACATGCTCTCAGAGCATCAAAACTGCAAAACGCCTCCCGTCGCTGTGTTAACAGCTACTGGCTACAGCTTTGCAGCAACATCCAATCAGCCACTGACTCCGGTAACATCAAAGGCATGTACGACAGCATCAAAAATGCGCTTTGACTATCACATCACACAACTATTACGCTGAAATGGGCCCAGGGAGAAATCATCACTGACCGCTCGAAACAACTTGATCGCTGGGTAGAGTACTACTTCGAACTCTACACCAGCAACAACACTGTCTCCGATGCAGTCCTCTGCCATGTTGAGTGTCAACCAGTAATGGAAGAACTGGACATGGAACCAACAACTGAGGAGCTAAGCAAAGCGATTGACAGCCTAGCATGCAATAAATCATCTAGCAGTGATATAATCACAGCCTAAATCCTGAAGTGTGGAATGCCTGT
This sequence comes from Nerophis ophidion, assembly GCF_033978795.1. Lineage (NCBI taxonomy): Eukaryota > Metazoa > Chordata > Actinopteri > Syngnathiformes > Syngnathidae > Nerophis > Nerophis ophidion. The sequence goes on along the minus strand of NC_084621.1, from coordinate 46,556,368 downwards.
TCTCCTTGACAAACTCCACAATCTCCTCTGTCTGTGCTGGAGTGAAGGTGCTGTCCCACAGGACATGAGGGATGCTACCATCATAAACCTGTACAAGAATAAGGGAGACAGGAGTGATTGTAACAACTACTGTGGTATCTCTCTACTCAGCACTACTGGTAAACTCTTTGCCAGAGTTGCACTGAATAGACTCCATGTTCTCGCTGAGAAAATATAACCAGAATCTCAAGCAGGGTTCAGAGCAGGAAGGTCTACCACTGACATGATTTTCTCTCTGAGACAGCTGCAGGAGAAGTGTAGAGAGCAGAGAAAACCACTGTAGATGCCATTTATTGACCTAACGAAAGCTTTCAACCTTGAGAGCAGGAGTGGCCTCTTTTAGTTGCCTGTCCCCTCAAACTCCTTTGCATCCTCCAATCCTTCCACACTGACATGCATAGCACCATCCAGTTCGATGGGTCCACATCAAACCCCTTCAAAATCTGCTGATGTGTCAAGCAGGGATGCATGCTGGCGCCCACCCTGTTTGTGATCTTCTTTTCCCTCCTCCTGCGCCAAGCATTTGGTAGAGCAACTGAAGGAGTCTACCTTCACACAAGGACAGACAGTAAAATTATTCAACCTTGCCCGTCTGAAAGTCAAAACAAAGGTCAGGCCACTCGTCATCTGGGACATGCTGTTTGCGGACGACGCAGCAGTGGTAGCACACTCCCAAGAGCACCTGCAAACCCTAATGAACCAGTTCACCAAAGCCTGTCGGGACTTCAGCCTGACCATAAGTCTGAGCAAAACCAAGACGCGAACCCCCCTCATCACCATCAACAACTACACCCTGGAACCATAAACACCTTCACCTACCTTGGTTCCAGCATCACCAACAGCCTGTCACTCGATGCCGAACTCACTGGCCGCATCGGAAAAGCTGCCTCACCTTTTGGGAAGCTTACAGCAAGAGTATGGGAAAACAGCAAGCTCACTATCCACACAAAGGTGCAGGTGTACAGAGCCTGTGTCACCAGCACTGTACTGTACAGAAGTGAAACCTGGACCCTATAATCCCACCAAGAGCGGCGGCTAAACATCTTCAATCTTGGCTGCCTTAGGCGTCTACTGAGCATCATCATGAGGAACAGGATCATAAGCCAATCAATCATGGAGAGAGCACAGCTTCCCAGCATGTGCTCTCTACTGAGGCAGCGACGTCTCCACTGGCTGGCCCATGTCCGATGGATGGACGATGGGCGAATCCCAAAGGACATCCTCTATGCTGAACTCACAACTGGCAAGAGGCCGATTGGCCGTCCCCAGCTGCGTTACAAGTATGTCTGCAAACAAGACCTCAAGTCTTTTGACATCAGCCCCGACAGCTGGGAAGATGCAGCCAAGGACCGCCTTGAGTGGCAGCAGGCACTCCGCACATGCTGCTCAAGTCAGAAACCACCCTGGACCAACATCATGAGGCTAAGAGGACAAAGAGAAAGAAACTGGGCTCTGCGACACTGGCAACATTTATGGGACCAGTCTGGATATGTGACATCTGCGGCCGGGAATGTCTCTCACGAATTGGCCTGCACAGCCACAGGAGACGCTGCGACAAGACCTGACTCCGAGGCACAGGAAATCAAGGATCTTCCAAGACTGCGATGAGGATGATTATAACAATAATGATGATAAGAAAGCCAGTTATTTAATTTATAAAATAAGGGGTTGGCTAAATAAGTTTTATGTCTTCCCACTCCTTTTTGGATAACAAAAAACCCAACGATCATGTGTTTTCATTTTTTATGTGTTTTCATTGTGAAATATTTGGTTCTATTTTTGTAACTTACTGTAATGTTGAAAAGGATTATTTCCTTTTTCCATTTTTTTTCTTTTGCTTTGTTTTTTAACGAGTCCAAAATAAACTACTGCTACTACTAACTTCTACAACATCCATCCATCCATTTTCTACCGCTTATTCCCTTTTAGGTTCGCGGGGGGCGCTGGCGCCTATCTCAGCTACAATCGGGCGGAAGGCAGTGTACACCCTAGACAAGTCGCTACGTCATCGCAGGGCCACTTCTACAACATGCAAACATTTATTCATGTAGAAAAAATATCACCTAACATCTATGACAATCAAAGCATGATCATCATTTATTTATTAACACATTTGTGTTATTAATGCATGAAACTGATATCTAAACATGGAAGTGTAGCTCCTCACCTCCTAATGCAAGTGCTCCTAAAACAGTATCACAAATTCTGTATTCTTACAAAATCTGCAACTATTTTTTTTAATTCTCTTTAACAACATGTTTATATCCTTTTCGCGTTGAGCTGTTTCAAAAAGCAAAAGGTTTAAAAACATTTCATTAAAGCAAATTCATGTTCCTGTCATTGTATTAAAAACTTTAAAATGACCTGTCCAGGGTACGCTTATTCATGACAAAAAAGTATATATTATTTTTTACAGGTTGAAATGTTTCTTTTTCAGTTTCACATCTTTATTTTGGGTTAAAATATATATTTTTTCTCAGATTCATACTTCAACTGAGGGTCGTAAAATCATGACAGAAAGTTTAGCCAAAAAAATAGACGGCCTTCTTGATCACGTCATCTTCAGGGAACATATGAACGAAAACAATTCAACCCAACATTTTATGGGACTACACCAGAGGTCCCAAACCACAGGACCATGTCTGAAATTATTTATTTGAAAAGTAATGTTTTGTTAGAAAGTCAACACTTTCTGCATGTTTAAGTTATTTTGTTTTATTGCACTTCGCCAAGCGTTTGCTACATTCTTATATTGACGTTGTTGGTTTGGACACCAGGATGCAGAACTGTAAGGGCGAAGTACAGGCAAAAAGTCAATTTTGATTTTAAAATTCTATTACTCGTTTTTTTTAATGTCTTAATAGCCTTGCGTCTTCTTATCTATCTGACCTGCTTTTACAGTATCAACCCTCATGGATCCTGAGGTTCTCTAGCACTGGCCTTTCAGCTTTACCAATTACCAGAAGAAAGACCCACGGTGAGGCGGCATTTAGTCACAATGGCCCCCACCTGTGGAAAAGCTTGCCAGAGAGCCTCAGAACTGTAGACAGCGTTGAAATTAAATAAAAAAGGCTAAAGACACACCTTTTTAGTCAGGCTTTTAACTTTTAATCGTCTGTTTTTTATAATTTGATTGTGTTTTTTTCTATCTTAAGCATCAATATTTCTATTATCATTCTCTCAATGTTATGTTTTTATTTACTTATCAATGTAATATTTATATTTTTACATGTAATTTTTTTACATATATTTTATCATAGGGTTTTTATTAGATATTTTTTTAAATGGCGTTAATTTTAGTTGTTCTCCAGTGTGGCCGCCCGCCTCAAGGCTGGCGTTTTTCCTCAAATCCTCAGTGCCATTCCATGTTTTGTTTTTGCTTTGTTATTATCAATAGTGCTGTGTGTGTGTGTGTGTGTGTGTGTGTGTGTGTGTGTGTGTGTGTGTGTGTGTGTGTGTGTGTGTGTGTCTGTGTGTGTGTGTGTGTGTGTGTGCGTGTGTGTGTGCGTGTGTTTTTGTCTCTTCTTTCATTATTGTTTTTTGTTTCTTTTGGTAAAGTACTTTGTGTTAGCCACTTGCCTGTGCCTGCAAAGTTCTACATACAGTTTTATTTGCTTTGATTTAATTGAAAAACACAGGAAGTGCAGAACATATCTGGCGCAGCATGGAAGTGCACGGAAGACAAACTTGTCAAGGTACAAAGCAAAAGGATGCAGTAGCAACAGGTGAAACTAAGTAGGCTAATTTAACGAATGTAAAACAAGTGTTCTGGCAGTAAGCAGATCAGAAAGTAAAGGTGCAGCAAAAACAAGGAATCCAACAGGAAGTACAACCAAAATAAGAGCACTTGACTGAAAATAGCAATCAAGGTCAAAACTGTCATCTCCTAGCAAGGTTCACTTTTACCACTTTATTTAGCCACCTTTGGATGCAGCACAGTTGTGTACTTTAAAGGCCTACTGAAACCCACTACTACCGACCACGCGGTCTGATAGTTTATATATCAAAGATGAAATATTAACATTGCAACACATGCCAATACGGCCGGTTTAGTTTACTAAATTGCAATTTTAAATTTCCCGCAAAGTGTCCTGTTGAAAACGTTGCGGAATGATGGCGCTTATGTTGACGCGTGCTTGTGACATTATTGGTTGTAGCCGATATTTTATCCCAGCACCACTCACGGCTAAAAGTCGTCCGATTTAATCGCATAATTACACAGTATTCTGGACATCTGTATTACTGAATCTTTTGCAATTTGTTCACTTAATAATAAATACTACAAAGAAGAATGCATTTGGTGGAAAGCGGTGTATTTCGGCTGGCTGTAGCAACACAAACACAGCCGGTGTTTCTTTTTTTGTTGTGAAGCTTTAATATGGAGCAGAGCGGTCAAGCGAACATGTTTCTCTACCACGTGTCAACCGGCAAGTTTCGGTGAGAAATTTGTGGTAATATGTCGGCACTTACCGGAGACATGAGCGGAGCTTGCGTTCTCCTGCAGCTGTCAAAAAGGCAGCTGCGACTTTTTTGGCTCCTCCATGGCTTCCATCAGAGACACTGGCGGTCACCGCATCCCTCTGACTTTCAGGTATGACTTTATAATCTCACTAAAACACTAGTAACACAATAACCAGATAAGGGATTTTCCAGAATTATCCTAGTAAATGTGTCTTATAACATATGAATCGCTCCCACTGACCTCGTCTTTTTTTTTTCTTTTCTTTTTTTTCCTTCTAGTCCTTCACTCTCACTATCCTCATCCACAAATCTTTCATTCTTGCTCCAATTAATGGGGAAATTTTCGCTGGTGTCTATGATTGTAATCAATGTGAGGAGCCCTCACACCGGTGACGTCACGCGCACATCGGCTTCTACTTCCGGTACAGGCAAGGCTTTTTTATTAGCGACCAAAAGTTGCGAACTTTATCGTCGATGTTCTCTACTAAATCCTTTCAGCAAAAATATGGCAATATCGCGAAATGATCAAGTATGACACATAGAATGGAAAATCTAATTTCAGTAGGCCTTTAAGACTACTATGAGTAAAAGCAGTGTTACCAAATTCGCTATTATAAGCAACATTGTAGTTTGAAACCGTATAAAGAAATATTTTAATCTTAAGAAAAAAAAATCTTAACTTTCAAAACATAATAAAGTGAAAAATATAAATGAATAATTGCATCCCATTAATTCCCAGAGTGAATCATAATTATATTCGGCCTCAAAAAATGTGTGCATTTATTTTTATTTTGAATACACTGATCAAAACTTGATTTTTCAGTTTCAAAGTTTTTTTTCAGAAGTAAAAAACTGTTGGCCTTAATTTATTTCCACAAATGTGTTGTGCAAAGCATTAAAAAAACAAAAAAACATTTGGGGATAAAAACAAGCAAGAACATGACAAACCTCACATGAATCAAACATTGACCCCATTTCTGGAACTTAGAGGTTTTACTGTATTTTGAAAAGCAAAAACAGTCTACCCATTTTCTATACTGCTTACCCTATCAAAGCCACGAGTAAGCTGCAGCCTAACCCAGAGAAATTCAGGTGAACTAGTCTTCAGCAAAAAGCAGAAATACTGTACATACAGTAGATTAGCAGCCATTTACAGCTATGGACAATCCAAGAGTCTCCAATCACCCTAAAATAGCATGCATGGTTTTGGAATGTGGGAGGAAGCCAAGTACCCGAGGAAAACGCACACACACACGCACACACACACACACACACACACACACACACACACACACACACACACACACACACACACACACACACACACACACACACACACACACACACACACACACACACACGCACAATCGGCGAATGAGCAAAGTTCACACAGAGATGCCCAAGCAAAAATTCATACCCTAAATTTCCTGACTGCGTGACCAACATGCTACATAGGCACTATTCCACCGTGCAATATTGAAAATTACAATTCAAACACTTTTCATGACCTCGTAGTTCAAACCCCGGCCGAGTCATACCAAAGACTATAAAAATGGGACCCATTACCTCCCTGTTTGGAACTCAGCATCAAGGGTTGGAATTGGGGGTTAAATCACCAAAAATAATTCCCGGGCGAGGCACTGCTGCTGCTCACTGCTCCCCTCACCTCCCAGGGGGTAATCAAGGGTGATGGGTCAAATGCAGAGAATAATTTTGCCACACCTAGTGTGTGTGTGACAATCATTGGTACTTTAACTTTAACTTTAACACACCAAACACATTATGTGACGGTGCAGGTGAAAAAAGTTACATGAAAGGTCACTCGTAAAACAACACGTTCAGCCTTTTCTAAAATCTAATGAAAAGAAAGAAAGAAAAATAGACTCAACTTACAATACTACATTTGACCATTTCTATCATGTACTGTAAAGTATTTAACTTTCCAGTATGAAAGATGAGACTGTCATACTGTTTTGTTCCCATACAAATTTCACCCAACACCCCAAATTGAATTAACTAAATTATAATCAATATTAAACTTGTTCTCTATATTTCAGTCTGTAGGGATTACTGTTAGACCGTAGTAGAAAACAGGGTGTATGAACCTGCACCCAACTTTGTGGTTGTGCTGGTACTGCAGCCAGGCAGAGCAGAGAGATGATGGCCTCGCTGTGTGAAAGATACTCCACCACAGAGAATCCAATGATTCACGCAACGAATATTTAGTTTGTCATCACAGTTCTACTCCTGGTTTGGTTTAGAGACGCGAAAGATCAGCGGTGGGTTTAGTCACCACTTTCACACCCTGTGAAAACTACACCCCGTTATTGTACAACCATTTTGGGTTCAGCGGGAAGAGACCACCTCGTACTCCATAAACCTTGTTAAATATTTCTGTGATGACTGCTTGCCTTTTTGGAATATAAAATGGCCGGCGTACCTTGAAATCAATCCTGAATATCTATGTTGGTTTTCGTCTAATGAAAAAATGATGCATGCGTTCGGATGGATGGTTAACTTAAACATTTTGGATGAAAGGGACAAATCATGAAATTATATTTGGAAAAATGCCAATAAGCCCTTCAGAAGCATTACAAATAAACTGAGTCAATTTAAGATTTTGAATAGATTGCCTTTTACATCTTCTCAACTGTTTAAAATTAGTGTAGTAGATAACAAGTGTCGGGCAGCCGAAGGAAATCTTGTTCATTTATTGTGGGAATGTCAGAGGATAAAAGAGTTATGGATGGAAACAACAAAAGAAGCAATCACATTCCTAAATATAAACATCCCAATGACACTGCAAACGTGTATTCTTGGTGATCTGCATCAATTTAGTAATGTTTCATCAAAGAGTAAAAATGCATTTCTTTCAGTATGCAGCCTAACAAAAAGGGTAATATTAAATAAATAGATATGTGTTGATAGTCCAACTCATACTGACTGGTATACACACGCTATGTCGATGATATCAGAAGAAAAAACTGCATTTAGTTTAGATAATAATGAGTCATATATTGGAATATGGGATCCATTATTTAAATGAGTTTTAACTATAAGATTGTGGAAGGGGGCGTGGTATGCGGGCCTGCCGCAGAGTGGGGTGTGGAAGGACCGGCCTCGAAGCACAGCTGGCAGGTGATTGGATTACCCAGCTGGGCCTGATAATCCAATCACCTGCCATGCTTATTAGCAGCAGCCGGGTCGAGACACTAGTGTGGGAGTTGGAGTTATAGAACAGACGCGCACTAGACATTGCAAGAGACTGGAAAGTCACAGAGCGGAACTGAAATGTTTGGTGTGTTTTCCGAGCGTGTGTGCGCTGCCAAATAAAAAGACATTTCTAACACCAGACATCTGGGCTATCGTGGATGTTTTGTCGGCATCAGGTGGACCCACGGGAGGATGACCTCCACATAGATTAACTTAAAATATGACTTATTTTATCTTTGTGGAAAATTTGAACACAATGTGTTGTCAAGCTTATGAGATGCGATGTAAGTGTAAGCCACTGTGACACTATTATTCATTTTTTAAATGTTTTTATTTTTTTTATAAATGCCTGTGATAATAATGTCAATGAGATAGTCCTAATTATTGCTATATTGGAGTTTTTATTAATATTGATACTATTGTTGATATTATTCATTTTTGTTTGACTACTTTTGGATTATTTTGTGTCATGTTTGTGTGTCCTCTCAATTGCTTTGTTTATTGCTATTCTGAATGTTGCTGGGCCGGGTTTGGTTTTGGAATTGGAATTGTATTATCATGGTATTATTGTGTATTGTTTTGTTGGATTGATTGATAAGTAAAAATAAAAAAGGAAGAAAAAAAAAATAATAATAAATAAATAAATCATAAAATTCAAGTAGTTGGGTGTGATGTTGCTTGCCGTTTTATGTTGTTATGTTGTCTTTTTTAAAAATCAGCTACGTTGTGATGTCACAGTGAGGTGGACGTACTTATTTGGACATCAAGCATTAGCTCGCAGCCAAAGTGGTAAGAGCTCCTAACTGTTTTGTTAAGACGGACCAGTACAAAATTGGATTTGCCGTTAAATTTCAAAGATGATTTTATGTCTTGCTTTGAGGAAACACAAGAAAAGGTAGGATAAAGTATTATTTAATCTAATCTTATCATGTGCACAATAACGGACATTTTTATGCATCTCCCTATCGATTAAAGAGTGAGCAGATGTACCTAATGTTGTGACCAGGTGAATCTATATACTGTTTACAAAGTTTATTTTTTGACTGTGTTTAGGAACAAAAATAGCAATGTCGTTCATTCAAGATGTTTATTTAAACAGTGTACATTTTAAAAGACAGATTTGGGTTTGGAGAAAGTTCGAGAGGGTGGTGAGAGTTTCCATTTGCAATCTGGGAAGGCCTTCACTTACAAACATCTTGCAGACATACACAGAAAGTAAATTATACATTAATATATATTGTTTTGGACATGATTAATATGAAAATTAATCCCAAAATGCAACATGGAACGACACAGGAAGTCCTTCATACCGACAGCCATCAGACTGTATAATGCATATGTTCCTTTTGACTGTACTTAAATGTATAATAGACTGTATTTATATTAATAATCATGCTGTAGGGACGGCGTGGCGCAGTGCCAGAGTGGCCGTGCGCAACCCGAGGGTTCCTGGTTCAATCCCCACCTAGTACCAACCTCGTCACGTCCGTTGTGTCCTGAGCAAGACACTTCACCCTTGCTCCTGATGGGTGCTGGTTAGCGCCTTGCATGGCAGCTCCCTCCATCAGTGTGTGAATGTGTGTGTGAATGGGTGAATGTGGAAGTAGTGTCAAAGCGCTTTGAGTACCTTGAAGGTAGAAAAGCGCTATACAAGCACAACCCATTTACCATTTTCAAAAATACCTCAGTGTCTATTGTTTATTGTGAGCGAACTGTGATGCTGAATTTCCCCTAGGGAGCAATAAAGTACTTTCTATTCTATGCTATTCTAAATACAGTAGTTTCCAAAACCTTTTATATATTCTGTGTGCAGCTGTAAGCTTCTTGTCCCACATGCAATCAGTTTATATGTTGTTACGGACAATGACAATCCATCAATACAGTATTTTAACTCCCAAGTTTGCAGTTTGCCAGGAATAATCAACGTTCCCAGATGTGATATTGCTTACTCTTAGTATAAATTGTGGGGTGAGCTCGCTGATGTGACTAAAAGTCCTTCCACCAACTAGTATTAATAATATACATTTATTGCATTATATAAGTAGTGTCTACTGTAGTATGCCTTTAATCAAAAATGTATTTCAACAATGTGTCCCTTGCTTTTTGATCAAACGCACATCCTTCATGCCATTCATGTGACTTAATACCCGCCCTGCTTTCCCTCTTCAGTAGCTGGATTGTTTTCGCGCTTTTCCTTATGTGTTCCTAGTGTGTTTTCCAGGTTTTCTTGTTGGATCATTATTTGGATTTCTTTCAGTTTCCTTTTGTCCCAGACAAATTTGTTTGGCTTCATCAGGCTGCTCGTTAAACAGTTGTTTTTGCAATCCTTCCGTCATAAAATGTGTTGATAGAGCACAGGTAAGTTAATGGCTTTTGAAGGACCAGGAGAGAAGTTAAGGGGATACCTTTAGTCAAAAATGATTCATGACCCCCCATAAATCAATGATTTATGACCCCTCAAGGTCAAAGGTCAATGATTTATGAGGGGTCAAGTTCAAAGGTAAATGATTTATGAGGGGTCAAGGTTAAAGGTCAAAGTCAAAGGTCAGGTTCAAATGTCAAGGTCAAGTGGGTGTGGCTTACCCGGAAGAGGGTGGAGTTAAGACCTGCGGTGGGAGTGGTTAAACCAGGAAGAGGGTGGAGTTTTAAACAGAAAGAGGGCAGAGTTAAGACCTGCGGTGGGAGTGGTTAAACCAGGAAGAGGGTGGAGTTAAGACCTGACGAGGGAACAAAGGAGGGTTCAGTTTTTTAAGAAAGCAATGTCATCTGAGCAGCATGTGACCATATATTTGATAGTTTAAATGTTTACGATCGTTTGAAACAACTTCCAGATTTCGATGTATTGATGGCTGGGAATGTTACGTGTGGAGATGTGGACACGCACGCACTTCACACACACACACACACACACACACACGCAGAGGAGGGGTACAAAAGGGCGGTGTAAGGCTTAGTCATTATTTGGAGCTTTATACGTTAGCGTAAAGACTTTGTTCGATTCGGTCATGATTAGTGAAACGCCTGTGTCGATTTATAAAAATAATAAAACTTACATTGACGCTCCGCAAAAAAGTCGAGTGTTTCTAAATCGTATTCAGATGCCGCCGACCGAGTCTTTGCGTGAGAAATGGGACTTGGAAGCGTACGGGATGGAGGGATCTTTTGGATTTGTATTCAGATACGAAATGGGGGATATCTGCTTATTTCAGCTAAAAGAAAGAAGAGACGGAAGCCCTTTCTCGATATTTTCATCGTTATCTACCGTGGATTGGGAAGTTTTAAGACTGGCAATGCCCGATTTCCTGTGGCGTGATCCTTCACCGGTGGATAAACGCGTAAAAGGAAGCTTGTTTACTTACCCGACGATGGATGAGTTGAATGAGAGAAGAATTCTGTTCAGCGCTACCTGGGAGACGAAATCTTCAGCCTCGGGTCGTTGGTTTTTACGTGCCAGTCTCCGTGCTCCAAAAATCACCGGTACCTATCCGGCTCAGTGGACCGAGCCCGATGTCTTTTCCCTGGAGTCTTTCAACGATGAATGCGGGGTGTTTACAGCGTTGGTGGTCGTACCCATCGTGGCATGGCGAGAGCGAATGGCGTCGATGAAGGAGAAAATAAACGACTTGTTCCGAAGCAGTCGACAATGGAAAAGCATGCTGACGACGAGAAGAAAGTTGTCCTTTGAGACCACACCCCCGACGGAGGACGAAAGGACCTCCCCCGCTTCAGTTTCAACCAATAACCTTCAAGGAAACACCCCCTCCTCCGACTCGTCCAATACCCTTTGAAAATCATAGCGTTAGTTTGATTGGTCGAGACTTTTTTTTTTCGACCCTCCCTATAAAAACAACCCCACCCTGCAATTTTTTTTTTCGACCAGACCATATTGGCTCCCTTTTTTGAACGCACGGATCTCAAACAAGAAAATGGCAAACAAGACCATCAGACGCGTAAAGACCCGTCTTATACCACAGGACGATTTCAAACCATCCGTAAACACGACTGATGAAGCAAACATGGCCGAGATCTTTAACCCTCCTGAAACGACGGCTGGATCGGAGGTGGTGAGCGACGATGAGATGTGTCGCTTCGGCAGATGTTTCTGCAGATGGGGGATGAAAACCGACAACGCTACGCAGTCTTTGCCAGATGACGATAGGAAGGAGGAGGAAAAGGAGAATGACCTGATCATCATAACACCTCCGCCGTCCCCGCCACCACCCCCGTCACCATCCCCGTCACTCTTGGACCCCCCGTTGCACATCGATGATGAAACCGATGGGGGGAAGTGGTTGCTTTTCACCAGCACGGTGAAAACGGCCGTGTTTCATCTCCTCAACGAGGCCATCCGCCAGTTCAGGCAGAGCGAATGTTACGGTTGTCGGGTGAACCATCCGAGCCAGAGAAACCACCCGTGCCTGGAACCCTATGAAGAGGACTTTCTCCTGTACAACTACGACGGACTCATCAAGACTCTGCGTACGTCTAAATTCATTCAAGCCATTCAACGCTTGCTGATGCTTCGTCGCATCGAGGCTGAGGATTCAAGGGTCGAATCCTACGCCGACTCTCTGCTGTCTCAACTGAAATCTGAGAGAAATGTCTGGTGGGCCATAGATGACGTGTACAACGAGTTGGTACGGGGTGATGAAACGATTTTGAGACATCTGGATATGGTGACAGAGTGTTGGAATAATTACAAAAAAGATGGGTAATTATTGGAGAAAACTTGTAAACTCTATCGAAAACCACGCTGTTATTTACCCGTTGATTGACGCGATGGAAGCGTATGTTCTAAAACGAGACAAACCTCAAAAACTACAAATTATTCTTGATTATGCCCGCTCTAAGCCTACCTGGGAAGCTACCTGGAAATCCGTTGTCTCTCATGCTTTTGACTTTGACATTTTTGAAACAATTTTGAAGGAATGGTCTAAAGAAAAGTATTTTCAACCTTCTCCTTATCACGTGTTCATTTTATATGCTCTGTTTGTTGATATGTCGATGTATCGTCTACGATGCGACATCCCCGTCAACGTTTTGTTTGAACTACAAAAACTGCACGAAGCGATTAAATTCACCTACGGTATACCTGTTTTACATCAAACCTTGATTATAGTTTATAGTTTATAGAAAAATTGTTTTAGATTCGCTGTGTGGTGTCCATGAATGAATAAAAACAAACTGTTTTAGATTCATTGTGTTGTTTCCATGAATGAATAAAAGAAATGTGTACCAAGCAACACGAGTTCATTTCTCTTTGTCTTTCCACAATGGAGAAAGCTATGGAAAAAGCATACTATACACCCGCACACCCGGGTAGTTTTGGAGGGGTAGATCGACTCCGTCGAGCTGTGCAGGATGAAACGGGGCAACGTGTCACAAAAGAAAAAGTTCAAGAATATTTAACGGGACAGGACGCCTATACACTCCATAAACCGGTTCGCATTCATTTTCCAAGAAACAGAGTCTTTGTCCCGCGACCTTTAACCCAGTTTCAAGCCGACCTCTGTGACATGCAAGCCTTGGCTGAATATAACGACGGTTATAATTATTTATTAACGGTCATAGATGTATTTTCCAAGAAGGCCTATGTGAGGGTTTTGAGGAGAAAGACGTCCGTGGAGGTGGTTGAATCGTTTCAATCGGTGTTGGGGGAAAGTCAGATTCCTCGCAAACTCCAAACCGACGCGGGAAAAGAATTTTTTAACAAGAGTTTTCAAGCTCTGATGAAGAAACACAATATTGTACATTTTTCTACGGCCAGCGATCTCAAAGCTTCGGTGGTTGAAAGATTTAATCGTACTCTGAAAGGGAGAATGTGGAGATATTTTACAGCCAACAACACCAGGCGCTACCTAGACGTCTTACAAGACTTGGTAAAAAGCTACAATCACGGATATCACAGCAGTATTAAAATGAAACCGGTGGATGTGACTTTGGAAAATACCCCTCAAGTGTTTGAGAATCTCTACGGCTCATTCACAGCATTCAAACGCAAATACAAATTTGCCACGGGAGATATGGTGAGAATATCCAAAGTGAGAGGAGTGTTTGATAAAAAATATGAACAGAGTTTTACAGACGAGGTGTTTACAATAACACGACGTCTCCCTCGATCTCCCCCGGCATACAGACTGAAAGATTTTGACGGTGAAATAATAGAGGGTTCTTTTTACGAAGCCGAGTTGCAGAAAGTAAAAGAGAGCGAGGACAAGCGCTATTATGTGGAGGAAATTCTAAAACGACGTACGGTCGGTGGCAAAAAACAAGTTCTAGTGCACTGGAAAAACTGGCCCGAAAAATTCAACAGTTGGGTGGACGCTGACCTCCTTACAAATGTATAAAACAATCTGATGCCTTTGATGAGCCTCACAGTCCAAAGATCATCGAGCATTATGGATCATTCCTGCAACGAGGGTTTTTACCTCACCTTACCCTCCAACGCCAGCCTCAACGTATTTAAAGAAAACAAAAGTTCCCATTACCAGATAGATTTAAGTCAACATATAGATTTAGCAGGCTCATGGGAGGTGGCCTTAACAGAGATTTCATACCCTCGCTCATGGTATAATGTTTGTAACGGAGCATTTTATGAATGGTTAAAGAGACCTCCACCGGTGGGACCTGAAAGCAATCCTGGAATGGGGATAGTTTACCGTCAAGAATTGAGAGGGGGATGTTATGAGAACATTACACGATTCATAAATGAACTGAATGAATCTTTACAAAAAATTGACAACGATGTGAGGATAGCCTTTGACGATGTTAAAAAGCGAATCTCCTATCAATCAGGGGGTCAAACTCATTTTCGTTTTTCCCCTTCCCTGGCTTACATCATGGGAGTGAAACCTGGAAAGTGGATCAACTTTGACCGTGGGTCGGCCCCCTATCCCGCGGATATAAACGCCGGTTTCTACCATCTCTACTGTTACAGTGACGTGGTGCGACCTCAGATAGTAGGCGACGCTTATGCTCCTCTTTTGAGAATCGTGAGTGTAGAGGGAGCTTACGGTGAGATTGTCACCAAGTGTTTTAACCCCGCCTACTATTTACCCGTCTCGAAAAATCACATTGAAAACATCAGGGTGGAGATTAAATCTGATCAGAACAAACACGTCGACTTCACCTTTGGAAAGACCATCGCGAAGCTCCACTTTAGACCCGTTAGAAAGTAAAACCAACAACAATGAGAATGAGTCAACCCATGCACGACCCTCTACGTTTAGTGGGTTATTACGAAAGCCAAGTGGGGGGTTCCCTCCCCGGTTTCACAGGTTCACCTGTGATGTACGGGCGTGGGATAGGCTCCGTGTTTTCCAGGTTGTTTCGTTTTGTATCACCTCTGGTGAAAAGAGGTTTTGCCCTGGTCAAACCTCATCTTAAAACAGCGGCAAAAAATATCGCTTCCGACGTATTCAGTCATGCCGTTGGAAAAATGGGTAGTGGGGTACAAGACGGATCAGGAGGAATAATGGTCCTGGCTAGACAACCCCGAAAGAGACCCCCGGGACGACGTCTCTCAACGAGTGGTAAAAAACGCCGTCATCTGGGGAGAAGAAAATCAGTCGGTAAAAGGTTTTCAAAGAGAAGGACTGTCGTTCCCTCACACGATATATTTAAAAAAAAAAGAAAAAAGATGGCTCTTTTACATCAAAATCCGGCCGAATGCACGATGGCCGAGCTGGATTTATTTTCAGCTCCTATGACTCAGATGTCTATCGATGATAAATCCTACACAGAAGTCCTGCCGCTATCCGCCATCACTGACGGGGGTCCTATTGAATTTTTCATCCCGGGAGAAGGTGAAAAGTACTTGGATCTGAATGACACATTACTTTACCTGCGGGTTAAAATTACCCGCGCCGATGGATCAAATATCCCAAACGACGCCAATGTGGGTCTCGTCAATTATCCTCTAAACACCATCTTCAGCCAATGCGACATTATGCTCGGGGAAAGACTGATTTCTCAATCCAGCGCCACACACCCATACAGGGCGATAATTGAAACGTTACTAAACTATTCTGAAGCCACACTCAGAAGTCAATTCTCAGCCGGGTTATTCCACAAAGACACCGGCGGCTCAATAGACTCTATAGAAACAGCGAACGGACCAAACAAAGGACTCAACATCAGAGCCGGTTACACGGCTGAATCTAAAGAGGTTCAGCTACTAGGACCCCTCCACGCAGACATTCTTTTCAGCGAGAGACTCCTTCTCAACTCGGTGGATCTGAGGATCAAACTCACGCGTGCCAGCGACGCCTTTTGTCTCACAGGGGCTGCGGACGGTACTTTCCGTCTGAAAGTGCTGGGTGCCTCTCTCTTCACAAAAAAGGTCACCGTTTCGCCGGCCGTACGATTGGGGCACGCCTCGGCCTTACTCAAAGGAAACGCACTCTACCCTTTGTCACGGGTCAGCGTGAAAACCTACTCTATCCCTGAAAATTCCAGAGTATGCACCCAAGAAAATTTGTTTTTGGGCACGATGCCTAAATACATTGTTTTGGGTATGGTAAATCATGAAGCTTTCACAGGAAGAAGAGATCTCTCACCCTTTAATTTCCAGCATTTTAACGCAGAATACATCGCCCTCTGTCACGCGGGAAAACAAATTCCCTCCAAAGCTTTCCAACCACAATTTAACCAGGGGGCTTCGGTCAGAGAGTTTTACAACATGTTTACCGCTACAGGGAGGCATATGAAAGATTTACCTCTGTGCATCAACAGACAAGATTTTGAACGGGGTTATTCGCTGTTTGTGTTCAATCTCAATCCGGGAGAGGACAGCGACGCATTGTCTCGGGTTTCTAATGGCACTTTGAGGTTGGAAATGAGATTCAGAGTACCCTTACCCAACACGGTCACTCTTGTGGTTTACGCATGTTACGATTCTATTTTGGAAATTGATTCCAAACGACAAGTGCTGGTGGATTATTATTGACGACGGAGATGAATAACCATCAACTGGAGAAGCTTCTGCGACGAGTGTTGGGGAATGTTTTCTGTGGTGTATGGGCCTCCGACCAACTCCCCTCACTGACTCGCTCCTTTACCCCACCCTCCTACTTTATCGTCAACGACCACGAAGGACATCGACCGGGGGAGCACTGGTTATCGATGACTCTGGAGGAAGATGGGACCGCCACTTTTTTTGATTCTTATGGATTTCCTCCCGATTTTGATTACTACCCTCGGAGCATCTTGAACTTTTTGGAAAATCGTTCTGACCGTATATTGTACCACAACCTACAGCTTCAACACCCTTTGTCCACAGTGTGCGGTCAACACTGCGTTTATTATCTGCACCATCGATTTTGCGGACTGTCTTTTGAACAAGTTTTGTCTTTATACACAGATGATGTAGTAAAAAATGATCTTGAAGCATATACCCTGGTTAAAAAAATTCAATGTTGTACTAGCACGAATAAGAATAATAGTAGTCGTTGTGGCGTACAAGACGTCTGTTGTTTAGAAACTTTTTTGAACCGTTGAAATGAAAATGCTGTACACACTGCGTTTGATGAATAAAAAAACATTTTATTGAAACAAGAGTTTTGTCATCATTCATTCAAGGTTTAACCAATGTGGGGACAATGTCACTTTTCTACCTCTTCTTTTCCTCTCGGGGGATAGAAATGTTTCTTTTTCCACCCATTCTGATTCAAACTCTCCATCCGCTTTCAGACGTCTGTATTGATCTCGTGCTCTGGGGTTATGAATGGTCGATGTGGGGACATTTAGCTCCGTCAACGCTGTTAAAAATTTTCTCCAACCCTCAGGCGTGCGGGTCTGTGGATTTTTGGACCGTTGCATCAGGTGTTTCAGTAAATCGATCATATGAGATCCCTGCACCGGTGTACCGTTTTGAACAAACTCTCCTTTAGAGGTCCACCCCTTATCATTCTCGGATAATTTTTTCATAATGTACTCGGCGTTGTTACGGTCGCGTCGGGGGAGGATTTTCAGAACTTCGATCATCGTGACATCCTTTGACCCCCCGCCAGTATTCCGAGGTTTATCCTCCGGTTTATCCATCGGTTTATCCTCTGGTTTATCCTCCGGTTTATCCTCAGAGTCATTCCATGGTTCACCCCGCAAATCCTTGTGTAAAGTCAGAGTCATCCTTTTCTCCTCCCGTTGCCCCTGCTTCAACAGGCCGAGATATCTCTGCAGCAGGGTATCGTATATTTTTATTCTTTCATGAGGATTCATTCCGGGTTCGTTTAAGACGGCTCTCATTTTAACATCTAGATCATCCTCCGCCGAGTCTCTGATGGTCGGCTCCGGGCGAGTCAGACGATTTAATTGTTGGGGGGATAGGAGAAACATTTTTTGAGCCTTTTTCATCTTCAACCTTTTCCGCTCAATCCACCGATAAGATTCCCTATAAACGGTACGACGGTGGCCAGTAAGGGTAGAAGAAAACCGCCCGACTGTTTCATCAGAGTCTGGCGTTTGCGTTTCAGTCCAGTCCTTTTATCAGCCAGCAGTCGGATGATTTTCTTTTGTTTTTTAAGCTGAGCAAATTGAGACGGTGATAAGGGCACATTACCCTTCAGAATGTTTAAAGCAATTTCACACAGCGTCTGGATAAAGTCTGGTGAGCCGTGACTCAGAATATCTCGACGTTTTTGTGGTGTGGCATGGTACAGAGCTTTTAACATGGGACCGTTCCTCTTTACACGCTTTGACATTATGTTTTTGGCACGTAGACAACGGGCCACTGGTGCGGAAGCACGCCCGACCTCACTCTGTATTGTTCTGGACAGAAAGGTGTCAGGTCGACCAATAAATAGCCATGAGCATCCAAAGTAGCATCCGCAAAACTTTCCAAGAAAAAACTTTTTTGTGCGGGGAACATTTGCTGGGCCAACACGTTAATCTGCAATCTGTCCCGCGGATTCTTAAACAGTATCATATAATTACAGTTTAAGCTAATGGTGCGTGAAAATTTTCCCTGATGAAAAACATTCTGGGTCAGCATCATAACGCTCATATTTCTATGATGTCTATACTGCGTGAAAATTTTAACCACTTCGGGGTGATTTGAGGCTTGAAAAATAACATCGTCCAAAATCACCAAATGGGTCTGATCGTCCGGAAACAAGTTTTCATCTTCAAAGGAATCAGGCAGTCCTTCAACAAATTTTATTTTTTTATTCATCTTTTTTAATTCAGCATACATGGGTTGGAAAGATGTATAAATCCACACAATGTTGTCGGGTACAGAATTCATGACGTGTTCACAATTTTCCAATACACATTTTACAAAAAAAGTCTTTCCGCAACCACTAGGTCCTACAACCAGGCATGAAAAAGGTGTATGAAATCTGGGATCAAAGTCTACTCGTTCCATTTTTTCCATTTCCTCTCTAATACCCGAAAGGTAAAGTTTTCCCGTCGGGAAAGAGACGTCTTTTGTCATACACCACTCGAAACTTTTTTTCGAAAGACGAGTTATTTAAAAGGAACCCCCTTTTATCACGAACAATTTGGTGATGAGGGGTGTAGATCGCACCTGTTTTGTCTTCCTCCAGATAGCCCTCCACCAAATCTTTAACGCTGTCAAAGTTGACCCTCTCACAACACTCGCGGGTTTGAGTGATTCCTTTGGCACACAGCACAGTTTTTTTACCCTGCAGGGTTTGGTAGGCATAACTCTTTGGACCGGCAGAGACGAATTCGTGAATGCTGTCTCCTCCCAACTCATCCGTCAAATCGCCTAGATAGGACCCCGTCTCCAGAGAAACTTCCCCCTCGTTTACCGTGTAGATTAAACTATCGGTGTCTGTGTAAAGAACTCTCTCTTGCAACACCTCTAGGTAACCGTACATTTTCAAACGTGCGTAAGCGGTGGTAAAAGCAGCGACAAATACATTATTTGTGTTACCGGGAAGCACCACGCTGTTTTTACTGTATTGCCATTGCACCATAGCAATTTGCTCGTTGAGAAAGGAAAAATATTCAACCTGATATTTTCCTCAAAATACAAAGTCGAAAAATACTTCACTTTTTCTCACCAAGGTGGTCTGAGTTCTATTGCACCTCTCCGCAAACTTTCCCCAAAGGCTGTTTAAACAGAGTTTTGACATTTGTCTCTTGGCAGGGTTGGGTTCGATTTTTTCAGCATCCAGCTGTATTCCCTGATTTTCACGACATTCACGAATGTACTTTTCCCTGCTTTCTGCATCGACGGCTTCTTTGGGATACCCTGAAGCTTCTTGCTTACCCTTTAGGAAAGTTTGAACATAACCCGTAAAAACGGTTTCGCTCCGTTCTTCAAAGTGCCACACCTCCGTAATCTTACCGACTCTGTATCCCAACTGTAAAGCTTTGTTGAATTCGAGCGTGACCCAGACTCCCGTCAATGCCCTTCCTTCCTCATCATGTTCGCAGGGTTCCTGCTGGTTATTGTTTTCTGCGCATGTGCGGCAAAGTGTAAACACTAGTTTACCCTTGACCGTTCTGTAGGGTAGCACAGGGAAATAGAGACCTCGAGGAGGGTGAACAACGGCTCTGACCAGACCGAAATAGTTTCCAACATCGTCAAAATCCGTGTGGATGATGACAGGATGACCCAGGGGGTAAGGAAATGCGCTGTTGACGTACGGGTAGAGAGAGGTGACATCCTCATACAATACACGCTGGTTCTCACCCGCCGTGTGCCTCAAGCAAAAGGTGCTTGTCCTACCTCCATAAAGAGCGTCTCGAGGCATGAGAGGTGCGGGGTAATTGCGTGTTTTGAGAAAGTCTATTACCCTAGGGTTTGATTTTTTCATTTCATTCCACTCGTGCTCTCTGATGACGATGATGTTGACCTTGTGATCACGCTTTAACGCTTTCATTTTTTTCTCGGTAGCCTTGTGCAACTCCTCGAACGGTCTGTTTGTCAAAGGGCATACAGCACCGGGTTCGAAACACGTCGGGCATCCGTGATAAAAACACCCCTGAAATTCCCAGACGAATGGTTTGCCACCGATTATAGCAAACCCATCCACAAAGTATGCCCCCATCTGTTTTTCGCCTTTGTTTAAAGCATGCTGAATGAAAATACCACGACGATGCGACTCCCATTCTAACCATTGGATGCTGGTGTGTGAGTATTTTTTACACAACCCTCGGTAGTTATCCGGGGAAGGTATGGCTAGAGAACGCGGCTCGAGGAAATTAGTCACAAACACCTTCATGCAGGCCGAGGCTATGGTGATACGGGAGAAGGGGTCAACACCCGTCTCGCTCGTAAACTCGGCTCTAAATTTGATGCAACCCTCACGAAGAACATTGACGTCGTTTTTACAGTAGTGTACCGCTTGTTTTTGAAAATCAAAGACCTCGCTTTTCTCATTTTGATACCACGTCTCAAACTTGGTGCGTTCAACAGGTGTCATGCGTTCTACACCGTAATTGCTGATTGCGGGGTATTTTCCGACATAATTTAAATGTTCCTCCGAACTAAATTTGTGAGGAAAATACCCCTTGGACCAGCAATCACCGAGTCCTAACGCTTTTGGCATAGCGCTAAGCGGCATGGTAAGGAAGGAAAGCGAGTCAATGTATTTTTGCAAAAAATCAGGGTCTTTAAAACAGAGAACTTTACTCCCCTGCATGATAATTAAGGGTGCTATACCCAGCTGTACCATGCCTCTCAGAATCAAGTAACCGTCAAATCCTCTCGAATTGTGGGCTATAAATGTAGATTTAAGATAACGAGGTTTCCTGAAATGATTGAGGAAAACTGTAACACAATCCAGTCCAAAAGCACACCACTCTTCTCCTTGCAGCGTCTTGGTACAGACTAGAAAGGGAATGTGAGTGTGATTGTCATCGACAAACGTCTCAAAATCATAGAATATGATATTATCATTGTGGTTTACTTCACGTGGTTGGGGTTGTATATAGCAAAGATGTCGTGTTTCAGGTGTCTCTGAGTCACTGCGAGGTAGCTCTTCTTTACATATTTGACATTTTAACTTAGGGCACGTGTGTTTAGCGATACCTGTAGCCACAGGTACATCGTAAAATAGGTTGCATTTAAGGCATTTCTTTCGCCGATCGCAGTTGCTGACGAGTTTTTCCATAACCCGGTGTTTTACCCTGTGTCTGAGGAGACATGCAGGAGAACGACACCACATGTTGCAATCCCTGCAAAGCACAGTTTTCCCCTCTATTTTTACACACCCGTTTTGTGTACAGACCAAGCAATAGCCGTCGCATTTGTGTCTGTCGGGTTTGTTGTACCCTTGGTAACAGTAGTGACAAACGTACGGTTTTGACAAAAAACCTTTAATGTTAATGATACCGCTGTAATGATTCTGAGATAAATACAGATACAACGGATTTTCTGATTTGGGGTAATCCGTCTCGAACCGTGAGAGGGGTCGTTGGCCCTCTTCTCTGTACAGTATGACAATTTTACGACGTACCACTTTTTCAAATTCACGAATATGACTGAAAGTGACGGAAGTCTGTTCGTCTAAGCCCGCTTTTCTCTGTATTTTTTCAGCCTCCGCCACAGCCTGGTTATCTGTAAATTCAGGATGTAACAGACTTGCTAGGCTAATGGCAAAACATAGTTGATTATTCGAGTTTAATGGATTGTAAAGATAACGAGCTTTTTTTCTGCGGATTTCATGTTCCAAAAGGGTTTCGATTTTTCTTCTTACACCACCTCGAGGGTTATGTATCACCTGGACCATCACCTGTATTTCTTCATCGTTCAATATTTCAACGTTTGATTGTACCAACAGATCTAACACGTCTTGAAAAGCATTCATCACAGCCCCGGCATCGTTTCGAAATGTAAATGAAGTGTGTTGATTTGCACTTTCACCGGATAACTCCAATTGAATGATATCGTCGGGTCTAGCTTCCTTAGTTACCATCTGTGTCAGCTTTTTAAGGCTCCCCAAGACTCCGCGGTAAAATGTGGCGTAATCTGTTACATCGTTGTTTTGAGGAAAATTTAAAACGCTGGATAGTTGTATATTGTTGAATGTTTCCCTCCTCAAGACATTTACCCCATCACCCCTCTGGGTCTCATTTGAAATTGATTGGTCAGCCGTTGACGGTTGGTTCTGCATGACCCCCACCACCTCCGAAAAATCCAAACATTCCCCCGAGGGTGTCGCCCCTCCCAACACCTCGTGATGCTGTGTAGAGGCTTGTGTGTTTGTGTTTGAATTTAACACATTAATATCATCTTGCAAAGACGGATCATCGTTTGGTTCCCATTCTATCTGGTTGTTTGGATCTAAATGATGATTACAAACGTCTTCATCTTCTACAATAACTACATCTAATTCAGATGGAACTACACCCATTATATTTCTCTAAAGAAAAAAAAGAAAAAATAATTCGAATGGAACAGATATAACAAACCAGTATGTATCAAATCATGTCTGCCATCTTCATGAGAGTGCAAGCCAGTATACGATAGTACTGTTTCAGCCTTCTTCTGTTTCTATCATGTTTGTCGAGCTGGCGGGCGCATCTACGCTTCCTCCTGCGTTTGTTGCCTGTGGAAAAAAAAAAAAATAAAAATAAAAAAAAATTAATATATACCGGCTTTAACCACATGTGGCGCTGTCATCTCCACTCATGCAAGCATAGCCGGAAACAACCGCCCACCTCCGGAATCAGTCCCCGCCCATTCCCCTTAGGCGCGAAATTCATTTGAGCGAAAGACATTGGAATGAGAGGAGCTCTTTAAAGCTCCTGAGAATCTTAAAAAGCTTACAGAAAACGAGAAAAACTTACAGCGGGTGCCTGTTGGACATTCACCGTCGTTTTCGATGATTTCCCCACGGAGCAAGGATTCGATGTCTGGAGTCTTTGGCGCAATCAAGCCTTCTCCTCTGCCTGGAATGGCCGTTGACGGACCCTCCAGCGTTAAGGGAGACCAGTGAGCAAGAGATGTAAACGGAAAATCTGTAAGTAAATATATGTATATATGTATCGTATACCGCATGTTTTTTTTTCTTGTAAAAATGAGAATTATTTGACTCACCAGACTGCGATTGGGTTAAAGGGATCGCGTTGGTCTCTTCCGGCGAATCCTCTATAAAACAAAATAATGAATACACATAATATTAAATAATTTGAAGGTTTAAACACACCTCGATAATCATCTTCCAACTTTGTAAGATCGATCAAACAAAGTTCTTCGTCTTTCACTTCGTCGTCATCGGCTGTTAAAAAAAAAAAGGTATTACATCGTCGTACACGTGCAATGCTTTTAACGTTTAAATGCTTAAACGGAGTTAAACCATTGTCTAATAACGTGGTAAAAACGGAGGTAATGAAATGAATACAGTAAAAAAAAAAAATCGGTACTTACACAAAAGGATTGGAGACTCTGTTAGGAGATCCCTTGGTGGTGGGTGAATTTCAACTCGATGTTCGACTGTTTTTAGTTCGAATAAATACTTATTATAGTAACATTAAACAGACGTGTTACAAGGAATGAAAAAAAAAAAAAAAAAAGAAATTACCTTTCATTCTGCAAATCGCGGTTACACTGTGTTCTGCTCTAGTCTCTCCATCTGTTTAAATATGTTTTCGTGAGGTATGGAAGTTGTTTCAGACGATCGTAAACATTTAAACTGTCAAATGGGTGGCCAGTTGCTATTCATACGACATTCTCAAGCTTCCATAAAAACTGAACCCTCCTTTGTACCCCAAACTGACCTGTTGTTTCAGACGATCATAAACATTTAAACTGTCAGATGGGAAGTCAGTAAAAACTGAACCCTCCTTTGTCCCCCAAACTGACCTGTTGATTCAAACGACCGTAAAGACCAGTTGCTACGTGACACTGTGTTCTGCGATAGTTTTTTCCATCTGTTTAAATATGTTTTCGTGAGGTATGGAAGTTGTTTCAGACGATCGTAAACATTTAAACTGTCAGATGGGTGGTCACATGCTGCTCAGATGACATTGCTTTCTTAAAAAACTGAACCCTCCTTTGTTCCCTCGTCAGGTCTTAACGATGTGTGCGTACGAATGTGTGTGTGTGTGTGTGTGTGTGTGTGTGTGTGTGTGTGTGTGTGTGTGTGTGTGCGTGTGTGCGTGTGTGCGTGTGTGCGTGTGTGCGTGTGTGTGTGTGTGCGTGTGTGCGTGTGTGTGCGTGTGTGTGTGTGTGTGTGCGTGTCCACCAAAAACTTCCCAATCCACGGTAGATAACGATGAAAATATCGAGAAAGGGCTTCCGTCTCTTCTTTCTTTTAGCTGAAATAAGCAGATATCACCCATTTCGTATCTGAATACAAATCCAAAAGATCCCTCCATCCCTAACCCTTCCAAGTCCCATTTCTCACGCAAAGACTCGGTCGGCGGCATCTGAATACGATTTAGAAACACTCGACTTTTTTGCGGAGCGTCAATGTAAGTTTTATTATTTTTATAAATCGACACAGGCGTTTCACTAATCATGACCGAATCGAACAAAGTCTTTACGCTAACGTATAAAGCTCCAAATAATGACTAAGCCTTACACCGCCCTTTTGTACCCCTCCTCTGCGTGTGTGTGTGTGTGTGTGTGTGTGTGTGTGAAGTGCGTGCGTGTCCACATCTCCACACGTAACATTCCCAGCCATCAATACATCGAAATCTGGAAGTTGTTTCAAACGATCGTAAACATTTAAACTATCAAATATATGGTCACATGCTGCTCAGATGACATTGCTTTCTTAAAAAACTGAACCCTCCTTTGTTCCCTCGTCAGGTCTTAACTCCACCCTCTTCCTGGTTTAACCACTCCCACCGCAGGTCTTAACTCTGCCCTCTTTCTGTTTAAAACTCCACCCTCTTCCTGGTTTAACCACTCCCACCGCAGGTCTTAACTCCACCCTCTTCCGGGTAAGCCACACCCACTTGACCTTGACATTTGAACCTGACCTTTGACTTTGACCTTTAACCTTGACCCCTCATAAATCATTTACCTTTGAACTTGACCCCTCATAAATCATTGACCTTTGACCTTGAGGGGTCATAAATCATTGATTTATGGGGGGTCATAAATCATTTTTGACTAAAGGTATCCCCTTAACTTCTCTACCAGGCTTTAGAGGTTTGTTAAGGGCCCGAGAAAAGTGGCACGCACTGCAGTACAAGGGAGCAAAGTTGAAGAATGCACAAGTTTAAGGTTTGTTTGATCTACTTTTAACGTTTAGTGTTTCCCATTTAGGTATTCTCTAGTTCCGATATATTATCTATCTAAGTATTATTTTTGATACAAACGATGTATATCCGGGAGAATCGTGCTACCAATTTCCTTGACCGAGCCACACACGAAGAAATTGTAGATTTCCATGCAAATCTAAGCGTCCATCTGTTTTGTCACGTAGAATGGCGTCTGACGCACAATAGTTTGATATGTCTGCGAATGCGACCGACGGATAATCTTTGACATTACTTGAAAAATCTTTTTTTAATAAAGAGTATGGTTGTATATATGGGTATATAATTAAAAACATATATCTATTCCATTCCACAAATTAAATTTTTGCTCATATCTGCCTTTTGCAGGAAGATTAGGAACTATATGTTATTGCCATTTTAGTAGGTAGACATATTTATGTTGCACTTTACTGTTTATGTCTTCTTTTTCTCTACGCATGGGAGAGTGCGAAACAAAATTTAGATTCCTTTGTATGTCTTTATATGTAAAGAAATTGTCAAATAAAGCTGACTTGACTTGACTAAGATTTAAGCCTCTTGCGTACTCAGATTGCTGTACAACAGTTATATTGACTGGTTGTCACTACTGGGAAGAAGTCACATGACAGAATACAACTGGAGAAAACAATAACAGGAAGTGATATTAAGACCTGACATGGACTTGCTTATAAGATCACCGGGTTCATTGATTGGCCAAAATGGGAACCCATCAAATCAGATTGGCTCATTTCCTGCAGCTTGTTAAATACAACGCTAACTTGATGCAAGAGTCTCTTGTCCTCTTTACTTTGTTTGAGGGAACTTTTTAACACGGATTGAAATATGCACTTGTTCAACATAAGTAAATGTGGTTTGTTTGAGATAGAATAAAAACAAAAACAATCTTATGGCTTTCCCCACCACATTTGATTGACTATTCATAGTTTAACTTTCACGGCGCATGCGTAATCCCTCAGTCCATCTGCAGCAAGTGCCGCCGGCAGCCCCGCTAGGAGCACCCTGGGACACGCCCCTGCTCACTCTTCCCGCATCGCGGCCACACGTCTGCATGACTGCAGGCAATCATCAACCAGCGAACCTGTGTGTGATGAGGGCAGACAACAAAAAGACCAGCGGACCCGAAGATCCAGTGCCGGAACGTAATGCGCTCCCCATAGTAAGCATCACGTCTCTGGCTTCCCTCCTCGTACCTGCTTTCTGTGCTTTCCCTCCGCCCGTGTCTTATATGTCCTTTGTGTTCCCCGCAGTATTCCCTCCGTCTCCACTGATCGAACTGTGCGCCTCATATCTTTGGACTTCCCGCTGGATTTTGGACTGCTTCCCTCGAATCCTGCTCGGACATGGTCATCGACGCCTCTCTCCAGCCCCCGACTACTCGATTGCCCGCGGACTTCCTTATTGCCTTGCCAATCTGGACTTTCGAACAATTCATCCAACACACATGAACAACACCCTCTGGTAACATTTACATTTTTAATTCTTCACATCGTCTTGCACCACACATTATTAGTCGCATACACACCCCAGTACATCATCTAGTTCAGGGGTAGGGAACCTATGGCTCCAGAGCCAGATGTGGCTCTTTTGATGACTACATCTGGTTCTCAGATAAATCATAGCTGACTTTACTTAACATGGTAAATAATGACTATTTCCGCTGGCAATCACAGTGTCAAAAATAACGTTCAAAATATAAAACATTTTCATGCATTTTAATCCATCCATCCCGTTTCTACCGCACCTGTTCAAGAATTCGCATAAACAGTAAGAAGTATTTTATTTTTTGTTGGTTAGCTTCAGAATAACGATGTTATTAAAATGAATAAGAGACTTATTATAAATGTTGGTCTTTCTTAAAAATGCACGCATTTAGTTGTATTAAGTCTTAAAAAAATATTATATGGCTCTCACGGAAACACTTTTTAAAATATTTGGCTTGTATGGCTCTCTCAGCCAAAAAGGTTCCCGACCCTTGATCTAGTTGAATAAACCTGTTGAACTGATTCCTGCCGTTGTGTCGTCTCCTTCCCTCGCTGTTCGTATCATTAACCTTTGTTGATAAGTTACAACTGGGGTGTCAAATTCAGGGCCCGTGGGCCGGATCTGCCCATGAATAAATAATCCATAGCCCCCGGGATGATATTTGATTAGTATTACAACCGGCCCGCAGGCCACAGACGCCTGCTGCTGTTTTGCACGCACCAATACTCCATCGGTGTTGGTGCTAGGAATTCTCAAAATGGGGTCTCAGGGACCCCATCAATTCATAAAAATGGGGTCCCACAGTACATTTTTGGGGTCACACTTTTTTGTATCCGTTCTGAAATCAAATGATAAATGTATATATTATCCTTTTTTATCTCACATTCTACATTGTGTTTTGGAAAAAGCTTGTCATGAACGTTAATTCATAAAAAAATAATAATACAAAAAAAAAAAACATTTTTATGCATATACAAATGTATTCAGTTATACACATTTATTCACTTTCTTCTTTTATTCATGGATATAAACTTTACCCCTGTCTGATTTTTTTCCTATATTTTTTTTGTAATATTTTCAGAATGTGTTTGTTCTATTTTTGGCCAAAGTAAGACAAAGAAAACAATCTGAAGTCGTCTTCTATTTTTAGTTTTAATGCCATGATTTTGATAGTACGGCTCGCGTGTGCACAGATGTTCCTCCATGCGGCCCCTGAGCTAAAAAGAGTTTGACACCCCTGAGTTACGGTAAGATAGGATGGACTTTATTTTTTTCCATAATGAAGAAATTCTGGGCCTGCGGTGCAGCTTTTACATACGGTAACAAAAGTAAAATGTAATTTAAAAAAGGCAATGAAAAACTGGGGAACGACTAAGAGTAATACATGTTTTCTAAATCCATCCATCCATCCATTTTCTACCGCTTATTCCCTTTCGGGGGGGCGCTGGCGCCTATCTCAGCTACAACCGGGCGGAAGGCAGGGTACACCCTGGACAAGTCGCCACCTCATCGCAGGGCCAACACAGATAAGACAGACAACATTCACACTCACATTCACACAGTAGGGCCAATTTAGTGTTGCCAATCAACCTATCCCCAGGTGCATGTTTTCTAAATGTATTTTCTTATTTATTCATTTTTAATTTTATGATTTAAAAAAAGTAATACATTATAATAACACTACGTACATATTGCACACTTCACGATTGCACTATGTATTAAGACTATTGTTTTGAAGTTTGGGCTACATTTGGCTACATTTTGACAGTCATATTATTTTTACATTTGTAATGGTAGCATGAGTGTGATCTCAGAACAATGACTGGCGTCTGTTTATATTTAAAGAGTTCCATTAAGTTTAAATCAGACTGCTAATGCATGTCTATAAGTGTATGTGCTGTATATATTCAATAGGTGAAAACAAATCAGTGTGCATCTTCACAAAAGTGAACACATTTGTACAAAAAGAAGACTCACAATAGATCTAAGCACTTTTAGGAAGTTCATCTGGAGTGAAGTTAACGCAACACTACAAATGTAACCTTTTCCAGCTGTGTCTACCACAGAAAAGTTTCTTAAATCTTTCTCTCTGACGTTAATTCGACTGTAAAATAGGAAGCTGGTGTGGTGCCTTTTCAATCCAGATAATGATACAACTTTTAAAATAATCTTCCTTTCACTTCCAGGAATAATTATTGTTCAAAGCGAGGTTATATGGACTGTAAGTCATATCTGAGCCAAGACAATGATAAAATAAGAGCGCTAGTACACTGGCAATCTGCAAAAAAATGTCCCTGCAATCAAACAAACGTGTTTTATTGAAGACAGCTGAGGTAATGCAGTAATTTGTAAGGGATTTTCCCTGTTGGTACTTTGCAAAATAATAAATGGTTTAGTTGTACAGGCCACTGTTCAATAACAATAAAAGTCTTGAATCTTTAAGAACACTACTTGATACTGAGGGCCACCGTTTAAATCATTCATGCAAACGCCAACCAAGCATGCAGTAGGCCAAATGTGTTGTTTCCTTGGGAACACTTAAAGGGGAACTGCACTTCTTTTGTAAGTTTGCCTATCGTTCGCAATTATTATGGAAAGTATGACCATGGATGTTATTTTTTTTAATGCATTCTAAATATTAAATACATGCGATCAAAAGTCTGCTTACAATGGAGCCTATAGGAGCCGCGCAATTCCGCCTACGTAGCCTTTAAAAAAACATCCAAACATTTCAATTGAGGTTTTATATAGATGATGTAAGTATGTATGTAATGTAGTAAAGGGCACATTTATAACAACATTCAATATTTACGTATTGTTATCATTTTAAGCATACGTGGCGCTTTAATTTAAAAAACGCATCACATTTGCTTTTTTTTTCTTCATCACTGATTTCTATTCACTGCAGACGTTATGAGAGCCAACACACATAATAAAACATCACTTACTGTACATTGTCTGCTGTCATTAGGATGCAGACTGCTGGGATGTTAATATCTTCCCATTTAGAAGAAGAATATCTCATTACAAAGAAACAGTGCGGGGAGACCAAGTGTCTTTTTGTGTCGTTCTGCCCATTTTCGGGTCCTAAATGGCTGTCAAAGTGTACCAACTAGTCGGAACACCTACTTAGACTTTTTCCGTCCAGGTGAGATGCATGATTTACGATCTACAAAAAACTTACAGGGAGCAAGGAAGCGAGTAAGCAAAGAATGAGATCAACGCAATCACGTGATGACTTTTAATGTTACTTGTTAAGCATGTTAACATAAGCAATACCGTACCGTACCATGGAATGTTGGGCTGAAAAGGAAAGGGAGAGATGGCAGGAATATAATTGGACCAACACAGACGAAGGCTACTGTTTCAAAAAGATAGATAGATAGATAGATAGATAGATAGATAGATAGATAGATAGATAGATAGATAGATAGATAGATAGATAGATAGATAGATAGATAGTATTTTATTGATTCCTTCAGGAGAGTTCCTTCGAAAAAATTAAAATTCCAGCAGCAGTGTACAAAGTTGAGATCAATTTAAATAAAAGTGAAAAGTAAATAATGCATTGTAACAGTTATTAAAACGTGTATCAATACTTATTTGGTTTGCAATTGAGTCATGATTCTAAATTGCATTAATTCAAGTGTCTCAATGTTGCATGTTGTTTTGTGTGACCCCAGGATGCAGAGATGGGAAGCGACATACAGCTAAAAAGGAGGTTTAATTAGCAAAAAGACCAAAAGTCACGCCAAGAACATAAGACAAACAAACCAGTGCCAAAAGGAATGTGACTGAACTTTTCTGATTAGTTATCAGAGCCAGGTGAGTACCTTCATCAGTAATCAAGAGCAGGTGTGGAGAAAAGTTGAAAAATTGGTTCTAATGAACAATCAATTAACCAATGATATGTTACTTTATTTAATGTTTACCGGGATGGTAGAATGTTCTGCAACTTTGTTTCCATAACAGTGATGTTGTTTCGGTACAGGAGAGAAGAAGACGACACAGAATGCAAGACTGATTGATTAATTGATTGATTGATTGATTGATTGATTTATTGATTATTTTATTAGTAAATTGCACAGTTCAGTACATATTCCGTACAATTGACCACTAAATGGTAACACCCGAATAAGTTTTTCAACTTGTTTAAGTCGGGGTCCACGTTAATCCATTCATGGTACAAATATATATACTATCAGCATAATACAGTCATCACACAAGTTAATCATCATAGTATATACATTGAATTATTTACATTATTTACAATCCGGGGGTGGGATGAGGTGGTTTGGTTGATATCAGTACTTCAGTCATCAACAATTGCATCAACAGAGAAATGGACATTGAAACAGTGTAGGTCTTACTTAGTAGGATATGTACAGCCAGCAGAGAACATAGTGAGTTCCGAAAGCATAAGAACAAGTATATACATTAGAAGTACATTTGATTATTTACACTTGGTTATTTACAATCCAGAGAGATGGGATGTGAATGGGGGAGGGTATTAGTAAAGGGTTGATGTTGCCTGGAGGTGTTGTTTTAGAGCGGTTTGGAAGGAATATAGAGATGCACTTACTTTTATACCTGTTGGGAGTGCATTCCACATTAATGTGGCATAGAAATAGAATGAGTTAAGACCTTTGTTAGATCGGAATCTGGGTTTAACGTGGTTTGTGGAGCTCCCCCTGGTGTTGTGGTTATGGCGGTCATTTACGTTAAGGAAGTAGTTTGACATGTACTTCAGTATCAGGGAAGTGCAGCGGATTTTATAGACTAGGCTCAGTGCAAGTTGTTTTACGTAGTTTTAGCTCTATTTATTCATATTTACAAAAGTATGGAGTGTGAAACTAATCTAAATGTGTGCAGTGTGCAACTATGTGTAGTGATTAGCTTTTGAATGTTACAGGTAGTGTTGAGCGGAAGTCCAATGGGGCAAGGCAGGCTCGAAGGTCCGTAGGCAGGCGTGAGGTTGAGGGCAGGAGCGAAGCGTCAGAGTCCGTGTCCAGGCGGGAGGTCG
Organism: Nerophis ophidion; assembly: GCF_033978795.1. NCBI lineage: Eukaryota > Metazoa > Chordata > Actinopteri > Syngnathiformes > Syngnathidae > Nerophis > Nerophis ophidion. Next base: position 46,523,967 of record NC_084621.1, on the reverse strand, counting down.
AGATCCAAGAGGCAGCCAGAGAACCAGATGGAACACGAGGGAGACGAGACACATAGGTTGTGACGCGGGAACGGAGGAATGCTGCTGGATGACAAGGGACACGAAACAAATGAACACGAAGCGGGAGAAACACAGAGAGAGTGAGTGTGCATAGAGATAGATATTTTCGGCTTGCTGTACTGGAACAGGTCGCTACGTTCTTCCCTGGAACTCAGGTTTGCACTGGCTTAAGAAGCCCAGGGAGCTCATCAGCGACAGGTATGCAGATTGCTGATTAAATACAGTCGCTTGTTGCAGCCGGAGGTGCAGATGACTGCGCACTGGAGTGCGCCCGGGCCGTCACAGTTGTACGGATGGCTGTGACAACTGTTGTTGGCTTATTTTTTTATTTACTATGTTACTATACATTTGTTCGTTAATATACTGCTTTAGGAAAGAACCTGGCATAAAACCTTTGTGGGTTTCTTTTCTCACCGGCACTTATTTCTCAATACATATTTCTCATTACTCATTTCTTGTCTCTACGTATTTGAACAATGTTACCTTTGGTACTGTTTATATTGTGTGAATAAATAAATAAAACTGCTACTCCTAGGAAAGGATGTAATGTCGTTTTTTTTCAGACCGCAAAACTTATGAGGACACAATGTACCATCCATCCATCCATTTTTTACTGCTTATTCCCTTTGGGGTCGCTGGAGGCCCTGGTGCCTATTTCAGCTACACCCTGGACAAGACGCCACCTCATCACAGGGCCAACACAGATAGACAGACAACATTCACACTCACATTCACACACTAGGGCCAATTTAGTGTTGCCAATCAACCTATCCCCAGGTGCATGTCTTTGGAGGTGGGAGGAAGCCGGAGTACCCGGAGGGAACCCACGCATTCACGGGGAGAACATGCAAACTCCACACAGAAAAATCCAGAGCCCGGGATTGAACCCAGGACTACTCAAGACCTTGGTATTGTGAGGCAGACACACAAACCACTCTATCACCGTGCGGCCCCCACAATATACCATACAAGTAAAATAAATAATTAATTGATTGAATGATTATTATGTCTGTGATTCATATGAAATAAAAATGCACAAAGTTTCCTCCCATCCAAATCACAACTGAACAAAACAAACTGCACTGCTATGAAAGGAATAACAAGTCATTCCCGCAGTGAAAATTTCCCTCCTAATTGGAGCTTACGTGTGAAGCCTCATATAGTTATTAAAGGTGGAGCTCCTGCCAAGCATTACAGCAGCAATAACATCACTGATTATTCAGCCCTGACACATAAATGCTTTCACCACTCATTGCTTAGCTTTACCAGCACAACTACTGGCTGGCCCACACACCGTAGTGCTAAGGCGTCTTGTTGTCCTGGCTGCCTCACACCGCTTTCCCAGCACTGAACCCCTTTGTGTGTGTGTGTGTGTGTGTGTGTGTGTGTGCGTGCGTGTGTGTGTGTGTGTGTGTGTGTGTGTGTGTGTGTGTGTGTGTGTGTGTGCGTGCGTGCGTGCGTGTGTATCTGTGAGTCCACTCAGGATCACTGCTTGTGTTTACGACCGCCATTGAGTGTGGAACTAAATGGTTTCCGACTTTTGCTAAACTGTTTGCAGAAGGCACCACCGGAGTGTTGCTGATTGGAGCCTCAAAGCTGCCCTTTGGTCCAATATGTAATTTCCAAAATGATGTTTGACATGATGTTTTAATATACTAAATCTTTTGGGGAAACATTTTTTTTTTTTCATGGGTTGGAAATCCGAGTAGAATACACAAATCAACTAATAAACCGAAGTTCTTACCGTAACTTGATGACCAATACAAAGAGGAATTTTTTTGCATACACTTGTGATTTCCCCAGCATCGTTCATATAGTTTGTGGTTAGGAGAGATGACAGAAAAGATTGTAAAACAATAGGATTACGTAGATTTTAACATTAGGCATGCATGCGCTAACCTCAACTTGTCCATGCATGAATTTATTGTTGGGATTCTAATAAATTGTCCCTCCACCATGCTGTGACATTTAAATTAGAAATGTATTTATATATTTGCAGTGAAAGTCTGCAGCATTTTCCTTGTAAGTGTGATGCAAAATAGCACATTGGCCAAGTTCACTACCCTCAGGAATCTTCTTGGAGGGTTTTTTGTATCGTTGTTTTCTTCAAACATTTGTTTTACATTATTTTGAAACTTAACCATGTGGCACTCTAGTTTTTGTACTACAGTACAGCGGAACCGCTTAAATATCAAACAACACAACATTTTTTACTTGTCGGCATTTGACCAAGACTATGGAAGTCCATAACTTTTGATAGGCAGGAAATAGTTAACGCCTGTTCCCCCTTGCAAGTTGACTAATTAGTTAATATTTGCAACCTGCGCTTGTTGCAAGTTGATTGATTAGCAAATGTTAGTTGCCTGTTCTAGAAGTTCACAAGTTGACGAATTAGCACAGGGGTGCCCACACTTCTTCTGCAGGCGAGCTACTTTTCAATTGACCAACTCGAGGGGATCTACCTCATTAATATATATCATTTATATTTATTTATTTATGAAAGAGACATTTTTGTAAACAAGTTAAATGTGTTTAATGATAATACAAGCATGTGTAACGCATATATATGTCTTTCTTTCACGAAGACAAGAATATAAGTTGGTGTATTACCTGATTCTGATGACTTGCATTGATTGGAATCAGACAGTAATGATGATAACGCCCACATTTTCAAATGGAGGAGAAAAAAAGTTGTCCTTTCTGTACAATACCACATGAAAGTGGTTGTTTTTTGGCATCTAATTCATCCAGCTTCCATACACTTTACAAGAAAAACATTGGCGGCAAATTCCGGAGCTTGCTTGATTGACATTCACGGCACCCGAGGGTCTTGTGAGATGACGCTGGCTGCTGCCAGTTCATTATTATGAAAAAATGACGGAGAGGAAGGCGAGAAACACTTTTTATTTCAACAGACTTTTGCGCCGTCCCTTCCGTCAAAACTCTAAACACCGACTGCACATTTCCTATCTTCACAATAAAAGCCCTGCTTTATGCTGCCTGCGCTAACAAAATAAGAGTCTCGGAAAGCTGGCGTGCACAAGTGATGTGCACGCCAGCTTTCTGAAGGATCGCTTCTGCACGCCAGTTTTCCGAGACTCTGTATTTAGTTAGCGCAGGCAGCATGAAGCAGGGCTTTTATTGTGAAGATAGGAAATGTGCAGTCGGCTTTTAGAGTTTTGACGGAAGGTACGGCGCGAGAGTCTGTTGAAATAAAAAGTGTTTCTCGCCTTCCTCTCGGTCATATTTTAATAATAATGATCTTGCAGCAGCCAGCGTCATCTCACAAGACCCTCCGGTACCGTGAATGTCATTTAAGTGACGTTTTGGTGAAGATTGATGATCACTAATTTTTAGGTCTATTTTTTTTAAAAGCCTGGCTCGAGATCGACTGACACACCCCCCGCGGTCGACTGGTAGCTCGCGATCGACGTAATGGGCACCCCTGAATTAGCACATGTGAGTTGAAGTATTTAACGGCCATTCCACGATGTGAGTAAGAAAAGTAAGGTAGTACGAAAAACTAAGATGTGGAGACGAAGGAGGATGAAACACCGCTAAAACGAGCTGCTTGTGCTAGTTTTAGCTCTGAGCCTTTCTTGGTGCTGTTTGTTATCAAAGTATTGGACATTTTAGTTTATTTTTTTCTTTTAGGGTTGGCTTCTTCTTAATTCTTCTTAATCACGAAGCAAGTGTTGAAGTTGTTTTGCACAGTTTTAACCAGTAGATAGTTCTCATTTTTAACTGATTGGCTGACGAGCTTAGTCGATCTTCACATCTGTCCCAGTTCTTACATGACTAAAGCTTGAACTCACGTGAACGATTCCTTCAACAGAGATGCACAATTACATTGCTGCATTCCTTCTTACACACATGCAGGGGTTGCATGAGTTCCAGGAGGGTGCAGGTCTTGTAGCGATGTTGTTACGCTTGCGTGGCATTGTGATGCCGGGGGTCGTCTTTTCAAGATGCAGAGGGATGTCAGGAAGCGGCTTGCAGGTGAGAATAAAATATTTATCCTAGTTGCAGAACAAGATATGCTACGTGGTGCCCACAGCACGGAAAACAAAAGGGTAGCCAAAAGACGGTAGTATCAAAATGCAGACTATGAGCGTAACCAAGAGCGTAACTTGGTGCACGGGAGCAAACAAGACCAACAGGCCGAGTGAGGCCAGTGCGTCATAGACAAATGTCTTTGTCTATGTGCTCTGATTACTTTTTTGCACACTCTTGGCATTCTCTCGATGAGCTTCAAGATGTAGCCACCTGAAATGCTTTTCACTTCACAGGTGTGCTTGAAGCTCATCGAGAGAATACCAAGAGTGTGCATATATATACACATATATATATATATATATATATATATATATATATATATATATATATATATATATATATATATATATAAAGCAGTTCAGCAGGTAGTGTCGTACAGTTTTGCATGTAAACATGTGTATTTCGTTTGTGTTTATATGTTTCATAAACATGTTTACATTTTATTCTTTTTTATGTATTTATTTCTGTATGGATACTGCTGGAAAATTTTTGTTTGTATGGACTTAATCTGTAGCGTGCGTAGTTTGTATTGTGCCAGAAAGTTTTTTAGGTGAGGGAAAATACAAAATAGAGAAGGTTATTGGCGAGGCACTTTTATTTATAGAGCACAATTCGGACACCAGGCTATTCAATGTGCTTTACAGAAAATTAAAGAAGGGAAAAAAATCTGAAAATACAATCATCAGTCAAAACAGTCATAATTAGTTCAAAATCAATCAAATACTGTACAAAAAGTACTTTCAGTTGTCATATGCACAATTAAATAAAAATGATTTCTGGCTGGATTTAAACTTTGCCAAAGTTGAGCCCGTCTCACATCTTCAAGAAGACTATTCCAGATTTTAGGAACATGAAACTGAAACCCAGTTTCACCATAATTCGTCCTGACTCTGGGCACCAGCAGGAGACCACTCCCTGAGGTTCTCACAGTTGAGATGGTTCATATGGCTCCAACCAGTGTTTGTAATAACGGCTTTATTATAACAATAATCTATAAGGACCATTTTAGAATGAGGCTGTAACATAACGAAATGTGGAAAAAGTGAAGCGCTGTGACTATTTTCCGAATGCACTGTAAGCAAGCCTTCAGTGGAGCTTCTTAACGAAATTGGAATTAATTATGAATATAGTGAGTTATAACGGTACAGTTATTTAACAATGAGTTCTAAGTATATGCTTTTACTGCTTAATTCTGTGCCATCTCATGTGTGCTGGTGAGACAATATAATTCCCTGAATCTTTCAATCAATTATTTTTTTTTTTTTAACTTTTCTTTATTTTTTATTTTTTCTAGTCCTTCACTCTAAATTTCCTCATCCACAAATCTTTCATCCTCGCTCAAATTAATGGGCAAATCGTCGCTTTCTCGGTCCGAATAGTTTTGACTGCTGCTGGCTATGATTGTAAACAATGTGAGGATGTGAGGAGCCCTACAACCCGTGACGTCACACGCACATCTTCTGCTACTTCCGGTAAAGGCAAGACTTTTTTATTAGCGACCAAAATTTGCGAACTTTATCGTCAATGTTCTCTACTAAATCCTTTCAGCAAAATAATGGCAATATCGCCAAATGATCAAGTATGACACATAGAACGGACCTGCTATCCCTGTTTAAATAAGAACATCTTATTTCAGTTGGCTTTTAAGTCAAAAAGTCTCACCAAGTGTAAAGACGAATAGGGAATATACAAATATTCCATCAATCCGACGCCCCTCAGCCGCAAATACACGCTCACATATCTGCCTCTCAGTGCAGGTGCCATTAATGAGGACGTTTAGTCAGTGCGAGGAGGAAAGCGCAACATGACAGATGATTAATGACAAATTCATGCCAATAAAGTTTCATGTTGTTGAAAGTGTTAGCTCCAAATGTGCTAGTGTGCATGGTGTATTGCATCCTGTCCATGCACACAAGTCAACTTAGGTCAAGGAAAAACTCACCAAGTCAAACATTTCTAAGAGAACCAAGACTCATGGGACAGCTATCTAAAACCAGGATAACAATGTGTTTAACAATAGATAAATCACAAGAATACAATATTGTGTTCCCTCTCTCTCCTTGTGTGGTTGCGATGGTGATTTCCTGAGGCGAGCTGTTTGACCACAGCAGAAAAACCCTCAGCACATCGCTGTTGCGCTCCAAAACTGAAGACCTCACTGTAAGGAACAGCTGCAGTTGATACACGAGGCGAAAGTCAACTCCATTCTCCTCATGACAAACCTGCGTTAAACAAACACAGCATAGTGTTTCGATGGCCCAGAATCACACAATCACCAACTGATTCCATTTCCCTTACTCGCCAGATTTAAGATCCATTCATCACATCCTGGCCTCCTCTCATGTACTTGTCTGTGGACTTTTCCTCCTTCTTGCGCCTATCAATTTCTCCCTTCAGAAGGATTCAACTGTTTCCTCTGTGCCAGTTCCAGTCAGTCGGTCTCAGCCAAATTTAGCTTTCAACGCCCTTTTACTGGCAGCGCACCCATCACTGGATTAGGCTCACTCACACTTCTTCTGGCATAGCAAGCATGCGGGTCTGCCTGCTTGTGTGATTCTGTACAGCCTATTGCAAGCCACAGGTCATCTTTTCCACAAATTAACATAGTGTCTCATTAGAAAGACATTCCATTTGATTGGTTGCAAATGAAAAAAACTAGGTTAATTGGAAGTAATATGGGCATAAGAGTGAGCAGCAATGGAGGCCGCTAAGGCCGTTAGACAGCCAAGAAGCTGTTATCAAACACCTGACGGTTCATTTTCGATTAAAAAATAAGCCAAATTACTACTACTGACTTGCTTTTGTATACTCCAACTCATATTTTACAACATCTAACTCAAACGTTGCTTAAACTCTCAAGGGTTTAAGTTGCAGAGTGAAATATGAGCAAATGGGATTATGGGATCCAGAATTTCTAGCAAAATACATTAAAGGAGAGCTATAATGATTTTTAATTTTTTTTTGTCCTGTCCAGGTACTCAGACAATTTATATTGTTGATGTAGATGCTCATATCAGCTGTACAAATTTTACTTTACAAAAAAAAGTGTGGATACTTCTCTTGTTGCCTTATTTGTATTTTACTTTATTAAACACAACAATAAAAATAACAACAACAACAACAATCAAACAACATCAGCAAATACGATATGTACAAATATGATGGTGAAAGTGACAGCAAATAAGCAGTTAGTGAAATAAATAATAATACAGAAATCACAATGAACATTATTTCACAACAAATGGAGCAATATAAATACCAATACAAATAAAACTATATGCACCACAGCACCTGTGATGATTTTAATCTACATTTAAAACACTTCCATCTAAATAATACGTATTAGATATGATTTGGTGTACATTTTTGCGTAAATGTTGCTCCAAAGTCCCTTTTATATTGCGTTTTTTGAGTCTGTCTGCAAGATGTTCGATTCCGGAGGCGTTCCCAAATGAAACAAAACCCTGTTCTCTCCAAAAGTATAGTATGGAGTAAAGGAATGTAAATATTTGGGTACTATTTTGGACCCTAAGCTAAAATTTGATGGCCATATTATAAAAATGACTAAGACCATAAAAATAAAAATAAACTTGTGGAGGGACGGAGCCGGCGAGCCGACAGCAAGATAGGACAGACAGCGGTCCTACCCGAGATGGCGGCCAGGCGGCGGAGCATGCAGCGGAAATGAGAGGCGGGGCACACTTGGAACGACGCTGCAGCAATCCGAGTCAGGTGCGTAAACGACACATCTGCTCTAAATTCCTGTATATTCTGCTGCAGCATAAAAGGGGAGAAGGAAGAGCAATCGTGGCAGAAGTAGGAGAGGAAACATCGGACAACAAAGACAACGAAGACCACGAAGACGACGAGAGCAACCCAGAGAGAGGATCTCCCGCGGAAGACGCAGCCACCGGCCACCAAAAGGGGCACCGAAACGAGCAGAAAGAGAGGTAGCGCTAGAAATTGGTGTGACCAACTGGGACACAACAAGTATGTTTATTGAAATAATAAACGAAAGTCAAACCTGCTACCATGCGACATGTATCGATGGTCACTGCAACCCACACGATGACCTGTCACAAAGCTGTTTCAGGCTTTTTAGGCCTTGTTTATCAGTTCTGGCTGCACAAGTTTACATGCATGCAATGCTTATTGTGCCATGGTCTGGGGACAGGCCACGAAATGTGTAGTGAAGCCTCTGTTGTCGTTATATAAACAATCACAAAATACATTTGATCAAAAACCAATGAAGCATCATCACTGCCTTCCATACATCCATCCAATTTCTACCGCTTATTCCCTTCGGGGTCGCGGGGGGCATTGGAGCCTATCTCAGCTACAATCAGGTGGAAGGCCTCGTACACCCTGGACAAGTCGCCACCTCATCGCAGGGCTCGGGATCTGTCTGTGTGGAGTTTGCATGTCCTCCCCGTGACTGCGTGGGTTCCCTCCGGGTACTCCGGCTTCCTCCCACCTCCAAAGACATGCACCTGGGGATAGGTTGATTGGCAACACTAAATTGGCCCTAGTGTGTGAATGTGAGTGTGAATGTTGTCTGTCTATCTGTGTTGGCCCTATTAGTCAAAAGTATAACACGATGAGTTTTGATCATTTTATACATTTCTCATTTTTAAAAGCTATTTTTAAGTGTCTTTATGGATTAGCCCCTGATGTGATGTGTGAAGAAACACAACGACACAGTAGTGAAGGTGTGCAGACAGGAGCTGCAGTCGGTGGGAGCTGTTGAGTGAAAAGGTGTTTGACGACTCCGGGTCAGTCTGCGTTGTGAGTGAAGGCCTCACATCTGTGAAACTCTTTGCCACTGGAGTTAAAGTCACAGTCGGACATTCAACTTTTCTCCACAAATCTGAAAAAGTGGTTAAAGGAAAATCAGAAGTGTGAGCACTATAAATGGATGTAGTATGGACAAATGGGGCCAACTATTTTCAATGCGTTTTCATTTTTGTACTTGTCTTAATCCTTTTGTATGTGTTTTACACTTTTCTCAACTTTTTTTTTAGAGCCTCACCAGGGACAAATGTTGCAAATTAGCTTGTGGCTAAAAGTCTTTTGTACTTTGACATCGGTTACCTCTGGGTAGCAATGTTTAATTGTACTGTCCCTGTTAAATAAATAAATAAATAAATAAATAAAAATGCATCTTTTGTATCTTGAAATCGAACGCCGCTTGCAGCTATTGTTTTCCGAGACACTGTTGAAAATAAACTTCATAAATATTAAATAGATTCAGACGGTCACATTCATCATAGATACCATTTGAAGTTTTGCATTTCGCCTGCTAACTGGCGGACTGTGGTCCGAGTCAGGACCCTGACTGGTCAAGAAATAATTAAAGTATTCTAATTTTTGACAGGGAGCTATTAATTTAGCCTGCACATCCATTTCAGACTTTACAGTACTGGTTATGATCGCGTCAGGAAATCCACTGGCCAATTGCATGCGAGTTAAGCCCTCCCACATGATAGTTCTCAACATATCAAATATCAATCAATCAATCAATCAATCAATCAATCAATCAATGTTTATTTATATAGCCCTAAATCACAAATGTCTCAAAGGACTGTACAAACCACTACGACTACGACATCCTCGGAAGAACCCACATAAGGGCAAGGAAAACACACACCCAGTGGGACGCCAGTGACAATGATGACTATGAGAAACCTTGGAGAGGACCTAAAATGTGGGCAACCCCAACCCCCCCACCGCCCCCCCTCTAGGGGACCGAAAGCAATGGATGTCGAGCGGGTCTAACACTATACTGTGAAAGTTCAATCTATAGTGGCTCCAACACAGCCCCGAAAGTTCAGTTCAAAGCGGATCCAAGACAGCAGCGAGAGTCCCGTCCAAAGGAAACCATCCCAAGTGGAGGCCGATCAGCAGCGTAGAGATGTCCCCAACCAATACACAGGCGAGCGGTCCATCCTGGGTCCCGACGAGCGGTCCATCCTGGGTCTCGACTCTGGACAGCCAGTATTTCATCCATGGTCATCATACCGGACCCCCTCCACAAGGGAGGGGGGGACAGAGGAGAAAGAGAAAAGAAGCGGCAGATCAACTGGTCTAAAAAGGAGGTCTATTTAAAGGCTAGAGTATACAAATGAGTTGTGCATTTTGTTTATTTATCCCTCCATCCATCTGAAACTCAGGCTTACGTTGCTCCAGTGTGTCTGAGTAGGATTGTTATTATGCATTTTTAAAAAGCATAATGAAGGTCAAATGTAATTATTTATTTTAGACCAAGCCGTTATTTAGAATGTAAATTGTCTCTATTTTTTATTTGACAATTACGTGTCAACCCCCACCCACTGTCTTGTGCTTTAGCACCCATTTTACCCACAGTCTGCATGTGCTACACACACGCCCACCCACACACACACACACCCGCCAACACACACTTGCATGCAGACAGACAGGACGTTCCTTGGAGCGAGCTAAGTGCCCAGAGCGGGAAAGCCCAGTGGCCAGCATTCCAGTGGCATCATAGCGGGAGAGCAGGAAGCATGCTGCTGCTTTGCAGGCTGCTGGCCTCTCCGTCATCTTTTCCAAGGTAACCGAAGACTGCAGGAGATTAGCCCAGAAAACACTTGCCAAGATAATATTTGGAAAAAAAGACAATAAAGATAATCATATCTATGACTCATGTGGCGAGTATGTTGCTTTTTTAAATGAAGATAGAGGTTTGTGGTAGAATTATTTTTGAAATATGTTCAGGCTCTACAAGAGTACCCACTATGCTTTTCCATTGGCAAAACTAGGTACTATGAAGTACTATTTCTAGTTTTTTGTCAGTCTGGGTTCCATGATGGGTGTCGCTGCTGACCACTCATTGGTCAAGCAAATTAGTCACTTTCGTGCCATTTACTATTGGAGAATATATGGTTGTAAATAACAAAACAAACACAAAAGTACACATCCTAATGTTAGCTGTCTTAGCTCTGGATGCTGCGGTTGTATACTTCTCAGTCTTCACTTTTCTGCTGCAATGATCCTGTGATTATCGCGGGAGTGACTTTTTAGACTCCACGGTGGTATTCAAATTTCCGTGAAGTAGGAATACTATTTATTTTATGATTTAAATGAATATTATTTGCATTTTAGTTCCTTATAAACCCTCCACATCAGACCTGGACATTCTGCGGCCTGCGGGCCACATTCAGCCCTCTGTGAGTCCCTGTCCGGCCCGCATGAGGCCAATCATAAATTACAAAATACATTTTAAAAAGTATCTATGTCGAGTGTGCAATACAACGGTGCTGCTTTTGTTTTGAAAAGCGTTATTTGTAATACTTCCGTTTGGACGTATGCTCGTGCGTGATTGTGTGTGAATGTGAACAGCGGCAATCACAAATTAGAAAATACATTTTTTTTTTAAATCTATGTCGTGTGTGCAATACAACTGTGCTGCTTTTATTTTGAAAAGTGTTATTTATGGGCGCATGTTTGCATGTAACCTGTGAGTGAAGATGCATAGCGACAGGTGATGCCTGGTTACCCCCGAGTAGGGATGATGTTTGATAAGAAATTATCGAGTTCGAGCCTATTATCGAATCCTCTTATCGAACCGATTCCTTATCGATTCTCTTATCGAGTCCAGATAGGCTGTTGTACATGGAAAAAAAACAATATTTGGTTTAACAAAAGCTCACTTTTATTATATATATATATATATATATATATATATATATATATATATATATATATATATATATATCTAATAAATATTGACTGTTACCCCCCTAAAAAAATTAAATAAAATAAATAAATATTGTCTGTTGTTACCCAAAGTATATTAAGTGGGATTTTTCAGAAAAACAAATATATACAGTAACACAAAAACAACCTGTCTCTGTGATCATTATAGGTGTATAAATAATAATATAGTGCTAAATAAAATCAGTCCCTTTGGCACAAAACTGAAAATAATCCAGCTCTCCAAAAAGTGCACTTCTGCTACTATTTGACATAACTGTTTGTTATGATGCTTTGACATTTTTGCACTTTATTTCTTTATTGAAAGAAAATTCTATGAAGAGAAAAGTTGTTTGCAAATGTGGTTACAATGCTAAAATATGAAAAATTAAAGCTAAAAAAAGAAATACACTTTATTGAGTTAACATGATTTCTTTATGAGCTAGGGAATATAACGACTACACTACCCAGCATGCAACGGGAGTGACGAGCATGCACGGTAATCCCGAAGTGTTGTTGCATGTCGTCACCCGGCAGTAAACGTCAAGAACACAGCCAACACGCCTCGTCTGCATTATTTATAATTAGACTGACAACACATATACAGTGTGATTTTGCTTTGTTTACCAGGAAAGAAAAACAAAAGTTAAAAAAGGGGGATATGTTGTATATATATGTATGTGCTGCGGTTGCTTTAAGAACGTTGCGACAGCTGCCGTAAAGGAGGTGCGTTGCTAGCCTGGTTGCTATGTTTCCGGTTGGTCGTAAAAGTGTTGGTCATGTGTTTGCAGCCTGCTCAAAACTCTCAGTAAAGTTATTCATTGAATTATGTCTATTGTTTGGAACTTTATTACACCTTAGAGCGCTTTTTCCCGTCCGTTTTTTTCCTGCTTTCGCTATCTGTGCCTAATGACTGAGCTACGTGACGTCGTTTCTTGTGTTGTCTCACGGAGCATTTCTGATCGGGACGGATTCGAATAAAGAACCAACTCTTTTTCTTTACTATAGTGGTCTCGATAACGGGTACCGGTTATCAAAAAGGGGTTCGAGTCCGAGGACTCGGTTCTTTTCTTATCGAACAACCGGGAAAACCGGTTTCGAGTATCATCCCTACCCCCGAGACGCTAAAAAGAGAAAAGTTGATGACGAATGCTGTGTTTTCAACAAGACATGGACTGCCAAGTATTTCTTTACAGAAATAAAAGGTAAAGCGGTGTGCTTAATTTGTGGTACACAGGTTGCTGTGTTTGAATAACTAATTTTAATCGCCACTACACGACGAAGCACAAGGAAAAATAGCAGAATCCGTCTGATGAAGAGCGCGCAAGGGAGGCTGGTGCGTTGATGGTAAAACTGCAAACCCAACAAGGACTTTTTGCCAAATTTCACACCCAAAGAGATGCAGCCGTCAGGACAAGTTTAGTCATTTCTCACAAAATCGCCAGAAAAATTAAGGTGTTTTCTGACGGAGAGTTTATTGAGGAGTGCTTATTGGACTATGTTGTGCTGATATACCCAGAGAAGAGGGGTGCATTTGAGAACGTGTCACCCTCCCGATGCACTGTAACGAGGCGGGTTGAAGCCATCACTGGAAACTTGGAGCTTCAGCTGAAGAACAGAACGGGCCACTTTGACTGCTTTTCGCTGGCTTTGGACAAGAGCTGCGTGACACTGTCCAGCTGCTCATCTTCTTACGTGGGATAACTGCAGACTTTCAAATCACAGAGGAGCTGGCAGCCATGCAGTCAATTAGAGGGACAATCACGGGTAATAACTTGTTCACAGAGGTAAATGCGTGTTTGGACATGTTAGGACTGACATGGGACAAGCTGGCCGGTGTGACAACAGATTGTAGTCAAAATTTGAAGGGGAAAAATGTTGGACTTTTAAAGAAGATGCAGGATAAAGTGACAGAAATTGACTTTTTTGCATTGTATTATACATCAGGAAGTGTTGTGTAAGACAGTATTAAAAATAAAACCATCAAAAGCAATCTGCTTTTGTAAAAAGTTAAGTTAGGTTAAATTAAATTATTATTACTGTTATTATTATTATTATTTATCTTATGGTATATTAAAAATAATTTGAGCAATATTTAATTGAAATATTGTCGGTGTGGCCCTCCAGCAGTGCTCGGGTTGCTCATGCGGCCCCCGGTAAAAATTATTGCCTACCCCTGCTCCACATGTTGTTATTAACTGTTACGTTTTGAACGCATGCCTGCGATGGTTGTGTTCTCTCGAATGCCGAAGGACAAGTAGGAGCTGCGTGCAGGTGTTTTAATTCTTTGAGGCAGGACGCTAATGTAGCGTGGAGCCGAAAACCAAAATAGTTGCTAAAGGTGAAAAGCCGGAAAATCTATAACAAAGAAAAGCCTGGTGTGAAGTGAAGTGAATTATATTTATATGGCGCTTTTCTCAAGTGACTCAAAGCGCTTTACATAGTGACACCCAATATCTAAGTTACATTTAAACCAGTGTGGGTGGCACTGGGAGCAGGTGGGTAAAGTGTCTTGCCCAAGAACACAACGGCAGTGACTAGGATGGCACAAGCGGGAATCGAACCTGCAACCCTCAAGTTGCTGACACGGCCACTCTACCAACCGAGCTATGCCGCCCCAACAAGACTAAACGTAAATGTCGCGCAGAGCGAGCATTGACCCAGCGACTTGTGCTGGGTGACTGAAAACTACAAAGGGGAGTGATTAACCAAAACAGCTGGTGGGAACACTAATTACTAAACAAGGACAGGTGTGGATAATTAGCACCCATGGAAACCAACAGAAAATGAAAGGAAAAAGGGTAGAGCACGGAAACAGACTAACATCGGAAAAAAATCCCCAAAACATAAATCAAGCCATGACCCGGGCAACACATCATGACAATTATCCTTTTACACACACTCATAAACGCTCAGTGCCTGATTTACTAAAGGTTTGTGTGTACTAAAACATGTGCAAACTTGATAGCACACGCAAAGGTGATCTACTAAACGTGTTTAAAGTGGATTAGTTTGATAAGTGAGCAATCTATTTTGCGTCTCCATCTTCATTAATATGCAGAATATATGGCCACAGTACTGGGAGGAGAAGATGCAAATATGTCATGCAGCATACGCAATGTGATTTGTCAACACTCATTGTTAGAATAATTATGTATATACTATCCCATTATGCTTAAAGTCTGTTGCTTTAGTTATTAGCTATTGTGGTCAAGTTTTTCTAGTTTATGCAAGGACAAAACTTCTTGTCTGATGGGTAGCCTCAGCCACGGATGTTATCTTTGTTTTAGCCCGCTAACAGCCAAGGACTTCAAGGACATCAACAAAGATAAGATGTCAGCACACAGACGAAGCAGAGACTTCAAGGACCTCAACGAAGATAAGATGACAACACGCAGACGAAGCGGGGTCAAGGCGATATCACAAGGCCCTCGGCCCATTCCATCACGTACTGTGCGTCCTGGGCCTGCTTTGCATAATATATGTGACCACTCCATTTAGAGGCGGCCACAGTGATGTTGACTATGGAACTCTGAATAAAAAGAGGGAAGCGTGAGCTGAACCTTAGAGCGTAGGGCAAGACTGTGACTAAGTGTGCAGCGCCATGCGTTCTCCTCATGAGCTAAATTGAACTCTGTCTCTGCATGATTCCTTGCTTCTTGTCTGTTTAATAGATGTCATCAGTGTTTGAACCTGACACTTATCACCTCGAGCACTATTTAGCGTTTTATCTAGCACATCTGAAAAGTATGTGCAAACTGACACACACATGGTGCTCACGCTGCAAAGACAGACACTAGCCAAAAAATTATCTGTCATATATATACAAACCCCGTTTCCATATGAGTTGGGAAATTGTGTTAGATGTAAATATAAACGGAATATAAACATTTGCAAATCCTTTTCGACCCATATTCAATTGAATGCACTACAAAGACAAGATATTTGATGTTCAAACTCATAAACTTTAGTTTTATTTGCAAATTATAATTAACTTAGAATTTCATGGCTGCAACACGTGCCAAAGTAGTTGGGAGAGGGCATGTTCACCACTTTGTTACATCACCTTTTCTTTTAACAACACTCAATAAACGTTTGGGAACTGAGGAAACGAATTGTTGAAGCTTTGAAAGTGGAATTCTTTACCATTCTTATTTTATGTAGAGCTTCAGTCGTTCAACAGTCCGGGGTCTCCGCTGTCGTATTTTACGCTTCATAATGCGCCACACATTTTTGATGGCCCGCCTGGACTGCAGGCGGGCCAGGAAAGTACCTGCACTCTTTTTTTACGAAGCCACACTGTTGTAACACTTGTCTTGCTGAAATAAGCACGGGCGTCCATGATAACGTTGCTTGGATGACAACATATGTTGCTCCAAAACCTGTATGGACCTTTCAGCATTAATGGTGCCTTCCCAGATGTGTAAGTTACCCATGCTTTGGGCACTAATACACCCCCATACCATCACAGATGCTGGCTTTTAAACTTTGCGCCTAAAACAATCCGAATGGTTATTTTCCTCTTTTTTCTGGAGGACACCACGTCTTCTGTTTAAAAATATAATTCAAAATGTGGACTCGTCAGACTACAGAACATCTTTCCACTTTGCATCAGTCCATCTTAGGTGAGCTCGGCCCCAGCCAAGCCGGCGGCGTTTCAGGATATTGTTGATAAAAGGGTTTGGCTTTGCATAGTACAGTTTTAACTTGCACTTACAGATGTAGCGACCAACTGTAGTTACTGACAGTGGTTATTAAGTGTTCCTAAGCCCATGTGGTGATATCCTTTACACACCGATGTCGGTTTTTGATGCAATACCGCCTGAGGGATCAAAAGTCCGTAATATCATCGCTTACGTGCAGTGATTTCTCCAGATTCTCTAAACGTTTTGATTATTTCACGGAACGTAGATGGTAAAAATCCCTAAATTCCTTGCAATAGCTCGTTGAGAAATGTTGTTCTAAAACTATTCGACAATTTGCTTACAAAGTGGTGACCCTCACCCCATCCTTGTTTGTGAATTACTTAGCATTGCATGTAAACTGCTTTTATACCCAATCATGGCACTCACCTGTTCCCAATTAGCCCGCACACATGTGGGATGTTCCATATAAGTGTTTGATTAGCATTCCTCAACTTTATCAGTATTTATTGCCACCTTTCCCAACTTCTTTGTCACGTGTTGCTGGCATCAAATTCTAAAGTTAATGATTATTTGCAAAAGAAAAATGTTGATCCGTTTGAACATCAAACATGTTGTATTTGTAGCATATTCAACTGAATATGGGTTAAAAATGATTTGCAAATCATTGTATTCCGTTTATATTTAAATCTAACAGAATGTCCCAACTCGTATGGAAATGGTGTTTGTACGTTTCAACAAATTTGCATGGTCTGTCATAAAATAAAAAATATTAAACATATTGTCTATTCATTAACATCCTTTTATAAATTTATAGCTGTATGCTGGCTGACCTCAAAGGGAACTGCACTTAAAAAAAAAAAAAAAAAAAAAGCCTTATCATTGCGAAAGACATGACTACAGATGGATTTTGGGTGATAGTTTATTAAGTAGCTTCTCATATTTCCCATGGTGTGCAGAGTCCCTGCCGTGGAGGTGCACTGTGACCTGCTTCGTGTCGCCTTGAAAATGCTTGTGAAAAAAACATTGCTTTAGTACGTAGACCTACGCCAAAGAGGATGTTTTTTATGTGGTTTCAGATACTGTTTTTATTGTAGGGCTTCAAGTAATTGTAAATGTTACCAGACAAACAGCGGAGAAAAAACACAGATCAGAGCTGCAGTACATGGAACTGAGCAAAAGAGGAGGCTTGATGTGTCTCAACCAATCAGCTGCCAGGACAGAGAACACAGTGCTCTGTGAATGGTCCACCATCAGCCAACAGTGTGCCTAGCAATGACCATGTTTACATTGGAACCATTACTGTACCAATTACCGGTACCTGGGAATCGATTCCAGTACTTTTTTGGTAC
Organism: Nerophis ophidion; assembly: GCF_033978795.1. Lineage (NCBI taxonomy): Eukaryota > Metazoa > Chordata > Actinopteri > Syngnathiformes > Syngnathidae > Nerophis > Nerophis ophidion. The sequence continues at coordinate 46,506,143 of NC_084621.1, read as the reverse complement.
TTTTGTGTGTGTTACTAATTGTTAACTTTTTGATGATAACATTCATTTCTATAATGTAACATTTAAAAATGTACCAAATTTGATACCATTGTTATATCTTGTTTTCTTAGATCATTTGAGTCTCATTTACAATATACAGTAGTTGCACTTTCAATACAATTGCCAGCAGTACTGTATAGGATGTCTATGGCATGTTACCTAACTAGGAGGTACATTTTCCCTTATGAGCAATGTCTTATGTTGCGCCCTCTAAGGTGTTTATACTGTAAGTACTGTGCTATTTGTTTGATTGTATCTCAGTTGTAGTTTTCATGATCAAATTTGGATGTTTTGAAATCGCCATGTAAGATCACTAATGCTGAGAGTAACCATGGCAAATTCAATGTAAATTAACATCGAGCTTGTGCATTTGTGGATCTTTAATTTACGTTTGAGCTTTTTCTAAAAAAAAAAAAAAAAAAATACTTGCTTTGTTGGTGTTGTAAATTGCTTAGCTGTTTGGCTGAGTCCGCTCTGAGTGCTGCTTGAGTGATTGTTTCCTTGAGCCTTTGTTAAGTTTGCAAACAGACGTGACGAATCTGCAACCATATGTGGCGCCACGTGTGACAAAGGTATTGAAATACAGTTTGGCACCATTTATTTTACGTGAATTGATACCCTGTAGTACCAACGGAATTCGGTTGGTGCCTATAAAAGTGCCAAATTCGGTACACATCTTGAAATGTGAACAATGTCCTGTAGGCAAGGGAAATTCCTAACTTCTACATCAAGTAAGATGGCTGCTGATATTGAATAGATGTTAGAATAATTCATATCTATGAGAATACGTAATTTAATTTTTAAAATCCACGCTACACTAAGGCCGTAGTTAGTCAATTGCGAGGGAGTACTGTATTCAATTTGAATTAAATGAGTCATCTTACTAAACAGCAGAATGCTAAAAAGTACTTTTTACGAGACTCTCGTTCTCCTCTACTGTTGTTTATTAGCGTGGTCATATTAGCATGCTTGTTTTCCCAGAGTAAATCATCTTTAAAGCGAAATCAGTACAAACGATATAAACTTTTTGCACTTTTTTGTATATCTCTTGTACATTTTTACATGGTTTTGATGTGGCCAAAGCGAGAGATTGGAAACAAAACCATTTGTTTGGATATTGCCATTCCAGTCGTTCTCATCAATAAAAAAAATCCTGCACTTTTTTGATAGAAAGATTTGAGTCTTTTCCAGATTGGCTTCAGCAAGCAATGGTGGCTGCTTGTCAAGGCAGCTCGATGCACTGTACTTTCTCTTCTACTTTGTTGTTTCTTTCCAAACTCCTCCTGTCGGCTCTTTACGAATTCACAGGCATGTCAGTCTACTTTGGTTTGGCACAGTTAAGTTAAGTCTACAGTTTTCCAGCTAAATTACGGAAGATATTACATGGAGTTTTCTGGGGGTGCTTCAGGATAAAATATTAGGGTGATTTCCATTGGATTGTTATGGTTGGCCTATTTGCTTTTGTCGCCAAACGATACAAAGTTCTTTAAAATGGATGTTTTGAATTTTCACAGCATTGAGGGGGATTTCTGCTTGCCCTTGGGGGACTGTAAATGTTCCTCATCTAAGAGAGATATTCCATATTTACATCTGTGATTAAAAGCCAGCAGGGAAACTCTACTTCCCCTTTATTTAAGGGATGTGTTTTGGTTTTACACAAGTTATTTTTTACGGCGGTGTAACAAGGGCCACTAGGGGTGAGACCTTGTAGAGGGGAGAAGAAGCACAGTAGCTGCACAGTGAGGCCATCTTTACATTGGGCCTGTGCCACTGCAGGTTGCGCCCAGTGAGTAAGAACGTGTTTGAGTTTATAAACATGAAGTACAAATACACACATTCAACCCTTCTCACATGGAACCGTCACACAAATAAGGAAGCAGGCTGCTGCCGTTTGCATGTTGACATTCTTCAAAAAAACGTTTCCCCCGCCGACAGCAAAGGAATATACTGTAAAATACATCCTTGTAAACTAGCTGGTTTTAGAAAAGGTTCCCCATCAGAGTTCCCCATAAGAGTTAACTTGGTCTTAAAGGACAACTAGTATCGTCAATATTTTTTTATTTTTTTTTATAGGGAAAAATCTAATACAGGCAAAAGAAAACAGACACTTTTTTATTTTTTACTCTTTTTTTGGAATTTTGCCAATCATCCACAATCCCTTTGTGAGATGGACAATACTGCCAACAATACTCCTTTTACATACCGTGACCTAAATATTCACCGAGCTATATCGACATTGTTATTGCAAGAGCTAACACAGAGAACTACTTTTCTGGTGCACTGCTCCGCTGGCAACTAATGACAGGTAACATTTGTTCTAGAAATAAATCTAACACAGACAAATGCATTGTCTGGGCCAATTCATTGTAGTTACTAATTATTTTGTCCAAAAATTAATTAAATTAGTAACTGAATTACTCCTTATAAAGGACAGCTCTGGCGGAGTCCAATCCTCACCAAAAACGAGTCCGACTTACTGCCGGTAATGCGGACCAAGCTCTGACACCCATCATACAGGGAGCTGACAACAACAATAATAGACAGTCTGATACCCCATTCTCTGAGCACTCCCCACAGGACTTCCCTAAGGGACACGGCTGAATACATTCTCCAAGTCCAAAAAGCACATGTAGGCTGGTTGGGCTAACTCTCACGCACCCTCAAGGACCCTGCCAGGAGTATATAGCTGGTCCACAGCCTTCCTCGTCTCCAGTGGGCCATCCCACGGCGCCACTACCCTCTCCAACCTGCCTGCACAAGTGGCCATCTGGTGCCCGCACAAGCGGCCATCAGCACGCAGCCCTCTCGTTGGCCACAGATTTGGCCGTTCCGTGGGCGATTGCTGCGGCGTTCAACCCGCCGCCGCCACCTGAATTGTCTCCAGTGGCTTCAGGGACACTTGATCTGGGCGGCCCACCACCAGGTCATCCGTCCGTCCTCCCGTGACTTTGGACTTGTCTGTTTTTAGTTTTTTTCTTTTCTCTTGGGACGAGGGGAGGGTGGTACAGTGATGATCCATTTCCCGTATCATGTTTTGCTTGGTTTAGTATTTCCTTAGTTGTTGATTTAGTTTAATGTCTGCACCCAGGTTTGTTTTCGTTGTTGCCATGGGTGCTGACTATTGTCACCTGCCTCTGATTTGTGGTTGGTGTGTGTGTGGGTCCAGCCTGCATGGTGTTGTGATGCGTCTAGTGCAGTAGGTAGAGGGAAGGTTGTATGTCTACTTACCACCTGCTTGCTAACTTCTCACTTACAGACACTGCCACTTGCTAGCCCTCGTGGTGAACGGAGAAGCAGCCTTGGCATCAGTCTTCTCCTGCCAGTACACAGCCTCTCCTTCACCAGCACTCCTGTCAGGCCTCCACCTGGCAACACACGGTAACTAGGGCCTCGCGGCCCAAGGCAAACGTGCAGGGGATCTCGGAGCTGCAGTGGTCCCCAGAGGAGTGATGCGCAGGCCCACATTGTGTGGCTATGGGTTTGTCTGGGATAAAAATAGGCTAGGGGAGCAAACCCTGAAGGAAAACAAGGGCTGGTAGGCGCACCATAGGCGGTCCTCTGACAGACCGCCGCTCCTGCGGCCTCCTGCAGCTGTGAGGAGCTGGGACCGGTCGTCCTGTGTTTCCTTTGCCATCGGATACAGCTCACCACAGCGAATAAGCGAACTTGGAGTCTGCGCGTCTCCCTCGTTGTAAAAGACCTTAACGGTGGAGTGGGCGGATGATGGTTGCATAGAAGCTCCACAACGATCACAAGGGCGGGGGAAGGCTGAAGCAAAGATGGGCCCCCAATTGTCTTGGTCTCAATGCCATTTTAGCCTTTTCTTTGCCAAGGAAATTGTGGTGGCGGTCTGTGCACCAGACTCCCCACTTTAAAAGATTTCACGCACAGGCGTTCTCCTGGAGGCAGTCCCATCAACAAGAGGACAATTATACTCGTTTTGAGTGATCGCCGACGATTAGTGGTAGGGACGCTCACCTGCTCCCGGTCACTAATAAGAGAGCTATTTATTCCTGCCTCCCGCCAAACTCTGCCTGGCTGTTTTGTTTTCTACACGCAACACGTTACGTGATTGTGATTCATGCTTCGCGTTTCTGAACTAAGTTTTTCTATAGCTCCCCGTGCCGTTGGCACGTTCCTATTTTGTTATTCTTCCCTTGTTAAGGTAACAAATAATTATTCCTACCAGCACACTGTTCCTCCTGAATCTGAGGTTCGATTTTCCGGCATAACCTCCTCTGCGGTACACCTGAATAGACCTTACTGAGAAGTGTGATACCCCAATAGTTGCAACACAACCTCCAGTTCCTCTTCTTAAAGAGAAGAAACACCACCCCGGTCTGCCAATCCCAAAGTACTGCCCTCAATGTCCATGCAATGTTGCACAGTCGAGTCAACCAACACAGCCCCACAGCATCCAAAGACTTATGGAACTACGGGCGGATCTTTTTTGATTGATTGATTGATTGAGAAGTTTATCGACATCTTAAATAATTGAATCATTGTAATGCTTTAAAAAGGCAAACGGATGGCACAAAAAGCCAAAAGGCTTGTTTCCATTGTGGTCCATCTCATCCACCGAGGAGCTTTTTAACTACCGCAACGACCTCAGCCCCAGAATTAGAAGATTCCACCACAGATTCCGCAGGCTCTGCTTCCTCATAGGAAGACGTGTAGGTGGGATTGAGGAAGTCTTCGAAAGGCATGGCGTGGTGGGTAGAGCGGAAGTGCCAAAAACTTGAGTGTCCCAGGTTCGCTCCCCGCCTTTTGCCAGCCACATCATTGCTGTTGTGTCCTTGGGCAGGACACTTCACCCTTTCCCCCAGTGCCGTTCACACTAGTGAATGAATGATGGGAGGTGGTCAGAGGTGCCGTAGGCGCAAACTGGCAGCCACGTCAATCTACCCCAGGGCAGCTGTGGCTAAAAAGGTAACTTACCACCACCTAGTGTGAATGTGGAGGGAATGAATGATGGGTGCCCACTTCTGAGTAAGCGCTTTGAGTATCTAACAGAAAGGCGCTATATAAATCTAATCCATTATTATTACTATTATTATTATTATTATTTTCTCCACCGATAAACAACATCCTCACCATATATGGTGTTGACTGTGCACTGCTTCCCCCTCCTGTGGCGGCAGATGGTGGTCCAGAATCGATTCGAAACCGTCCAGAAGTTGCTTTCCGGGGCTTCCCCAAACTCCTCCCATGTCCGAATTTTTGCCTCCACAACCACCGAAGCCGCAAACGGCTTGGCCTGAAGGTACCTGTTCTCTGCCTCCGGAGTCTCATGTGCCAAAAGGACCCGATAGGACTCCTTCTTCAGCTTAACGGCCTCCCTCACTGGTGTTGGGTTCCCGGATTACTGCCACGACAGGCACCAACCACCTTACAGAACATGTTCCACTTGGACTGAATACCCAGCGCCTCTCGTGACATGTTCAAAGTTTGTTCGGAGGCGGGAATTTAAACTCTCTCTGACACCAGACTCTGCTAGATGTTCCTAGCAGACCCTCAAAATGCGTTTTCTTTGTTTTCATGACTATTTACATTGTAGATTGTCACTGAAGGCATCAAAACTATGAATGAACACATGTGGAGTTATGTACTTAACAAAAAATTTTGAAATAAATGAAAATATGTTTTATATTCTTTTTTTTTTTAAATAGCCACCCTTTATTCTGATTACTTTTTCGTACACTCTTGGCATTCTCACGATGAGCTTTAAGAGATAGTCATCTGAAAAGGTTTTCACTTTAAAGGTGTACTTGATCATCGAGAGAATGCCAAGAGTGTGCAAAAAAGTAATCTGAGCAAAGGGTGGCTTTTGATAAAAAAAATAGAATATAAAACATGTTTTCGGTTATTTCACCTTTTTTAATTAAGTACATAACTCCATATGTGTTCATTCATGGTTTTGATGCCTTCTGTAATGTAAATAGTCATGAAAATGCATTGAATGAGGAGAAGGTGCGTCCAAACGTTTGGCCTGTACTGTATATATATATATATATATATATATATATATATATATATATATATATATATATATGGTCATACTCGTGACATCACGAGTGACACTTCCCCTGTCATCATTTTCAAAATGGAGGAGGCTGATTTCAATACCGGTAATTTGAAATTGCATAAAGTAAAGAAGATTAAGAGCTACTCAGTAGGCTTTAAGGTCCAAGCTTACGTCACACTCAAATTTTTACTGCATGCCTTTGGTAAGTGCTGGAGTGAGAAGAGGTTTTAAAATAATTAGCGCATGCTTACTTTTACTGCATGACTTTGGTAAGCACAGGAGTGAGAAGAGGCAATTCAAGGAATTACGGTATATATACATATATATATATATATATATATATATATATATATATATATATATATATATAAACAAAAATCTGGAAAAATCCCCTGACGAGCAGGGAAACTTCCGAAACAGGCTTGTAGGGATGTATAGCCTCTGTGTTTTTTCCTGACCTAATGTATAAATATATATACCTCTGCTGTGTGAACTAATATCCAAAAAACAAAAATGACGCAATACTGCATACATCAGTAGCCAAAGGTGGAGCCTTGTAGACATATTATTATTATGAACAATTAAATGAAATATATTTAAAATATGTAATAATGAACAATATACAACTTAATAATAATATACAATTTGATAATTAGATATGTATGAATAGAGTATTTATAATTTAATTGTAGCCTCTGAATCGTAATTGTGAGCTGCCCAAAGATTCCCACCACTATTAGTAACACTGATGGCCCTGTAATCCTAGTGAGGCCTGTTCCTGCATGCTGATGGTGCTATGTGTCACTCCAGACACGTCCGTCTTCATAAGCGCCGTCGAGTTTCCCCTAAATCATTTTTTGAAACCTCACAAGAGAAAACAAGGCGACCACATCAGCTGCCGTGGAAGTCCAGGGATCCCTCTGTTGTTATTTCTTCTCTCAAGGCCACATGTGACTCACTGTTTGGACTGGCAGCACTTCCAACGCCGGGCACAAGGTCCGCTGGAACACTCATTGCTCTTTTTTATGTCTGTGTGTCTGTTTCTCCCAGCTTCTAACCTCCACTACCGCTTCCCTCCTCACTCTTCTCATTCAGTGTTCACATCACTCACCCTCGCAGTGACAGTGTCGGCATCCGTTTGAGGTCTTTTTCTCCACTTAGTAAAATAAAGACCTGTCCGCCCTGATTTCCATCTCTGGGGCCTGGGCACCGAAGCTATAAAGAATCCTGTAAAAAGAAGTCTGGATCGGACCACAGGATGGCGGCGAGAAGAATATGAGAAGGTCAGACAATGGTTATTCTTTGTACTACAACAGAGTTGTGGCCCACATTTCCTGACAACCTTAGAGTCATCTTAACTCACAAGCTGCGTGGACAAGAAAAGTACTAGTAACAAGAAGCAATGGCTTTTAATATACCATGTGAATTATTACGACATGTTGCAAAACAACCGCAGTATGAGAGGCGCTTCTTAAATCTCTGATGGCGTATGTCGTCTCTCTGTTGTTTTGTTTTGTTTTGTTTTGGTCTTACTTCATGACGGTTTCCCACACATCCCCAAAACTCTGTCACTTGTTACCGTAAGTGTTGTGCTTCCCCTACTTTCACACAATTGGGAGATGCGGGCTACGGCATGGCACAACTGCGCAAAGAATGACTGTTTTGCGGTCACTCCTCGCAGGTTATTAGTGATAACTGACACACTTTGTATAAAATCAATTAAATTACAAAAACCCCAAATAATTTAAAAATCGTACCCACAACACGCTCACACATTCACGGTTAACCATCACTTAATCAATGTTCCTCTCGCCAGTAGTTCATGACATCAAAATTAATATTCGGAACAACTCAAAAAAGACTGGAAGTTATCTACAAAATCAGGAATGTTTCTTTTTTACACTAAATTGCCAAAAGTATTTGGCCACCTGCCTTGACTCACATATGAACTTGAAGTGCCTTCCCATTCCTAACTCATAGGGTTCAATATGATGTTGGGCCACTTTTTGCAGCTATTACAGCTTCAACTCTTCTGGGAAGTCTGTCCACAAGGTTGCGGAGTGTGTTTTTAGCAATTTTCCACCATTCTTCCAAAAGCGCATTGGTGAGGTTACACACTGATGTTGGTTTGAGAAGGCCTGGCTCTCAGCCTCCGTCCTAATTCATCCCAATGGTGTTCTATCGGGTTCAGGTCAGGACTCTGTGCAGGCCAGTTAAGTTCATCCACACCAGACTCTGTCATCCATGTCTTTATGGACCTTGCTGTGTGTGCAGGTGCACAGTCATTTTGGAAGAGGAAGGGGCCCGCTCCAAACTGTTCCCACAAGGTTGGGAGCATGGGGTTGTCCAAAATGTTTTGGTATCCAGGAGCATTCAAAGTTCCTTTCACTGGAACTAAGGGGGAAACAACCCCGTACTATAATTCCTCTGCTGACCCCTCTCTGTGATAATAATAATAATAATAATAACGGATTGGATTTATATTGCGCTTTTTCTATTGTTAGATACTCAAAGCGCACACAGAGAAGTGGGAACCCATCATTCATTCACACCTGGTGGTGGTAAGCTACATTTGTAGCCACAGCTGCCCTGGGGTAGACCGACGGAAGTGTGGCGGCCACTTTGCGCCTACGGCCCCTCCGACCACCACCAATACTTCATTCATCATTCATTCACCAGTGTGAGCGGCACCGGGGGCAAGGGTGAAGCGTCCTGCCCAAGGACACAACGGCAGTGATTTGGATGTCAATAGGTGGAAAGCGAACCTGCAACCCTCAGCTTTCTAGCACGGTCGGTCTACCCACTACGCCATGCCGTCCCTATGTCAGTTTACGTGGCCTACCACTTAGTGGCTGAGTTGCTGTTGTTCCCAAATTTTTCCCTTTTCTTAGAATAAATCCAACAGTTTCACAACTGGATTTGTTGCACAAGTGGCATCCTATGACAGTTCCAGGCTAGAAATCACTGCACTCCTGAGAGCGGCCCATTCTTTCACAAATGTTTGTAGAGACAGTCTCCATGCCTAAGTGCTTGATTTTACTTGGTGATTAGGACACCTGATTCTGATCATTTGGATGGATGGACAAATACTTTTAGCAATATAGTGTACATTGCTGTATTCAGGCATGTGATTTGAACTTAATTTATAAGACTAAAAATAAGCCGGGGGTCTGGGGCCCGCTGGCCCCTTTAGCTTCCTCGGGTCTAACATTTGGCAAAGTTTTGAAAAATGAACATTAAGGCAAAAAGGGACACAGTGGAACCTGTATTTATAAACCCTTCATTGTGCGAACTTTACGATTTATGAACCGCAGACCGAATAAAAAAAAAATCTTAATCTTATACATCTTCATGTATGAATGTTTCATCCACCCATTATGTGCCTTTAGGCCAGTCATTTTGTGCCGGGAAGCACAGACATTTTGGGCTGGCTAAACGATCTGGGGCACACACTGCTTATTCAATGCTGCTGCTGTGCTAATTCATCTGCTTTTTAAGTGTTTATTTTTAGCCTTTTTAACAATACTTTTCTAGTTTTTCTAGTCCAAAGAAAGCAATGGACAAGCAATGTGTGGTTTGAAACATTGAGGAAGAATCCACAGCGTTGTCGACACTGACCCTCCCCCCTCTGCAGACAAAGAAGATTAACCAACAAAGTAACGTGGATTTTTTTTTATTCCTAATAATTTAAGCACCTTGCCTATAAAGTTGAGGAGTTTTGTGATTTGAAACCATGAGTACATTACAGGGCTAGTGACAATGTGTGTGTGTTTGTGTGTGTGTGTGTGTGTGTGTGTGTGTGTGTGTGTGTGTGTGTGTGAGACAGCAGGGTGGCTGAAAATGAGGACAGTTCAGCAACTTCTTTCTGTTTTTCTTTTCATATTAAATAGAAAGTTGCTCCATCGCCCCATTGTTATGTGTGTTTTATATACAGTACTGGATTGCACTTCATATTGTGTTCAAAGTCAATCAATCAATCAATGTTTATTTATATAGCCCCAAATCACAAATGTCTCAAAGGACTGCACAAATCATTACGACTACAACATCCTCGGAAGAACCCACAAAATGGCAAGGAAAACTCACACCCAGTGGGCAGGGAGAATTCACATCCAGTGGGACGCCGTTGACAATGCTGACTATGAGAAACCTTGGAGAGGACCTCAGATGTGGGCATCCCCCCCCCCCCTCTAGGGGACCGAAAGCAATGGATGTCGAGCGGGTCTAACATGATACTGTGAAAGTTCAATCCATAGTGGCTCCAACACAGCCGCAAGAGTTCAGTTCAAGCGGATCCAAGACAGCAGCGAGAGTCCCGTCCACAGGAAACCATCTCAAGCGGAGGCGGATCAGCAGCGTAGAGATGTCCCCAACCGATACACAGGCGAGCGGTCCATCCTGGGTACCGACGAGCGGTCCATCCTGGGTCTCGACTCTGGACAGCCAGTACTTCATCCATGGTCATCGGACCGGACCCCCTCCACAAGGGAGGGGGGGACATAGGAGAAAAAAGAAAAGAAGCGGCAGATCAACTGGTCTAAAAAGGAGGTCTATTTAAAGGCTAGAGTATACAAATGAGTTTTAAGGTGGGACTTAAATGCTTCTACTGAGGTAGCATCTCGAACTGTTACCGGGAGGGCATTCCGGAGTACTGGAGCCCGAACGGAAAACGCTCTATGGCCCGCAGACTTTTTTTGGGCTCTAGGAATCACTAATAAGCCGGAGTCTTTTGAACGCAGATTTCTTGCCGGGACATATGGTACAATTCAACGGCAAGATAGGCTGGAGCTAGACCGTATAGTATTTTATACGTAATTAGTAAAACCTTAAAGTCACATCTTAAGTACACAGGAAGCCAGTGCAGGTGAGCCAGTACAGGCGTAATATGATCAAACTTTGTTCTTGTCAAAAGTCTAGCAGCCGCATTTTGTACCAACTGTAATCTTTTAATGCTAGACATGGGGAGACCCGAAAATAATACGTTACAGTAATCGAGACGAGACGTAACAAACGCATGGATAATGATCTCAGCATCTTTAGTGGACAAAATGGAGCGAATTTTAGCGATATTACGGAGATGAAAGAAGGCCGTTTTAGTAACGCTTTTAATGTGTGACTCAAAGGAGAGAGTTGGGTCGAAGATAATACCCAGATTTTTTACCGAGTCACCTTGTTTTTTTATCCATCCATCCATCCATCATCTTCCGCTTATCCGAGGTCGGGTCGCGGGGGCAGCAGCCTAAGCAGGGAAGCCCAGACTTCCCTATCTCCAGCCACTTCGTCTAGCTCTTCCCGGGGGATCCCAAGGCGTTCCCAGGCCAGCCGGGAGACACAGTCTTCCCAACGTGTCCTGGGTCTTCCCCGTGGCCTCCTACCAGCTGGACGTGCCCTAAACACCTCCCTAGGGAGGCGTTCGGGTGGCATCCTGACCAGATGCCCGAACCACCTCATCTGGCTCCTCTCGATGTGGAGGAGCAGCGGCTTTACGTTGAGGTCCCCCTGGATGGCAGAGCTTGTCACCCTATCTCTAAGGGAGAGCCCCGCCACCCGGCGGAGGAAACTCATTTCGGCCGCTTGTACCCGTGATCTTATCCTTTCGGTCATGACCCAAAGCTCATGACCATAGGTGAGGATGGGAACGTAGATCGACCGGTAAATTGAGAGCTTTGCCTTCCGGCTCAGCTCCTTCTTCACCACAACGGATCGATACAACGTCCGCATTACTGAAGACGCCGCACCGATCCGCCTGTCGATCTCACGATCCACTCTTCCCCCACTCGTGAACAAGACTCCTAGGTACTTGAACTCCTCCACTTGGGGCAGGGTCTCCTCCCCCACCCGGAGATGGCACTACACCCTTTTCCGGGCGAGAACCATGGACTCGGACTTGGAGGTGCTGATTCTCATTCCGGCCGCTTCACACTCGGCTGCGAACCGATCCAGTGAGAGCTGAAGATCCCGGCCAGATGAAGCCATCAGGACCACATCATCTGCAAAAAGCAGAGACCTAATCCCGTGGCCACCAAACCGGATCCCCTCAACGCCTTGGCTGCGCCTAGAAATTCTGTCCATAAAAGTTATGAACAGAATCGGTGACAAAGGACAGCCTTGGCGGAGTCCAACCCTCACTGGAAACGTGTCCGACTTACTGCCGGCAATGCGGACCAAGCTCTGACACTGATCATACAGGGAGCGGACTGCCACAATAAGACAGTCCGGTACCCCATACTCTCTGAGCACTCCCCACAGGACTTCCCGAGGGACACGGTCGAATGCCTTCTCCAAGTCCACAAAGCACATGTAGACTGGTTGGGCAAACTCCCATGCACCCTCAAAAACCCTGCCGAGAGTATAGAGCTGGTCCACAGTTCCACGACCAGGACGAAAACCACACTGTTCCTCCTGAATCCGAGGTTCGACTATCCGGCGAAGCCTCCTCTCCAGTATACCTGAATAAACCTTACCGGGAAGGCTGAGGAGTGTGATCCCACGATAGTTGGAACACACCCTCCGGTCCCCCTTCTTAAAGAGAGGGACCACCACCCCGGTCTGCCAATCCAGAGGTACCGCCCCCTATGTCCACGCGATGCTGCAGAGTCTTGTCAACCAAGACAGCCCCACAGCATCCAGAGCCTTAAGGAACTCCGGGCGGGTCTCATCCACCCCCGGGGCCTTGCCGCCGAGGAGCTTTTTAACTGCCTCAGCGACCTCAGCCCCAGAAATAGGAGAGTCCACCACAGATTCCCCAGGCACCGCTTCCTCAAAGGAAGACGTGTTGGTGGGATTGAGGAGGTCTTCGAAGTATTCCCTCCACCGATCCACAACATCCGCAGTCGAAGTCAGCAGAACACCATCCGCACCATACGCGGTGTTGATAGTGCACTGCTTCCCCTTCCTGAGGCGGCGTATGGTGGTCCAGAATCGCTTCGAAGCCGTCCGGAAGTCGTTTTCTATGGCTTCCCCGAACTCTTCCCATGTCCGAGTTTTTGCCTCCGCAACCGCTAAAGCTGCACACCGCTTGGCCCGTCGGTACCCGTCCACTGCCTCTGGAGTCCTATGAGCCAAAAGAACCCGATAGGACTCCTTCTTCAGCTTGACAGCATCCCTCACTGCTGGTGTCCACCAACGGGTTCTGGGATTACCGCCACGACAGGCACCAACAACCTTGCGGCCACAGCTCCAATCAGCCGCCTCGACAATAGAGGTTCGGAACATGGTCCACTCGGACTCAATGGGACCATGTTCCGAGTGGACCATGTTGGACCAGCTCAAAGACTTCTATGGAATTACAACAAAATGAACTCAGATTTCCCTCGCCCGGACGCGGGTCACCGGGGCCCCGCTCTGGAGCCAGGCCTGGAGTTGGGGCACGATGGCGAGCACCTGGTGGCCGGGCCTATCCCCATGGGGCCCGGCCGGGCACAGCCCGAAGAGGCAACGTGGGTCATCCCTCCAATGGGCTCACCACTCATAGGAGGGGCCATAGAGGTCGGGTGCAATGTGAGCTGGGCGACAGCCGAAGGCAGGGCACTTGGCGGTCCGATCCTCGGCTACAGAAGCTAGCTCTTGGGACGTGGAACGTCACCTCACTGGGGGGGAAGGAGCCTGAGCTAGTCCGCGAGGTAGAGAAGTTCCGGCTGGATATAGTCGGACTCACCTCGACGCACAGCAAGGGCTCTGGAACCAGTTCTCTCGAGAGGGACTGGACCCTCTTCCACTCTGGCGTTGCCGGCAGTGAGAGGCGACGGGCTGGGGTGGCAATTCTCGTTGCCCCCCGGCTCAAAGCCTGCACGTTTGAGTTCAACCCAGTGGATGAGAGGGTAGCTTCCCTTCGCCTTCGGGCGGGGGGACGGGTCCTGACTGTTGTTTGTGCTTACGCACCAAACAGCAGTTCAGAATACCCACCCTTTTTGGGTACACTCGAGGGAGTACTGGAAAGTGCTCCCCCGGGTGATTCCCTTGTCCTACTGGGGGACAGTGAAACCTGGAGAGGCGTGATTGGGAAGAATGGTCGCCTGGATCTAAACCCGAGTGGTGTTTTGTTATTGGACTTTTGTGCTCGTCACGGATTGTCCATAACAAACACCATGTTCAAACATAAGGGTGTCCATATGTGCACTTGGCACCAGGACACCCTAGGCCGCAGTTCCATGATCGACTTTGTAGTTGTGTCATCGGATTTGCGGCCTTATGTTTTGGACACTCGGGTGAAGAGAGGGGCGGAGCTTTCTACCGATCACCACCTGGTGGTGAGTTGGCTGCGATGGTGGGGGAGGATGCCGGACAGACCTGTCAAGCCCAAACGCATTGTGAGGGTCTGCTGGGAACGTCTGGCAGAGTCTCCTGTCAGAGAGAGTTTCAATTCACACCTCTGGGAGAACTTTGAACTTTGTTTTATTATTTGGTTGTCAAATGTTAAAGTTGTATTATTAAATAGAGGTCAGTGTCTAGCAGGACCGATAATCAACATTTCCGTTTTTTTTGGCGTTAAGTTGCAAAAAATTAGCGGACATCCATTGTTTAATTTCATTAAGACACGCTTCCAACTGACTACAGTCCGGCGTGTTGGTCAGCTTTAGGGGCATGTAGAGTTGGGTGTCATCAGCATAGCAGTGAAAGCTAATACCGTATTTGCGTATGACGTCACCCAGCGGCAGCATGTAGATGCTGAAGAGTGCAGGGCCAAGGACCGAACCCTGGGGAACTCCACACGTTACCTTAACATAGTCCGAGGTCATACTGTTATGGGAGACGCACTGCACGCTGTCAGTAAGATAAGAGTTAAACCAAGACAGGGCTGAGTCTGACATACCAATTCGTGTTTTGATACGCTCTAATAAAATATTATGATCGATGGTATCGAAAGCAGCGCTAAGATCGAGGAGCAGCAACATAGATGACGCATCAGAATCCATCGTTAGCAATAAATCATTAGTCAATTTTGCGAGGGCTGTCTCCGTAGAGTGATTTGCCCTGAAACTGGATTGAAAGGTTTCACATTGATTGTTAAACGCAAAGTGTTCATTTAGCTGCTCTGCAACAATTTTTTCGAGGATTTTCGAAATAAAGGGAAGGTGAGACACCGGTCGGTAGTTTACCATGAGGTCAGGATCGAGGTTAGGTCTTTTAAGGAGAGGATGAATAATCACTTTTTTGAATGCTAGGGGAACAGTGCCCGAGGAAAGTCATAAGTTTATAATGTTTAGCACTGATGGACCTAATAATATCAAAAGCTCCTTGATAAGTTTCCCAGGAAGTGGGTCAAGTAAACATGTTGTTTGTTTTATTCCATTTACACGTTGTAACAATTCTTCTAATGTTATTTCATCAAAACGAGAGAAACTATTTTGGATATTTGCTGTATCCGCCGTATATACAGTCGTATCTGTGTTACTATAACCCAGTTGTAGCTGGGACGCATTGTCTTTAATCTCCTTTCTTATAAGTTCAATTTTCTTATTAAAGAACTTCATAAAGTCATCTGCCGAATGGTTGGAGCTACTGGAAGGAGTCCCTTGTTGGGTTAGCGATGCTACTGTACTAAACAAAAATTTTGGATCTTTTTTATTAATGCGGATGAGATTTGAGTAGTAATTAGTTTTAGCTAAGGTAAGCATGCGTTTATAAGTTATTAAACTATCACTCCATGCTTGATGGTGCACCTCAAGTTTAGTTGTGCGCCATTTGCGTTCCATCTTTCTACATAATAATTTCTGAGCTCTAGTTTCTTCAGTAAACCATGGCGTACGACTTTTTGGAGCGTTTTTAAACTTCAGCGGCGCTATACTATCAATGGTTTCGCGCAGGGCGTTGTTAAAGTTGTTAGTGAGGTTATCAATAGAGCCCACATACTTTGGGAACGGTGCCATTACCGAGGGCAGTAGGTCAGCCAGAGTCGTCGTTGTGGCAGCATTAATGTTGCGGCTGCTATAGCAGTTATTATTATTATTAGCTTGCCGAACATGAGTCTGAACTTCGAATTTTATAAGGTAATGATCGGACATTACTTTAGTATACGGGAGTATCATAACTTTGGAAACGGTGATACCTCTGACAAGCACTAGGTCTATCGTATTACCGCTGCGATGCGTCGGTTCATTTTTTATTTGTGTAAGACCACAGCTATCAATTATAGCCATGCACGGTGGGTCCAATGGGGTATTCATATGGATATTAAAGTCCCCCATTATAATTATATTATCGGCGTGCGTCACTAGATCAGCAACAAACTCTGAGAATTCACTAATAAAGTCCGAATAGGGCCCTGGGGGGCGGTAGATAACGGCCAGGCACAGAGGCAGCAGTGTGGCAGACTTCATAGAAAGCACCTCAAATGATTTATATTTATTATTTCAGTTAGGACTTAAGTTAAAGTTTTCGTTGTATATTAGTGCGACCCCCCCTCCCGTTTTAAGGGGACGGGCAATATGCGCATTCGTATAGTTAGGAGGGGATGCCTCATTTATCGTAAAAAAGTCGTCTGGTTTAAGCCAGGTTTCGCTAAGACCGATGACGTTAAGGTTGTTGTCTCTAATGACCTCATTGACTAATACCGTTTTGGGAGACAAAGATCTGATGTTTAGAAAGCCCATATTATAGGTAGTGGGCTGTTTTAAGGAGTTGTTGATAAAATTATCCGTAGTAGCAATATTAATAATGTTGCGTTTATCATGCGCAGTGTACTTAAAATAATCACGACCATATCTAGGAATTGATATGACGGGAATTTTCAGATTGTCTACTTGGTGCTGCGATAAACTGAACACATCATAATTTGCCACCTCAGTAGAACGCATGTCTAACTCTGACGTAGTCATAGTCATAGCAGAAAAAACATTTTGTGAGTTGTGTATTATTCAACGAAAATTGCTATGTGTACAGGGATCATCCAGCCTGGCGCTGCCTAGTTCTAACTTAACTGACTCCATACCCAGGCTAGCAGGCTCTGTAATTGCCTGTGACCAGGCTTGCTCTAGTGCAGTTAGTCAAATGTGGCTCAATGCGAAATCTAGGGATCAGAGGATAGCGCCTTCCTGGTTAGGGTGAAGGCCGTCTCTCCTCAGCAAGCCAGGTTTGCCCCAGAAAGAGGGCCAATTATCAATAAACGTAAATCCCTGTTGTCTACAGAAGCTATCCAGCCACTTGTTAAGAGAGACTAATCTGCTATATCTCTCATCATTGCCTCTCCCAGGCAGGGAGCCAGAGACAATTACTCGATGCCTGGACATCTTTCTAGCGAGATTACAAGCCCTGGCTATGTTTCTCTTTGTAATCTCTGATTGTCTCATCCTAACGTCATTGGAGCCAACGTGTATTACTATATTCGCATAACTAGTGGTGCGGTTAGCCTGTCGTACGTGTTTACTAGGCCTGTTGCGAGTTAGCTTCCTAAGATTAGCTTCAATGTCAGGTGCTCTGCCCCCGGGAATACACTTAATTGTGGCTGGTTTGCTAAGCTTTATGTTTCGGGTGATGGAGTCCCCTACGACTAAAGTGTGGTGCCCGGTAGACTGGGGTGTAGGACTAGCTAAAGGGCTAAATCTATTATGCGTCTCAACCGGTACACCGTAGCTTGTAGGCTGCTTAGGGCTGCTACAAGCTGGGCTAGTTAGCTCGCTACAGCTAACGCTAGCAGATGTGTCCGCAACATCTAAAGTTACGAAATTACACTGCTCTAACTAGCGGACACGGCTCTCTAGCAAAGCCAACCTATCCGTGAGTAAAGTGCACGAAGCCATACTCACAGAAACTTTCCGTCGCCGAGTGGAGTGCCAGCTGTCTTCGGGAAGTGGTGGTCACGGTGGCGGGGGAATAGTTTCCTTCAGACCGGCGCTGCCTTTCTCCGCTAGCCTCGTTAGCTTAGCAGCTAGCTAGCTGAGGGCGGAGTGGTGAGACAGAGATCGGGTGATTTGCAAGTTAAATTGAACTATTAAATATGTTCGAGAAGTTGTAAATAAAGCTGCAAAACAGTTAAAAGCACACAGATAGAACGATACTTAGCTTTTTTGCAACAAGAGCAGTCAGCGAGCAGTCATTCACGTTGACCCGGAACCGGAAGTTCAACGTGTACTCACTTACTAAAATATGTATGTTTATCGAGGCTGGAACCTATTATTCATGTTTATATTGTTTCTTATGGAGAAATTTGCTTCAATTTACAAACTCTTCTATTTGTTCAAGAAGCAATTAAGTTTGTAAATCCAGGTTTCACTCTACACACATTCTATACATGACAAGTACCACATTAAAATAAAGCAACTTCACATTAATTACATAAAATTATTGTGCTTTTACAAAAAAGCCATAAATGTATAACATTGAGGGAGGTAATGTTGTGTTTTCTACTGGGGGAAGGAGACGGCACAGCAATGGGATGTCAAGTTCAATAGATATATTGAAGACTTGATTACATGGAGTGTGTATGCTACTATGTGTCTGCATGAATGGCTATGTGTTGAATTACAATATGTGAATGCAGTGAGGGGTTGTTGAGGTGCGAGGTGGATGAATAACGTCCAAATCCGGAGGGGAACAAGCCAGAGGAAGTCCAAAGTCCAAGAGGGGGTCAAAGGCAGGAGAACGGGTCCAAAGTCCAAAAACGAGGTCGGCAAAATGGGCCCAGGAGGGAAACAACGGTGGTGACACGAACACTGTGGGAAGAGCAGGAGAAACAGGGATCAGAGAAACAACAGGGCACAAGGAAACAGGCAACGAGCAAGATCAGGAGGTAGTCAGAGACACGCAGCTTACGAGGAGTAGTTTACGTTCCGACATCGAAGAGTCAGCGTCGGCCATCTTTATACTGCTGTCTTTCATCAACATCAGGTGTGTCAGGCGTGGACTGCCGCCGGCTGCGGCTGAGAGTAGGCGCGGTCTGCTTGATGAACGCGGGGGCGTGTCTGGTGCTTCCAACGGAGCTTCTGTGTGCTCCCGCAGCAGTGGGTAGCACAGAGTGTGTGAGTGACACAACAGGTAAACTCCTAACCACCATGGCTCAAGTACCTCTGCATTAAGTTAGTTTGACTTTCAGTTGACTGACTAGTGAACCGTCGACAAATTAAAAAAAAAAAGAGTTTGCTGTAAAGTATCATTGCTGTTTTTATAGAAGAGTTTTTTCTAAGAACAGATCTTATCCTTTACAGTTAACCAAGTCAGCTGAAAATTCATTGGGACAACACTTTTCTTGAATGGGTAATTTAGGACGACACAAGCAGCTTTATTTTGAGCAATCTGCAGTGTGTTTAATATTTTACCAAAAAACAGACAAATCATCTTAGTGTGACAAAACTAAAGATTCAACTAATGTAGTGCAAACCAGCAGCAGAAAAACAGGCCACAATTCCACAATTATTCCACAATGATTTTTGTGGATTTATGCCAAATATAACACACTCAAAAACCTATGCTCATTAACTCTGAATGAATCAAGGGAATTCATCCTCAACAGCTGAGGAAAAATAATGTTTTCGAAGGTGGTGAAACAGTTCCTAAAGTGTGTGTCCTACTTGTTTGTTATTTTTGGCTGAATTGAAAAATAGTATTTTTCTGAATTAAGTCTTTTTCCATTTCAGCTTGGACGTGTTCCCTTCATCTGCTTCCACGTCTTCATTCTGTATGCCACCTGCTTCCACATCCAGCATGTCTCGGCAGCCTGTGCTCAAAAAGAACATTTTCTTGTTGAAAGCTCTCGCTATACTCAGTGTTTTTAATTCCATTTGTTTTAAGGTTAATGTTGGTGTTTATTTTTCCTATACAGATCATGACTGAGCACTTTGGTTTCAAATATTATATTGCATTCAACGGGTGGAAGACAATACGTGATTCGTCCGACAACGTGACCTACGTTGGTGTTGACTGGTTAAGGCTATGTCTACACTAAGCCGGATAACCCCTTAAATGAATAATTATTCAGCCTAAGCCTAAACCATCGTTTAAGGTCCCCCTCCTCGGACAATTTTGTTTACACGGGTAAGTGCACCGCGTATTTTTTGAATCTCCAGCTCTTAGATTTGTATGGAATCATTAATCGTTTACAAACTGAGTTCGGAGAGGAAGTGGCGCCAGAAAGAATGGGCCACAGCTAGCTTCATAATAAAGTGGTTTCGTAGCTCGGAGCTAACCACTGGAAATATGGAGGCGAGACATGCCCGTGTTTCTCCTTTCGTCAGTACAGACGCTTGTGGAAATCCCACATGAATACCTTGAGAGAAAGCGATTGCAGCTATTTTGGATACAACACTTCTCAGACAGCAAGAGAACTTTCCAATGTCCAGGTCAGCTGTGATTCTATTTACCAAATAACTTTGTCCATTTGTTGAAGGAGAGTCAACAAGAATGCGGGCTCCCGTGGATGTGATAAAAAGGTAGCGTGTACTTTGTATTTCCTGGCCATCAAGGGAAGACTCTGGAAAACTTTTGGACTGGCAAAGCAGACTGTATCAGTTTTTGTCCACCATGTATGTCGCGGACTCAACTTCTAGGTCCAGAGTATATGAAGTCACCAAAAACGAATGGACAATGAAGGTGAAGGCAAAAGAGTGAGGAGTGTCTTGACCAGATATTTAGATCCCTAGATTGATTGATGTAAAATGTTCTTTGTCACATTGTGTACTTTAACTTGTTTATAAAGGATTTGATCAATTTATGTTGGCTCAGGTGTGATTCACTACAATAGGGCCCCACAGCACCCTGGATTCCAGTTAATTGAAGTATCACAACACTGGACATTGTTCAGATAAGTTAAATTTAAGAACTTGCTCACAAAGCAACACTGAAGGAGACTATGATGTGGGCATTTTCCGCGCATGCGCATTAGGTCGCATCAGAGGGGGGCGGGGGTCTTAAACGACCATTGTGTGTGTGTGTGTGTGTGTGTGTGTGTGTGTGTGTGTGTGTGTGTGTGTGTGCGTGTGTGTGGACAAGGATAAGGTTAGGTGGGATTTACTCTGGATAACCTTAGCGTAGAAGGGGCCTAAAGCAATCATTCAAATCACTGCACTGATTGCATGTTTACCGAGCAGTTTATTTACCATAATTAACTGGGGAGGAAACACAGGTTCCCTATCCCAAATTCTCTTTAGAAAAAGTTGTCACATATGTGCCAGCATTAGGCGGGACCCCAGGTGGTGAGACAGGCAATGACGTGCAGGTAAAAATGCTAACGCTAAACAATGCACCAGCCTCGTCTGAGAAACGGCGCTGGCATATAAAGCACTTCAATAGTCACAGTCAACAGGTACGTGCCCATCAGCGCTCCACCCTGGCTGTGTGGCGAGGCAGGGAAAGTGCACAGGAATTGGAGAAAACAGGGAGGAATGGGCTCTCTTTCACAAACACAAAACATTTGTAAATAATATATGAAGCCAGACCTGTCACGGCAGTTCGTGGTTGACATAGCTTACTGTGAATTGTGAATTATATTTGTATGGCGCTTTTTCTCTAGTGACTCAAAGCGCTTTACATAGTGAAACCCAATATCTAAGTTACATTCAAACCAGTGTGGGTGGTACTGGGACCAGGTGGGTAAAGTGTCTTGCCCAAGGACACAATGGCAGTGACTAGGATGGCGGAAGCGGGAATCGAACCTGCAACCCTCAAGTTGCTGGCACGGCCACTCTACCAACCGAGCTAAACGGCCCCATTACTATACTTTGTAACGAGCAGGGGATTGATATGGGATTAATTCACACACATTTTTTAGAATTGCACTGTGATTGAAAGACGTCCAATTGGATTCTATAGCACTAATTTTGAAGTTAACTAATTTTGAAGCTAACTTAGGTCAAACTGTTACTTAGTATACTGTGCCAATAAATGTTACTTTGTAACATGAGACCAATGAAATTGTGGAACGGGTCATGGTGGACCAATGAATTTGTCTGCAATAAATCAAACACTTTCATACACTTAGTCAGCCATCTAGTGCATTATGGACTTATCTTCGTCATGGAGAAGAATGCACAAGACGCAGCCCCAGAACTGAAGACGTTCAACCTCTGCCATTGGAAAACAAACCATTCGCCGCACCTAACAGAAATTCACCACCCCTGGTGAGCCCCAAAAGGCCGTACAACCACTCATTAAAGAAGACAAATATAGCTGTATCAAAACGCAAGGGAAGGACAAAGACCATACTCAATTACTTTTCCAGGAGTTGACTGTAAGCCATGTTACATTCGCGAACAGGTGTTTTGTTAAGTTTATGAATAAAAACAAGCATCTGTGTAAATATTTCATGACACCTGCGGCATACAGTGTTTGCTCTCTTCATTCCGTGTTGACACTGAATTAAAAACATCTGCACAAATATTTTACCTCTAGGTACCATTTAAGAAACATTGTCCTTGTCCTTGACCATATATACTTGTGCGGCCAAAATATATAAAAAGTCTATATAGCCCGTAAATGACAGTACGTTCAGATACATTAAGTACACCTGACTGACTAGTTTTAATCCGATCAAGCACAAGAAAGCCTTCAAAAGTTTACACCTCCCTATATGTTGATCATACGCTGTAGAAAGTGGAACTTTCAGTTGTTGACAGCAAAGTGCCAAGTGTCTTTGGAAATGACTTGTTAGTTACTCAACACTATGTTGTGTCATGGACTTAACTGCGCCTGCGGTTATTCTCCAACATCTATTTTCTATGACGAACACCTAATAACATGAATAAACACATGTAGTAAATCATGCATACAGGAATTCTCTTCTGTGGATTTTACCACACACACACACACACACACACACACACACACACACACACACACACACACACACACACTCACACACACACACATACACACATAAGCATATGCGCATAAAAACCAATGCACGCACACACTAAGACGGTTTTTAGACTTTGAGCCTTAAGATGTAAGGATGTAACCAAAATGTTCCACTTATCCTGCCCCACTCTTTTTCCTTGATTTAATAGGATGCACTTACTGGACACACAACAAGACACAGCATTTGGAGAACTTGGTGTATTAGTTACACAAATTGATATATACATCCATTGACCAGTTCCATGACCCTATACATATATATATATATATATATATATATATATATATATATATATATATATATATATATCCATCCATTTTTTGTACCGCTTATTCCCTTTGGGGTCGCGGGAGGGGGGCGCTGGTGCCTATCTCAGCAAGAATCGGGCGGAAGGCGAAGTACACCCTGGACAAGTTGCCACCTAATTGCAGGGCCAACACAGATAGACGGACAACATTCACACTCATATATATATATATATATATATATATATGTATATATATATATATACATATATATATATACACATGTATATATATATATATATATATATATATATATATATATATATACATATATATACTGTATATATATATAGGGTCACGGAACTGGTCAATGGATGTATATATCAATTATATATATATATAACTGGTCAATGGATGTATATATATACATATATATATATATATATATATATATATATATAATTGATATATACATCCATTGACCAGTTCCGTGACCCTATATATATATATATATATATATATATATATATGAGTGTGAATGTTGTCCGTCTATCTGTGTTGGCCCTGCGATGAGGTGGCGATATATATATATATATATATATATATATGTATATATATATATATATATATTTTTTTTATATATATGTATATAAAAATTATACATATATATATATGTATACAGTATATATATATATAAATTTAATGTTTTTATTTATTCATTTGAAAAAATATACATATGTATTTTACACACACACACACGCACGCACGCGCACACACGCGCACACACACACACGCACACACACACCCACACACACACACACAAACACACACACACACACACACACATACACACACACACACACACACACACAAAATGGGGATATCTAGCTTTTGTTTTTGGCTGAGACCAGAGATGTAGGGCTCGTAAAGTTTGCTGACCACTGTTCTATGGCTTCTGGTCCAGAATCGAAGCCCAAGAAGAGGCTGCTTTCCATAGGAGGAAAAGTTGTCCCTCTTCGTTGCTATTCAAAAAGTAGCTAGCTTAGCTTTGAGCTATTACGGAACAGCAGAGGTGTGGACTCGAGTCATATGACTTGGACTAGATTCAGGCTCGAGTAATAAATTCGATGACTTTAGACTTGATTTGAAAAAATTCAGAGAGACTTGCAACTCGACATAGACTAACATCAATGACTTGTGATTTCACTTGGACTTGAGCCTTTTGACTTGACAAGATTTGCTACTTTCCCCAAACCCCAAAGATTAAAAAGTTATTCAGGACCTCTGTATCTTTCATTGTGTACGTTGTTTTCTTCCGACAGCATTCATCCAATCAAATTGCAGGACAACCAAGGAAGAAGAACTCTCAAACAACGCACCAGTGAGAAAAAAATTATACCAAAGATAGTTTCGTTCGGGTATAAAAACTATAAGGTGGTCAACACCAAAAAAAAATTGCAGTGTGCAAAACATGCGGTTCGGAGATGCAACAACTTCCAACTTCGTTCGACAATTGAAGGTGTGAGTTTTCCTTGCCCTTATGTGGGCCTACAGAGGATGTCGTAGAGGTTTGTGTTGTGGTTTGTGTAGCCCTTTGAGACACTAGTGATTTAGGGCTATAGAAGTAAACATTGGTTGATTGATTGATTGAAGTTGCACCAAGAACGGTCTGTGTGGGCACAAGGACACAAAATGGGATCACTGCTCCCTTTTCAGATCCAGTCTACCTCAAAGCAGCTACCTTGGATCCAGCCTTTTCTCTGTTGTGGGTGGAGCCCCATGTGCTGGTCAGTCGTGACATCAAGACAGAGGTGGCACAACAGGTTAAAGGTAAATGTAACTGAGTCTCATGTAACTTTTTCCCTCGTAATCTGATCTAACTGACTGTAACAATAACCACAATTGATCCTGCAAGATTCTGCAGAGACTGAGCTACCTGCGCCTCTTGTTGATGAAGAAGAGCAAGGGGACCTTGGAGAAGGAGAAGGACTGTTTGCTGCTTACCATAAGAGACAGAAGAAGGATGTTCGGACTACTCTAGCACTACAGCTAAGTCACTACCCTGACATAGCTGAAGGACAGAATGCCCTTTTGTTCTGGGTATTGAACATGAAGACTCTTCCTTCACTGTTCCGAGTGGCCATTAGAGTCTTGGCAGTGCCTGCCTCCAGTGCTCCATTGGAGCGAGTTTTCAGCCATGGTGGCATTATACTACGCCCCCATCATACACAAATGACTGACAGACTCCTGGCCAATTAGGTATTTTGCAAATGCAATGCAGCATAGAGCCCTGACATATAAAAAGTACAACTCTGTTCATCGTTATGTTCATGTAGTTTTTATGTTTTTCATGTGTACACAGTGTGAGATGAGATCAACGAGATAAGGTAAGAACAGGATAGAAAATGATGTGAAACTAGTTTAAATGCAATATGCCATGGAAAAACAATGTTAACACCTTTGTACAAATAAGTACAGTTGCACTTGATTTTTCAAATGTGTTTATTCCGTAAAGGAATGAGTTAAATGTCTAAAATCACTGGTTAATAGTACTATTATGAAGAGCAATGTCAGCACAATTTTTTTCCCCCTACAGTTTCAAATGCACTTTTTTAAATGAATAGATACAGCGTTTTAAAAGCATACACAATTTGTGTAAATACAGTATATTAGTCTGTGGTTAAAAGGACTTGAAATGACTCAAAATTCCAAATGCAGGACTTGGGACTTGTCTTTAGATTTTCCAGTCTTGACTTTGGACTTGACTCGGAACTTGGCTGTCTTGACTCGGGACTTGAGGGCAAAGACTTGGAAGTTACTTCTGACTTGCAAAACAATGACTTGGTCCCACCCCTGCGTATTAGCTGCCATTACAAGATCAGTTCATCTTTAGTTGGCTACTTGAAGGAGGAAAAGAACATAAAGACAAAGGCAACCGTGTCTTTTAAAAATACAGCGGCAACAACACTTCATAACTTTCCTCCTAACTTTGAAAAATCCTAATTCGTGCAAGTACCAATATTTTATATTTTACATGAGTATGTAGACAATTTTAAAAGACAATACTAAGTGTTCAGGTGTGTGTGTGAAAGGTTAATTTAATTTATGAAGGCCTAAAATGCAAACAATATTAATCATAATAAAAATAGCATCCCTACTTTGTGGATAGTCACCTACTACAGGTGGGTCTAGAACTTAATTTCCATGGTAAACCCATGCATAATATTGTGAAAATAATGGCACAATTTGAACAACTGACTAACAAAAAGAGTTTATGCTATTTAGAGACTTACTGTGTAATAGAATGACAATATGATGTATGATTTAAATATATATGCCAATACTAAATATACGCTAATATATGATAATACAAAAATTAGACTTAGATTTATACAAACTGTAATGATCCTCAAGAGAAATTGTTGTTCACAGTAGCTCAGTTACTAAAGAATGGAAAAAGATAATGCACACAAGGGCACAAAAGGGGTAAAAAGTATACCAAAAATGTACCATAATAGATAACAATATAGAATATAACATACAGTATGTATACATATATATATATATATAT